>NC_139155.1:79292549-79909987 GCF_964270905.1 Leucopleurus acutus | reverse complement strand
GAGCCTCAGTTTATCTCTAAAAGGCAATAACAACACCCAGGTATGATGGCTGTGAGAATTAAATAAGATCAGGGACATAAATCAGAATAAGTCCTCCACAGATGTTTGCTACGGTTATCAGTGCAGCCTCTGAAGCACAGCCTATCAGATGATAATCAATATCGTCACTAACATGGAGTGCTTGCTCGATACCCAAGAACTCTAAGTAATCTGCACACATTATCATTATATCCATGAAGCATCTTCCCTACAACCCCAGCCTTCCCTAGTTTAATTTTCTGGTTTCTCTTTCGTCTACCTAGTGTTTTATCACTCCCAGGAAAGCACTTAAGACCCAAGATTGTCTGAGGGAGAGGCTATAGGCCTGTCTGGGAAGAACTTGTGTCTTTCTCCGCATCCATGGTTCCCCATGCTCCAGTTTGCACACTGGCTCAGGCGAGCTGGAAGAGGGATCTGGAGGGAACGGTGCCGGAAGTCTCTCCCTTAGAGTTGCAGTCACCAATAACACATTGGATTACTGGTCCCAGTAAAGCAGTGCAGCTGTCTCTGTACATGTCATTCCTAGCAGGGTTTTGCAGTCAAATTACCCCCAGCGCTACTGGAAGGTACGACCCACTTGCCTTTGAGGGAGTGGAGATGGGCGCCAGCAAGGACTTGTTATCATGGAAACCACGTCTCCTCCGGGGCCCCAAGGGGCACTTCTGGAAATGGTTTGGAATTTGATCACAGTCTTCAAGCATAAGAACTGTGGTTAAAAGCTGTTATTTCCTCACTTCTGGTAAACGGTTGTCGAGAAGCTGCCAGTTCTGTTTTTTTGCTGGGGGAGATTGGATTGGGGGAGGATGTGGGTCGGGAGGATGGGAAGAGATGATAGGATGGGGATTCCAGAGCCTCAGAGCTGCACCGCACCCCAAACAGAGATGACAGTTTGGAGATGGTCCTGCCTGACTCCTTGTCAAGAGCAAGACAGTCAAAGGGACACTGAGATTAGATGGGGTGAGTCATAAGTGACCACCCTCTCAGGTTGGAAAGGAGGCTTAGCTTTAAGTAAGAAACTGAAACACGCAGGTAAGAATCATCAAGTCTGAGGGTCTTAAGAGAGAATTCCAGGTACAGGGGTTGCAAACTCAAATACCTATTAGGCGCCAAGAGGAAAAACACCATTTAGTGACGTTGAAATGAGCTTGGTGAGGCTTTAGGGGAACAGGAGATGGCACTCCATCTAAAGGAGAGGGCAGTCACCAGTTCCAGCTGCCTGCTGGAGACCCCGGGTGGGTCTGCAGCTCCAGCACAGACCAATTACACACGTTTTCAGGAAAAGCCCCAAATCTGGAACTTCAGGTGAAATCTCCTGACGTGGAAATGTAGGCTATGGATTCAAACATTTAAAAATCACATTGCAGGCCAAATAAAACATGCCTGAAGGTCAAATCCAGCTCACTCATTCAAGTTTGCAAACTGTGCTATGAGTGTTGAAAAGAAATTCCCAATTCCAGAGGCGGAAAAGAATTTTAATATATCATCAATTACCACCACAACAATGAAAAACACAGTAAAAAGAATAGTTATGATTTATTCAGTACCTACTGTGTGCTTAGCAATTTGTTTATATTACTCCATTGAGTTCTCACCACAACCCCGGGGAGGGCATGGATGTTTACCCCAACTTAGGAAGAAACTGAGGCTCACACAGGTTAAGTCATTTGTCCAAGGTCACACTTTACTACACTGGAGTCTCTGCAGAGAGGGTAATCATTTCTCCATGTATCTTCTGCGGCACAGAATGCCCCAGACACCTCCAAAGGCTTCTTCCTTCTCCAAAATTTCGCCTTGTTCTATCGATCAGGCTTGTTCTAATGCAGTGGTTTTTAAATGGGGGGGGGGGGGACGATTTTGACATTTAACAATGTCTCTAGACATTTTTGGTTGTCACACTGATGGGGGAAGAGAGCGGGTGCTACTGGCATCTAGTTGGTAGGGGCCAGGGATGCTGCTACACACACACTACAATGCACAGGACGGCCCCCACTACAGAGAACTGTCCAGGCCCAAATGTCAGTAGTACCAAATTTGATAAATCCTTGTCTAAAAGGATTAGGGGAGGGACAGCTGACGGCTGAGGGGTTCCTAAGGAGATGAGAAGGAGGAGGGAGAGAAAAATACTGAGAGTGACACTTGTAGAAGCAGCTCCACTGTTAGAGAACCTGCATGATTTACCAAGGGTTCTCACTGCACTGTTTCACTAGTACTTCATGACACCTGTTTAACACATTTTCTTATTACCATTTTACAGATGAGGAAACTGAGGCCCAGAGAAAGAAAGGGATTTTCCCTCAGGCTTCATGAATGGCATCCCACAAATACTTATTGAGTGTCTAGGATATCTTGGTTCTAGTTGACGGCTTTGCCCCTTCTGCTAACACTTAAGTGTTTTCTACCTGTCAGGCACTTCACTAAGAATTCTACATGTACCATCTTACATCCTTCCAACAGCCCGATGAAATGAGTACTTGGTGTATCTGCATTTTTACAGTTGAAAAACTGAGATTCAGAGGAGTGACACCACTTGACCAAAGGCATCAGAATTTGAACCAGGCATTTTTGACCTTGAATCCTGTGCTCTTAACCATTCTACTGTCCTTCAACCTATGATAAGTATCCCATGCTTATCCAGTGAAGAAGCATTTACTGAGTTCCCTATTTAGAGGAAATTGGGAATACACAAGAGCAATTCCTAATGCATCCTGACTTCAAGGAGCTTACATTCCAATGGAAAGAGCTGGCATATGCACCACTAGCTGTAACACAAAATGAAAAGTGACCAGGTCATAAAGAAGAGGCAGTAAAGCACTGAAAGACAGAAGTCAGCAAACTATGGCCTGTGGGCCACATCCAGCCTGCTGCCTATTTTTGTAAATAAAGTTTTATTGGTGCACAGCCATGCCCATTGGTTTACATAATGCTCATGGGCTGCTTCTGAGTTGAGTAGTTGCTATAGAGACCACCCAGCCTATAAAGCCAAAAATATTTATTAAATACATGGCCCTTCACAGAAAAAGTGTGCCGGCCCCTGCTGTAGAAGAGAAAGGACCAATACTGAAAATAACCCACCTTCTGTGCTTCTCTCTAGATCCACTGGTGATTGATTATACCTCATAGATATTAGCATGAAGGCTCCTGCAGATGACATTAATGCCATTAACAAACTCTAGATACTGGGTGCTGACTGTGTGCCAGGCACAGGCCTAATCCTCTCCAGTTCCCCCAAGCAATCCATCAGACAGGTATTATTAACCCCTTTCACACATGAGGAACATGAGGCTCAGAGAGGTCAAGAGGCAAACCCAAGTTCAAGTAGCTATCAAGGGTCTGAAGGTGGACAGGTACGGCTCCAAAGCTCTCAGCCTCCTGCGTGCGGAAACACTCAGCACGAGCCTTGGCTCTGCAGAGTCAGGAAACTCTGATAAATTTTCCATAAATAAAATTTTCTTCTTTCCTTCCTTGACCAAGTCTCCCACCCCTGTAAACCAGGTTGATACTGTGATTTATAATAAGAAATATATATTTGGCCTTCGTCCCCATTCCTGGCACAGAGCTCCTAAAACCCTTGGAATTTCCTAAGTGATGACAGCGATAAAGGTATATTATTATGTCAGTGAGGTGATTTTTGGAAAACTCCAGTGTAACCTAAGAATGGAAGCTGGTGGTCAGGGGAACCAGCCATGTGATTAGAGGGTTGGAACTTTCAGACCCACCCCACCTCTACCTCTGGGGAGGGGAGAAGGGCTGCAGATGGAACTCAGTCACCAAAGGCCAATGATTTAATCAATCGTGCCCTAGTAAGAAAGCCCATAAAAACCCAAAGGCCAGGTTCTGACTGCTTCCCGTGCTCAGTGCATCTCTTCCATCTGGCTGTTCCTGAATTATATTCTTTTACAGTAAACCAGAGATCTAGTGAGTAAAATGTTTTTCTGAGGTTTGGGAGCCACTCTAGCAAATGAATCGAGGGGTGGGTTGCTGGAATCACCCATCTACAGCCAGGAGGTCAGAAACACAGGTGACAGCCTGGACTTGGCACTGGTGTCTGAAGTGGGGGTGAGTGACCTTGTGACACTGAACCCTTCACCTGTGGGATCTGATGCTACTCTCAGTGCAGACAGTGTCAGAATGGAGCTGAACTGTAGGACATCCAGCTGGTGTTGGGGAATTGCTTGGTGGGGCAAGGGAAAACCCACACTTGGGATGCAGTATGGCTGAGTGGTTCTCACACTGGGTGTCAGAATCGTAACCAGTAAGAAGCTCCTGCCAGGCTCAGATAGTCCTGGAAGCTCTTTTCATAACCAACTTGTCTATCTCAGACAGCACCCAGAAAGTTCCAAATTTCAGAGGGCTGCAAAGCTGCTACCTCAGCCTCACCTCGGGGAGCTACTGCGGCTTCCAGACGGGCTCAAGTAACTTCCCGCCCCCAGCAGTCCAGCAGTTGATATTACACAGCAGTTTACAACCTCCCCTGGTTAATCCAGCCTGCTCCCTGGTCACTTCTCATTAAGCTGAGTGTGGCCTCCTTTCAACTTTCTCTGAATTAAACTGTCACTTTTCCCAGCAAGGGGCTGCAGGTGGAAAGTACAAGCGCAAAGCTTGGAAGACAAGTGAGGGAAAAGGGCCCCCCCCAGACCCCACCCCCCCATCAGCTCCCACCCCCTTTCCTGGAGCCACAGTGATGCTGCCCCTCGCCACCTCCTCCCACCTGCAAGCTAAACAAAAATAAGTCCCAGCATGTCGGGGATTTTTTGAAGCTGAGGGTATCTGGCCCAGCTGCTGCAGGAAAATATTCGACGACCTGTAAATTTCTTTCTTGGTGTTCCCAGGCCGGCCAATTATCCCAGCTGTGCAGCCAAGGCCCCCCCGGGATGTTTCCAAGAGAACGAGCTCACAGCAGACGTGCGGCTCTGATTTTAGTTGTCTCCAGTCAAGCATCCCAGAGCCCCAGCTCTTCCTCTCCCAGCTTGATCTCAGACCACAAACTCCAGTTGCCTCCCCAAGGCCTTCACTGACTGACAAACTGCTGCCCCGGCAATGGTGAAATGGTCACCAGGGATCCCTTCGGCAGCAAATCCGTGAGCAAGTTGTATATTTCTGTGCAAAGAATTTGGGTTTAAATCCCCCAACTCTGTTTCTCCCCAGCTACGTGATTCTGAGCAAGTGACTTAGCATCTTGGAGCCTCTGTTTCTTCTCCCATAAGATGGGCTGTCACTGGGGCTTGTCTCCAACGTATAATTAAATAACACAACTATATATTTTTTAATTGTGGTAAAAATATATATAACATAAAATTTGCCTTTGTAACCATTTTAAGTACACAGTTCTGGGGCATTAACTACATTCACATTGCTGCACAACCATCACCACCATCCATCTCCACAATTCTTTTCACCTTGCAAAACTGAACCTCTGTACTCATTAAACACTAACTCCCCATTCCCCTCCCCCCACCCACCATTCTACTTTCTGTCTCTGTCTAGTCTCAGCACCTCATATAAGGGGAATCATACAGTGTTTTCTCCTTTTGTGACAGGTTTATTTCATTTAGAATAATGTCCTCAAGATTTGTCCAGGTGGTAGCATGTGTCAGAATTTTCTTCCTCTTTAAGGCTGAATTATATTCCTTGTATGTATACAACACTACACATTTATTTATACATTCATCCACTGATGGACCCTTGGGTGTCTTCTCTATTTTAGCTATTGTGAATAATGCTGCTATGAACCTGGTTGTACAAATATCTCTTTAAGTCTCTGCTTTCAATTCTTTGGGGTATATATCTAGGAGTAAAACTGATGAATCACGTAGTAATTCTATATTTAATTTTTGGAGGAACTGCCACACTGATTTCCCTAGCGGCTGCACCATTTTCCATTCCCAGCAACAGCGCACAAGGGTTCCACTTTCTCCACATCCTCACCTACAGTTTGTTATTTGGAGGGTTTTTTTTTTTTTTTTTTTTTTTTTGCGGTATGCGGGCCTCTCGCTGTTGTGGCCTCTCCCGTTGCGGAGCACAGGCTCCGGACGCGCAGGCTCAGCGGCCATGGCTCATGGGCCCAGCCGCTCTGCGGCATGTGGGATCTTCCCGGACCGGGGCACGAACCCGTGTCCCCTGCATCGGCAGGCGGACTCTCAACCACTGCACCACCAGGGAAGCCCTGGAGGTTTTTTTGATAGTAGCCATCCTATTAGATGTGAGTTGGTATCTCACTGTGATTTTGACTCACATTTTCCTAATGATTAGTGATGTTGAGCATCTTTTCATGTGCTTGTTGGCCGTAGACAACAATATTTTTAATTAGTGCCTGGAACATGTTGGGGGCTAAAACCTGATGCCCGTAATTACAGATCCTGTGAGATACAAATCATGATTCCAGCGGAATCTTTCTTGTAGGTCGGAATGCTTGTCTGCTCCAGGGCTCAGAGCCATTTGGAGGGAGAAAGCTGGTGCTTTCTCTTGCCTATTCTCTTAGACTGTGGGAAGTCACTTCATTTCTCTGAGCCTCATCAAGATGCTCTGAAGACATATAAAATAAATTGAAAACAATCTTATAGGTGGTGGAAAGATCACTGTACTAGGAGCCATACAGACCTGGGTTTGAGTCCTGCTCTGCCGTTTATTAGCTGTGTGATTTGGGCCGAGTCATCTATCTCAGATTCCGGCATAAATGAAGCATTCCATGGATATTTGTTAAATAGATGAATGAATGGGTGAATGATCTCTTTCTCATCAGCAAAATTATACCCATTGCTGGAATATTCTATCCACTAATACAATGTATTTGCAGAGTGCTTTGCAGTTTTGAAACTACTTGGGATGTGGTACGGCTGAGTGGTTCAGAGTATATATTTGCATACTTACAAAGAGACGAATCTTAGTTTGAATCCCAGCTCTGCCAATACTATCCATGTGACCTTAGACAAGTTATGTGATCCTTCCAAGCCTTCGTTCCTCTGTTTTCAATATGAGAATGATAGGAATTCTCACTGTACTAGTCAGCCAATGATCCTTGTTCCTGATGTTCAAGTTCTTACGTAGCCCCTACTGAAAATGAATAGGGCTGATCTACACAACCAATAAGATATTGCTAAAACGATGGGGCGTGATTCTCGAGCACGCCATAAAGGATACTGCAGACTCCTCCTTGGAGGCTTGATCTCTCTTGGATCAGTCAGTCTGAAGGAAGCCAGCCATCACGTCATGAGGATGCTCAAGCAGGAGGCAAGGAGATGTGGCTTCCTGCCAGCAGCCAGCTTGCTAGCTTGTAAGTGAAACACCTTGGAAAATGATCCTCCAGCACCAGTCAAACCTTCAGATGAGGCTGCAACCTAAAGAGACACCCTGAACCAGAACCACTTGGCTAAACCGCTCTCAAATTCCTGACCATCAGGAACGTGTGAGGATTAAAAAATAATAAATTTAAAAAAAAACTATGCGTCAGGTAGTAAATGTTTACTGATGGTTTAAGATGCTAAGTTTCAGGGCAATTTGTTATAAAGCGATAGATACCTAGTACACTCACCTCATAGGGCCTCTGTGAATTTTAAATGCCATGTAAAGGATCTTTCCTGCACAGTGCTTGACCCACAATAACAGCTCAGAAAGTATCATTCATTATTGTTATTTTTGGCCATAAAAGTAAATAATTTGCTCTGATTCAAGGACTTAGAAGGGGTGTGTCTGTAAAAACATGCACTTGAGAGGCATCAATAAATTAATTAAAGCACAGATGATGTGAAGCCAAGAATATAACCTTTCTGTTATCTAAGCTAAAGAGAGGGGAGACGGGGCAAATAAAAACCTAAAAGGCTGAAGGTTCTTTCCAGCATTGCAAAGATTTAAGTAAGTCAGTGGCAGAGACCCAAATTAAATACAAATTACGAAGACTGGAACACTCAGAGTGCTGTATAAACAGACATGGTATTATGGTTTCCTGTACTTTATAAAGTCTACGAAGTGCTCATGGAATTATCTCTTTTAATCCTCCCCAATAAGTCCTGTAGGATGCTTATGCTTGTGTCCATTTTATGGAAGGGTCAACTGAGACTCGGAGGCCTAAGGCAAACTTCTCAGGAACATATAGTTATCAGGTGCTAGTGACGGGTTTCAGACCAAGGCTTCCAGTCCTCTTGACTCAGACCAAGCCCAGAGGTTGTTCCATGATGCCAGGCTTCAGCCTCTTCCTCTCTCTGAGCTTCAATTTCATGAAAAGTAGGGAAGAAACCAGAGACCACATGTTCAGAAGCTTAATGCACAAAACAGTTTAGTTAAAGTGCAAAAAGCAGGTCGACAGCGATTGCTTTCTCTACTATAAGAAAAACAGGAGCACACATTCAACATACATAGCAAACGACACTGGGCCTCAGAGTTGGAGACACAATAGGGACTGGCGAGGATGCTGGCCAACTGAAGACCATACGTCTTTTCCTGAGAGGGTGTTCTCCTTGCTCTATCCAGGTGCTGCCATGCAGGAAGAGAAGCCTAGGGCTGCCAGATCATCTGCTTCTTCAAGAGAAGCCTGAACCTGTATTTTATATGAATTCTCACCAAGTTTAAAAGTTGGGTCAAAGAAAATAAAAATAAAACAAAACACTGTATGAGTCAAACACACACGTCCACAAGCTAATTTAGCTCATGAGCCACCATTCAGTGACTCCTGGACTAGATACTTTGCAAGGTCGTCCCGTGTCCCCCCCCCCCCCCCCCCCCACGCTCCAGGGCACGCTGTCTCCATCAGTACTCAGTACGACTGTTTGTTTACATGGGATACTGGGCAGCCTCATAAATATTCCAAACTGGTTTTCATGTGCAGATGTGAGCTGTGTCCTCAAATAAATTCCAGACTCTCTTGAGGGCGGGGACCAGGTCCCTGGTTTCCTGTGGGTCTTTGTTTCTGACTCTCAGTATAAGGTGCAGCCACTCAGGGTGAGGGTGCATTCAGCTGGGGCAGAGGGTCAGGCTGAATGATTTTCCCCAGGCAGTGGCTCTGGAGAGCTGCAAGTCTCACATCACTGAGGTTGGGGGGAGCTTTGGATCCTGGGAGGGCAGCTTCCATCACTGCTGGTGTTCTAAGGAATTGAGGCCAGGGAATCAAGGTTAATGACTTCCATCTATATCATGCTTGCCAGATTTATAAACGAGGATTCTGTTTCCTTTGGGAAGCGTGCCTGCTGCTCGGCAGATGTGGCTGCTTTCGCAGAGGGAACTGACTTCCTCCAAATGATCCCAAATGAAGAGGCAGGTTCCTCTGGGTGTTCTCTCCCTGGAGTCCCCGAACCATCTCATAGTGTCTCATAATGTGGGTTCTGGAGCTACCCTTCTTGGGTTTGAATCCCAGCTCCTTCACTTACAAATTAAACAGAACTGAAATTGCTTCTTGATCATCCCTGTGCCCATAATGGTGAAGAATCTGTGTTTAAAAATATAACTTATGGGCTTCCCTGGTGGCGCAGTGGTTGAGAGTCCGCCTGCCGATGCAGGGAACACAGGTTCATACCCCGGTCCGGGAGGGTCCTGCATGCCATGGAGTGGCTGGGCCCGTGAGCCATGGCTGCTGAGCCTGCGCATCCGGAGCCTGTGCTCCGCAATGGGAGAGGCCACAGCAGTGAGAGGCCCGCGTACCGCAAAAAAAAAAAAAAAAAAAAAAAAAAAAAAAAAATATATATATATATATATATATATATGTATGTGTGTGTATATATATATATATGTGTGTGTGTGTATATATATATATGTATATATATAACTTATGTCCTCTGCTCCCCAGGGTCTTATAATTTAATTGAGGAGATAGAACCAAAAAAGTTACAAAGGCTTAATATAGATATGAGAAGTTATGGTCCATGGCAGTTAACGATCACTAGCAATTGCGTTGTGCGGAAAGTACCATAAGAACAGAAAAGAGGGGAAGGGTAAGCTGGGACGAAGTGAGAGAGTGGCATGGACATATATACACTACCAAATGTAAAACAGATAGCTAGTGGGAAGCAGCCGAATAGCACAGGGAGATCAGCTTGGTGCTTTGTGACCACCTAGAGAGGTGGGATAGGGAGGGTGGGAGGGAGACGCAAGAGGGAGGAGATACGGGGATATATGTACATATGTAGCTGATTCACTTTGTTATACAGCAGAAACTAACACATCACTGTAAAGCAATTATACTCTAATAAAGATGTTTAAAAAAAAAAAGAACAGAAAAGAGGAGGAGAAGAACACAGTGAGATTCATGCAGGAGCATTAAGGCTTTACAAACTGATGGAGCTGGTGGGGGAGCAGGGGGCATTGATGAAAACTGCTCTGCTGGCCCCCACTGAAGAAGACAAGGTTGAACAGTGGTTAGAAGTATGGACTTTGGAAACAGACCTAGGTTTGAATCCTGAATTTACCAACGGATTCTTTTAGTTGAAGGTGACAGAGACCCAGCTTCAACTTAAGCAAAATGGGCCTTTACTGGTCCACAGAAGAGGGAGGGGGTAGCTTACAGAATAAATTGAGGTGATTAGGGCAGTTCTGAGGCCTGAGAAACTGGAGGCCACTGGGATTGTCTGACTGCCCATCTCATTTCAGCTTTTTTTCTGCCCCATGTCACACTCTTCTGCAGCAGATGGGCCTTCTCCATCTGGCAGCACATATGGCACCTAGAAGCTCTGGATAAGGGCCTTTGAGTTCTGTGACCACAGAGAATAGGCTATTTCTCCTCCAGCTCCAAGTAAAAAGTCCCAGGGAAGAGCTCTGATTGGCTTGGCTTGGTCACATGACTTTCACAGGCCCTTCTCAGTGACCACAGAGGAGTGTGGTCCTGTGATTGGATAGGCTTGGGTCTTGGATGGAGTCTTGTGAATGGCAGCTCCACCAGAACCACAGTAGTAGGGAGGGTATGGAGAGAGGCTTCCACTATTCCAAGAAAGATAGGATATTTATCAATGCTTTGTTTTGGTAGAAGGTCTTAGAAATAATCTAGCCCAGTGTTTCTCACTCCTGGATGAACCTGTTAAAATTCATATTCCCAGGCATCACTCAACACCCTAAACATGTCTCTAGGGATTAGAGCCCAGGAAGCTGTTTTTAACCAGCTTTCCACATGACTCCAGCGATCAGCTAAGTAGGGAGACCGCTGGTCAGTCTATCCCAATCTTATAATTTTATTGGGGAAGAAAACTAGGCACATAGATGAAAGTGATTCACCCAAAATCACAGATGCAGGAAATGGTAGAAGAGAAATAAGACTTGAGTTCACCTGCCCTGCAGTGGCCCCCTCATTCTCCTTAGAGCTCCTTGTTTTCCCCGGCTCTTCCACTGTCTCCCCAGACCACACAGGGAGGAGGCCCCATGAGTCACCTTTCTACAACTAGATGTCTCTACTACTGACTCCCTAACACTGACCCTCCCAACACACTAACACACACACACGCACACACACAGCTAGACACTCTTCCTCCTTCTCCAGCAGCTGTGTCTGCAGAAAACCTGATGTGATATGATGGGCTGCAGAGATGGCATTTCAGGCGGGGGGAAGTGGGGAAGAGAGGGAACCGCAGAAGGACTGGGTGACGCATCCCCCAAAGATAACCATGGCTAACCCCACAGGGCGCTCTGAAGCAAGAATGGCCCTTCTTCAGAGGTGTCTCAAGTTGCGTCTAAATGGCCAGATCTTTGTACTCCCACATGGATTACCAATTCGCTGTGGGCTGCCCTGAGAAGGGTTATGTCTTTGGATGAGGTAGTTCTCTGCAGCTGAGGCAATCCCTGAAGGGCCGGCAGGTGAGGACCAAGCTACTGACAACACCCGCACGGCTGGATAACACGTCCTTCCTTGAAGGAGGATTCGGGCAGTGCATTAGCATGTCCACCACATATAAATGTTTATAATTTACTGTAAGTAATATTTGTAATTCATTTATTATAAATATAGTTTCCTATGTATTCTTATACATAATGATAACAGCACACTTTTCCAAAAATGCTCAACATGTATTAGACACTAAGCTAAGCACACTGCCTTGTTACTACATTTAATCGTTACAATAACACTATGAGGCAGATATTGTTACCCTTATTTAACAGATGAAGAAGATGAGGCTCAGAGGGTTTAAATAAGGTTACACAACTAGCATGCAGTGGATCTAAGATTCCAACCCAATTCTGTCTGATGTCAGAGCGCTATAGTAAAACCACTATAATAAAACTGCTGCATGAGTTATTCAGGTAAAGTGGGGGAAGAAGTGGTTACCAAGAATCAGCAAAGAGGAGGATACTGCATCTGGGGGAGTCTCAACAAAGAGGAACACACCCGACGACCTCTGAGAGATTCCTGCAGTTCCCCACTAAGATTCATAAGCAATTCAGCATTATTTAGCTTACCAGCGTTTTCAGTTACCTGTAGAACATGAGCACATGGGATACGAGAGCCATATGCTTTGACTAGAAAGAGAAGACAGACAAAGGAAAGAAAATTCCTGCCCATATGATGGTCTCGAAGTACTGGGGAGGGAGTTCAAGATAAGGAGCTTGGGGAGATCCCAGGGGGTGTCCAGAGTCTGAAAAGTCAGTTTTGGGCTAGGAAGGTAGTTAGGAAAGTGAGTCAAGGGAAAATTTCACAAATTAACTAAAGGTCAGCCCTGTCTTAGGATTATATCCCACAAAATCTTGAAAATTAAAAAGTCTCTTGGAGACCATACAATCCAACCTTCTCAAATTATAGCGAGGGTGATGGAGACCTAGATATGGCCTGGCTATGGCTTGACAAAGACTGCAGAGAAAGAATAAACAAAAACATAGGTCTCCGGATGACAGCTGGCACTATTTATTAACATGCCTCCCTTTTTTACCTCAGTGTTGGTTAAGTTCTCTAAGCAGCAGATGCTGAGATAAAACAACGAGTGTAAAAGGTTTACTGGAGAGTAACAACCCTTGAAGGAAAAGGGAAGGGAGGAGGATTGGACAGAGGCCGCTGCCAGGCTGCAGTAGAGCACGGGACAGTGTCTACCAGCCCAACAGGGAGCCCCGGAGCAAAGAGTGCCCATTCAAAGCATCTACACCACTCTATTCTCTGCTTCTATGAGTTCGATTATTTTAGGTTTCTCACCTAAGTGGAATTAGTGCTTCTGTTCCTGGTTTATTTCACTTAGCATAACGGACCAGGGACCGTTGGGGAGGGGGAATTGGGGGGTTGTTTTTCCATGGGTATAAAGTTTGCTATGCTAGATGAATATATTCTAGAGATCTGCTGTAGAGCACAGCACCTATAGTCAACAATACTGCACTGTGTGCTTAAAATTTTGTTAATAGACTTATTGTGGTGATCATTTTACAGTATATACAAATATCAAATCATTTTATGTACACCTGAAACTAATATAATGTTATATGTCAATTATACCTCAATTTAAAGAAAAAGGAAACTTTTGCAGGTGATGGATATGTCTATCACCTTGGCTGTGATAATGGTTTTAAGGGTGTGTGCACATGTCCAAACTCATCAAATTGTATACATTAAATAAATGCAGTTGTTTGTATATCAATTATACCTCAGTAAAACTTTTTAAAATCATCTATTCTCTGGGCTTCCCTGGTGGCACAGTGGTTGAGAGTCCACCTACCGATGCAGGGGACATGGGTTCGTGCCCCGGTCCGGGAGGATCCCACATGAGAGGCCCACGTCCCACAAAAAAAAAAAAAAAAAAAAAGCATCTATTCTGGGTGGGAATGGCTGGGCCTTCTTATCCCTCTCGTGTTTAGCCATTGGCTGGGGCCTCCCTCAAAGGGTGTGACCTTGGGAGGCTGACCACACTCGTTAGAGCTGGACAGTGAGTCCTTCCCTGAAGTGGGATCTGAGCGATGGTTTTCTGTGTCTGCCACAACTCTCAATGGAAAGAGCTATTCTTCTATCTTTTTTTTCCTGACCAGATAAATAATCCATGTCCACTGTAAATATCTGAACAACACAGAAAACTAAATGGCAAAAGGTAAAAGTCACCTAAAACTGCCAGTATTTTGAAAACATCCTCTTATATATTTTTATGCATATACATTACATTTTATGTAAATGGCATCATATAATACAATAAGTTTCTATTGTTGACTTTTAAATATATATATATATTAACACCACTCCACTCCTCCCTGCCCTTCCCCAAATAAACAGTAACAACATTGTGCGTGACCACCTTATGTTTTATGGGCATACAGGAACTTTAAAAGTGTTTTTACACTACAGAATTTTTTACACCCTCACAACAAGTACCTTGTCGCTGGCAAATGTAAGCTCTGCTTCCCCATTTCGAGAGGAGAAGACTGAAGCCTAGAAAGATTCGGTGGTTATCTAAGAAAGTCACTGAACTTGTAGGTGACAGAGCCAAGGCTCAAAGTCCAGGACTTCCCAGCAGGGCCCTCCCTGTAAGCGCCCTGGCCTAATACCGACTACATGCACCGCACTCCTCTCTGTGACTGGTGACATGCCAGGCAGTGAACTTTCCATCCCAGGAAATAATCAAGCTAAGTTCTGATGGCCATTCATCAGAGTCGCAGCATTAAGCAGACTCTTATGCTGCAAGAAGGTCCTGCTGCAACGCCACAGAAGCAAGTGCAGTGCTGTTGTTGAGTCAGCATCTATTGGCAGACAAGGAATCAGCTCTCGCACTTCCTGTGTTTACATCGCCATCTCACCCTCCAACTAGCAATGCTCATATGATAGCTGGATTTGGGGGATTTTTTCCCCCAAGTTTCTATTTTGCTCTGCACCTCTATAGAAATGCAAACACTGGCCCATTAAAAGAGACAAATGACAATATCATTGTAATAGCCCATTTTTTAAATCCACGTGGGCTGCTTTGGTCAGGGTGGAAAATGTGCTTGTTAAAATGTGAGGAGGTGCTCTGACTGGTTTCCTTGATGCAAACACAGATGTGCCAGGTAAGCAACCAATAATCAAGGCATTTAGTTAGGTGATTAATTTTCAAGCTTTCAAGGATGAACATTTAGTGGCAAAGAGCATGGGTCTCAATGTTAGCCAGACCCGAGTTCAAGTATTGGTCCCTCCACCTCCTGGCTTTATGATCTTGGGCAAGTCACTCAACTTCTCTGAGCTCCTTCACTGCGCCTGGCACAGAGTAAGCACTTGACAAACAGCAGCTGTTAACAAGTAATAACGCTAATACTGCTATTAGCCCATTACTAGTATTATAAACTCAAGTGCTATAAAGGCTTCTCGGGCTAGAGGTTCCCCCTAACTCAGTCTATTAGATCTCTCCCCACTAAGCTGACCTAAGCCATGGACCCAATCCCTGAGCACACAAGTTAACTTCACTTTGCACTATCAAATGTATTCTCTCTTAGCCTAAGATAACATGTGTTTCAGGCCCACATTTCACAAAGTGTAGAAAGAATAGACCTACCGATATTAATTACTAGAAAAAAGGAACTGGTGATCAAATAAGTTTGGGATATACTCGGTTCAACTTGGTTAAATGAAGTGAAACATTTGGTTAGAGACACTCGGTTAAACAAAGTGAAACAGATTTATTTCCTGCAGGATTTGTCAGAAACTTTTATGTCCCAATAGAATTTGTGCCTCTCTAACAAGCAGATATAATATTGTATTAATCTTGACATTTTCAGTTGCAAATGGCAGAAGCCCAGCTGAATTTAGGTTATGCAAAAAGACACTTTATTGGTCATGTAACTCTATCGCCTAGGATTGCATATACTTTAGGTTAAAAGGGTCCAGGGATTCAAATTATGCCATCTAATCTGCCTCTCCTCCCTCCCTCCTCTCCCTTCTTCTTCCTGCCTATTCTCTCCTCACCTATTTGAACATCTCTTCCCTGTTTGGCTTTATTATTAGGCTTTTGTGTTGGACAGCAATATTGTTTCATGGAAGTCTCAAGATTACAGTCCAGGGGATACAGAGAAAGAAAATACCTTCCCCTAATTTACCTGTCTTGGGTCATGGACCCATGTCTGATTCACTCTCTGTGGCCAGGGGTATGAAGTAGCCTGACTGGACAGGCGGACATAAACTAAGCATGGAAGAGGGGGAAAGGTGTTTCCCCAAAAGAAGAGTTGCAATGGTGACCCAAAAAACCTGTGCCCACTCTGAACCTTTGGCATTTCATCTTACTGGGCTAGTCTTCTTTAAGAAATGCTGATTTTGTACAAACTTGGTCTCAACAGAAGAAAAAGAAATCACCGCCTGAGTGACCATTTTTTGAGTATCTATTACGTGCCTGTTACTGTTCATGGAACTTGGATACAAAGGTAAAGGAGATACATCAACATCTTCCAGAAGTTCAGTCTGAGGAGTAAAGATCTGAGGCAGACCGTAGGTAGCTAAGTACAAGGCAACATGCTAGGCAGGATAACAGTGGTATAAATAAATTGCCACTGGAACACAGGAGAGACAGGGTTAATCTGCCTTAGTGATGACAGAAGCACTTCGTTGAGGAGCCATTCGTGTTAAGTTTGGAAAGAGGCCAAGTTTGAGAAGGGCAGGTTATCTTGGCATAGAGAACTACCTAAGAAAGCTTCTGCCGTTTGAGAGCTCATACCTTAATTTGGAAGTGATGATAGCTGTGCGATTCTAATGCAGCCTATATGGTCAGGCAAGAGACAGAGTGAGAGCGCTGGAGCCAGGTTGACCTCCTGACTCCCAGCTCACCACTCCTTCCCCAACGTCCCTCCTGAGAGCTTTCTTCATAAAATAATGGACTATGGACCCTGTTGTTTTGTGTCTACCTAGAAAGCTTCCTCACCCCCATTTCTCTACTTTCTGCAGGTCCACAGAGGTTGTATCATATGACCCAGGCGGAGCCAATCATCTTCTATATTTTCCTGATCCCCAGGATTGGTCTAGGGGTGGCCATGTGATCCAGATGCAGCCAATCAGTGCCTGGCCTTGCTCTTTAAAGAGACATATTTGAAGAAAGTTGTTTTTTTATTCCCATTGTGGGTAAGCGGCTGAAAATGTGAATCTGTGACTCCCCAGTATCCTTCCATGCTACATGTTTGGTAGCTTAAATTGGGCTTTGTCCTTCAAAATGGTCACTTTCTCCAACATTTCACCTGAATGTTGCAAAACCTCCCTGCAGTTTCTGGAAAGGGGAAGCCTATATTAGATGGAAGCGGTACAGACAGTAAGTAGTCTTTGGAGCGCTGCTCCACGACTCTGTCCTGCTCCCCTTAGAGGACTGGATGTCAAAGTCTGTTGACCCAATCCCTTCCTGAGTCAAGCCTCACCCCTCCTCCTTATGAGGCCCACACCTGCCTCCATGTTTGCCTCCACGCCCAATCCACTCTTGGCACTGCATGGAGGACCCTTTGGGCGCCCAAACCTTACCATGTTACTTGTTGTTAAAACCAAGGTGTATCACCTGAAAAAAAAGAGGGTCTCAGTTCCTCAAGTTAGCCTACAGGACCTTCCAAAGTTTGGCTCTGACATGTTCCAGTCTCATCTCTCAACACGCCTCATAATTTGCCCTCCACCAACAATGGATGGCTTCCGTTCCTCTGCATATACCATTTTTAGAGCCTCTTCTCCTCTTGGGAAAATCCCACATCCTTTAAAACTCAGCTAAGGTATCTTCATTACTTCACACTAGGTGCACCAGAAGGACTCGTATTACCCCTGTCACCGCACTTCATTCCACTTTATGATCGTATGCTCGGGTGTCTGTCACCCCAGGAGAGAAAGGATCCTTTCTTAGTCTTCTTCGTCTCCCACCTCATATCCAATTCGTGTGCAAATCTTGTCAGCTCTACTATTGAAATACATGTATATATTCCAAATCCAACCACTGGTTGTCACCACCACTGGTATCTTGGTCTGAGCCCCACTAATTCTATTCTAACTAATAGAATTAGTTCTATTAATTAACTAATGAAGTTAGCCTTCTCATTGCTCACCCACCTTGTTGCATTAGCCCCCTCCCAGGTCTCCCTTGATTCCGTCCTTAGCCACCTTCTTGTTAGGAAGCAGCCAAAAAACGCAGCCATCGTCAAGACAGCAGCCGAAATGTACCGTAAAAAACCAACATTCAGGATTGGTTGGTCCTCTGCTCAAAACTTTAAGTTGGGCTTCTCATTCACTTAGAAAAAACTGCAGTCCCTACAATGGCCTACAAGCCCTCCACGATTCTGCCTCTGTTCCTGCCTGATGTCATCTTCTACTACCCTCCTTCTGCCTCATGCACTGCAGCCCCTGTGGCCCACCCCACGGTCCCTCCCGCCCACCAGGCACACTCCCGCCCCACAGAGACACACATGTTATTCCCTCTGCAGGATTGTTCTCCCACAAGTCTTGCTCCCTCACCTCCTTCAGGCCTTCTCTCAAACGCCACTCTCTCAATCAAAACTTTCTGGATACCCTATTCTAAATGTCCATTGACAGAGGAATGGATAAAGAAGATGTGGTACATATATACAATGGAATATTACTCAGCCATTAAAAAGAATGAAATAAGGCCATCTGCAGCCATGTGGATGGACCTAGAGATTGTCATACTGAGTGAAGTAAGTCAGACAGAGAAACGGAAATATTGTATGATATCACTTATATGTGGAATCTAAAAAGAAATGATACAAATGAACTTATTTACAAAACAGAAACAGACTCACAGACTTAGAGAATGAACTTATGGTTACCAGGGGGGAAGGGTGGAGGGCAGGGACAGTTAAGGAGCTTGGGACTGACATGTACACACTGCTATATTTAAAACGGATAACCAATAAGGACCTACTGTATAGCGCAGGGAACTCTGCTCAATGTTATGTGGCAGCCTGGACGGGAGGGGAGTTTGGGGGAGAATGGATACATGTATATGTATGACTGAGTCGCTTTGCTGTGCACCTGACACTATCACAACATTGTTAATTGGTTAGACTCCAACTAAAAAAATTTTTTTCCAAAAAAAAAATGAGTTTCTTGTTGAACACTTCCCATCCTCCTTTCCTATTTTCTTAATTGTGTGCCATTATACCATGTGTTTTCCTTATTTGTTTTATTTATTGTGTGTCTCCTGAGTAGTACCCCACGCCCAAAAGATAAACTCCCTTATGAATTCTGAGTGTTCTGCTCACTGATATAGTTCCACTGCCTAAAACGGCGTGTGGTGCACAGTAGACGTCCAGTAAATATTTGTCAAATAAATGAATAAATGAATGAGCAAATTATTTGAACACAAACTGCCTAGCACATAGTATACGATCAATATAACTGATTGAGTAAAGTAATTAACTAATGAAGTTAGTCTTCTGTAAGTCTAAATGAGGTTTCTTCTGGTGTTTTCAGGGTTTTCTCTCAATCCCCTTCTCAAGTTTCTGGGTCTCCAGCATCCTAGTCAATTGTCCGTGGAGTTTTTTTGTCCCTCTCTGATGTGGTTCTGTAAATGTCTTCTCCAGGAGCAGCAACAAAGTCAATCAATGAGTAGCTGACAATGAGGGGCCATGTCCCAACTGACAAAGCCCAGCTCCATTCAGGAGAGTCTGTCATTCTTAGCGACACAAAGCCAGGCAATGTCACAATTCTTCATCAGGAGTTTCCAAAATATTGGGCTGGGCATTCATCTGCAGGCAAAACTAAACTCTTTGGATTCTAGGATTCTATAAAAAAGGCTGGACATGGTGACATTGATGTTGAAATCACCAGGCTAGCCCTCAAAGCACATGGGCAGTATATGTGAAGACAAACAGATTTCCATGCAAATAGAGATATGTACAAACTATGTCTCCATTCAACCTCTATGAGACCCATAGAGAGCTTGGCATTAGGGAGTAACAATTAACATGAACACAGAATTTAATAGTTCGTAATAAACTTTCATGTACATGATTTCATTTGGGCTTCATGACTATCCTATGAAGAAGGATTATTATCATTTCACTGGTGTGGGTTATATTACGGTTCCAAATTATTTGCTGCCCTGCCTGTGAGAGGGTTATACAACCCTGCTTACCGCCATGTGATTTCCACTGCCTCTCTGTGGGAGAAGTATAACATCCTTACCCACAGAACGTGAATATCGGGGACAACTGAGCAAAAGCTTTACAGACACTGCACGACTCTACCTCATTCCTTATCCCTGGGCACAAAACCAGTGGATGTGTCTTCATCTTGGACCTCAGAATGTAGAATACCCATGGAGAAGAGCCACAAAACCATAGCTGAGACCTGACCACAGCAAACATATAATATGAGCCATAAATAACCATCTGTTGCTGTAAGTCACCAAGATTTGGGGGGCTGTTTGTTACCACAGCATAACTAACTTAAGCTGACTAGCACACCCATTTTACAGAGGAAGAATCTAAGAATTAAAGAGATTAGTGATTTTCCCAAAGGCATTCATCTAATGTGTAGCAGATCCAGGACTCAAACCCTCCAAACCATGTTCATTGGAGGGTGTGACACCCTCCAAACCATGTTCATTCTACCAGATCATTCTGATTAAGGACAATGTCTCCTTCTGCACATCTCCTGCAGTGATCTGGAAAACTGAGTGGTATCAGGCTCCAAGCTAGTTTTTTTTTCACCAACAAGAGCCCTTTCCTCTCTGAGCCCCTGCCAAGTCAGAAAGGGGCTCTGAATTTCACAGTTACTTAGGAAAACAGAGTTGGCTCAATCTAGTTGTTTTCATAGACTGGTCTCTGGAAACCATCCCAGCCCAGGGTAAAATATGAAATTTAATCACAGGGGGAATTCAGCCAGACCACCAAGCCCCATCAACCGTTCCTCTTGTCTCCTTTCAGTACTCAATTGTTTTTCAGAAGCCCTTGGATGGGTCTGGAAGAGCCCTGGGAGGATGGGTTTAGACCCCATCAACTGTTCCTCTTGTCTCCTTTCAGTACTCAATTGTTTTTCAGAAGCCCTTGGATGGGTCTGGAAGAGCCCTGGGAGGATGGGTTTAGACCCCATCAACTGTTCCTCTTGTTTCCTTTCAGTACTCAATTGTTTTTCAGAAGCCCTTGGATGGGTCTGGAAGAGCCCTGGGAGGATGGGTTTAGACCCCATCAACTGTTCCTCTTGTTTCCTTTCAGTACTCAATTGTTTTTCAGAAGCCCTTGGATGGGTCTGGAAGAGCCCTGGGAGGATGGATTTAGAATATTAGCTTTACTTAATCGATTCATGCTTTTGGACCTTCCCTGGTGTTCTTAGAGGGACATCTGGGGACCCAGGCAGTCTTGCTACAAGGCTAATATTCCTCAACATGTACAGTCTACACATATAAGATTTGTTCCCTCAGGGCCCAGTTTGGAGCACAAACACTGAATTCCCAGGAACTGAAATCGGGGCCGTGGGCATTAAGCATACAACGAAATGGTGCACATCACCCAGGCAACCTGACTGTCCAGCGGTGTTTCCAAGAATTCTACAAAACAAATGTCCTTGGCCACTCATGGCACAGGGTAAAAGCTGGCTGTGCCTGGAACCAGCTCATGAGGAGGCAGGAGAGAAAGGCCAAAGTCAGCTTGGATGTCCCACTACCTTCTGATTAGAGATCCAGGCCATGTACAAGACAGCACAAGAGGAAATTAGCCAAGTCTGGGCATGGTTTTTAGTTCAGGAGCTATGCAGGGAAATGCAAAAGAAGCTTCATCTCTTTAACAAGCATTATCTAGCATCTACTATGTGTCAGACACTTTTATAAGCACTATGTCAATATTGTTACTGAATGCTGGCAAAAATTCTCTGAGATATGAACTCATATTATCCCTATTTTCCAGATGAAGAAACTGAGGCACAGAGAGAATAAGTATCTTTTCCAAGGTCTAAGAGCTAGAAATGGAGAAGGCAGGATTGGGACCCCCGTAGTCTGCCTCCGGAGTCTGTGTTATTTACCTCTATGCAGTGATGCTTCTAAGATGTCACGGAAGAATCAGAACTCGGCAAAAACTGAAACTGATTGAATGTGCCCAGCAATGGCATGGTTTCTCTTTCAGTCTGACTCCACTCAGAATGAGAGGGCTAAGACCCCACCTCCTGAGGTGGAGGTTGAACACAAGACACTTTTCCCATATCTCATGTCCCTGGAAACCTCTAAACTATGAACTCACAACAGCTAGGGAAAGAGCCACTCTTTGTACCACTGTCTCCATAGCACCTAATGCAGTGCCTGAATCAGAGAATGCCCAGTAAGTATTTGTTAGAGGGAATGGAGGGAGAGGGGGAGGGAGGGACGAAGAGAGCTAAGGAAAAAGGAGGGAGGGCTAAGGGAGGGAGGGAGGGAGCAAGGAAGAGAGGAAGAAGGGAGGAGTTATATCTAGTTGTCAGCTGCCCATCATCGCATCCCCAGCTAGGGGTGAGCTGATGAGAGCTTAACGTGTTGCTCCTCCTAAGAATGTTTAGAGATCCTCTCAAAAGAAAACTTCAGAAACTGCTGTGGCTTTGTCCCTTCTCACTCACTCTTCTGCAGTATTTCCCCCCTAGTTTTCCAGGTCCCTTATGTACTGCTGAACATCAACACACACGCACGCGTGCGCGCACACACGCGCACACACACACACACACACACACACCCCTACAGAACGCCGTTTGCCCAACAGTTAAGACACGAGACCTCGTGCTCTGCTGTTCTTTTTTTCTTTGCACAGAACCAGAGAAAGGACCCAAGCGCGGACATCACTCCAGCTGACTTCTCTTTGTTTTGGGCAGCAGGGATGCCTACAGCTCCAACCTCTTCTCTGCCCATGAGAACCTCAGCTACTAATAGCACTTAGCTGCAGGTGAAATGTCACGGAATCTGAGGATGCAACAGCCCAAAGGGACCTGTTAGATTGCCTTGCTTAGGAATTCTTCATCTTAATTTTGGGGGAATCCATTATTGTCCCTCCAAGGCCTGACTCTTCTCATTATATTACACTGTCTTCCCACTCTCATGTCTTTTCTCATTATTTCCTCAGACCAATATCTTCAAACAAGGCAGTGTAGCATTTTAGTTCAGAGCACTCGAATTGGAGGTAGGGAGACCGGTCTGATTCCTGGCTCAGCCAGGAATAAGCTGTGAGCCTTACGCTCATGTCCTGCCCTCTCTGAGCCTCAGCTCTCCCATATATAAAGCGGTGGTAAGAACAGATGCTACATCACAGCATTTCTGTAAGGAATCAGCGAGATAATGCATCTAAAACACTTAGCACAGAGACCAGCACGTAGTGAGTACTCAATAAATACTTGCGATTATCCTCATTCTTCATGCTTTGCCCACACCCCACACGGCAGCAGCATGCTTGTGATTCCACATGATTTCCCTTGTTTGCAGAGTCAGGAATAGCCCTCCCTTGTTAACCTTCACTTGGAAAGCGATTTAACTCTCTGACATTAAAATTAAAATGTAAACAGCCCAGCGCCTGATTTAATGGACAACTAAAAATTAAATTGACAGTTAGTAAGTGATGAACTAATTTTGTTATTATAACCATATTAGCCTCATACTCAGAGAAATATAAAAGGAAAAACAGACCCCTTAAGATATACATACATACACGTACACACACACACACACACACACACAGACAGACACAGGCAAGGAAAGATTTCAGTTCATATATTACAGCCTTGGCAGATTCACTCTTTGAAGCTATTCCCCCCAAAACTCAGCTGTCTGATATTTATGCAAAAATGTTTAGATGCCAAAGTAATGAGAATTAATGATCTGGTAGAAAGAAAAAGAATACTAAAGGAACGTTTTATTGCAAGCTGTAGAGCAAACAGCTTGGTAAAGCTGCCTGGGTTATCTCACCCCATGCTCGTTCGCGGCCTCTGGAAAGACCAAGGGTTTTCTTGCTTGTCTTCAAATACACGGATCTGTCAGATGTGCTAATTGCAACTCTCAGGTATGATGCTCTCGGTTGGGATCCTTACTCTCAGATCTGATAGGAGGGGAAGATGAAAAACAGCGCAGGCGACCTGGAGAGGGCTCAGCAGAAGACGGGGTTGGGGGGGGGGCGTGGAGGAAAGGCACCACCCTCTAAAGAAGTCCCAGAGCTCACCTTTCTTTCCCTTAGCCCCTTTGCACTGTGCCTATTCCCCCTTCTTCCTCCAGGGGTGCACTGCTCTCAAAGCTCTCATCATTTTAGTATCATTGCATATTAATGTATCTGTCCTTCCTGCTGATCCGTTTGGTCCACGTTAAGCACTGCTTCTATCCTGTTTACATTTACACGGCAGCATACAGCAGAGTGTCTGGCTCAGTGTTTGTCGTCTTGAATTGATTTAATGTAAACGAGTGAAAAATTTGTTCAATCTCAGGTATTAAGACCCACGATGCTGCCCTTTCTAGGAGCATTTGCCATTTCAGTAGGGGGATTGGAGGAGCGGTGCTGAACCCAAAGAGATGGCTTATGCATGGGGTGACTCCAGGCGTCGAGAAGTGGCCAGAGGCTCAGGGGATAGTGTTGGGAGGGGAGGCTTCCAAGAACTCATCCAATCACAGCTTGTAGATGCCTATCTGCTCCAATTACATGCTGGTCTGGCTTCAGTGAACAGAAACTGTCTTAGGAGCACAGAACACCGCTCAGTTCTCACGATATGTGACGTGTCTGACAACATGCGACCTGATTCTATGAGAAGCGGTCTGGCTGGGGCGGCCCTCACCCCGCAGAGTCCTCGTCGCCTCCGTGTTTTGAGATCCTTACTGTCAGAGTCTCTGCTTTGGAGTGAAGAACATTCGTCAGCTTTTGGGACAAATGTTCTTTACTCCAGGATCCATTCCCTCATAGCTTAGTTTCCTTTGGGAGATTTCCTCTCACCCAGTGTGTGCAGTCTTAATGATACCAACAGTCAAGGCATTTCATCTCCCACCCAGAGATGTATGACTCGAGTGTGGCAGATCAGTCCTTCCCTGCTGTGACTCTGAATCGCGAGCAGAAGCCCGTGAGGAAGAACAGTGTCTGCCATTGCTTCTTCCAGAGGGACACCTTTTCAGGAATGTCGTCCACTTCACACCACCCAGACACCAGAGTATCACTTTCCTTTTCTGAGCTGGGTTCTCCAGCCTTCT
Organism: Leucopleurus acutus; assembly: GCF_964270905.1. Taxonomy (NCBI): domain Eukaryota; kingdom Metazoa; phylum Chordata; class Mammalia; order Artiodactyla; family Delphinidae; genus Leucopleurus; species Leucopleurus acutus. The sequence continues at coordinate 79,884,956 of NC_139155.1, read as the reverse complement.
CACTGATTCTATGATCCAGTATCTTCTAATAAATTCATTTTCTGCTTAAATTAGCCTGAGTCTGTTTAAACATCTTATGACCTGAGGTCTCTGATACTTGGGGTTGGAAGCAAGAGGGCGGGAGGAAGCCGAAGCCATCATCTGGGCTTCCAAACTCTCCCCAATAACACATTAATTCATCACACTTATTAGTTAGCCTCGTCCAAAGAAAATACCCAAGTGAATTCAATATTTAGTGAAAAAAAGAAGGGGGAGAAAAAATAAGGTAAAATCATGCGGAGGACAAGTCCTATAGGAGTGGCAAGAAGCCAACAGGAGAGGTCTGCCAAAGGAAACCAAGTTTTGCCTACTTTTCTCAGCTTCAACCTCAAGTAAATGTAAAGATCCTCATCGGTCTAGCCTCAGGGAGGAAGGTGGGGATTCTGTGCGATTAGTAGGACTCGAAAGGCCTTCCTGATATGCATCCCCCTTGAGCCTAGTTTCTCTGTCTCATTTCCCAGATGATCCGAGTGCCCAGCCATGGGGTCCCCACCTTATCTCTACGTAATGGTCCAACCTCACAGGCTGCACGGAGGGAAAACCTCCAGGACATGAGGGGGACAGCACATCAGAAAATACCACGGCTTTCCAGTGGTCCCTATGTCTGGAAGCAAACTGGAGGTTTGTGAAGTTGGTCTTCCACCTTCAATTGCCACCAGTCACTTGTCACAAAGGTAATATTAAATAATTTTACTGCATCCAATATTAGGCAGAGTCTATAAAAGGACAGACGAGTGGGACTTCCCTGGCGGCCCACTGGTTAGGACTCCATGCCTCAACTGCAGAGGGTACAGGTTCCATCTCTGGGTGGGGAACTAAGATCCCGCATGCCCCGTGGCACGGCTAAAAAAATAAAATAAAAGCTTAAATAAAAAGAAAAAAAGGATGGAGGCGCAAAGAGAGAGTCACATTAGGGATGTCATTCGGTGCTTGCCGCCGCATGCTCATTTCAGGAAAATGATCTACCCTATGTTCCCCCATGTCTTCAACAACCTCCTCCTCCGGTCAGCTAACTGGGCCACACGTGGACTACATGACCCAAGGATGATGGGTCCAAAACATGGCAGTGACTTATGACCTGTGTGACCCGGGGTGCAAAGATATATTTGGCCAATCAGATGGCTCTGAGGTACTGAGAACTGTAAAGCTGAGAAGGGAGATGGCACAGGGGCTGAGGATGAAAAGACACCTTCAAACCAGGAAGAAACCAAAATTCTACGTGAGCAGAAAAGATAAAGAGTGAGAGGAAATCAGCCCGCAGAGAGAAAGCAGAACTGAACAAATAATTGGAGAGAACAAGAGAGAGGATGAGAGAGAGAGAGAGAATAAGAGACACTGGTTCCTAAAGCAGCCGCAGGTCTTGACAGCTTTCCAGACCTAATTACAGTTCACGGTTGTCCTAACAATACACCGCTGTTCTGGAGGCAACTTGAAGGAGTCTGTTTCTTGCAACTGAAAGAACCTGAATGAAACAAAGGGAAGCCAGGACACAAAGACCAAGGTGAAGACCACGTGAAGCAATGCCAATTTTCTCTGGCCTTAGCTTCCAGACCAGAGACGGATCCAACTAAAATAGCCTCTGGTGCCTGGAGCATATTCTACTGATCACTGTGTGCACTATTATCCCATTTGAGCCTTATGACAACTCTGCAAGATAATAATGTTCGACACACATTCATTCAACAAATATTTGTTCAACTCCTGCAACATGTATCACCAGCACTCTCCCAGAAAGGCCAGAGAATCATGGCTCTTGCCCTAGAGGAGGATGCCAGCTTGTGGACAGAGGTATCTGCATCTTACAAATGAGGAGAAAGACCAGGATAGGGGCATGGGTGTATTCAAGCTCACCCAGCTAGTCAGTCAAGGGGATAAGATTTAGTTCGGGTCTCTGAACTCATCATCTTTCTAGACTGCTATTAGAAAAGGACCCTGCTTCTCCCAGAGCCATGACCCCGCCAGGGGTTGGCAAACTTTTACTTAAAGAGCCAGACAGTAAATATTTTAGGTTGTGCAGACCATTTTTGGTCTCTGTCATGACTACTCAATTCTGCTGTTATAGCGCAAAAGCAACTTTAGACACTATGGAAACAAAGGGGCACGGCTGTGTGCCAATAAAGCTTTATTTACAACAAAGCGGCTGGCTGGGTTTGGCCTGTGGACCATAGTTTGCCAACCCCTACTAAACGCCTGTGTGCTTGAAGGAGCCTCCTCCTCCCATGACCCATGAGAGTCCCAAGAGCTTTAATGATGGCAAAGCTGTGGGAGTCAAGTAACGTTTAGACACTTTCTCAACCTTATGGTGGCTGACTGATTGGGCCACAGGAGGAGATTATACGCCATCTGCAACCTGACTTAGAAATGGATCATTTCACACAGATAATATGTTTTCTCCAAGAGCCTCTCAATATCCCAGCTGCCCATCACCATAACAACCCACACACTCTATAATGAAAAAGTAGAAGCAGTAACAAATAAGGGAAGAACTCAGGCATTGACTTTTTCGGATGTAAGTTTTGACATTTCAAGGTATGCTACTAACAGACCAGCCACTGGTGCCTTCAAACACTCGGAATTCCTTGGATCCTCATACGATGGTAAGTGTGTTCGTATTTTCCTGGAGGCCAGTAGTCATATATCAAGAATCTTAAATTATTTAGAGCATATATACATACCAAGAAGAAAAGAAAACGCAGCCTCTATCAGGAGAGGCAAAAATGTACGAGTCAGAGATGATAGATATACTAAAAAATTAACTGAGAAATGCTAAGAAGGAGCATTGTGTAAACACAGACGAATCAGCTTTATGCAGATTCTCGTGGGGCAGATAGAGAAGGAGCCAGAATATATCCCATATTTTTCTGCCCTTGGGAAGGATGCATTCTAATTCTGTTTGAATGTTAGGCTTTGCTGTGAATAGTGTTATAACTTTTCTATCATCAGAGTCCACTACGATTAGAGGGATGAAAGGCAGACCTCTGAGCCAGGCCCATGTCCTCCCCATTCCTCTGGGTCCCTGTGAGATAACAGAAAATATATGTATTGGTCTCTGCCCCCAGTTCCTGGCACAGAGCTCCTGAAACCCTTGGAATTTCCTAAGTGATAAGAGTACTAGGAACATCCCTTGTTCTAATATTTGGTCTCTAACTCCAGTTCCTGACACAGGGTTCCTGAAATCCTTGCAATTTCCTGGGTGACAGGAGTGTCTTTTCCTCCAATGAGGCGACTCGGGGTGGTTCCTGGATGAGGGCTGCTCACTAGAAAGACCAAACCCTGATTAGAAGCTTGGAATTTTCAGCCCCCAGGCCCATTACTCTTGAGAAGGGAGAAGGGCTGAAAATGGGGTCAATGATTGGGCATGCCTAACTGATAAAGCCTCCATAAAAATCCCAAAGTTACAGGGTTCAGGGAGCTTCCAGGTTGGTGAACACATCCACATACCAGGAGGGTGATGCACCCCAGCTCCACGGGGACAGAAGCTGCTGTGCTTGGGATGCTCCCAGACCTCACCCTATGTATCTCCTCATCTGTCTGTTCATCTGTGTCCTTTACCGTATCCCTTAATAAACTGGTGAATGTAAGCATTTCCCTGAGTTCTGGGAGCTGCTCTAGCGAATCACCTGAACCTCTGATTTACAGCCAAGTTGGACAGAAGTTGTGGGTAACCCGGGGACCTACTACTTCCGACTGACACCTAAAGTGGGGCGGGAACAGTCTTGTGGAACTGAGCCCTTACCCTGTGGGATCCGACACTATCTCTAGGCTGACAGTGTCAAAATTAAGTTAAATTGTAAAGCACTCAACTGGTGCCATGGAGAATTGCTTGTTATGGGGGAAAACCTCCACACACGTGCTGACTGGAGGGCTCGGAAATGAAGTGTTTTGGATGAGGAGTAAAGGATACACACAGGAGAGAAAGAGCTTTCCCAACGTGGGGCCCAAGTCCTGGGTATCAAGACACGGTATCCTCATCCTCTACATAAGCCCAGCAGTTCCCTGATCCTGTCCTCTGGGAAAGGTTGAAGGGCACAGAATGATGGTGGCTGTTTGCCCAGGATACAGCCTCCAGAAACATCCTCTGCCCTGTGGCTCCCTGAAAAAAATGGGGAGGGAAGCAGCCTAAAGAAGCCCAGATCGCTTCTACTCATGATACCCTGACTTGAGGAAAACTGTATCCTGGGAGTGTTTTTAGAATTATCAAACATATTCCTGCCCAGCTACGATGTCTGCTTAGTTTCAGACAAACCCTTCCCTCCTTGCTCCCCGGGGTTTCCGTGGAGACACTGCAGAGGAGGAGGAGGAGACTAGACAAGTGCATCTGCCTGTGGTTGGGGGTCACCTGCCATTTCAGCCTCCCCGTAGCGGTGGCTCGTGAATGTTTCATTAAATACCTTCCTTGGGATGGTTCTTGACAAAGGCCAAGAGCTACTCTCCTGAAGGCAACTAGGGGCATCTTTTCAGCCTTCTTCTGTCTGTGGGACTCTGACCCTTTTCATTGCTCGTGTCTTGAAGGTACCAAACAACAAGAAAGGTAATAATCACTACAGCTGAATGTATTAAGCACTTACTAGGTGCCATGTGCTCAGCTGAGCATTTTACATTCACGGTATCATTTAATCTGCAGGAAAAGTTTTGAAGCAGGTACAAGAAGTATCCCTGCATTCCAGTAAGGCAGTAGAGTGTGGTGCTTAAGAACATGAACTCCAGAGCCTGATTCCCTGAGTTTAAATCCAGATTCTCTACGTACTAGGTGTGTGAACTTGAGCAAGCGACTTAAGCTTCCTGGCAGTTATTAGTCATCAATGGCTGTGTAACAACCCTGCAATTTAGTGGCTTAAAACACCACTCGGGCTTCCCTGGTGGCGCAGTGGTTGAGAGTCCGCCTGCCGACGCAGAGGACACGGGTTCGTGCCCCAGTCCGGGAAGATCCCACATGCCGCGGAGCGGCTGGGCCCGTGAGCCATGGCCGCTGAGCCTGCACGTCCGGAGCCTGTGCTCTGCAACGGGAGAGGCCACAACAGTGAGAGGCCCGCATACCGCAAAAAGAAAAAACAAAAAAACACCACTCATTTGTGATCTCACAGTTTGGGGCGTGGCCTATCTGGGTCCTCTTATTCAGGGTATCCCACAAGACGATAATCAAGGTGTCAGCCAGGGCTTCAGACATCTCCATGCTTGACAGGGGGAGTATCTGCTCCCAAGTTCATTCAAGCCTATCAGGATTCAACTCCTTGAGTGTTGTTGGACAGCTGGCCTCAGCTCCTACATGCAAGTTAGCCTCATCAAAGCCTGCAAGCTGAGAAGGCAAATGAAACGGTCTGCTGGCAAAATGGAAGTCACCATCTTTTGTAACCTAATCAGGGAAGTGACATCCTATCACCTTTGCCACATTCTACCGGTTAGAAGCAAGTCACTGGTCCAGTCCACTCTCAATGGAAGGAGATGACCCAAAGGCATGGATTCCAGGAGCGGGGGATCACTGGAGGCTATCTTAGAAGGCTGCCTTCTGTATCTGGGTCTCAGTAACCTCATCTGTAAAATGGAGACAGTAGTGCCTACCTCATAAGGTTATTATGTATGTTAGGTTAGTTACTGTATGCAAAAGCATTTAGATTGGGGCCTGGCATATACAGAAAGTGTTATCAAAGTGTTCGCTATTATTGTTTTCATAAAATAATGAAAACTAAGTCACTTGCCCAATGTCATTCAGCTAGTGAGTAAGGAATGATCTCAGGTTGTATTAACTGAGTCTCAACCATGCACTTAGAGGGGCAGCAGTAACTGAGGACAGACACAGTTCCTGATAACATGGGGCTTCTAGTCTAGAGGAGAAGAACAGACATGAGTCAGGGAATTACTCAAATAATTGAAAGTGTGGTAAGTGCTACAAATAAAGACGTACCAGGTGCCAAGAAAGCGCATACAAATCCAGATAAGAGGGTGGCCTAACCTAAGTATGGCTGATTGAGAAAGGCTTCCTTAAGGATGGGACATTGCAGCTGGGGTTGAAAGGATAAACAGAAATTGGTTGGGTTGAAGGGAAAGGACGTGTGCTCCAGCAACTGGGAACAGCCTCTGGGAAGATGCTGGGGCTGAAAATGCATCCTCGATGACATTTTTTTTTTCAAATATTCCTCTCTAGTCTCGCATGCACTCCCCATACGTCAATGACAGGTCAAATACCACCTCATTCGTGCAGGTATCCATGATTGTCTCTCTCCAATATCTGGAAATATGCTGGCTGTTCTCCCAAAGCATTTGTATCCAGTTTGGAAGGCACCTGTCACACCGATCTGCTTTGTCCGGTAAGTTTGCCTCTGTGGTGCTTTTCCTGGCTTCACAGTTGACCTGGAAACTCCTGGAGGACACTCCACAGACCTCTTACCTCCTCCTCTGGGGGATGCTCACTGCCAAACTTTGGGACCAGGAGATAGGGGTAGGGAAGGAGATTTTGCTCTATACATTGATGTGCCTTTGGATTTTGTAACATTTGCAGATATAACTTAGTCCAAAAGTAAGAGACATTAAAATTCATAATAAAAACGTGAGGCAATGTCGCACAGTTCAAAGAGCATCCACTTTGGGATGAGACGTGTATCAGTGCCCAGTGATTCTGGGCAAGTGTCTTAACCTCTCCGAGCCTGTGTCTTCTTCCGTAAAATGGGGATCGCCCCACCTCCCTGGAAGGGTTGCTGTGATGCCGTATCTGATGCGCCCAGTGAAATACCCAGCACACAGTGGGAACTACGATCTTATAACACAGGCCAATGGCACTATCATCTTTCGCTATCCTGCTGGGGTTTTAGCTTAGATTTTCCCTCTTCCTTTCCCTCTTCTACCTGCTAGTGGCATGGACACTTTCCAGTGCTGAGCTGCTGAGCACGTCTTAGGTGGAGGAAAAAAGCCGGGGTCCTGAAAGGCGCACAAGATGGAGCTCAGGCAGCCTACCCCACAGTGGTTCTGATGGAGCAAAAATGAAGCCATACAGGAAGAGTGCTTGTGGCAGCTGGCCAGGCTGCATCCCCATGTAAGTTCTCATACTGGGAAAGGGATCTGAGCAAACCAGCTGAGACTCTGGGGAAAACCTACAGGAAACAGTGGATTGCCCTATAGACTAAGATATCTGAGGACAGGGCTGCATGTTTTCATTCCTGCATCCCAAAAGCCTACCAGAGAGTGGACACCTTAGAAATAATTATCAGGTCACTGATCCAGCCAGCCGGCTATCCACCCAACCCTCCAATTTCTCATGAGCCCTGGAATTCTTCAACTGATTCATCCACATTGAATTCCTTGGTTATAGACTCATCCTTGTACCCTGCCTCCCAAAACACAGATTTTTAAAAAAATAAATTTATTTATTTATTGGCTCTGTTGGGTCTTCGTTGCTGCGCGCGGGCTTTCTCTGGTTGCGGCGAGCGGGGTCTACTCTTTGTTGCAGTGCGCAGGCTTCTCATCGCAGTGGCTTCTCTTGTTGCGGAGCACGGGCTCTGGGTATGCAGGCTTCAATAGTTGTGGCACGTGGGCTCAGTAGTTGTGGCGCGCGGGCTCTAGAGCGCAGGCTCAGTAGTTGTGGCGCATGGGCTTAGTTGTTCCGTGGCATGTGGGATCTTCACGGACCAGGGCTCGAACCCGTGTCCCCTGTATTGGCAGGTGGATTCTTAACCACTGCACCACCAGGGAAGCCCCACAGATGGGTTTTTTCACAGATCTGTTCTTCACAGGGAGGCTTCCAGATGAGGAGGCAGAAGTGCCTAGTGGTTAAAGATCCAGGCACTAGAATCAGACGTCTGGATGTGAAATCACAGCTGGGCCACTTCCTAGCTCTGTGACCCCGGCCAAGTCATTTCATCCCTCTGGATCTCATTTCCACAAGCGTACAATGGAATAGCAACAACAACAGATTGCTAATATAATCGGGTACTTACCCTGCGCCACGTACCGAACGAGTACTTCACACATGTTCATTATTAATGGTACTTACTTCATATGGTTGCTATGCAAACTAGGTAAGTGCTCGGCACAGAGACTGGCATACAGTAAGCATTCAATAAGTGCTACTTATTGCTGTTGTTATTCTCCCACTGGGGCACGAAGACCTGATTAACTTCTGTTTCTTGGTCCAGTACCAGCCTGATACCTAAGACAACTTCCTTCCACCCAAATAGATGGATGGTATTTCCAGCAGAGAATAAAAGCCCAGCCAAAAATCACAGACATCAATGTTCTGCATTTGTGAAAATACTGATACCCACATTTTTAGCAACAGGTGTTATTACAAAAATACTAAATACGTTTGCAAAAATTCCTTCTGTTCTAATGTGAGATAAACACCAATTGTCATCCCTTTCAGCAGTGTCTGCTGTCTTCAGGGATGCCCAAGTTAAAACACTCACATGCAAAAGCCATACTCTCCTTTAGGAGAAACTTTTGCCATCATGGCTGTTTTTGAAAGCATGGTTGAAAAGCATTTCCCTTTGTTTATAAAGATGCCTGCTGCTGGCACATGCCCGGCAGGGCAATGGAGGCAGAGGCCCCTCTCTCCACTTTGGAGCCCCTTACATCACTTCCATCCCACCCCGATGATGAGCCCACACTCACTAAATTGCTCCTAACCCTCCTTAGCTCGTATTGTGCATTACCACCTCCACTACATTGCAGTATTAATTTGATTTATGGCCCAGCCGCCCCACCTGAGGCCCGAGAAGATGGCTCCCCTCCGATCGCTTCCATGAGCAGCGTAAGTGGAAGGTAATAAAAACCCATACGTGGCTCAGACTTTCAATTTCAATTAGAAATTGAAACCGTGCAATCTGATTAAAGTTTAATCTGCATCATCAATAAACATGTGTGCTAAAGCAATGAGGGCTGCTTCACCTCGTGGTCACAGGCATGGATTTGATGAGAGCGTGTCTGTCATCTCTTGTCTAAACGATGCGTTTACTGGGGTGGGGGCCGTTGCATACATTAACGCACACGCATGCGCTGTGGGGAGGTGGCATATTGGAACAAAGAGATGCAATCACCATATGGACGTGTTTGGGAGGAAAAGGTTGCTCACGCTCAGAGGAAACTGTACTGAATCAACAACTCTACAAGGATCTGCACAGGGTGCAATGGTTTTTCAAGGAGTGCTAATTAATACTCATGTCTTCATTCATAAAGTATTCATTGAGTGCCTACTGTGTGTCAGCCCCTGTGCTGGGTCCTGGGGTCATTATTGGGAAGGGGAAGAAGACACCGTTTCTGCTCTCGGGAAGCTTACAGTAATGGTTGAGAGGGATGTCAGTCACATAATTAGGCAATTAAATGTAAAACTGCTCCCCTGTGAAGTGCCCAGAGCGAAGAGGTTTATGATGCTCTGGGCGCTGTCAAGAAGGCGGTGTGACCTATCCTGTAAGGTCAGGGAAAGCTTCCTGGAGGTGATGAGGATTGAGCTAAGGTCTAAGGCGTAAGTTGTGTGGGGTTGACTAGGCTGGGGGTGGGGACAGGGCTTGGGAGATGGTACAGACACGGGAGTGATCCAGCCACAGGAGGTTCTATATGCAAAGGCTAGGGGGCAAGAGGAAGCATGGCAGACCTGAGGAAGGGTTGAAAGAAGGCAGAATGGCTGGAGCAGAGAGGACGAGGCTCAAGAAGAGCCTGGAGACTGTACAGAGACATTACACAGGACTCTGTAGGATGTGGCAAAGGGTGTAGATCTTTTTTCTTCCCTAAGTGCAAGGGGAAGCTATCAGAGGGTTTTAAGCAGGGCAGCTTTGTGGTCTGTTTAACAGATGCTGCATAAAGAAGGAAATGGAGGAAGCAGGAATGGATGGACAGGGACTGATGTGAAGGCTATTTCTGTGGTCCAGGGGGAAGGTGAGGATAATTTGGACTCCTTGATGACAGTGAAAGTGAGAAGTAGACACATTTTCTACAGGGTGGAAGTTAATGCCTGCCCTTCAAACACATGATAAATGGACTCATCTCATCTCCATTCTCACAGCCCTTACTCAAAATATATCACCTCCATGAGCTCCCCCAGCCTCCTACTCTCCAAGAAAACAGGCCACTCAACCTGCACTTCAGCAACTTTGACTTCCATCCCAAACTTACCTGCATCTTTACCCATCTTTACCTATGTCTGTTCCTCCTGAAGGTAAAAGGTAGACCACCTTTGCTCTGGCCTCCAGACCTTTACACACGTTGTTCCTTCTGCAAGAACACTCTTTCTGCATCCCCCTCAAGTCCCAGCTCAGAGGCTTTCTTCCAGAAGGTCTTCTCTGACCCTCTCTAAATACCTGGGTTAGAGACCATGTATCACGGTGCCCATAACTGCCTGCTTAGCTGGCTCCAGGCAACTACGAGACTGGGAGAACCTCGAAGAGATGGCCAGGACTTGTTTCCCATTATATCCTCCAGGACCCTGCACAGTGGCACATTAAAAGGGCTCAGTAAATGTGTGTCTGAGGATTGAAGAGCTCTAACGTCTTTCTGAAGCCAACTCCTGCCTTTGCGCTACTGACAGCAACTCTTCCTGCTTCACCAAGACCTTGTTGCATCAATTGTCCCTTTTCTCTTATATATTCAAGCTCATTCTCTCACGTAGATACTCCCTCACAACGAGAAAGGCATACTTCCCCATCCTAAAGAGCACTTTCGTTCAATCCTGGCTTTCCCCCAAGAGTAGAAGCATCCCCCAAGCTTCTGTTCAGTCAAACTTCTAGAAAACATGGTCCATACACTCTTTTACTTCCTCTTGCTTTGCTTCCTCTACCATCTGGTTTCCATTCACACCGTTCCACCGAAATTGCCCTCGAGAGCGCTGGGGACTTCTCAATTGCTAAATTCAACGGGCACTTTTCAGCCTTCACTCTACTTGACCTTTCAGTAACATTCGCTGCTGTTGACCACCTGTCTTCTGCTTGAAACACTCCTACCCTCCGATTTTCACAGTACTATCTCCTGGCTCTTCACTTAAATCTTTGACTGTGATTTCTCATTTCTTACCCTTTAATGAAAGTTCTGGGGTTTTTTAGGCCATTTCACAGGTGAATAAACTAAGGATACGATAGCCATATGATTGTGAATATGTTTTTTCAAACGTCCTCATCTGCTAGAGATATTCACTAAAGTACTTTTGAGTGAAGTGGTGTATCTTGGAATTGCTTGAAATACTCCAGATGTGGCCATGTATTAACTGTGTAATTAAAAAGGTGAGCATAATTTTAAAATAAAATAAATTAAAATAAAATAAAAGGTTACATGATCCACCACCACAATTCCATCTTCTAAAACTAGGTCTCCTTTGGAGTCCTAAAACCAATGGTGTTTCTACCACAAAGATCAACATACTTCAGGTGATCCAAGAGAGGTCTTAGTCAGAGCAAGGGTTCATAGTGTTCTGCCCGACAAATGGAAGGTCAAGGACCATGTGTTTATGTTACGACAGAGGAAACTTGGAAACGTTGTCAGGCTTGGCCCTGCCAGGATCCACACATGGAACCCTGAATGGCGTATTTATCCCGGCTGAGGTGAGTCTCTCTGTATATGAAAGCACACTTTAGAAAAATAGACTTCTGTAAGGGAAATCAATTTCGGATCTCTCAAATCTTAGAAATTATAACTATCAAGAAATTTGAAATGTTCTGTGATTTGTAAAGAAGGGCAGCATGGTGCCACGGTGAAGAACACAGGCTCTGGAGTAAGACAGAGCTGGATTTAAACCCCTGCTCCATGCTCAGTAGCTAGGTGAACTCTGACAAGTCACCAGGGGCTTCGAGTGTCAGCTTCCATACATGCCAAAAGGGGAGAGCAATTCCCTACCCTGAGGGGTTATGGAGAGGATTAAAACGTGAAAACCCCTGGAATACAGTAGATGTCTACAAATTCTTATTGGGGATGGTGGACAAATTGGAGGCAGGGAGCAGCCCTGGCCCTCCAGGAGAACCTAACATTGGTCCCTCTTCCCATTTCCTGTGCGTCTCACTCACTCAGGATGATTTGCAGTTGGTGGCGAATTCAGCCCTGGGACCAGAGATCTGGGACTGGTGATAAAACTGTCAGCCAAGATTTGCTACATCTTTTTTTTCCACCCCCAGCCTCCCATTAAAAATGATTTGTCGTTAGGACGAAACATGGGAAAACAAACGTGATTAAAATTTTCCCATATTAAATGCCTGTGTAGCAATGGCAGGCCTGAGCTGAGCTCTCTGGAAAGGCTCTGATTCATCCATCTGGAAGGAGCAGCTGGCAGAGTCAAGGAGCTGAGCAAGAACCTGGGTTTGTTCCTCTGCTGCCTCATACACAGCCCGGCATCTTCCTTCCAGCTGGGTGGCTTCATCCCACTGACTCCGTCAAACACAGGTACAGCTGATCAAGGATTAAGGGTGTCTGGGGCAGGGGGTGGGCATCATCACAGCAGTAGGGAGGCAGGAGAGGATGGGGAGGGAAGATGTGCCTATCTCTCATACTCTGCATTCCCAGAGGTGAAAAACAAATCTCTTGTGACCTTCGGAAACATGATAGATCTGCCAAAAATCCATGAGGTCAGTTATATAGGTTATAAAACTCACTTCACAGTTTTTCCATCGTTCAAAAACCTTTGGCTTCCTTAAGTTCTGTGGTAGATCAATTGCAAAAGCATCCAAATTCTTCACCCCTCCCTGTATCCATGCCCCGTGCAATGTGACTCTGCAGCTCCTCTCATCAAGAGGAAGACTCTCCCCAGTCCTTGATGTGGGCTGGTCTTGTGAGTTGCTTTGGTTAACTGAATGCAGCAGAAGTGAGCATGTGCTGATTCCAAGCTTAGGGTTCAAGAGATCTTAAAACACTTCCACTCTCTCTTATAACAAGCTTGAGTTACTCTACAGGATGATCAAAGATACAAGGCTCAGTCATCACCTATCACCCCATCCAACAACCAGCTAACTTCTACATATGTGAGTGAGGCCATCCTAGACTAGCATGCCTCCCACCAACCACCATCTGACCACAGATTCATGAGCAAACCCAGCTGAGATCAGCCCATCTCGTCCTACATCAGAACTGCCCAGCTGACCTGTAGACCAGTAAACAATAATAAATGTTTATTGTTTGAAGTCACTGATATTTGAGGTGGTTTGTTATGCAGTGAAATTAACTGATTCACAGTCCATATGTGTGTGACTTTCCATGATCACTTCCTAATAACATGTAACTCCTGCCTAACCCTTCTGGAAATAACTTTAATCCATTAATGCCCTGAAATTGAAATGGGTGTTGTTGTTGGTTTTCTTCAGCTCTGTAGGATCCAGTAAAAATCCTTGATTAATGTGAAAATCCCTCCCCCAGGGCTCAGACCACAGGAATTTCCTCTGGAAGAGGCCTAAGTGTTAGTCACTCATTGGAGAGATAAGCCCTTGCTCTACCAAACCCACCCGAGCATGATGGCCAGGGCTGCTATCATCCCACCCCAGATACAACTTACTGTACTGTTTTTTTCTCCTCAGAAAGAATATGATGACTGTAATATGCTTGACTGGTAAGAAACTTCAGTTAATAGGAGAAAGAATCAAAAGTAGAGTAGATATTTGTTTAGTCATACTCACCATACTCATAGAGATTTCCCTTCCCTCATTTGATCACCAAAGATGGTGAAGGTTCATCTGGATTGGCCAAGCCAAGGATGTGTGATTGGGGCAAAGGTTTCATTGGACCAAACCTGCCAAGGTGACTCAAAATCTCTCTCTCTCTCCTAATTATGAGATTGGAGAACGTATACTATCTCCTCCCTCTTGGGGAGGGTCATTTCCCCTACCCCTTTGGAATCTAAGGGGGAACTAGGGTGAGGCCCAGAGGAAAGGCTATCTCTGCTTGTCTAAACTCGGTGAAGGAAGTTACCCAGATGCTCCAGCATCTGAGTGTACAAATGGTGGTTTGAGAGCAGGATTCATTTGTTCTCTTAATAGCACATATGCTCTTAATGGTTCCCCTCACACACCCACTGCAACTCAAAGACTTTTTTCAGGAAATGTCTCTCCCAGAGGACAAACATGAAGGAGGGAGTGCCTAGAAAGTTACTGGACCCAAAAGAAACACACAGATGGGTTACTTTAAATGCTGATCAGGAGGAAAATAGAAACGGCATCAGCAACATAGAAGACTTGGTGTTGTAGGTAAAATTGCATCCTGTGAAAATATTAGGATGTAACTAGAGTGTCTGAGATGGAACTCTCTTTGACATGAAGGTATCAAACGTCAACTGCACGAAATGGGAATCTGAACACATACGAAGAAATGTTGTTCTCGAAGTGTTGCCCTCAACAGAAAGCTTTCCCTAAAGCAGAAATCTTTCCTCCTCAAACCCATCTCCATTCTGCAACTCATAACATTATCAGAATTTTCATTACAAGGCCATTTCTCCATCTTCTGGGCCTTGCCTACCCACACCAACCCCATTTCCTTACACTCCCCATCTTGGATGTTACCTTCTAGTCATTGTTACACCTTAGGAAACACTGGGTTAACTCCCCTCTGTTTCTGCAGGTACATCGTCTCTATATGGGACATTCATATCCCTTCTCTCTTCCTAGATAATCCCTACTCATCCTTCAGGTCTCTGCTTAGATGTCCCCTCCTCCTACAATTTGTGTCAGTGGACCTTTGGGCAGTCCTGTTTCAGCTGGTGGAGAACCCCAGGGCATTTTCCATGTGTCATTGCTTCCTTCCCTTGAAGATACAGAACTGGATAAGTTGTCACTTGGGGCTCACCGCACCATAAGGCTCGGGCCATTTCATGCCCACGAGATAATTTCTATGAGTTACCACAAGGGAGGAAACAAAATCATGAGCCTTTAAATTCATAATACTTTAGGTCATAAAATTTTTTGTGTGCGCTTACTAGTTATTTCTATCAAAGCATATAGGGAGCCTGCCCTCCAAGCCCAAATATAAATAAAAAACTGTAATTGGATGTCATCACTATCAATCATCCCTCTTAGGGAAGGAGCAGTGCAGCAGTGACTAGGTTGTAGTCAAGGAGTTTGACCTGGACAAATCTCGTTCTGCCATATTATCCTAAGACCAAGGCAGGAGAGGGGAGATGGAGGTGCCTTCATTTCAGTTAGACCCTTGAAATTATTTAAGGAGAGAGCCTCATGAGCAGGGGCTTAAGAAACCAAGGGGGTAATATCTTATTATTTCTTAATGGTACCTTGAGTAGAAAATAAAGGAGTTTGTTGGGAAAAAAAAAAAAAAAGCTGTACTGATGGATTTCTGTTCCTTGGAATTCTAAACCTTTTCCCTACTGCTTTATAAAAAGCAGCAATTAATGGATGCACTACTGGCAGGAAGACAGGTGTCCCACTTGTTCTGTGAGTAAGATTACCCCTAAAATCCAATTTTTGCTAATCCTGCCAAGAATAGGTTTGGGGCTCCTCCTCTAGCTCCCACAGATCTTGTGGAGGATACAGAAACCCTCCCAGAGTCTGTTTCCATCCCCTCTCCCCACTGCCAGATTATGAGCTTCTTGAGGACATAGGGTATGTCTTGTTCACATAAGTGTTGACTGGTTCTCAGAACTTACGGGAACGCTAACCTGTGAGTCAGTTCAGGATTCCTTCAGCAGCCACAGAGCTAAGCATCAAGAGAGGATCTGACCACCAGTTTGGTTCAAATCCAGGTCCCTAGATCAACCAGTCACCAGCTTTGGTCTCACCAACTCAACTGACTTAAAGCAAATGACCCTTGAATCTATCAGCTTGTGATTTTTCTGGTGAGTAAATGATCCAAGTTGGCAGTTCACCTACCCTAGGTATCCGAGAACAGAACTGGGCTCCAATCCCAGCCCTGTCACTTACTTGGGAAAATTACTTATCCTCTTTGTGTCTCAGTTTCTTTATCTACAACATGGGGACAATAATAGTACCTCCTCTATAAAGTGGTTGTAAGGAATTAGAGAGAATATATACACATATAGTCTTTGGGGCACACACTAGACCCCCATGAGTGTTTGCTATGATGACAATGATAATGACCACATTGTTGATGACATCATCAATGATACAATGATACTATGCCTGTTTCATTCTTCCATAGTGTTAATTAGTTGGGAAATATTCCAAACAGAATGAAGAATGAATATGGGCCCAATATATACCTGGTACCTGGGACAGCCTTCAGTGTAATTAGCACACTGGGCACACTGACAGGATATTTCTGGGTCCTTGCTTATGTGCTTCCCCCTTGTCTGTCGGTGTCTGTCCCAGCTGGTGAATAGCTATGCACAAACATTTCTGATTGACAGGAAAGTCAGAGAAAGTGCAATCTTACAGTTCAGTTGCTCCAAGTCTTGGTGATGTGATTGATGGGAGTTTTATTGCAAATGTAAAAAATCTGTATTCCTTTCTTCCTGTCCTGGCACGTCACTGTTTTGGTCTTACACAACATGTCCTGGTGCACTGAAGATAATAGAGCTCTAATGTGCTTGATGGCTCTGCGTCAGAGCCGGTCAATGTACCACCCACAGGACAGAAACCACTGGGTCCACAACACTCACACACCCACTGTCTACTAAAGACAGCGAAAACTCGCAGAGCCAGAGACGCAGAGTATTTGCCGATACAATACCAATTTCACCAATGTTAACTGAGCACCCTGTATGGGTGAGTGTCTACTGCATGGGTAGGTGTGAAATCAATTCTTGTTCTATGAGTGAATGGATGAACGGAAGTCTATGTATTGTGAAATTGTTGAGGAATCTAAAATGCTTCCTCTTTTGGAAACCGAATTTTCAGAAAGCAATCAAATCTCAAGGGAATTAGCTAGAAGAGATGAATACATGGCAAAAACCCAGTGGTGTTATTCCAGCTGCTGCAAAGGTGACAAATGCACAAACCCAGGGGAGTGGACACTGGCTTGACTGCTAAAAGATGAAAATCCGCAAAGAGACTTAATTTCAAGAAGACAGTGTTTGACCGTCAGCCACAGGCACGAGTTGGATCCCACAGATGCGGTGAGGGCCTTCGCTTTAGTCGATGTGCTTCGGAAAACCTTGAGGCCATTCTCTCCAGTGGTGGCTGGGTTACTGTGGGGGCTGGGGGCCAAGGAGTTTTTAGTCTCGAGAAGGACAGACAGACAGATTCTAGGCTCTGTGTCCAAAGGTCCCGTCAGTCTTCTGCACTGCTGTAACCTCAGCAGCTAGCACAATGCCTGGCACAGAGCAGATGCTAAAATACAGTTGAATGGATGAATGAAGACATCTGCAAAGTATACTACCTATCTCTGTATTGATATAACATGTTATCTGCATTACTGTGAAAGTATTGATAATATATAGTATATATATATATATATATATCTAGTATATCTGCATGACTTTCAGGGTTCTAGAAGATAATGTTTATATATATAGTTTATAATACTGAGTCTATAATCTATAATAGAAGGTACCCTAATGAAGGAGAGATAAAATGGAGTAGCCAGCAGAAAGAGAAATGCCTTCAAACCCGGGGAAACGGGGAAAGGCATTATGGAAGAGGAGACATCTCATATGGGTCTTAGAGCAAAGGCAGAATCCAGGATGCCTGGGTGTTGCACAATCCAGGCTGAGGAAGTACTAGGAAAAAAATTTCAGCAAAATACAAATATAGAGCAATGTTTCTCCAAGCATATCCTAAGGAACCATTTATACAAAACCACCCAGGAATGACCATCCCTAGCCTACTGGGTCAGAATCTCTGTCGATGAGTCTCATGAATCTGAATTCTAACAGACTCCCTAAGTCATTCCTATGAGCTACATTTTGGAAACCATTTCCAAAGAGTACCAAGCTCACTCTTTCATTTAATCCTCTCAGTTATCCAAGGAGGTAGGCATGATTATCCTCAATTTATGTCCAGGGATACTGAGGTTCAGGGAGGTGAAGTGACTTACCCAAGGTCACCCAGCCTGTAGGTAAAAGAGCTGTGATTCAAACACAGAACATCAGACATCAAACCTCTAGGCTTACCTACCACTAGTCACTGCCTCTCTGAATGCAAGGCTACAGGGCAAGGTGTGTGAAGAGGAGCTATCAGAAGTGACTTTGAAAGAGTATGTTCTGATAATAATAGTAGTAGAGATCGATAAAGACAATGATACTGCTTTGTATCTTTTAAAAGAAAGAAAGAACACACGGCCACTCTGGCTGCAGCAGACTTTATCAAGAGGCTCTGATTAATGAGCAAAGCCCTGGACTCCGCTCCCTAATAGATGCCTGTTATATCACCAGGAGATTTCCATCTCAGTGATACATTGCTATAACATGCTTAGGCTGCAGTGTCGATTCTGCCCTGCGTTTGATCAGGCTCATCTCTGTTTTTAAATAAAAAGGTCAGTAAGTACACGCATCCAATAGAGTAACTCGTGCTCAGGAGACGAAGTTAAAGCAACTGTTGAATAATTCTCGGGGTTCAGCTCAGCATTGGATGTGAATGGTGTGGTTGGACATTTCATTTGTGGTCAGCTGGACATGGAAGGTTAAAAATCCAAGGTCAAAGGTCCAAGGTCATGGGTCCATATGACCAAGGGAACCAATCTTCCTTATTGTTCAAAAGCCTCACTTGACTCTCAACCCTACCTGGCCACCCGAAAAGTCCATGGAGGGGAGACCACCTGAGAAGGTCTGGTGAATCAGAGGTCTCGCTTCCTCCAGTTCTCTGCTCAAATGTCAACTTCGAAGGACTCTCTGTCCACCCACGGGAATAGCATGGCCTTATACTTTCCTTTACTTTCTTTTGCTCCATGAGGTTAGAGACCTTTGTTCTCCTCCATTTCCCCAGCATCCAGGGCTCTGCCTGTTATATGGTAGACATTGCCTAAATATTTGTTGAGTTAAAGAACAATGTGGTGGCACGAAAGCATCCTCTTTTGGAACTTCCCTGGGGGTCCAGTGGTTAAGATTCTGTGCTTCCAGTGCAGGGGGTGTGGATTCGATCCCTGGTCAGGGAACTAGGATCCCACATGGATCCCACATGCCACAGAGCATGGCCAAAAAAACCCCCAAAAGACCCAAAAAGCAGGAAACAAAAAAAGCATCCTCTATTCTGAGAAGCAACTTCATTCTCAGTCCTGTCTTTGCTTGGTGATGTCATTTAAAAATAAAACTTTTTTTTCTAATTAAACCTTGCAACAGCTTTCTTCTTATCATCCCTAGGATAACTTGCAAACGTTGTGATGTGGTTTATCAGACCCTCTGGTTCTGGCTGAGGTTTCTCCTCCAGGCCATCCTGTGCCTCTTTCTGTCTTGCATCTGGGTATCATACGTCCTTTCAACTGGACAGTAGTGCCCTGCTTTCCCCCGTTTCCAGGTCTTTCTATATGCACCCCCTCATCCTGAAACACCCTTTCTTCTTCCTCTTTCTTTACCTTGTTTGTTCCTAGGCATCCTTCCATTCTCAGATTAAACACTACTTCGGGGGCTGTCTTCCCTGAATTCTCAGGCTCAGCTAGCTCCTCTCTTATATTTCTCCGTGGCATCCTGCATTTCCACCTTCTGTCACATTTGAACACGTCTCTATAGACTCCACTTTGTGAACTCCACCGAGATGGGGATGCGTCTTTCCTCCTGACTGCTGAATTCCTAGCAGTCAGCACAGCGTTGGAGAGAGTCAGTGCCCAATAAATATTGCCTTTATGAACAAATGCATGCATGCATGAATAGCAGGGCCTGAGAGTTCTCTCCCACTGAAATTACCTCCAAACACAGGACACACACAGATCTTCATCCCCTGAGATGGTGTTCGAGGACACGTGGGTGATTTTGGGTCTCAGTATTGACAGCAGAACCTCACTCACCCCCATTATTCTCCAGGTCCAGCCCCTCACTGAGCAAATTAAGTGATCTTCTTATCAGCAAAGACCCTGGCCCTCTCCTCGGGAGCTGAGGTCATTCTCCAGTCCACACCCTAGATGGCAGAAACATTAGGGAGCTGGATCTTTTGCAAACGTACTACTTAAGTCTCTAGCTAAGAAACAACACTTTTGTTTTTGGAGGTGAAAAATTTGCAACTAACTCAGCATCTAGAATGCTAGCAAAATTTGAAGCAATCTAGAGAATTGTGCTGAAACTGCAAAGCCAGGAGGCCAAGCAAAAAAGGCCATGCTAGCTTTATATTCATAGAGAAACCAGAGCCAGTCTGTAGACCACAGGGGAGGAAGACAGGGGCTGAGCAGGGAAGAAAAACACATGGAGACCTTTTATTGCTTTTGTTTAACTCTAATTACAGAAATCAAAAATAAATGCACAAATCTCCCATAATTAACCATCCAGAGATAACAACTTTTAATATTTTGTTGCATGCCCTTTTGGTACTGAAAAAGATGGGCTGGAGGCTGCACTTATTATTTAATAACCAGCTTCCTTACTAAGCAATGCAACACAATCGTATTCCAATGGGAGGCAGATGGCATCAGTCAAAAACATGGACTTTGTAATCAGACAGACCTGCATTTTACTCTTGCTGAACCATATACTATTTAGTTCTTTTGGCAAGATGCTTAAGCCTTAATTTCCTCATCTATAAACTGGGGACAAAAGTGGAATTGATCTGTGTTGAGGACATTAAATGAAGTAAAACATGTAAGTTATTAACACAGAGCCTGTTGCATAATAGATGTTTGAGTAGCTATCATTATTACTGGTATAGTATAGCATCAGCAATTACTTTTCCCCAGCCATCATTTTTGGTGGACAAAAGTGTTATCGTAAATGGATTTGCTTAACCAATCCCTTATCGCTGGACATATATGTTGCTATCATTTCTCTTTTCTGTTAGATGGGACTTGAGGATGAATAGCCATGCCAAGAGTCCCCAAGAGAAAAGAGAGCACAGAAGAAAGGGTGGTTCCAACAAATGTCCTGGTACCAACAGGTGGAGAGCCAATGACACGTGAGTCCCCAGGGGGGAAGGGAGGGGAGAGGAGGGACATGACACCTGAAATCACTCAAAGGAGGACAAACAACTGTTTTTCTTTCTTACACTAACTGACCAAACTGTTTCACTGGATTGGAGACAAGAGTGATGGAACAACCTACAGCCACCAGAGTGATATTTTAAAATCTAAATCAGACACACTTTCTTTCTTAAAACCCATTCCCTTTATCCTTGTAGGATTTGGCATCTGTCTCCCTCTCTGACTGCAGCTCCTATTACTATCTCCTTTGCTCACACCAGCCTGAACACGTTGGCCTCCTTGCTAGTCTTCCAACTTGGAATGCTTATTCCTGCCACAGGACCTTTGCACTTGATCTACCCTTTGCTTGGAATACTCTCCCTTAGATCTTTGTATAACACACTATGCATGATGCAGGCCTTTGTATCTGCTCTGAAAGATCTTCCCTGACCTATAATTACAAAGCTATAGTAATCAAAACAGTATGGTATCAGCATAAAAACAGACACATAGACAAATGGAACAGAATAAAGAGCCCAGAAATAAACCCACACAAATACTGTCACTTAATATTTGAAAAGGGAGCCAAGAACACTCAGTGGGGAAAGGACAGTGTCTTCAATAAATGGTGCTTGGAAGACTGGGTATTCACATGCTAAAGAATGAAATTGGACCACTATCTTACACCAGTCACAAAAATTAACTTGAAATGGGTTAAAGACAAATTAAAAGAGTCGCAATCATAAAACTCCTAGGAGAAAGCACAGGAAAAAAATCCTTTTGACATTGGCTATGACACTAAAAGCATGGCAACAAAAGCAAAAATCATTAAGTGGGACTACATCAAACTAAAAAGCTTCTACACAGCAAAAGTGACAACAAAATAAAAAGGCAACTTACAGAATGGGAGAAAATACTTGCAAACGTTAAGGAGTTAACATCCAAAATATATAAGGAACTCATAAACTCAAAGGCAAAATCATCATCATCATTCTATTTAAAAATGAACAGAGGATCTGAATACACATTTTTCCACAGAAGACACACAAATAACCAATAAGTACATGAGAAGGTGTTCAATGTCACTAATCATCAGGGAAATGCAAATCAAAACAACAATGAGATATCACCTCACACCTGTTAGAATGGCTATTATCCAAAAAAAAAAAAAAAAAAAAAACGACAAGAGCTGGCAAAAGCTGGTGACGATGTAGAGAAAAGGGAACCCTTGGGCACTGCTGATGGGCAAGTAAACTGGCACAACCACTATGGAAAACAGTATGGAGGTTCCTCAAAAAATTAAAAGTAGAACTACCATATGATCCAGTAATTCTACTCCTGGCTATACATCTGAAAGAAATGAAATCATCATTGTGAAGAGATATCTGCATCCCCATGTTCAGTGCAGCATTATTCACAACAGCCAAGACATGGAAACAACCTATGTGTCTGTCCATGGACGAATGGATAAAGAAAATGTAGCATATATACACATTGGAATATTATTCAGCCACAAGAAGAAGGAAATCCTACCATTTGTAACAACATGGATGGACCCTGAGGGCATTATGCTGAATGAAGCAAATGGGGAGATGTTGGTCAAAGGGCACAAACTTCTAGGTATAAGATGAATAAGTTCTTGGGGCATCTGATGTACAGCATGGTGACTACAGTTCACTGCACTGCAGACTTTAAAGCTGCTAAGCGAGTACATCTCAAATGCTCTCACCACCACAATGACCACCGAAAAAATGATAATGACGTGAGATGAAGGATGTGTTCGCTAACCTTACTGTGGTGAGCATTGTGCAATATACAGGTGTGTCAAATCACCACACTGTACACCTTAAATTTACACAATGTTACAAGTCAATCATATTTCAATAAAGCTGGGAAGAAAACAAATATTCATCCACCTATCTGCTCATTTTTCAATGATTTTCTTGTTGTTTCACAGTTCATACATCTATCAACTGAATCCATCCAGCCTCATCCATCCATCTATCCATCTATTTACGGTTTAAACTAGTACTTATCAAGCTTATTTTGAAGGATGCTGAGGCAACAACAGAGAGATTAGAAGCATGAGACCATACCAGTACGAGCATTTTTAAACACCCCTCTGAAGCCAGCCCAATTACGACTGGGGGCCCACCCCAAAATGTGCCCCTCTCCTCCCAACCCAATACCTTCTCCTTCCAGCCCAGGGACACAGGCCCCAAGACTCAGCATCCATCCCTCTAGCTCCCTGCAGCCTGGGGCCTCCATCCCTCTCCCATCTTCTGCCAGTGTTTAGTTTGCAAACAGAGCTAATGCCTTCTGGGCCAGGGGAGTACACGTCACCCAGCCTGAAACACTACTGAGATCTCTTCCTCTACCTTGTGCTGGGATGGCACTATTCCCCCAGGTGCCTAAAACGCCCAAAGCTTTGGCCATCTGTCCCTACCCCAAATCTAGCAGTTATTCCTGAACTCTCATTCTCTGCATGCCGCCAGGGTGGGGAGGCCAATGGGGCTCAGGAATGATGATGAAGATAATCATGACAATGATGATGGTACTAGAACTGGTGTCCATGAAATTGGCTCCTGCCAATTAGCGAGAATAATATTCAAACATATTTATCAAGTGGGACAATCCAACCAGTCAGAGGAGACGCTCCCTGCAAATAAGCATTGAGACCAGCACAGCTATCCCAATGCCCACCAGCTGACTATCTGCCTGCTTTGCATATCTGTCAATTACTGAAACTCCTCAATGGGCCAGGAGACACCATTATGAGCCAATTTCTCAGATGTGGAAACGGAGACTCAGAGAGAGAAAACTCACTCACAGAGAAGGTAAGTGGTCTGGAATTTGCTGAGCCCTGAGTAAGCTTGCTGAGCTCATTTTGTATGTTTGTATATTTATTTGTATTTATTATGAAAATATTTGCTTTATTTGGTAAACACCTTAGCTGTATTTTTCCCCATTTTTTTTTACTTTTGAAAAATTTCAAACCTATAGTAAAATTAAAAGAATAGTTTTCTGAACACCCATGTACACTTCACCCAGATTCATCAAATTCTCTCTTGCCTTCTCTCCCTCAGAAGGCACACACACACCTTTTTTTTCTGTTCCATTTCTAATTAAGTTATAACCACCACGATGGTTCATCCCTAACTCCTGCATCAACTTTACACTGGTAAGCACTGCCCCACATACACTCCTGTTCACACAGCCCATTACGGGGCTCCTCTTCCTTCCCGGCCAGAAGCGATCTCACCTGTGCTTCTAGACGAGCTTCCCGCCGTCTGCCGCTCACCCGTGCCACCTAATGCGAGGCTCCTCAGCCACAGCTCCGCTGAGTGGACCCCATCCTCTGACATGGGGACCAGGGAGGGTCTCTGACCCAGAGGGATCCCAGCCACGAGCTGGCAGAGGCCTGTGATTTGGATGGAATGAGTCAATCAGATTTCCCTTCTCAGCAACTTGAACTAAGTGGAGAAGATAGTATTTAGGGAGTAACAGGCACTAGAACTTAGAAGGTCATGTTGATTCAGGGGCTACTGTGAAGGTGGAAGCCACGAGGAAGCAAAAGAAAGACAGAACAGCTGCACAAAAGTAATGTAGAATAATATAATAACAACAATAGCAGCTAACATTTATTGAACAGATAGAATGTGCTAAGTACGGCACAGTCAGTAACCCATTTAATACTTGACATAGAACTACATACAGTATCATCTCCCCTGTTGAGACTGAGACACAGAGAAGTAAATTAACTCACCTGAAGTCACACAGCAAGCAACTGGAGGAGTCTATCTGCAACCAGCATCCTGTTGGTTCCAGGTATTCTCCCTGCCCTTCCTGAGGTCCCCTGTTCTGCTTTCTCTAGATTCCCATGAGACGTGTCTGCATCTCACAGTAAAGCCTCAATTGCACTTGAGCTCGCTGGACTGGGTTTCTGTTGACTCCAACCAAAGGGACCCTGACTAAAGCCCCTGGCCTCACAGGTGACTTCGACATGCCTCTAACCTGAGACTGGATTTCCTTAAGAACACTTATGCCCACCACTCTGACTAGTTGCCTTGAAGTTTGCAGCGATAGGCTCACACATCTAGGGAGCTGAGGATGATACGTGAAGATACATTATACATGACCTGTTATCAATAATTTAATATGCATAACCTGTCTTTGATGATTTCCTTATTGAGATGCCACGTTTGCTTTATTTTATGTAAAAGAAAATTTATCAGGACTCTCACACTTTCACTTGTGACCTTATACAACATAACCCATTTTCCCAGAGAAAACCCTAAGCTTCAGGGCTTGAATTTTTCCATCAGTGAAATTTTAAGGGAACTACTGCTTGCTCGATTAGGGAGAGACTTTTTTTTTAATCATATTCAGGTAACCAATTTTTTGAAAATTAGCATTCCTCAAAGTACAGTTAACACTAATGACAGCAAACATAATTGAATCTCTCTCCAATGATTTAGGAGGTACTTCTGAATGTCACTTCCCTTTATTTGAGACTGTAAAAAAAAAACAAAAAACCCGGATAATAAAATTAAATCCTTACCTTTGCTTGCCGGAGCTTTCTGGGTGTTATATGGTTGCGAAACTAAGTCAAACGCAGATGTCACATCTGCTGTGTTGGGCTGTTTGTCAGAATCACCGGAGTCGCACTGAACAGTGTGAGAAGATACTCAGCTCCACTGCCTGGGGTCACTCTACTGATTCTACCGTAGATGCCTCCACCAAGCTGGTTACACGGCTAGATCAGCTCCTTTAGAAGTTGGACATTAGCTCTGAATTCCAAGGTGGTTGGGAAAAATCAGGGAGTTCTCATGTTTGGGAGATAAAAATTCCCACCTAGCAGAGCTGTTTTGAGGATGGGTGATTTATATGTCATGTTTATGATCGTGCTCAATAAATAGTAAGTGTTATTAAGGAAATAAATACTTGAGAGTTTGAGCAGAGCCAAAAATCTATGCTTCTGGCTACCTCCTAAATATTCTGACTAGGATTTGTTTTCACAGCAGATAGAAAATCAATTCCACTCCATTATATTCTCCTCTTTAGAGAACCATTCAGGTCCCTCTTAGCGGAGGAAGATCCAGAGGGAAGGAAAATGAATGCAGGAGGAAGCCACAGGTTCGAGGAAGCGTTGGTGTCGTGGAAATTCACAGGACCTGAAGGCAAAAGCGTGGGATTCGTGTCCCCATTCGTGTCTCCATGGCCAGCACTTTTGAAGCAGCCAGTTTCACAGCAGCCCATGTTGGACGTGGCTCAATATTACATAGTGTTTTGATGGAATCCACATCCGTTTCTTTTTTAACTTGCACCTCCTGGCTCATTTGTTTCTTCTTTCATCAGGCAAAGGTACATGAGGCACCTGCTGTGAGCCTGGAGCTGTTCTTGGTACTGAAGAAACACCAGGAAATGAATCGGACCTGGACCTGCCTTCACAAGAGGTTTCAAAGGAGAAGTGCAGATGAGACAAGAGAGTGTGAGGACCTTGTCCAGTCCTGGGGGTGGCGAGGAGGAGGTTCAGAGAAGACATCCCGGAGAAAGTGACCTTTAAGCTGAGACCTGGAGAACAAGAAGGAGTTAGCATCCAAGGCTTTCCTTGAAGAGCACCACAGAAAAAGTCTTTACCTTCCAAACATTTGAGGTCAGCTCTCTGACCTCATTTCCTATTACTGTCCTACTCTCTCAGTCTGATTGGACCACACTGGTCCACACCGAGGATTTCCCTTCTCCCAAAATAACATTCTCTTTCCCCCAGATGACATGATTCTAGGCCCTTTACCACCCTAACCGACCCACCATCCACAGCGCCATTGGTCAAAGCTTCTTAAAAGGTGGTGTCTCATTAGTTTCTACCCCTGGCCACAAGGCTATATGATGAAAACTTATACCTTGATGCCAACAGAGGATTGGAGTCTCCTTGTGTGACAAAAGCTCCACATCAAGAATGCCTTTCTTACTTATGTCCACACAAACTTGTATTCAAATGTTCATAGCAGCATCATTCATAATAGTCGAAAGGCGGAAAAACCTGACAAAGGGATAAATGAAAGGTGGTATATCTACACAGTCGAATATTACTTGGCCAGAAAAAGGAATGAAGTACTGACACATGCTACAATATGAATGAACCTCAAAAACATGCTAAGTGAAGGGAGACAATCACAAAAGACCACGTATTATGATTCCGTTCAGATGGAAGTCCAGAATAGGGAATCTGTAGAGACAGAAAGTAGATCAGTGGCTGTGGGTGGGGTGAGGAGAGGGGTGATAGGTAAAGAGTAGATTTCTTTTTAAGGTGATAAAAATATTCTAAATTGACTGGTGACTGTTTCATATTTCTGTGAATACACTGAAAACAGTGGAATTGAACACTTTAAATGGGTGAACTGTATGGTGTATGAATTATATCTCAAATAACCTGTTAAAATAAAACTTAAAAAAAAAGTCTTTCTTCTCTTTGTTTGGAAATGTTTCTAGAACTCCAATGATGTGCTAACCAATGTGCCAGACACAGTGAAATTATTTTGTTGAAAAGAATAACCTTTTCAACAAATGGTGATAGGACGATTGGATAGCCACACACAAAAGAATGGAGTTGGAACTCTAACACATACAAAAATTAACTCAAAATGGATCAAGGACCTAATTAGAAGAGTTAAAATATAAAACTCTTAGAAGGAATCAGAAGTATAGGGTTAGGCAACAGTTTCTTAAATATGAAAACTAAAACACAAGCAACAATAACAACAACAAAAAATAGATAAATGAGACTTTGTCAAAATTAAAAACTTTTGTGCGTCAAAAGTCATTATCAAGAAAGTGAAAAGACAACCCATAGAATGGTAGAAAATATTTGCAAATCGTATACCTGATAAGGGTCTGCCTAGTATCTAAATACATTAAAATATATGAAAAACTCTTACAACTCAACAACACCAGTAAAAACAAACAACCCCCCCCCAAAAAAACCAATTTAAAAGTGACCAAAGGAATGGAATAGACATCTCCCCAAAGAAAATACACAAATGGCCAATAAATACATGAAAAGATGCTCAACATCATTAGTAATTAGGGTAATGCAAATTGGAACCAGAAGAGAGACCACGTCACACCCAGTAGAATGGCTATAATTAAAAGAAAAGAAATTATCAAGTGTTGAAGAAGATGTGTGGAAAAACTGAAGCCCTTGTATATTACTGATGAAGACGTACAGTGGTACAGTACCGTGGCTGTTCCTCGAAAAGTTAAACATAGAACTACCGTAAGACCCAGCAATTTCATTCCTAGCTAAGAGAATTAAAAACATGTGTTCAAACAAATGTTTATACACAAATACCCACAGCAGCATTATTCATAATAGCCAAAAAGTGGAAACAACCCGAATGTCCATCAATGGATGAATGGATAAACAAACGTGGTATTTCTATACAGTGGAATATTATTCAGCCATAAAAAAGAACAAAGTGCTGACTCATGCTACAACATGGATCGACCTCAAAAACATTATGCAAAAGGAAAGAAACCAGTCACGAAAGGCCACATATTGTATGCTTCTATGTATAGGAAATGTCCAGAAGAGGCAAATCCACAGAGACAAAGTAGATTAGTGGTTGCCAGAGGCCACGGAGAGAAGGGAATGGGAAATGACAGCTTAATGGGTATGCAGTTTCCTTTGGGGTGATAAGAATGTTCTGGAATTGGATACTGGTGATGCTTGCAAAACACTGTGAATATACTAAAAACCACTGGTTAAAAACCATTAACTTTTAATGGTTAAAAGGATGAATTTTGTGCTATGTGACTTTTATCTCAATTTTAAAAAGGGGAGGAGAAAGAACAGGAACGGGATGTGGTGAGAACAATCTACTAGGGGCATCACACAAGGCCTGTGGAAAAAGGGTTTGTTTATTCTTCTCAAAGTCCATCTGTTGACTTTCAGGTGGTGTCTTGCCTGAGAATGGGGCTAAGAAATTTTTTTTCTGAACAATGGAAGAAAGTAATTTAGGAGTTAAAGAGATGGTAAAGTGAGAGTTGGGGAAATTCTGTATGACCTCTGAGGCTTTGATGACCCCAGTGTCCAAGGGAGGATGACCTAGGTGAGAACTTCTGGCCAGATGACTTTATGTTCTGCAACTGACCATCAGGACAGAATAGAGAAACAGCAAAGGGAAGAGAGGAAACGGCACAGAGAATCCAGGAGGAGGAGGAGGAAGAGGACAGACAGAGAGAGAGGAAAACATTCTTTTCTTCCTTCCGTCTCCAAAGCCCGGTGATAGAGAATGGAAACGGGGAATGTGGATCAGAATGTAATCTTCCCTTACAAGCTGCGGTGAGGCCAGGGGCTGGGGCGGTAGCTTGCCCTGGGGAGCTGCTCACTCGGCAACAACTCATGGGCAGCCCTGCACAAAAGCGCCCTTATGAAAGGTCAAATGGAGCCAGCAGGGGAAGGGCTGATGGAAGCAATAAAGGGGCACAAAAGGGAGGAGGCCACGGGGGCAGCTGGTTCTGATTGAGAAGTTGTCCCAAGCAGGGCAGAGGCCAGTCATTCTGACACCCACCGGGGACCCCTGGGCTGGAAAACGCCGCCTTTGTCTTCATGGCCCAAGAACTTCCCTGGTCCCATGCAGAGATCAATGGCCAATCAATAAAACCCTGGCTTGTATAAGAAACAATTATCAGCAAGCCAGAAAAACGGGACTGGGAGCCCTCTGCGCCTGTCTACCTGCCAGTGGATGGGAAGGTTGCTAAACTCTCAGAGGTCAGGCAGCTAAAGAATGACCAAAGTTCCCAGGTGCCCAGGTCAGGACACTTCATCATCATTATTAGTTACTTCTACTATCTGTCAAACATTCTACACAGTTCATGGTCTCATTGGATCCTCTCAACAACATACACACAAGTGCTGTTACTAATCCCATTTTAGTCAAGAACAGTGAGGCTCAGAGAGGTTAAGTCACCTGCCCAATAGCACTTACCTAGTGAAAGGCAGAGTCAGGGTGTGACCCCAATCTGACCTCAAAGCCTGTGCTCTTAATCACAATACTTATCTGTTTCTCACAATAACCAAATTATTATTGAGGGCCTACTAGTGCCGGGTCATGAATGCTTTGTTGGGATTTCGGTAATTCATTTCTTCTCTCGGGGCCTCAGTTTCCTCCTCTATCTCATGGAGAGTTGTCACTGATATTCTCACCTAGGAGGGAGGTTCTGAGCATCAAGTGATAGTCATTGGTACCCATCTGGATATCCAAGTCGTTATCCATTTGGAAAATGGAAACCCTGAGCGTCTAAGAGCTTGTCCCTCACAGAGTCTTTCGCACTGGGAATGCTGTCCTACCTAGAAAGTAGCACAGTCCTGACACAGACAGGCATCAGAGTCCCAAGCTGAGACTAGGATGGATTATTTGATTTGTCACTGAGCCCGGAGTAGAAAACAAAAAAAAAAAGTGAAGGTCACAGGGTGGGAAAAGAGGAATGAGAAATTGCAGTTGACCGTATGATAATCAAATGCAACATTAAATAACAGGTATGGCCCAAACCATCAGGCCTCTGACCCTTCCCTGTGAATAGACAACCAATAACCACTTGCTAGTCATGGTCTTGCCCCCCATAATGATGAGCTGCCATATTTTTAACGTGTATATCAGATTTAAAATTTTCTTTAAAATATGAAGCATTATTTTTACTTTTAAAAAGCCATAGGTGGACCCTTTTATAGCCCTCACTTGGCTGGCTAGAAAGGGCTACTTGGAAAGTTTGAGAAGCATCCACCTCAGCAAAGAACAGGGCTGCAGAAAAAAAAAATTTTTCTGAGCAATGCAGGAAAGTAATTTAGGAGTTAAAGAGATGGTGAAGTGAGAGTTGGGAAAAGTGTGTGTGTGTGTGTCCATAAGAGATCTCATGATAGAACATGAGAAAGCTCTAGATCTTTTATTTATTTTGGCTTTTAAATATACCTTTAATGCCATCTTATTTGTCTCCTCCTGACCCGATGGCATCTATGAGACTTGATCTTGCAAACAACGACTTTGCCAGGGATAACAGATGCTTGTGGTGCCCATGTCACAGCCTTTCAGCTCACCCTTGCCTGTGGCCCCAGCAGTCTGGGCACACTGACACCGCTCAGCTTCAAGCTCCTCCCAGAATCCAGAACCTCCCTGCTTTGATGCCCTCTCTACCACCACAAGAACCCGCTCAGCCTCAAGTAGGTGAATTCTGAAAGTGTGGGGCAGTTAACACCCTCGGGGAAACCCTCAAATGGGTGACTGGAGTCAGCGGATAAATAACTCAGCTGTCCTGCCTCCCATGCTTTAAACGGGGACTTCTGGGAGACAGTGTGTACACTTCTCAGATGCCCTGATGGACTTGAGCCCCACTGCCTACAGCAGCAGCTTGTAAATCATGAATTCTTTATTGGCTTTTCATCATTTCCTGATTTCACTCTCCCTGCTCCTTCACTTCTGCTTCCTGGGATTAGCTCCCAGATAAACTACTTGCCCCCAAGTACTTATATCAGGGTTCTTCTCTGGGGGAATCCAAGATAAGACCCCCAAGCATGCATCTCTCGGGAATAAAACTTCCCTCGTAGGTGTATCAGTTGGGGTTCAATCCAAGAAGCAGGCCCACTGGGAGGTGTATATATATATTAAAGAATTCGTCCCAGGCATGTGGCCTTACTCAGTTGTGATTGATTAAACAGTCTCCATAAGGCCGTTGTTGTCTTTGCATCTGATGCTGGAGTCTGAAATCTGCAGGGCAGGCAGTCCCAAAGGACAGACAGATGAGAAGTGAGAGCGAGCAAGGACAAACCGCAATCTGTGAGCACAAACTAGGACCCACAGAACACAGACTCAAACCGTGCTGGGTCTCACTGCCTCTGACCTTGTCAGAGTCAAAGAAGAAAGAGTCAGATTTGTAACTGGTACACACTTATGGTTTGTTACTGCCCAATATCCATCCTCATGTCTCCTAACAACACAACAGTTTCCCTTGTGGAATAACTCTCCTCAGGCCTCAGTCAATGGGAAGCCCAATTCAAGATTAGGAAACTGAGGCCCATAGACACGTGAAATAACTTGCCTCATGTCACACGGCATGGTGAAGCCTGGTTAAGACCCATGACTTCAAGGCTAGGGCAGTGAACTCTCTGTAAGTCCACCAGCAAACAATGGTGAGCTGACCCTACAGCGCTGGGCTGGGTCAGCTGTGGGATGAAATTCAGGCAGAAACTGGAATTTGTTTTCTCACCTTTGCTCTCCCTCTCCTGTTCAGTCAGGAGTAAATGCTTGAATAGCAAGAGCAGGAACAGGACTGAGCTCGTTAAATTGCTAATTCTCTCCCTCCTGCGCCATCCCCAACAAGGCCCCAAAGCCGGCAAAACCCATTATCTACTTAATCTGATTTTATGCCACGCGGCAATTTATTTTTGAAACTTTTTTCTTGTTGGATAATGGCAACCTTTGAGAAAGCTCTATTGATTTTTTTGATGGCAGGTTTATCGGGCTGAGTCAGCCCAGCCTTCCACCACCTGGAGTCTCCATTTAGATCTTTATCTTGTCTCTTCATAGCTTGAAAGAGTAAGTTTAGTTAAGGCCACAGGGATGGGTCCTGAGAGTCACATTCACACTCACAATGAAACAAAATTAGAAACTGCTTTAGGTTCTAATGACCGCTGTATTCACGTGCTGAACTATACCCAGAGGGAAGAGCACGAACACGGAGGTGAAGTTGGTATTTCCCGAATCCTTGTAGTCTAACTGCAGCCATGTAACTTTCAGGGGGTTAAAGCAGACAGAAAACCTAAACTTGGCCCAGATGCTGACACCGTGCACCCATACTAAAGCGCTCGCCATCTCCAGATCTGTTCTTCATCCCCAAATGAAGGCAATATTTTCTACCTTCCTTATGACATCACAGACTTATCAATAAAATTGATCATCCTCAGTGGAAAAATACTGAGAATAGATGACCAGTATCCACACGGTCCCTGGTCTCATCCTTCAGACACTGAAGGGGGGTCTTAAAATCTTGCTTTCTCCAAGAATCTTTCCATCATTTTTCTTCATTTATTCATTCAGAAAACATTCATTGAGCAGATATTAGAGATATGAATTATTTCCACCCACACTTACACTCTCTTCTTAGACATCCTGCCCATATCTCCTTACTGGACGACTTGTTTGCTCCATTTCACATCTCACATCCTCTTGGCCCACCTCTAGTCATTGCTGCAGCAAACCACCTGCTCGCAGGTATATTCTGATAGCACCTTGCTTTAGCTGAGCCACGTACCTCCTGCTTTCTGCTCTAAGGATTTGATCTAAGGGCCATTCTGGTACAAGTACAAAACCGGAAATAAGATGAAGATAACACCCTTTGGGGCAACCTTTGACCAACAGAGACAAGGAGCTGATGAATAAATTCCTCCCTCGCCCAGTCTCAGGAGGGCATCTCTGAGGTGCATTCCACGTGGTTCACACGGGATCTCTGTTGAGCATGGGCCTCAGCTTCCCATACCAGCTCACTAACACACCTTTGGGCTGGCTTGCCATCCTTCTCTATTTGACTCTTCCAAGTTCCCCCTCTCCTATTCCCCAGCATCTCTTTCCAACCAAACCACCTGCACGCGAGCCCTTCTCATAAGCTCTGCTTTCAGGGGGGAATTTGAGCTAAGACCTCCATACGGCAAAGAGATACTTCCCATCTTTAGAGCAGCACGGCGCATGATCCCATTCCCCTGTCCCTAAAACCAGTTGATTGGCCCAAGAGTAAATGCCTGGCAGGAGTTAAAGCCAATCAAATTCTCTCTTCCCTGGGAATTTAGAATCAAGATACTAATCTCTGTGTGATGTTCGAAGTGGAAAGCACTGTAAAGCCTGGGCTGGGGACATCCATGTGCCCACGGAGCAGAGGAAGCCAGTTTGCAAAGAGACAGAGAGAGATATCATGCAGTCTTAGAGAAACACAGGGGGAAACTGCTGGGTCATTTTCTCTTTTTTTTTGGTTCAAGTGCCTTGCCAGCCCAACTCCCCTTCCCACCTTTGGGTTCTCTGAGACCCTGTTGTCCTTCTAATAAATTCATTTTTCTGCTTATACTAGCTTGAGGGGGACTCCATTATTTGCAATGAAACAGTTGCTAAATCCAAACATCCTCTTATGTGACAGGCACTGTGTTAAGCTCTGGATGAACAATAATGAACAAGACACAGCCCCAGCCTCCAAAGAGCTTAACATCAAACTGATCAATAAAAAATGAGGTAGTGTCTCGTAACAGTTCCTATGCTGCCAGGGCTAATTCTTTTCAACACAATCCTGTATATTATGCCAAATAACTAATTAATCCAGTCATAATAATTGCAACCATTTCCTAATCCTTACCATGTGTAGAGCACTGTGCTTTATGTGTGTCAGGTCTTTCCAGGCTTTACTGAAATGGTTCATTTCTTTAGTGTTAGGAATATTGCAGTAAATAACATCATTTCAAGTTATGATAAGTGCTGTAAAGAAAATCAACCAGGTGATGTGACAGAGAGATAAGAGTCAGGGTGGAGCAAGTGGATGAAAACTATTTTAGATAACGAGAGGAGAGGGTCAGAGAGAGCTTCCCTAAAGAACCGAACATTTTCACCGAGACTTACAGAATGAGAAGCAAGTAGATGTGCAACAAAACAAAACAAAACAAAAAAAACCCGAGGGAAGAATATTCTGGGTGAAGGGAAAGGAAAGTGCAAAGGCCCTGAGGCAGCAATGGAATGAAGGAATAAATGAATGACTAGATTCCACGTAAGACAACTCTTCCTGACCCTCGAATTACATCTGTCATTCTCAGCTCTCTAGGCGCACAGGGTTTTTTTTAAAATACCCATGTTTAGGCTACTCCCTGCCAAGATTTAGACTTGATCAATCTGGGGTAGAACTAAATTATCTTTTTTTTTTTAAAGTTCCCCAGCAACTGTGATTCACAGAAAGGGTGGAAAATGACTAGACTGGATGGACATTGGTGCAGTATAATTTACATAAAAAGGAAGCAAACATGATGGGGAAATGTGATGATTGGTTATCTCTCAAATCTTGGATCAATTCCTTGGTTCCTATGGCAATTGTCTGTATCCAGGCAACAGTCTCCCAAATGTGGGTTTTTGGAGACTGGGTGAAGGGATGTGATACATCCCAACCAGGAAGTGCTTCACTATAAGAAACTTTGTCAGACCCTCCCCTAGGCTGGGTTAGGCCTCACCTCGCTTCTCCTCGGCCCCCATACTTAGCCCCACAAGGCACTTATCACATGATGTGATATATGCCTGTATATTTGCTCATCCAGTAGAATTCCACAAAGGCAGGAACTGTGTCCTCTTCCCCAAGGCATCTTACATGTCTTTCAGGTCTCAGATTAGATACGACTTCCTCCAGGAAGCCATCCTTGACTTCACCCCAGGAAAGTTTAGGTACCTCTGTTGGGGGTCCCTTTATCATAGAACTTATTGCCCTATATTCTAACTGTATTTACACATATCTCCCTCAGTAGTCTGGGAACTCTTTGAGTCTGAGACGATATTTATTAATTCATTCCACTAATATCTATTGATCACCTTCTATGTGATGCATATTGCTCCAGACACTGGAGATACAGCAGTGGAGAAAAATGGACCTGCTCTCATAAGGCTCATGTCACTGTGGTGGGAGGACAGACAATAAACTCACCAGGCACACAGTATGTCAGACAGTGGTAAGTGCTCTCAGTGTGATGGGAAGACATGGAAAGCCACTGGGTGGCTTTAAAGAGAGGAGTGAAATGACCTCACTTTCCTTTTAAAAGCATCACTGTGAATTCTTTGTTAAGACAGTGTGAGAAACCAAGGGCAGGTGCCGGAAGGGCATGGCATGGGGCTCTTTCAATTAACCAGGTGAGAGATGAAATGGTAGCAACAGAGATGGTAAGGAGTGGTCAGATTCTGGGTATGTTTTTAACAGCTTAATTGACGTAGAACTGGCATACAATAAACTGTACATACTTAAAATACAACTTGATAAGCTTTGATATATGTTACACTTGTGAAACCATCACCACAATCAAGGTAATGAACACATCCGCCACCACCCCAAAGTCTCCTTGCGCCCTTGGTCCTCCCTCCTGCCTCCTCCTACCCCCAACCATTGATCTGCTTTCCAACACTATGGATTAGTATGAATTTTCTGGAATTTTATATAAATAGCATCATATAGTACTCTTTTGCATCTGGCTCCTTTCACTCAGTATAATTATTTTGAAATCCACTCAAGTTGTTGCACGTACCAATAGTTTGCTCTTTTTCATTCTTGAGTATGATGCCATTGCATGGAGGTACCACAATTTGTTTATCCATTTACCTGTTGATGGACATTTGGGTTATTTTCAAGATTGTGGGTATATTTTGAAGGTAAAGCTGAAAGAATTTGCTGGTGGAGAGGCTGTAACATATTACAGAAAGGGCAGAGTCACGAATGACCCCCAGCTTCTTCACTTCAACTGGGAAGATGGACTTTCCAATTGCTGAGATGGGAAACACTGCAGGGTTAGAGTAGAAGACCTCTAACGCCCAATGTACTGCCTAGCATATAGTAGGAGTTCAATAATGTTGGCTGAAGAAAGGACGAGGACAGGAAGAACAAAAGGAAATAGTGTAAACTCAGTCTGGGGTGCTGGTAATTCAACTCCTAAATTTCAAGCCAAGCTATACCTATTCTCTCCTTTTCCACATCCCCCATCTCGCTCCTGAGGCCCAGGCAGTCATAATCATAAAGAGACTCCTTGGGCACAAAGGAGGTGGAAGCCAGGTTCAATTAGAGCAGGGCCCCTTGTTCTCAAATGGCCTCGGGTCCAGGAAGCATTGTTTCCTCCCCAGCATGGGGCTGAATGCACAACTGTCCTCTTTGGTTTCTGAACAATAACTTCCAAATTACTCTCCACCTGGCAGATCCACTTGAGATCTATGGGTCACAAAGAACCGTCCTCCCTCTCCCCCATTTACTCTGTACTTCCCAAATGCTCCGGCTTGAAATGTGTCTAAATGAGTTGAGCCCCAGCGTGAACTGTTATTAAAATACACACACACCAACGTTTTCTATGGCAAAAGATATAAAAGACAATCCACAAAACAATAGATACAAATAGCCAATCAACATAAAGGAGGGAAGATGCCTAGCTTCACTATACTCGAAGAAATGGAAATTCCTACAATCTAGAGAAAACATCTTATTCCTATTAAATTGGCATGATTAAAACAAATGCAAATAAGCTAGCATTGGCAAGAGTGTGAGGACACAGACAGGAATGTACTTTGCTGGTGGAAGTGCGAACTGGTACAACCATTCCGGAGGAAGCTTAAAAAATGGCCAGAGTCTTTGATCCAAAAATTCTATGTTTAGGAATTTGTCCCGAGCAAATTGTTACGGACGTCTGTAAAGATATTCATCACATCATTATCTAGAACAGGAAATGTCACCAACCACCTTAACGTGTAAAGAAATTATGACACTGCCCATCAACAGAATAGATAAATGCACTGTGTATATTCATACAATGAATTTTACAGCAATGAAACGGAACAGAATAGTATACATGCAACAACATAGTTGGAGCTTTCAAACATAATATTAAGTGAAAGAAGGAAAAAAGAGAATACATAGAGTATGATTCCATTATATGAAGTTCAAAAGTAGACAAACTTAAACTATATTGTTTAGGGATACAAACACAAACGGTAAGACTGTAAGGAAAAACAAAGCGATTTCAATAAAAGACAACACTCTAGGGAGGAGGCAGGGGGTTAACTCTAGGGAGGAGGCAGGGGGTACACACAGGGAGTTCCTGGAGTTTGGCAAGGTTTTATTTCTTGCCCTGCGTGGTAATTATGTGGGTCCTCAAACTGCTATCATCCTTTCTGCTGTATTTTCCTACCCCTGGTCATTTCAACGCTAAGCAAGATCAGGGAATGAGCTTCTTTCTTTCAAAGCTTATGATGGAACCATACACAGAGCAAGGTTTGACCACTTGTATCTAAAAATTCTAACAAGCTTGGCATGAATAATCTGTCCTTAAGATTTCTTCCGTTAGACCTTTAGAAGATCTAAATTCTAAATATCAAATTCTACTTTGAGAGGATTGTTCTGGAAGATAACAGGGCCACCTCATCTCTGAATTTGCTAAAATTTGGCATCACTAAGAAAGAGAGAGAGAGAGGGAGAACAGGTGATATTACTCACTAAAGTCCTTCTTTTTAAACAAGTTAGTTAAATAAAAATGTGGCTGAGTTTGGGGCAGTGGTGGAGGAGACAAAGACATTCCAGATAATCAGAAGGTCACAGGCTGAGCCACAACACACAGAGCTCTGCTAAGTGCTAAGCACTCTCCTTGACACTGGGGTAGAACAAGAGATAGCATCTGGCCTTAAGAAACTCATAGAGCAAGGGAAGGTGGCAGAATAGCAGTGCAATAGTCCATTTGGGGGATGAGAGAAAAGTTTTAGGCCATAGAAGAAAAAAGGAAATGAGGGCATGTGTTTCTTTTCTGAGCCACTATTTCTATTCTAGCCCAATTTAGCAGGATTTAGAAACCAACGGGTACCCGGAATGAAAGAACTGCTTCCTCCTTCCTGGCAGGCCTAAGTTCAAGCACATCTTGATGCATCAAAAGCCTTCTGCTAGGAGGTAACGAGACTGCCAGTCCACAGGAAAATTGGGCTCTCTCGTCAAGAGGACATGGTATCTCAAGCACTCTTCATGTTAAGTATATTCTGCATCTAATTCAGAAGCTAAAGTGTCAATTTGTGATGATCATTAATTAAAACAAGAGCAGCAGCAACAACAGTGAGGAGGAGGACTGTGAAATTTACTGAGACTCAAAAGTGTCAGGTGCTTAATTTGCATTATTTCATTTTCTCACGTAACATAACAGGTAGTATTTTTATTTTATTTTATTTTATTTTTGCGGTACGTGGGCCTCTCACTGCTGTGGCCTCTCCCGTTGCGGAGCACAGGCTCCGGACGCGCAGGCTCAGCGGCCATGGCTCACGGGCCCAGCCGCTCCGCGGCATGTGGGATCTTCCTGGACCGGGGCACGAACCCGTGTCCCCTGCATCAGCAGGCGGACTCTCAACCACTGCGCCACCAGGGAAGCCCGAACAGGTAGTATTTTTAGATATTATCAATGTTCCCATTCTACGAATGAGGAAATGGAGGGAGAGAGAAGTGAAGCCACTTGATCAAGGTCACACAGCTGGTTGGTGGCAAAGGCTGTGTAAAACCAGGTCCTCCTGACTCAATCACCACGCTAAGAAGTACCACGTGAACACTGCCATGGCGCCGGCCCGTCCTCCATGATGGGAGGGAACCTTAGCTATTGTGCCTTGCTCTGTTCACTCCAGAAGCACTGGTCTGTGAGTCAGGGGTCTCCAGGCTACGGAGATAATACAGCAGGGCAGAACTGGAGTGATGTTGAATGGCTTTGGTAACTTATTCTCTGGCAACAATTGTTCGGCTCAGAGGGATGGTCAAGCATCTTGAGGCCCTAGAGACAGCTGACTGCATTCCTGATGTAATGGTGGTTTATTTAGCAATCTCCATCCTCTCTATCATGTTGTCCAGGGTCCTGTGCATTGGAATTGCTGGCTGGTAAGGGAGTGGGAGAGAAGTTCTCGGGCTACATCAAGTCCCTGGAGGAGGTATTAGATGAGGTGTCCCAATAAGATCTTTGAATAATTCTCACCAGCACCAGGAAGAACGAGGGAGACAGCAGATTCCATACCACTGGTTATTTCCTTCACCTCTTGTGTCAAAGTGATGGGGCTTCTGCTGTCTTCCATCAAATCACCTCTCAGCATGCTTTGGAGTCAGGATACAACGCTTGGGACTCGTGGCTCATTCTTATGCCTCTGAGAGTGGGGAGGTCATTGCCAGTGACTAAGCCTTGGAGAGGCAGATAAGACTAAGGAGAAAGATCAGTAGAATAAGGAGACTTGGGATGACTGGGAGGGAAAAGAGGAAAGTCATACAAAGAGTCCAAGACTGGTTCCAATAATGACCACCATTTGCTAAGCACTTATTAGATGCCAGACTCTGTGCTTAACACTTTACCTATATTATCTCATTAAAATCTCACAAGAAACCTAAGAAGTAGGCATGAGCTCCATTTTACAGATGAAGAAATTGAGGCTTAGAGAGGTAAGATGAAGTCCCCAGGGCACACAATCACTAAGTTGTGGGTTTGGGATCCAAACCCCAATCTATCTGTTTCCAATGGTCCATGCTCTTAGCATTACAAGATACTGCTTCTCAACCCAGAAAAATTAGTTCTGAAATGAATTCTGTAGCTCAAAGACAAAATTTAAGAAATTACATAGACGAGGAGAGAAGAGAAAAAGAGAAAAAAGGAGAAATCATCAGAGTGCATTGTGTGTAGTGAAATATGAAACAAATATGAATGTTTTGTTTCCCACTGTATGTGTGCACATGCACATCACCAGGCTGTGGCGTCAAATGCATCTCTTACCATTGATTATGGTAGAAAAAGTTTGGAGAATCACTGCTTTAAGGTTGTCAGTGTCCTCATTCATTGTCTCAACAAAGTTTCAAATAGGTACACTGTGCTGTCCAAGGTACTGAAAACACAAATATCAACCCAGGAGCCCCGCCCCAAGGCATCGAAGCCCAACAGGGGAGCAGACTCTGTGCAAATAATGCCACGTGCAAAGAGATTTGATGGAGAAGCCCAGAAAGCTGAAGGAAAAGCATGGGGAGAACAGGGAAAGCTTTTCAGAGAAAGGTCTCCATGAGGTGAGTTCCGAAGTTGTCGAAGCACATAGGTAATGAGGTTCCTGGGAGAGAAAACTGCTCTCATTCATATGAAAAAGGGAAATGCTGGGCAGACTAGGAACCCATCCCCATTCTTCTTCATGATCATGATATTGGATATTTACTGAGTACTGACTATGAGCCAACATACTTGATCCCATTTAGAATCATGTACATAGCAAACGTACAAGGCAGGTCCAGGATTTTCTCCTCCAATTTACAGATGAGGACACTGGGCCTGGAGAGTGATCTGCCCAGGGTGGCACAGCAGAAGAAGACAGGGCCAGGATTAATACCTGAGCAGGTAACTTCAGTGTGTGTGCTCTTAATCACTACCATATCACCCTCTCTAACCAAATCATTAAAGAGTCTGGAGAGAGGGGAGAAAAAGCAAGAGTGAGAAATGAGGCAGAGGCCAAGTGATCTTGAGATCGTCACTCTATATACACAATCCCGACAAGTCTGTGAGGTAGGGACAATTATCCTCCCATTTTATAGATAAGGACAGTGAGGCTCAGAGTGGTGTGGTGATGTCCTTCTTAGTAGCCACACCCGCATAAGCTCCAGTTCTGAGTCCCCACTGCTCAGGCTCTCAACTCCCTGCTCCAGAATCTGGAAAATCCCTTTCCTCCCAGGCCTTTGTGAGGAAGCCTTCACTGCTGGCCCATCTGAGGAGGCGTCTCGTCTCTGCCTGGGAAATGTGGAAGCCGCGCACCAGTGGCCCCAAGCCCCAGAGTAGGCGAGGCCACTAATTAGATGAGTCTGTTCTGGTGTCTGCCCAGATGCCAGCAGACAGACGGAGATGAGACGGGAATCCCAAATCACTCTGTATTAGGGCATCGGAGTCTGGTGCCCAAGTAAGATGACATTTCTGAAAAATGGCAGTGGGGCCCAGCTCTGGGCAGAGAGAACGGGGAAGGGCTGCAAGGAAGGAGAGCTGGCGGGCCTGGGTGATGAGTTGATCCTTTGTGCCCTGAAGGCAAAAGAGAGATAAGCATTCATTGACCTGGTTTTAAGTCCTAGGGAGGACTGGCATGAAGAGGTAGCTTTGTAAAGAGGGAAGAGCCCAGAGTTTAGGCAAGGGAGACAGGGTTGAAGTCTTCCTTCTCCTCATAGCAGCTACCAGTATCCTCCTCTATGAAATGGATGTAAAGACTGCCACATCTAACACTGACAGAGCACACACCATGTGCTGCTCTCCACTATTAACTAGGTTAACCCTGAAAACAGTCCCATGAGATAGATGTGTCCACCATCATCCCCATTTTACAGATGAGGAACCTGAGACTTAGTGGCAACTCAGGTCATACAAGAGACAGGGCTTGAACCCCAATATATGCCCTTAGCTATTATTTTATGCTGCCATAAGGAAAAATAAATCAGTGTAGCAGCTGCTGCCTACTGAGCACGTGTCATACCCACCTACTCTCATTTGGTTTTCTTGGTATTGGTCTCAGCAGCCCTATTTTACGGATGGGGCAACTCTAGGGCCTGGCAATCTGTAGAGATGCGTGCAGGGTCCCACAGAAGCGACTTCCAAGCCCACATACACAGCCACCACACTCATGGTTCCCCTGCCTGGATAATCATAAAAATCACCTGGGAGAGGGCTAAACATTTGGCCTTCCAAATTCCATTCTTAGAGCTGGTTTGGAGTAGGTCCTAGGAATGTGTATGTTTGAAATACACCCAAGGTGATTCTCATTATCAGTGACTTGCCAAAAGTGACATGTTAGAATTACATGAAATAATGAGGGAATGCATTAGCAAACTTCAAAATGCTATAAAAATGCGATAAAGTATGCTTTTAACAGTAATATATTTCATCATTATTAATAATAACAAACCACTGTAAATGTTGCTGGAAGCATCAGTGAGCATGTGCTAAGTTCTAATGAGCATAAAAGCTGAGAAACCAGAAGACGCGGTGACTGACCTCAAGGAGCTAGCAGTCCAATAACTGAGATAAAGGATGTTTTGGTGTTTTTCCAAGAGTGAGTTGCTAAGGAACATGTCAAGAAAGAATGAGATAATTCATGCTACTGTCAGCATATGAAGCCAGAGGACGTTCAATTACCAATGTACAGAGCAGAAGGATGTCAACGTGTGTCTGAATTCCTTGAATTCACTCTGTCAGAGGGTGAGAATAAAAGGTTGAAAATGTTGTAGACGGCCCGGAGGAGTGGCATCTTAGACTATAAGCTTAGCATCTGGGCATGCAGGTGGGAGACTGTGTCAG
Organism: Leucopleurus acutus; assembly: GCF_964270905.1. NCBI lineage: Eukaryota > Metazoa > Chordata > Mammalia > Artiodactyla > Delphinidae > Leucopleurus > Leucopleurus acutus. The sequence goes on along the minus strand of NC_139155.1, from coordinate 79,841,941 downwards.
AAATGGGACGGAACTGGCAAAAGAACATGAATGGATTTGCCAGTTGTCTGACAGTGTGTAGCAATCACCCAGGTGTCATCAAGATAGAAAAGAAAGACAAACATCCCAAGCAGTTTAGCATTATTAACTCATATTGAATTGCATCCACTTGGCTGGTGTTCTGCTTACATGTTGACGGGAACTACGACTTGCGTTCTTAGGAACGTGCTTTCCTCTCTCTGCTTGCGCTGTACAACTTATAATAATGTCTGGCTCTAAGGCTGGCCAATCAGGTGTTCACAGTACCCTGGTCTTATTGATTGACTAAATGATGGTGTTATGGCCCAATCAGAACCAAAGAGATTCTATTCTTTGACTTTTGGGGAAATGCTGGTAAGGGAGAATAACTCCCCTCTTTATTGAAGGGCTTGCTGGAAGGACAGGATATAAGCCTGGAGCTGCTGGTGACCTTCCTGTCATCACTGGGGACAGCCTACCTGAGAGCAGAGCCAACACGGAGGAAGTAAGAGCTGAGATGGGGGAGAGGAAAGAGTGAGAGAGAGAGACTGTGGAAGATGTCATTTGAACCTATGGATCCAGCTGGAACTACCAAAGTCTCCATTGTGTGTGTGTGTGTATAAAGAAATAAATAGCTAGATAGGTAGACAGATAGACAGATAGATAAATAAAATTTTGTGCTGAATTCTCTTGAGTTGGGTTTCTGGGCCTTGCCACTCAAAGTCCCAACTTTTACAGATGCATTCCCCCTCCCTCCTCAAACTCTCACTGCCCAGGCTCAGTAAGATCTGGGAATAAATGAGATGCAGGTGGATCATGCAGTGATGGGAATGGGAAAAGAAAGGAGAGTATGCAGTGATGTAATTGTAGCAGGCGTATTTCAAGCTAAACTTTTGCAAAGACTTTTTCAACAAGAGGATTCTATTTAAAGAGAGGACCATTCCTACCAATAGCCTTCCATGGTCCCTCTCTTAAATGCAGCAGGCAGCTCTTTCTTTTTTCCTCTTTGCCAATACTTTATTTAACACATGTTCACTGCAGGAATTTCACAAGCCACTAGTATACAGGGTCATGTCTCTTAATAAGACAATAAAGAAATAATATACTCTAAACCAATGATAGGTTAATCACACTATTGTTCCGGGCAAGGGGAGACGACAGAAGTAAAGTCCAAATTAAGTCGAGGTGTACCTTTATGCAAGTTTGGTTTCTAGGGAAAGAAGGCTTAACCAAATGGGAGCTGACTTTCAGCTGCCAGTACAAAACGAAAGTCCCTTGTTGCTGGAGATCGTTGCTAGGGAACCACAGCACCTGTGGGGCAGGGTAGGCTCCTCCCAGGGTTATCCCTCCGGGGACCGTTGCCCACCTTACACCACTGCGAACGACGAGTGCTCGACAGGAAAAAGATGTCCCTTTTCTTCTTTAGATTGCTGTACAGTTTCACCCCACTGCCGACCAAGAGCAGCCTGGCCACGGCAGGAGCAAGTGGAGAGCTAGATCATCAACTCAAAGTCTGTAGCTTTTGCCCAGACCGAAACTCTCGGATATTCCTCACAAACTCTAGGTGCTCACAGTCTAAATGTCCCCTTGCCTTTAGTCCCCTTGCTTCTCCACGTGCTCTTACCGATAGGCCCCCAGCGGGGCCCCTCAGCAGCTGTATCAAGGACAACTGATGTGACGATGACATCCTGACACTACTTTTAAAAACAACTTTTTTTTGGTCTTTGTCATAAATAAGTGCATTTGAAATCGTATCAAACCAATACACGACACAGGTAGAGAGAGAGATGCTGAGTGAGCCCACCCGTTCTCATCCCCAGTGGTTCAGGTCTTCCCAGCCTAGGAGCTAGACTTGTAAATGGATGGTTCCAGCCCCAAACACTGCCCGACTGTAATTCCATGAGAAACCCTAAGGGAGACTGGCCTCGTGGAGGTTGGTCAGCCCCAGAATCATGAGAGATAAAAATAAAATGATTGTTGTTTTAAGCCACGAAGTTTTGTGATGAACTGTTATACAGCAATAGATAACACAAACAGACTCCATTTCAGAATAATGTTTCCAAACGCTAAAAGAGCATATATAGGATTACAAAGGCACACGGAGAGATTAAAAACCCAGTATATGACAATACATGTGGTTTTCATCAATGTAGTAATAAATAAGGTCTAGTGTTGCATATAATGACTCCTATAATTTCAAAGTGTTGTTTGGAGTTGCCCACACAGCAGACATTTTTTGTCTGTGATATAAATAACATGATATAAAGATATTTGCTACTTTTTGATAAAGTCACAGGTAGTTCTAATACTATGGCCACATGCTGCCTTTATTCATTATGGAAGGGAAAGCTAAATGTCAGCCACCAATGAGTGAAAAGAAAGGAATAAAGGTGTCATTTTTTTCCCATCCAAGTTCATGGACTGCTTTCCTCCACCCCCCCACCCCCAACTGAGAACCACAGGAAGCTGGTGCTTGCAGGAATCTCAGGAATTATAAACCAGTCCTGGCTTTTCCATACGTGGTACGCGAGGGGTGTGACATTAAGTCTGATGATAAACTGAGATTCTAATGGAGTAGTCATAGCTCAGGCATACAAAAATGGAGTGAGGTGGCCATTGAGGAGCTGGCCTCAGACAAGTCCCTGCACCACTGAGCACCAGAGCTTCCTGTGAACTATGCCTACGCCAAGGACACCAGCCATTTTTAAAACAACATCTGGTAATTGCAACCTTGAGTCTCAAGGTTGTTCCCCCTTGTAGCTAATTATGCAACCATTTCGGACCCCAACCAATCCTTACTTCATAAGCACCCTTACTTCTTGCCAGCTCCATTTATGACTCTTGATAAACCACTCACGTAACTAACCGGGACCTTGCAGTTTTTGCCTTTATAGACCTCCCCCATTTTGTAGTTTGGTGGAACACAATTCAAGTGCTTCTTGAATATGTGGTCCCCTGGGCTTCTTGAATCTGTGTCTCCTGGGCTGCGGTTCTAACAAACCCCAAATAAACACCGTTTTATTTCAGTCAGGTCTCCATCTCTCAGATTTTGGTTAACAAGTCTTTGCTCCATGTGAGTGGCTCTTTGGTAGCAGTGTATTTTCCCAAGCCACTCCTCTGTTCCCCTTCTCTAGAGTTATCTGTCTTGTACTCTCCCTTTCATGGATCTGTCTGCATCTCTTTTTCCATGGCCTTTTCTTCTTCTGTGACCCCTCCTAGTCGTGAAATTAAATGCAGAGCTTTAAAATCAAAGCTTTGTGTATACTCACTTCCTTCTCAGTCTTGCCCACGATTCAAGAATTCATTTACTGGGTACTCAGTTTTCTTCTTTACATGCTGCGATTTGTCACGTGAACCTGCTACTTAGATTAAACAGATCATGAAACCAGGTACATCCCTGTGCCCCACCCTCAGAATGCTCTGTCCCCTCCTCCCCTTATCTAAATTAGTGTCTCCTCAGCTTGTAGTCTGGGCTCTGCTCTAGCAGAATCACTTGGCTCCACCTCTAACCTAAAGACCACCGGGGGCAGGTCTTAAGAACCTGCTCTTTAATGAGCTGCCCTGGGTGGTTTAATGGCCCTCATAGTTTGAGAACCCCCGACCTTGGTCGACAAATGTCCACCCAATTTCCACCTCTTCTGCTCACCACGGCCTCACCCGCCTCTGACACTCCCACTTTCAGAGCTGCTATTTCTCTTATCCCGCCCTGCCTTCTTGATGGGAACTTTAGAGCAGTGAGGAAGAAAGAGGATCAGGTGGTGAGCACCTGTCGTGTGCCAGACGTTCTATGCGATCCAGTGAAGCAAATGTTATTGACCTTCTTTTACAAATAAGAAAAAGTTCAAAAAGTTGAATGACTGGTTCTGGGTCACACAGTTACTAAATGGTGGAAATAAACTTACAGCCTTGATCCTTTTTTTTTTTTTTTTAGCTCCAAAGCCTCTGTTCTTCTCCTGACACAGACCTTATTCAACTGAGCATCTGGATTGAAGCCTAGCCACTTTCCATATGCTAAGTCGCAATGTATGCTCCTTTTCCCCAATAACCTGAACTTAATAACCTGAGCTTGCCCTTGAGCCTTTACAGATTTTTCTCATTTTATGCCCCATTCAACATGTCTTTCTAAAAGTCCTTCTCTGGTCTCTTCTCTTTGCTCGCTCTTCATACTGACCTCGTTTTTTGACCTACATGCTGGATGCTCAAATCTATCTCCAGCCCAGACTTCCTCCTTGAGCTTCAAACCCAGATGCCGGATGCCACGGGTAGTAAATTTCAACAAGCTGGACTCCATTTCTTGGCCCTATTCCCATCTACAGACCATCTCAGTCACTGTGGCAGATTCTGAGGAAGTGCTCTTTTAACATCTCTCCCAGCCTCTATCTAGTGGATATCCCCAGTGCAGAAGCCAGAACACTCCTTCTCTTCAGCTCTACCTCTAAATTTTCCAGAGCTCAGAGCTCAGTCCTACGCTTATACCTTAGGTGTTCTTTCAGTTCAAAGGCGTTCAATTAGCATATATTCGCTGATGAATCCTGAGTTTCTCTACCAGACCTCTCACTTGGGGTTCAGACCTGTATATTGACCTCATAAGGGCAGTCTCCACGTGGGCATCTAATCAGCATCCCAATATGTCCAGAAGAGAACACTGAGATCCCTGCTGCCTGCAATGCTCACCTTCCACACTGTAGATGACCTACTCCTCTATCTCCTTCAAATCTCTGCTTGGAGATGCCTTGCTCTACTCATCCTATCTAAAACAGCAGGCAGCTCTTTCTTAATTCAACTGTCTGCTCTGGGTCCAAGATAATATCTCAAAAAAAAAAAAAAAAAAGAGGGAAGGAAGGAAAGAAGGGAGGGAGGAAGAGAGAGAGGAGAGAAAGAGAGAAAGGGAGGCAAAAAGACTATTTCCTAAATCAACAGTTCTCAACCCTGACTACAAGTTATGGAGGTTTTGAAAAATACTGATGCCCAGGTTCTACCTCCAGAAATTCTGATTTAATTCATCTTGGGTGGGAGGAAATATTGGTATTCTTTGAGAACCACTGAGTAGTACTGGTGTCTTTCCTTGTGTGGTCCTTGGACCTGAAACATCAGCGTCACCCAGGAGCTTGCTAGAAATGTACAATCTCAGGCCCCACCCTGGACCTGCTGAATTGGAATCTGCATTTTCACATGATCTCTAGATGATTCCTGTGAACATTCAAGTTCAAGATACAGGGACTCCCCTGAAACCAGCTTCAATTCTGGGGAGAAAGCTGGCATAGCTCTGTACCCTGTGGCCCTCACAGCTCTGTACCCTGGAGCCAGCTGTCTTGGGTGAAGCAGAGAGGAGAGGACCGTCCGGGTGGCCCAGCTCAAGGACAGGTGACTTCAGTCAGTGCCCCCCGCCCCGCCAGCCTTTCTATTGTCGCTGCTTTTCCAAGATAAGTCGCTGTGCTGTGTAATGGTCACTGAAATCACCCGAAGCAGAGCAGCCCAGCTCCAGCCCCCGAGCAGCGTCGCGCAATCACACCGAGGAAATCGTTCTTATGTTTCACTGGTACTCTTTCACAGAGACGGTCTGCTGCCAGGTGTGACTGCCGAGGTGACAGGCTGGACTGTCTGCATCCCCTTTCTATCACCCAACTTTAACGTGCACGTGAGTCACCTGGGAGATTCTGATTCATGGTATCTGGGGTGGGGTTGGGTGCTGGGGGTGGGAATCTGCCTTTTGAACCAGGTGGTGCTGAGGCTGCCAGTGCTTGGAGTATCGAGAAGGCCTGGACTCCACAGGTAAACCTGGAAGGCCCACTTAGAAACATGCCTGTGCTGAGAGTTTTCTCTAGTGTGATCTCATTTAACCCTAACAATGCTGTAAAGGAAGGTTATTTAAAAGCTCTTCCCATTTTCCATGTGAAGCAACCAAGGTTGAGGGCCCACTCGAACCGCAGCCAGCTGATTTCCCAAGTCTAGCTGTGCGTCAGAATCACCTGGGGGCTTTTTCAGCCTACACTCCCTAGAAGATTTTGATTCTGAGGTGGCTTCAGGAATATGTATTTTTAAAAGGTCCTCGAGTAATTACAGCGCAGCTACTCGGTGGACTGACTTGGGGGATTACAGATCTAGATGTCGCTACCTGCCTGGAGCAGATCAGAGCAATTCGTGTGCAGCCCACTTCCTTTAAAGAGTAACTGCTTCTTATTTTCTTTACATCCTTGACACCTGGCCCAACATCTGCCAAAAAGCAACGGCTTCCTAAGAGTTACTGCCTCTCTTAATGAGTTGAGAAATGGATGGTGGACGGATAGAGGCATGTTTGCAGGGAGAGAGGAGGCAGAAAGGAGGTGGGGAAGGGAGGAGGAGAAGGGAGAGATGAAGCAAGCTAGGGGCTCCTAGAGCTTGGCATTTACCCACACACTTGCATCGAGTCCTCAGAAGCAGTTTTTAATGTCACAGATATAAAACAGGGGGTACTATCTTAGCAAGTGAGCTAACCAAGATGAGATGTCTGTATTTACAGGATACACTGAAACCTTTACCGACTAATGGACAATGTAGGCAGGGACGGGGGGAGCGGGGAGAACCGGACTCTGCCATAACACGTGGAAGGATGGTGTCAGCCTCTGTGCCAACCAGCGTGACGAGCTCCCTCGCCGTGAGGCATCAACCTACAGCGGTGGCCTACTTGCAGAGAACAGGCCTCCCGCTCCCCAGGCGCATTTGCCACCCTCTCTTCCTCTCCCACTCTCCTTCCCCAGCTCGCCTCCTCCTTATGTCAGTTTCCTGCCTTCACTTCTGTCTTGTTCCCTGGGGTCTTAGAACCTTCTTTTCAAGGTTCTAGGCTCCCCACCTCCACCATTCTCTACAGGTGAATTCGGAACCACTTTCTCATCAAGACCCATCCTGCCACCATCAAAAGCATAGATCCAGCCTTTAGCACAACCATGAATTAGGAGAAGGTAGTCTTCATTTTCCCACCTCCCCCAGCCCTATTGGAACTCAAGCTACCCTTCCCCTGACCCTCACCGAAGAGCCATTTCCACATCCAGTCCCACAGCTCTCAAGAGCATCTCTGCACTGATGATTCTGTAATTTATATCTTCTGTCTCAACTCATCCCTTGACCTCCAGGCTTGTACATCCCGCTGAGTGACTAGGATCTCCAATCGGGACTCTAACAGGGATCTTAAGCTTAACACATCTCAAACCAAACCTCTAACTCTCCTCCACTCTCCCCCCATGGTCCTCCCCACCTCACTTGTAGCACCACCATCTGCCCAGTTGTTCAGTCATTCATGACCGCTTCCCCCTCTCACTCCAAGAGCAAAGTCTTCAGCAAGTTCCCAGAATTGCACCTTCAAGACACATCTCAAATCTGACCCTCTTGCAGCCCCTCTGCTGCCCCCGCCTCTCTCCCGGATCATTACAACACCCTGCAAACTGGCCTCTGGCTTCTCTTCTTCCCACCAGAGCCAGTCTCCACCCAGAGCCAAAGCGAGCCTTTCCAAAGAGGCATCAGCTCACACTGCTCACCTGCTGAAGACCCTCGCGACACTTGCCATCCACCACCCAGACACCCCACTGTGGCTTCTGAAGGTCCACACAAGCTCAGGTCTAAGTTCCCGAGGCTCCGATCACACCTGCTGACACTCTCCCTGCTCCCAGTGCTCTGGAGGGCTTCTGTCCCCAGCGCCACGATCCTTCCCACCCCCCTGCCTTTGGACTTCCTGCTGGTCTAGTCTTCACTCAGATACTCACATGGTTCCCTTGCTATCTTTGCTCAAATGTCACCTCGTCAGAGGGTATTTCATATGGTGTCTCACCACCCCTACCCTCTCTGCTGCCCCTGCCTCGCCCTTCATTCCACCTGCACCATCTCATTATATTTATGGACACACACACGCACACACACCTATTCACACATGTATTTGTTGATTATCTGTCTCCACCCAACAACATGAGCTTCATGAGACCTTTTCTATACTGATCTCAGCTGTATCCCTCATGCCGTGGACAGTGCCTGGAACATAGTAGATATTGAACCTAGTTGTTGAACAAGTGGGTGAACTGTCTGCCCCTACCTTGCTCAACAGTGTGTTAATCTGGATTATAAGAACCAAGCTTTGTCCCTTAGCATGTAGTTCATCCTCCTGGCATCTTGCTTTTCAGCAAATAAGCTTGATAAATGCTTGCTACCACAGAACATGTTAAACAAATAATGAAGCATCACATCACAGAGTTCTACATATTCTTACTCCATTTTTCTTAAAAAGCCATAATCCTTATAGAAAAGAAGACAAGGAGGATATACCCCAAACTGAGAATGACATCATCTTTGCATTGCGGGATTATGATTAAAGTTTAGTTTCTTCTTTACTTTTTCTCCATTTTCTAATTTTTCTACAATGAAAATGTACAATCAGGACTTCCCTGGTGGCGCAGTGGTTAGGAATCCGCCCGCTAACGCATGCGACCCGGGTTCAAGCCCTGGTCCAGGAAGATCCCACATGCCACGAAGCAACTAAGCACGTGCACCATAACTACTGAGCCTGCGCTCTAGAGCCCGCGAGCCACAACTACTGAGCCCATGTGCCACAACTAATGAAGCCCACACACCTAGAGCCCATGCTCCGCAACAAGAGAAGCCACCGCAGTGAGAAGCCCGCGCACCGCAAAGAGTAGCCCCCGCTTGCCACAACCAGAGAAAGCCCGCGCGCAGCAACGATGATCCAACACAGTCAAAAATAAAACATAAATAAATAAATTTCTTTTTTAAATGTACAATAAAAATCTAATTTTTTGAAAATTTCAGTGTGCTCCTGTTTAGAGGTAAAACAACTAATCATCTAAGACTCTGAGAGTCGTTGTGCTGAGACCTGAACTCTCACTTCTGCTCCTTACGTTGCCTCTGCCAAGTCGCAATTTCTCAGGACTCAGTTTACCCCTCTGAAAAATGAGGGCACCATCTGCTGTTCTTGACATGGAAGGTGTGATGAGGCTCAAATGGCAATGTCTCCACACAAATATTTGGAGAACAGTAGTACATTCTGAGGGGTTTTCACTAGTGAATTGTTTCTAGGGCATTGGTGGGTATCATAGAGCTTACCCCCTCTTAGCAAAGATGTTCGCACATCCATGCTTCATCCAAAGGCGTGACTGTTAGTAGAAATGGTAGGCCCTGTAGGGAGGCAAATGGAGAAATCAGTTCATCAGGCAGCCCTTTTCTCCCCCCTAGATTACCATTAACTAAGAGACCACCCACTGTTTACAGACAAGACCTGAGTTTCAGGGTATTCTTCTGAAAGGACCCCTCCTGGGAGGAGGGATACAGTGGCAGCTCAAAGCGGGAGATGGAACCAAGTCAAACACCCCTTCTTTTGCCTTTCTTTTTCCCTTCAAGTCAGATCCAGATTCCCAACTACATCCATAACCTGCTCAAACACACCAAAACACACACACACACACACACACACACACACACACACACACACACACGACTAAACAGCCTTCATTTAAGTTCTGATGATTTTTCACTTTAAAAATAAAAGTGGGTCTGAGAGTCTGTAAAAAATATTAATTTTGTGAAAATCGGGCTAAGTGCTGCAGACCAAGGATGACAGCAGACACAGGCGCTGGCTCATTACCCTTGCCTCATGTCTCCCACCACAGTCTCAGAGAAGAAGGCTCATTGGGCAGCCATCAAATGAGAACTCCATTAGGATCCTTCCCCCTACAGGGGTCTCAGTTTCCCCATCTATGAAATTAGGAGGATAGACTAGAACAGGGAAGCAGGTAGGGGAATATCTCACATATATCAATTTGTACTCTCCCATTCTTTGAAATCCAAAAGAAATTAGCCCTAACCCTTGTTCCACATGCAGCAACAGACCCAGTGTCCTTCCTATTCATCCAGGGATATCTGGGGGTGGGGATGGAGGGTGTTTCTCCAGCTCTGGCTTCTCCATTTTTACTGAGTTTGGTTCAGTTTGTGGATCATCAGCTCAGCATCCCATATGTTCTCTCGTTTTCCTATAACGTGGCATCTCATCCTGGACACTGCCCCTATTCCTTCATTCCCCTAAATGCCAACAACACAAGGCTCCATATGTAAAACAGACTTTTATTGTCAGTTTGGGGAAACAAACTACTTAAAATTGGAAATGAGGTATCCAGCTCTTTGAAATCTTTGGCCACTCTGCCATCATGAAGTTCCTGTGTTGTCTGTCCTTCTCTCTGAGGTTCAGCTATCCATCATGGGGTGCAGCCTCTCCTCCCCTACAAGCTCTTTCACCCTCTCTCTTCCCTGCTCATCCATGACTTTGAATTCCTGTTAATTATGCAAAGCAACTTAGTCCTCTCTTTGTTTTGCTGTGTTCTTACAGCTTATGTTCCTCAGGGCCCATCTTCAATACCTAAAAGAGGCTATAAAAATACATTCTGAGACAAAGAGAGTTTTCTCTCTAAGAGGAGCTCTGATGCCAACTGTGTCTAGCTTTTTTTGACCCTACTCACATATCTGCCATCAATTCCTAGTTCCGGGGCTTCCCCGGTGGCGTAGTGGTTGATAATCCGCCTGCCAGTGCAGGGGACACAGATTCGATCCCTGGTCCGGGAAGATCCCACATGCCGCGGAGCAACTAAGCTCATGTGCCACAACTACTGAGCCTGTGCTCTAGAGCCCGTGAGCCACAACTACTGAGCCCACGTGCCGCAACTACCGAAGCCTGCGCGCCTAGAGCCTGTGCTCCACAATGAGAGAAGCCACTGCAGTAAGAAGCCCGCACACAGCAACGAAGAGTAACCCCCGCGTGCAGCAAGGAAGACCCAACACAGGCAAAAATAAATAAATAAATAGAAATAAAATTTAAAAAAAATCCTAGTTCCATGCCTGAAGCAGACATCACTAATCAATTCACCACTATTTGCCACTAATGAGGTCTCTTCCCAACAGAGAACTGTAAGTAGACACCACCAGTCAATAACAGCTGTCACCCTAAGTGCAACATTTTTGCAAATGTTTTGCATCTGAGCCCCAGATGACCTCAAAGTTTCCTTCCAGATTTGACTTTCTAGGGTCTGGTGAGAACAGAATATTCATTGAATAAAATTAACTGAGGACCTCATTAGTTATGTGCATGGAAATATTCCAGGCAATCTGAATAGGATATACTCCAACCTCAAACTTCCCCCTTCCCTCAGCTCCAAAAGTCTGCCACAGATCTGAAAGCAGCCCGTATTTGATCATTCCTTTGGATTAAAATACGAAAAATCCTAGTTAAATAAGAATAGCACAACCTCATTCTCTGCTCAGAATGTTTTTCCCTCATCCTTTTTCTTGACCTGACTTCCTCCTAGTCAACCTTCTGGGCTCAGCTGAAATGTCACTTTCTTCAAAAAGACATCTCTGAACACCCCTCTCACCTCCAAAAATAGATCAGGTCCCCCTCCCCTCACTACGGGCCCTTAGAGCACCATGCACTCCCCTCTATAACCCTTATCATCATTTAATTATATAATTATTATTTGTCCACCTTCCATCTAGACTTCAGCCCTAGCACCAAGACATACCTGCACATAGTAGATGCTCAGTAAATACCTGCTAAATGATAAATTGATTACTGATTAATTAATATCTACTTTCTGGGGTGGTTGTGTGACTTAGAGATGCACACTGTATATAACATGTTTAGCAAAGTGCCTGGCACATAGTAAGTGTTCCATAAAGGATAGTAGTAAGAATACGACTGATACAGGGCTCTGTGCCCTCTCTCTGTATAGCATCTCATTCAATCCTCACAAAATCATACACGAAGGCACTGTGACTGTTCCCAGTTGATAAGTGAGGAAACTGAAGCTCAGAGAAGTGAAGGGTGCCGATGTTGCAAAGTGGCACTGCTGAGATGGAGGCCTAGGCAGCTTAGCCTCAGAGACTCTGCCTGCAGGTTGTCCAAGAGGGATCAGGGGAGGGTCCTTAGGATGAGGACTTGAAGGTGAGTGAGGGTTCCACTGAAAGGAAAGGACAAGTGTAGCAAATCAGCTAAGGCTTGAGCCTTAGACTCAGAACAGCCTGAGCTCAAATCCCTCCCTAGCCACTTCCTAGCTGGGTGCCTTGGGCAAGTGACTTAACCTCTCTGAACCTCAGTGTTCTCCTCTATAAAATGGGGATAATAATACCTCTGTCTGTAATTGTATTATGTAGATGAAACAAGATCCCATAAGTGAAGCACTTGGTGCACTGCCTGATGCATGACACAGTACTCATAAAAACAGAAGCCAAAATTATTATTTCCTCCTCATTCTCTTCCTTTCTCCTCTTCCCTTCTCCCTCCCTTCCTCTCCCTATGCCCCATACCCCCACACACACTTGTATACACCATTTGATTCTTAGAACATCATTTTTAAGTGGGTAAAGTAGTTAAGTAGAGGCTTTTTACCCACCACCCAGTGGTATGTGTGTTTTGGGGAGAACTGGGGCTTTTTCCCCTAATGCCCTGAAACAAAGAGAGCTTATTGGGCACAATTAATTGTTCAAACTGCCAGAGATTTGAGAGTGGAGGGGTAAACAGATGCTGCTCTGAGCACTGTGCTCATTAACGCAGAGAAAGGATTCATTTTCTATGCATGATTAACTCCCCATCGTCAATGATTTACACAGCAGATGATCAAATGAGAATTCGTTATTCCACAGACAGAGAGTTTGGGCACCAGGCATTCAACCTCCTTGGGACAGCTCTGTGCCCCAAATTCCTGGGGTGCCTGTGGTTTGTGCCTTGACCCAGGAAGATGCTGCTTGTTTTTGGCCCGGTTCTCCCAAGGGCTCTTCAAAAGAGCAGCTATCCAAAGCAGCTCAGGGTAAGCCACAAGGCCTCCCTCTGTCCCATGACTGGAAAGGACCCAGAACCCAGCTGCCTTTGGTCTCCATTATGTCTTGCGATTGCTTAAAGGAACACCTGTACTTTGGAATATAAAGCCTAGAGTGGCAGGGCTCATGTTCAACCAAGAAGGCTCCCAGGACCAAAACAAAGAGTCAGCTTCATAGATTTCGAGATCCATAGAGATTTGTCAAGTATCAATTGAGCATCTACTATGATATTACAAATTAAGAACATCGTAGTCTCTTCTTTCTCCATGGATGGACAATGTCTTCCTTGAAGGCTACATGAGTACCTTCAGTACGGATTTAGTAGGTAAAAATCCAAGGGGTTCTACATTGCCCTTGCCTTCCAGAAAAGGGTAATTCTACTGCAAGGGCTTTCTTTAACCATCAGTGGCACAGAGGCCAAAGAATCAGGAACCAAAAGTATTCCAGAGAAAGGACAGGGCCTCTGCCTTTCATGATGTTCAATCAAATAGCCTTAGATTAGTCACCATGAGCCAGGCTTTGTCAGGAAGATGGTGCTGAAGTAGACACATTCCCTACCCATGAGAAGTGGTGATGGGGTAGGGACATGCAGAATTAGAAGACAAAGTTTCCAAATGTTCCATTGTAGATCAAGGCTTATCTATGATGAATTACTTACTAGGACTCAGAAACAAGAGAAAAATAAGAACCATCCTTGTGTGAATTTTTCGTAGAACTAAATTTATTTCATTGTTAAAATGATTCCTTATTTTGAAATAATGCTCTTCCTCCCCCCTTTTCTTTTTGTGTTTAAATAAATTTCTTTCATGAAATGACTGTGGTGATAAGATTTGAGTGTTTCAAGGTCTTTTTGGCAAAGTCAAAAGTTGCCAAATCTATGTCAGACACCGCCTGCACCTTCTCAAATGTTCGTGGTTCATGAAGTCTCTAAATCAGGCACCCACAGCTGTGTATAAAAGCAGTACAGATAAAGCTCTATGGGAACTCAGCAAGGAGGGTGAGAAATCTTCTCATTTGGGTGAAATCAACAAAGGCTTTAAAAGAGTTGACATTTGGGCTGAGACTTTAAAGATGGATGGGCTTTGTACACCTAGAGTTTGAGGTAGATTTGAAAGGGAGGACACAGCTGGAACAAAGGCACAGGGGTGGGAACAGAATCCCACAATGAGTCATGTTGCAGGAATAGCAAAGACCTAGTTTAACTGGAGTAGTGGATTCCAACCTGTGAGCCACCGCCTCCTAGAGGACCGCAGAGGTATTGCAAGGTATCTGCCAATTTGGGGATCAATTTGCCAATGCCTCATCCCTAGTAGAAGTACTTTTTAAATGTCTGTAGACCTGCTTATTCAAAAGCATTATTGAATTCATAGATGCATTTGGTCAACAAATTGTTTCCCAAGCCAAGTATATTAAAATATCAACTGTTAGTTTGGCAATCCATGATTTTTTTTTATGTCAAAAAGGGAACCTTATGCCATTTCCTAACCATTCATTCATCAAGTATTTATTGAGAGCCCATTATGTGCCAGGCACCATGCTAGACACAACTTGCTGAAGTAAACAAGATCTGGAGCAGGGAGACCAATGGGGAGGATGTTGTAATTTGGGTGAAAGATGGGGAAAAGACTTAGACTAGGATGATAGCAGAGGAAAGAATGAAAAGTGGCCAGACTTGGGCATATTTTGAAAGTAGAATAAAAAAAGTAGACTTGCTGGTGGATTTGGTGCTTAAGGGTCAGAGAAAGAGGAATTAAAAGTTACTCCTAGGATTTTAGCCTGGACAACTGGTTAGATGATGACAGACAGCACTGTATGAGAAAATGAGAAAGGGCTGGAACCACTGGACAACAGAGTGAGGCTTGTGAAGGTGGGTGAGAGGGTTACTGGAACTAATCCTGGAGGTCGGATCAAGAGGGTGGGGACCTTAAATGCCAGAGCAAGAAGTCTGAACATTCATAACGGAAGGCACTTTCTTTAATCACCCCCCAAAGTCAGAAGCTTGGGATCCCTGAGGATGCTTGGGGGAGATGCTCTTCATTCAACTATACTTGCTGAGTACCAACTATATACAAGACACTGCACTTAGCATCATGGGGGATACTAAGAAAGGCAGGACATAATTTCTGCCCTGAAGGCACCATAATCAGCTGAGTTTCAAGATTTACAGATGAGAAGAGCAAGCACCCCATCTTTGAATAGTGGCATAATAAGATAGGCTCTGGGGGGAAGTTGGGATTCTGGAAGTTGCCAAGATCTCTGTGAGGAATCAGGTGGAAATATCCTGAGTTACATCAGGGTGGGTCTCCTCTGCATCTTTTTGTCAAGAGAGTCATCCTCATGCTACATAAAAACAGTCTTGATACACTCACTGTATTCAGTTTCCACTCTGCATCCTTCACCTTGACCACTGGAATGGACTTCACTGGTGCACCCAATCCGGACGGCCCCTTACTAGCCCAATGCAGCCATCCCCCAGATGCTGTGAGTACTGGCTACTAGGCTGACATCTGCCCTGGGGGAGAACTGCTCTCAAACAGGAGCCACTTCACCCAGAAAGCCCACTTTGGGAACATCCCTCCCCCAAAGCATCCTGTATACCATGACTAACTGACCTGGAGTTTAAAAAGGCTCACCCTGGGGCCCCAAGGCAGATCAATTCTGCAGCACAGTTCATGCTCCAGAGCTCTCTGTGGGATTGGGCTGTGGCTAGTCTCCAAATGAGACCACATCCTTGTTTAATTCCTTCTCCTCGGCTTTCCAGCTTCCCCCACTACCGCTTGCTTCTGAGAGCTCAATCTATCACATGCATGAGAACCCCAGGGAACCCAACCTAAAATGTCAACTCTGCACTTTACTCTCTAACACAGTACTATTATTAATCATAACTAACATTTCTGAGCTCCTACTACATGCCAGGCAGCATGCAAAGAGCTTCACGTACCTTCTAGGATCCCAAAGGTTCAGTGCCATGACCCCCATTTCACAGGTGAGGAAATGGAAGCTCTGAGAGGTCATCATGTGTGGCATCCCTACCATGTTTCCTCTGGCCTCTCAGAAGGAATCCAGACCTAGGGGGCTGTACTTCTCCTTCTGCAAAACAACTGTTTCCTCCCCCTACATGTTCCTTGGTCCTCATCTTTCCTCTTACTACCTTTGCACCCATCCCCCTCTGAAATCCACTGGTCAATTACATGGGTTTCATTGCTCAAGATCTCCTAGGGCAGAAAATTCAATTGATTTCCATCTATTTTAGTTTTCTCTCAGAATGGTTTTTTTAAATTGGCAATAAGCACTTTAGTTCTCCCAAGAATTGTTTGCTCAACAAAATGTTCGTAGCATTCTTAATAGTTATGTGTGTTGAGGGGAGAGAGGATGTCCCACCACCGTCTCTTCTAGATGCTGAAAATAATTGACAAGATCTGGATCTGCTGTAGAATCACAAAGGCTTCTCTCTCCCAAAGAATCAAGCCTCAGCGCCAGCAGAGTCAAAGGGGAAATATTGTGAAATTCCAAACCCTTCCCTGAAGGAAGGGGCATAAGAGAATGAGGATGACTTATACCAGCCATCTCTAAAATAAAATGGGGGGTGTGGTGGGCAGGGGACTGTTCCTTTTGCCTGGAGTGTCTTTTCCCTTTCTCCAACCATTAAACTCCTACTCATGCTTCAAAACCCAGTTTAAACGTCATCAACTCTAAGATTTACATGAGCTTCCCCAGCCCCCAACACAGTCATTGATTTCCGTGGACATACAGAGTACAATCCACTCTCAGAATGCAGAATGGAAGCAAGAGCTCATTCCTGGGTGAGATAACCCAGGATCAAATTCTCACTCCTTCACTGGCTATGTGACTTTCTGCAAGTCATTCAACTTCTCTAAGCCTCAGTTTCCTCATCAGCAAAATGTTAGTGCACACAAACAGCACTCTGCCTGGAACATGATAAATGCTCAGTAAAAGGGTAGCAAATTTCTTCATTACTATCATCATGATCACTCCTTCCTCTGAATTCCGGTAAGCACCATTTTCCTATTGTCCATTCCATTAATTTGCTATTTACCTTAGATGGCCTTGTTTTGTTAATTAACATCTCATGTGTGCATATCTCCTCTCCTTAACTATACTGCAAGGTCCCTGGGGACAGGAATGCATCTTATACTTTTATATCTTGTACAGCTGTGAGAACAGTACCAAACACATAGT
This sequence comes from Leucopleurus acutus, assembly GCF_964270905.1. Classification (NCBI taxonomy): domain Eukaryota; kingdom Metazoa; phylum Chordata; class Mammalia; order Artiodactyla; family Delphinidae; genus Leucopleurus; species Leucopleurus acutus. The sequence continues at coordinate 79,824,904 of NC_139155.1, read as the reverse complement.
ATGTGCTCAAATATTTGCTGAATAAATTCTTAAAGCATTGGCTATGAGTACAGGTACTTATTTTGCTTGGCAACAGAATAACATTTTGTATTTACATTCTCATTTCCAAGGCTAATTGATGTGGGTCTTATAATCATAAAAACCCCTCTAAACCCTCCCCTAATAATGGCAGAAACCATCAACTAAACAACCATTAGATGTACCAACAATCTATTAATCTGCTCTTAGTGGAGGGACACTGGTTGATTTTTCAGTTGTCTGGCTATACAGAGGGATTGGATTTAACTGGAATATTCAGTTTGGTTTCCAGCTCTCCATCAGCACTGCTTTACTCTATGAAATGAGGATTAGGTGATAATGGAGCTAATATAAATATGGAGTTCGAGACAGATACGCAGATAGCATCTGACACAGTTCCCAGCATATTGCAAATCTTTAATACATAGCAGCTCTAAAAATCTGGGGAGAAAGCAGAGGTGGATAACAGAAAGGAGGTTCAACCCTGGCTCTGCCACTTGCCAGCTGTATGACCTTGGGCAAGTCATTTGATCTCACTGACACCCAGTTTTCTCATAAGTAAAATGGGGATAAAAATATCTGCATAGGGGCTTCCCTGGTGGCGCAGTGGTTGAGAGTCCACCTGCCGATGCAGGGGACATGGGTTTGTGCCCCGGTCCGGGAAGATCCCACGTGCCGTGGAGTGGCTGGGCGTGTGAGCCACGGCTGCTAAGCCTGCGCGTCCGGAGCCTGTGCTCCACAACGGGAGAGGCCACAACAATGAGAGGCCCGCGTACCGCAAAAAAAAAAAAAAAAAAAAAAAACTGCATTGTGGGGCTATTATGAAGATTAAGTGAGATTATATGTATAATACGATAGCTGTCTGTATTGGCACAGCTGACACAGTAGAAGAAAAGGGACAGAGTACCTGCCCTCATGAAGTTCATAATCTAGGGGAAGACACAAAGGACAAGAGGATAGTAAGTGCTGCTACGGAGGTGGTACAGAGAACTGAGGAGACACACAGAAGGCAAGAGAACAGCCTGGGCCCCTGTGGTGGTGTCACTGAAGGCTTCCCCCAAAGAAGGATTCGCTGGTCATTACAATTTCATTGCCCAGCTTCACATCCATCTTCCATCATCTCTGGATGAAGCTGAGCTGCAACTACATCCCTACTTTTCAAGCTGCATCCCTGGCAGGTTCTGTAAGGTGTAAGCCAGACGTGACTACAAGGCTGGATGAGGCTGTGTTTGCTTTCCAGGACTGCCGTAGCCAAGTGCCAGCAACTGGTTGGCTTACAAAACAGAATTTCATTCTCTCACAGTTCTGGAGGCTAGAAGTCCAAAATCAAGGTGGCAGCAGGGGGGTTCCTTCTGAGGGCTGAGAGAATCTGTTCCATGCCTCTCCCCTAGCTTCTGGGGGTTCACTATCAATTGTTGGTATTCCTTGGCTGGTATAAGCATCACCCCAATCTCTGCCTTCATGTTCCACTGGGCTGTGTGTCCAAACTCCCCCTTTTAATAAGGACAACAGTCATTTTGGATTAGTATGACCTATTCCAGCATGACCTCATCTTGACTAATCACATCTGCAATGACCCTATTCCCAAATAAGGTCCCATTCTGAGGTACTGGGGGCTAGGACTTCACCATATGAATTTGAGGGTTGGGGGGATACAATTCAACCCTTAAGAAGGGCAGAAGGGATTGCTCCTTCCAGTCTGCATCCTGTTCCCATCAGTGTCAATGGTTCTCCCCTGACCCTGGGCAGTGCCAGGTGGTTCCAGAAACAGCAGTTAGCTCCTGTGTCCAGGTGTTTTTTCTCACACTGCCGGAAACAGCTTCATTGTGCCCCATCATTCACCAGTATCAGCTGGCCAGGGCCACCCCCTCCAAGGCAGTCCCAGCCCTGTGGGGACCCTCCTCCAAACACCTAGATTCTAAAACCCAGCCTCTTCCCTTTAGGTATTAGCTTCTTTCTGCCTGTGAGAGGCAGTCTCTGACATGGTCCCCCCATGATCCCTGCCCTCTGATATCTGTGCCCTCGTGTCATCACCTCCCCTGGCATGTAGGACGGACTTGCTGACTCGCTTCTACTAGAAAATGGCAGAGATGATGGGATGTCACTTCAGAGATTAGATAACAGGACTGTGGCCTCTGTCAAGGATGTTTTCTTTTGCTTGTTCAGTCTGATGATGTTTTGTTTTGCCACATTGTGAGCTGCCCTATGGAGGCTCATGTGGCAGGGAACTGAGGGAGGCCTCCAGCAAACAGATGGGGATAAACTGAGGGCTTCGGTCCAACAGCCCACAGGGAACTGAATCCTGCCAGCAACCACGTGAGTGAGCTTAGAAGCAGATCCATCCTCAGTCGAGCCTTCAGATGAGACCCCAGCCTCGGCTGCCACTTTTACTGTTGTTGTGAGAGACCCTGATGGAGAAGATCCAGCTAAGCCATGCCCAGGTTCCCAAACCACAGAAAATACGAGATAATGAATGGTTGCTTTAGGCTACTGAGTTGTGGGACAATTTGTTACATAGCAATGGATAACTAATCCACTGCAGTTACTATCTCTGTGACCTCAGTGTTCCCTTTTTATCTTTTCCATCTTCCAATAAGTGCTTAACCAACTCCCTATTAAATTCTCTCAGTTAAATTAGTTCCTATGTTTTCTATTTTCCTGATTGGGCACCAACTGACACAAGATGACATATAAACTGTGACCCTGAGGACGAGCAGGGGTTAGCTAAGCAAAAGGATGGGAAGAGTGTTTCAGGAAAAGGATAAAACATGTGTAAAGCCTGGACACCATTCATTCTTTACACATATTTATTAAATACCACTATGTGCCAGGCCTGGTCCTAGGAATGAGATTATGAATGAGAGGACAAGGTCCTACCCTCACGAAGATGATCCTCACAGGTAAGCCAAGACCGGTACATCAGAGACAGCCCCCCACATGTGTCCTGTCAAGATAGGAGCACTTGCCTTGGCGTCCCTAATCTAGGCACAAGATGAGGAACTACCTCCCAGCTTCAGCATCTCATCCGTGAAGCAAGGATGACAATGTCTCCCTCCCAGCACTGTAGCACTGACCAGATGAGGTTGGGGGTGGGAGGCGCTTAAAGAAGCTTTGTGTAGGAGTCCTACTTTAATAACTGGCACTCTCAACTCAGAATGATCCAAGTTCTTCATCTGCCCACGTGGCCAGCGGCCCTCTGCTGGCCTGGAGCTGGCTGCAGACAAGGCCTGGGTTAACAGGATTAAACAAAGAGCCTGTTGCTCCTGGCCCCAGCCAGCGGGTTGCTGGTCATTGATAAAAACCAGCTGTAATAAACAGAGCAAGCTCCCCTCATCAGCTACCAAGGGCTATTGAATTACCTTCAGAAGATGGATGACACCAAGCCGGAAGGCTGCTTGGTAAGGTTTCCCTGTGAATAATTCCATGTAGAAAGCTGGGTTTGAGAAATGGGGTCCTTCCACCAGCTCAGCCCCACCCATGCTGTCTCTGCCAGGTGCTTTCAAGATAAACATGTTTCCTTATGGGCTGCCAGAGCATCTGTGACAAAGGAAGCAAACTTACTGTCAGGCCCCAGGAAAGAATCTACTTCTGCCCAAGACATAAAAGGTGGTTTTGCTTTATTAGAATTGTTCATGATTTGGAGTACTAACTTATTAATAACAGCTATGATTTATTAAGCATATTCTATGTGCCAGGCAGTGTGCAAAGCATGTGATCTCATTAAATCCTTAAACAACCATATGAGGCAGGTCATGTTATTCTCTCCATTCGGTTGCTGAGAAAACTAAAGCTCGGAGAGGTAATATGACTTTCTCACAGCTAGTAAGTGTTGGAACTGGGACTCAAACCCATGCCCTTAACAGGAATCAGCAAACTTGCTCTGCAAAGTGTCAGACAGCAAATATTTTGGGCTTTGTAGGCCTTCCTGTCTCTGTTGCAACTACTTACATCTGTCCTTGTAGTACGAAAGCAGCCATGGACTCTACATAAACAAATGGGCATGGTTTTGTTCCAATAAAACTTAATTTTCACAAACAGGCAAAGGACCTGATTCGACAGATCAGTGGACCATGCCCTACTATGGCAACCTCTGCTCTTAGCAGTTATATGGCACTAACTCTACATTTGGACTTTGCAGTTTCCTCCACTTTTTTATTTCCACGTAGAAAATGTACTGGCTCCTCATGGAGTTATTTCATTGATTCAATTCATTTATAATTCCTTTACTGCCTTCTTGAAAGCTCTAGCTTTAAGGAAAATAACAGAGATTCTGTGAGGTGGAGAAGCAAGATTGAAATTTGTAATTTGTAATTTCAATCATTCATTGTGTAAGTGAGGAAGAGACCTGTTGAGCTATGGTAACAATAAATCCCCAAATCTTAGACTTAGAAAAGGACTTCTTAAATTCGGCATTATTGACTTGGGGGGCTGGATAATTCTTTGTTATCCTGTGTATTGTTGGGAAAGGGGTGGACGGGGAAGGTTAGGGAAGTCTTTCCCATGGAAGTGTCAAGAACTCCGAGGGGTGTGTCGGAATCAACTAGATAAAGAGGAGGGGGAAAGAGTTGTAGGCAGAGAAGTGGGACTGAAGGAGCCTGCTGTGTCTGGGGGGAGCTGAAAGGTCAGTGGGCTGAACACACAGAAAATAAAGGGTGAGTGTTGTATGAGGCGGCTTAAGAGGATGAGGGCCGGACCACCCAGGGGTGCTATGAGAGTTGACAGAGTTTGGTTTTGCTCTTACAGGCAATGAGAAGTTACCCAGTTTTCATCAGGGAGTGAATAATTTACTTTGCATTTTGAACAGATCACTCAAGCTGCAGTGTGGAGAATGAGGTAGAAGGGGTGGGGTGGATGCAGGGAGACGGATCAGCTGACTGTTACCGCCCTTCCAGGTGAGAGGTGATGGGAGCTCAGGGTGGTGGGGGGGAAGACAGAGAAGAGTGCATACATTTCAGAGATAATTAGGATGTGAGATATCAAGAGGGGAGAGGTTTTCAGGCTGTCATCATTTCTGGCCTGTACAGCCAGATGGATGATCGTGAGGCTCACTAAGACAAGAAACACTGGAGAAGGGCCAGGTGGGGGTGGAGGGTGGGGAGACGATACAGTCTGTGATAGGCTGCGAGCGTAGCAAGTCTTTGAGGCGGCCAGGTGAAAATATCAAGAAGGCAGCCAGATATATTTGTCTGCAAACCAGAGGAAAGACGAGGCTGAAGTTACTAGTACAAGAATTATCAGAACAATGCTCAACCCCTGCATCGCAGCTTGTGGTTTGGACCCCAATCCGTGGCTTCATCATTTGTGGCTGGTTATCCTTGGCTAAATGGCAGTAACTATAACAACTCTACAAAGATAGAACCATTTGTCTGCTCCCCTCAGAATTCATTCATTCATTCAGCAAACAATTTTGGATCTCATTTGTGACTGGTTATCCTCGATTCAGTGGCGATAAACCTAACAACTCTACAGAGATAGAACCATTTGTCCGCTTCCCTCAGAATTCACTCATTCATTCAACAAACAGCCTTGGATGATACTGTGTACCAGATTTTGTCCTTGTGGGGGATGATGCTACAGCAGTAAACGAGGACCAACAAGGTTACGGTCTTTACAGGCATTTGGTATTTTATGGCTTCTTCCTTTGTGTGAGTTGCTCACAACAAGGAACTCTTGTTCTTGCATGTCTGGTCTGGAATAAATCACCCCACACTGAAGGAAGTGCTTGCCTGTAAAATGACCTCAAATTTTTAACAGGAAGACAGAATTAGAGTATCTCAGCTTTGTACTGTTAGGATCCATTTAATTCCATGACGTCAAATAGATTTCTTCTCACATGCCAACTTTAACTGATTGACATTGACTGCCTGGAGAAACAGGCTGACAATGTTTCAGCCAGAAAAAACCAAAGTGATCAATTAGTGATGTCTGTCAGGGGGTTGCTATGGAAGAGTGAGATGCAATGTGTCCATGGTTCTGATCTCAACTCGACCTTTTCATGTATTGCTGAATTCTGTTTGATAATATCTTGTTAAGGAACTTTGAGTCTATGTCAAAGATATTGGTCTATTATTTTCTTTTTTAAGTTATCTTTTCTTATGAGAGGCTGACTTAATGATATGAGTTGGAAACAATTCTTTATTTTCTGAAAGGGTTTGTGTAATCTTGGCATAATTTTATCTTTAAATATTTGATAAAATGGGCCTATAGTTGTGGCAGAGGGAAGTCAAGAAGAGTTTTTAAATTGTGAATTCAATTCTTAAATAGATACAGGAGGTTTTAGATTTTCTATTTCTTCTTCTGTTAATTTTAGTATGTTTTATTCTTCGAGGAATTTGTACATTTCACTTAAGTTGTCAAAGGCAACCCATTAATTTAAAAGGTGTGAAACTAAACCTTAGATATGACAACAGACAGGCCCCAGGACACAGAGTAAATGACAGATGATCAAATATAAGAATGCAGGGCTTCAGAGGCTGAGTCAATTGTTCTCAATCTGCCACATCCAGATGTATCCTACTTGCAAAAGCCACAGGGAAATTGACAAAGGATCTTTCCCCAAATGACACACACATGCATTTTAAATGCCCACATGCTGCAATATTTAGCATGATCTGGTGACTTAAGAGAAAAAGAGCTGCCCGGGGTAAAAAAATCACCATTAGCACCAAACTGGAGCCTCAGATTTTAGCGATCTTACCTGCCAAAGCCTGAGGCTTTTTGAAAAAACTCGTGGTTCACAAGAAAGAGAAACCCACTCCATTTAGGTTGCCCTGGGAAGTATCCCAGGCTGCTTTCCCCTCAGTTGAGTACAGGAAGCCAGGCCGTCCATGCAGATTACTGCCCCTTGAATCTAGGCCTTGCCATTGGAAGAAAAGTCCCTGAGGACCTTCTCTGCCTGGCCTGACCTACTTAGATGTGATATGCCTAGTGAGAATGGGAATGGAGCTGATGGGGATGGACAAGAAGACAGGCCTGGGGTGGCCCAAGGGAGATGAGCTCACAGGACTCGGCTCAGAATGCCTCTGGGGGAAGGTCTCTCCAGAAGAGAAGCATCTGTTAAATCTGGACACTCAGTGCCCTGCTTAAAATTTTTCAGTGACACCCCTGTGCACTCATGAAATAATCCAAACTCCTGCACATGGCCTCCAGGGCACTGCATGACCTGATCACTCCACGCTTCTTTCCCCATCCTTCCCCCGACCACTGTCTTCCTTGAGTGAGACTGACCTACTTTTACCTGCAAAATGGTAACATGCTCTCCCTTCCCTCGGGGCCTGGCATGGGCTGTTCCGTTTGCCTAAACTCTGTTCTTCCTCTATTTTCACTTGGCTTGTCCTCCTCGATCTTCAGGTCACAGCTTAAAGATCACTTACTCCATAGTGCTTCCCAACACCACAAGTCTGGGGCCCTCCTTTGTGCTTCCACAGCCTGCTGCACTCACTCGTTGCTGTGGAACAACTTGCCTATCCGTGTGCCAGCGTCCCTCCCTAGTCTGTGAGCTACCTGGTCTCTCCGCTGAGTCCCACAGTCCTATGATCAATTGCCTACTTGATGTCTTCTTTTAGATGCTTATAAGCACGTCGGACCTAACCCGGCCAGCTGATACCAAACTCCCACTGCCCCTCCCAAACGGTTCCTCCCACAGTCTTTCCCATCTCAGCAAACTGCACCTGCATCCATTTAACTGCTCAAACCAAAAACCTTGGAGTCATCCTGAACTCCTCTCACTTCATCACATCCCACATCTTATTCATCAGCAATATACCTTTCCAAATATACCGTCCAGAGTCTGGCCACATCCCGACGAGAAAGTGAGAGAGAAAAACGAGAAAAGCCAATAAAGTTTGAGTAATAAGCAAGTTACCGCTGGGGGAAACTGCTGGGGACCCTCTGGGAGACTGCGGTGAACACACCTCAGAATACGCCCAGGGAGGATGGGGAATGGGACGTTAAGCCACCAACTCCCATCCCCCAATGGTTAAAGGTTGATCTGAGAGTGTCAATTTCTCCGCACTTCCAGGTTATACCAGAGCTCAGCAAGATGAGCTCTCAGGCAGAGGAGAGGCAGAGGCAAGCACTTGCGGTAAAAAGCTGTCAGCAGCACACTCTGAAATGTTTGAAGCTTAAGAAAAACTCAGGTGGACCAAAGAGATGCAAGGTGGGGCACCTACTACATTGGGGAAAAAAGTCTCCTGTAAGAAATCGGAACCCCAGGCATACTGGTACCAAGGCATGGGGTCCGATTTTTAGTTTGTTTTTTTGTTTGTTTGTTTGTTTTTGCTGCACGCGCGCCTCTCACTGCCGCGGCCTCTCCCACCGCGGAGCACAGGCTCCGGACGCGCAGGCGCAGCGGCCATGGCCCACGGGCCCAGCCGCTCCGCGGCATGCGGGACCCTCCCGGACCAGGGCACGAACCCGTGTCCCCTGCATCGGCAGGCGGACTCCCAACCACTGCGCCACCAGGGAAGCCCGGGGCTCTGATTTTTTATATTCCCTGAATGATACAGAAATCCTCAGCCAAAAAATCAGCATAAAAATAAGTCTGGATTTTGAAGCTCTTGAGCCTCAGGAGGAACAAAAGCAAAAACACTGCATAAACATGGAATCCACGACCAGGACGGTCTGTTGGGGCTTCCACCCGCCCTGCACAGAGTCCACGGACAGCAAGCCAGACCACTGGAAATGACCAGCAGAAAGAGGACAGCTCCAGCCCCTCCCCGCCCCAGCACGGAGCTTCTCCCACGTGGATACAGCAGTTAGAACTGAGAGGACAGTCAGCTCACCAAGGACATGTTAAAAAGAAACATCCCAACAATGAGATATCGCTGCACACCTACTAAAATGGCAAAAATCCAAGAGACCGACGACACCAAACGCTGGAGAGCGTGTGGAGCAACAGGAACTCTCCCAGCTCTGCTGGTGGGGATGCAAAATGAAAGTCACTGTGCAAGATGACTGGGCGGCTTCTTACAAAACCAAACATACTCTTACCCATGTGGTCCAGCAAACATGCTCCTTGCTGTTTTCCAAAATGAATTAAACACCTACGTCCACAGAAAAACCTTTTCACAGATGTCTGTAGCGGCTTTATTCATAAGTGCCAAACCTGGAATGAACCAAGTTGAGCTTCAATTGATAAATGGGTAAATAAACTGTGGCACGTCCACACAGTGTAATGTTATTCAGCGCTACAAAGAAATGAGCTATCAAACCATGAGAAGACATGGAGGAACCTTAAACACATCTTACTAAGTGAAAGAAGCCAATTTAAAAAACTAAATACCTTACGATTCCAACTATATGATATTCTGGAAAAGGAAGAACTAAGGAGATGGTAAAAAGATCAGTGGTTGCCAGGGGCTGGGGCAGGGAGGGATGAAAAGGTGGAGCACAGAGGATTTTTAGGGCAGTGAAATTATCCTGTACTATCGTACAGAATACTACAGTGGTGGATACATGCCATTACACATTTGTCTGAACCCACAGAACGGACAACACAGACAGCACCTGAATGTAAACTGTGGACTTTGGGTGGTAACAATGTGCCAGCATAGGTCCGTTGGTTGTCAAAAATGCCCTACTCCGGTGGAGGATACTGATAGCAGGGGAGGCTGTGCATCTGTGCGGACTCTGTGCTCTCCGCTGAGTCTGGCTATGAAACTAAAACTGCTCTAAAAGATAAAATCTATGACACAAAACAGAACAGAACAAAAGGAAATATCTCTTCCCCTCCCTCCTTCCCACCGCAACACAGCAGAAAACAAGGAGCAGGAAAGTATAGGGAGCAGGGCAGTAAGAGGCCACAGCCACCCGCTAAGTCCAGTCCATGCTGGCAAACAAAAGGGGGAACTTCGAATGAAATATGTCAGTTGAAAAATGGCCTGGTGACTAGGCTATTTTAATAGCTCAAGGAGATTGAAGAGTTATGGAATCCAACTGACTTACCAGGTGGCAAGAAGGTGGGATGGGGGTGGGAGGTGTAACAGAGACTGGCTTCATAGTAGTTACTGGAGAAAATAAAATAATTTCATGTTTTGTTTTCTCAATGAGAAAAGACTTCTCAATCAATCAGGCTCCAGAGGCAATTTCTGAGCTCTTTTACAAATCAGATAAATTATCCCTTGTTTCTACACTGAATGTTTACCCTTATATATACCGCAGGCGCACATACATACACACACACACACACACACACACACACACACACACACACACACACACACACACAGAGCTGAGAAAAGCCTTTATGGCTGGCAACATCCTAAACACCTGCTCTGGTCTTGTTGGCAGCACACAGGCCATTTAACAAGAATATGCTCTGGCTCTGCTGAGAAGCAGAGTATCAATAACAATCATAATTACAAAATCTCACACTTCTATTCCATTTTGTTTCAGGAGGTTTAAAACACTTGGCAGACTTTAATTCATTAGCATGGGTACACACACTCACCAACCATGGGAGGAATAGCAATTGTGAGATGCTCCTGCCCAAGCCTGATATGGTGTGATAAGATCCCAGAACGTCTGTCAGACAGTTACACATAGCACCGTGTCCTGCAACTGTTCTGCAAAGGTTGAGACAACTTCCCTCAAGGCTTTCCATGTCCCCAGCGGTCAATGGGCTGCCATATTGGTTCTTTGAATTTTATCCGAAGTGGTTATTTCTTCTCTACTTTGACTTGGGTCTCATCTCACAGCTTCTATGGATATGGAAAGACTGACGAGGCCCCCAGAGAATAGTTTTCTAACAACAGTGAGGGTCTTGGTCACGACCCAACCTGCTACAGCATACCCTTCCTCTTGCCCACAAAGCACAGTAGCCCTATCAAGTAAAAACTTGGCCAAGTGCAGCAAAAAATGCCCTGATCCTTATCACTTTCCAGGATCAGAGAGACAGAGATGGAAATGAGTTAAGGCTGGGGGTGGGGTGTGTTCCCTCACATGCCATGTTTCCCCCCAACCACAGGACCTTTGCATGGGCTGCTCCCTCCACCTGGGACACACCCACCCTCATGCTCTCCCCCTCACTTAATTCCAGCACCTCCTTTAGAGCTCAGCACAGGTCACCTCCCCAACTCTGATGCAAACTTGTTAAGACACTCTCACAGAAAGAAGCAAGTCCATTTCTCCACATTTTGTTCACTTTGTAACAATTTACTCATCTTTTGAGATTATTTGATTATGATCTGTCCCCACGCCACCTGGACTTTATAATTTCCAACAGAGCAAGGCCTGTGGCTAATTTTGTTCACCAACGTAGCTCCAGAACTTAGCACACTGCCTGGTATGGCAGATACTCAATAAATATTTTAATGAATAAATCAATGAATCCTATTTTACTGAGAAATACAAACACATTCGATAAATACCTGTTGAATAAATTAACCAATATCTTTAAAACTGGCTTAATATTAGTACCTACTTAATAATAGGAGCTACCTAATAGAGCTGTTAGAATTACAGTGTTAACGCAGATAAAACCCTTAACAGTGCCTGGCGCATAGCAAACGACCAGTAAATATGAGTTAATCTTACTGTTCCTATCGGTATCCCCATAATAGGAAGATACTGTGAATTATTACGCAAAGGGAGTTTTCTTCTTTTTATTTTCTCGTAACCCAGCCCTTCTTTCAGCCTGGGCAACATTTTTCTATGTGGAAACAGAGGCTCAGAGAGACCCTAAGCTGTGCAGCTGGTATATGGCAGAACCTGGACTCCAATCTACTTCTCTCAGACTCCAGAACACTAGTGTTTAACCCACACTTTCTCAAACCAACCAGCAACTGTCCAATGAATAAACAAACAGAACTTCAACTTCATTCATTTGAAAGATCAGCTTATTTTTTTATCTGTCCTCTGAAGAGAAAATATCATTTTACTGGAGAATTACTGTCATTACAAAAAGTACCTAAAACGATAATAATCCCATGTCCAGCTGCGAAATAAATTCTCCTTTTTTATTACAACACAGACAATGGTGTACTGATGCATTATTGGAAACAATTATCTCTATCCTTGGTTTGGGCTGTAGCTCACCACAAGTTGCTTCCTCAGCCAATATTACTTAAAGACGTGACTTTTTGTTTCGTTTTAGTGCATGAAATGTACTTTAAAAGCAAACAGGAGCCCTGCTTGAAGACTGGATTACATGTTTCCATTTTAATGTAAACGTTTAGCGTCCAACTCTCCACCTCACCACCTCATTAGCATTTGAAGGCAAAGCCCCACTGCAGACAATTACTTCGAAACCTTTTATAATTTTCAGGCAGAGAAAGCGAAGACAGCAAAATAGAGACCTTAGCTGATAGTTGATCAAATGCAATCATCGTGATGAGGGCTGTGGGGCAAACTGCAGGACAAATGGGAAAACACCAGCTTCAAATCCGTCTCTGCCTCCAGGGAGCTACTCAGGTGCTTATTTGGATTTTTAGAGAATCTTTCAAGTTCTGTTTTGCACATATTGCACCTCCAAAACATACCAATAAATAAAGTGGATTTTATCATGGTCAATTTATGCCCTAAATGACCAAATTTTCCTTTTCTCCATGCTGAGGAGTCACCCCTCTGAGGATACTAGGGAAGCCTCCTTGGCTAAAACCCACAGGGTCAGACACGAAAGTGCTGTTTGAAGCCCAGTGCTGTCCCCCCCTGGTGACATGGTGTCCTGCCTCCAAAGCCACAGAAAGCAGCCTGCACTCTTCCGGAAAAACATTCAGCCTGTCTGCGCCGCCATCCACCCAGCACACCAGGTGTGATTGCGGCAATTTAGGCTGAGTGCAGAGTTCTCCATTTCAGGCTGAAATCACGCCAAGGACTCCTGACAAAAGCTACATTCAGCACCTCCAATTCCACATTCCATCCTGAGCATTGTCTGCCATTATCACCCAGGATTCCAAAAGCACTTGGCCGCATTAAATAAGAGTCAGGAAGGAAAAGCATAGCAAGGGACTGCTTGAGGATGCAAAGCTGGAATAATGAAAACGGACGCAGCCAGAGACGTCAGCTGAGCTCTGAAAACAGACGCGGCTTAATGAGCAGGAGGGAGGTTGGGTTTCTCCAAAAAGGCAGATTCAACCAGGTAAGAACTAGATCATCACGCTCTACAGATGGGGGTGCACCTTGGTTCAGCACCTTTGGAGGTTTGGCAGTACTCATTAAAACTAAAAAAGGCATGTGCTCTAGGGTCCAGACGTTTCTCTTCCTGGCAACTCTGCTAGAGAAAAATGCAGATGGATGCAATGCGCACAAGGAGGGATACACAAGGGTTTTCAACACTGAGTTGCTTGTAAGAGCCAAAAGGTGGGAAATGATCTAACATCTGTCTACAGAGGAACAGTCACACTGTGGAATACTACGCAGCAGCAAAGCGATTATGCCCTAAGTGCAACTGATAATAATATCCACACATACCTGTCCAGGGCTTGAGATGTTCCAGAAACTCTCGTAAGTGCCTTCCGTGCATTAAACCGTTTAATCCTTATGACCGGCCTTGAGTAGTTCTGTAGTTAGGCTCACAGAGCAACTCCAGCACCAAGACGTGAAATGACCTGTTACCCAATGCAAGTCCTTGTGCCCGACGCACCGTGAGGCCAAACGATACTAAAACGTCGGAGTTTGGAGCAGAGAGAGGTTTCCTGTGGGGCCCTGCAAGGAGAACTGGGGGGCTCATGCCTTAAAAAACCCAAACTCCCGAAAGCTTTCAGCAAAGCCCTTTTATAGGAAAGGTGAGGGAGGGGCGTGGTTAGTTGCTGCAGACTCCTTTGTGGCAGATCCTCTGTTCTTGAGGCCAGGTCCCAGTGTTCCATAAACCTCCACCAAAACAAATGTTACCCTCTGTTCTGACAAGAGAGGGAAAGGTCCCAAGGCTCAACTTTCACCTCCGAGGTCCAGGCCCCCGGCTAAGGCGGGGGGAGGGTCCCTGCGCAGGCCAGTTACCCTGCCTGGGTCTTCCCGCCTGTGCCTAGGCCTAGCTGGCGGCGCCCTCAGGGCCAGACCCCAGACCCTAACCAGCCGTCATCACTGAAGGAGAGCCAGGCGCCCAAGACCCCGCCGGCTCTCGGGCTCCTCAGGCTGCCCAAAGTGGGGCCGGGCCCGAGGACCGCAACCCACAGAGACCACCGCCATTAGGTCGCGGAAGTGGGGAAGCGGGAGACGTTCGCGGCTGCTCCGAGGCCTGTCCCCGGGCCCCTCAGCTCACCCGCTGGCCGGAGGCCAGAGGGCCCCGGGGAGAAGGCGGCGATCCGCCTCGTACCGCACTCTCTGCCGGAAAGACCCCTGCGAGGCTGGGACCAGGACCACTAACCTCCAAGCTAACGGTCTCGTGCTCGCAGTAAAGGTTCCGGGCTAACGCTAACGCTCTCGCGCTAACGCTCTCGCGCTAACGCTCTCGCGCTAACGCCAACAGCGGCGCACCTGCCCCGCCCCTGTTACACACCTGCCCAGCATCACGCAAGTCCGCAGGGCATTTAAACTTACGCCAGCTGGATCCAAAAGTCATAGTGCCTGCCTCTCAAGGAATTTTAAAACAGATTTTTGCCCTTTAAATTAAAAAAAAAAAAAAAAAGCATGATGTTGTGGAACTATACCTACAATCTGCATCTGCCAGTTGGAGTCTCAGGTGCCAAAGAGCCTCATGGCCTGTGGCCTCTTGTTGCTTAAATGGCATCGAATGAACTTGGCCACCAAACGCCACTCTCTCACTCCTTCCTCTGCTTCCCGGGCTCATCATTCCCTTCCCATAGCACATTATTATGTTTAGATATGTTCATTCATTCAGTCAAGTCTCAGTAAAGTTTGTCGCCCTGGGGGCCCTTTTGTTTCTTCAACATGTGCCCTGCGCCAAACCGGAAGTGGGGGGGGAGGGAGTACCTGGAACGGTGGATTTTGGAGTCTGACAGCCCTAGGTTTGAATCTGTGCTCTGCCTGTGTGTCCTTGGGCAAGTGACTTCGCTTTTGTGAGCCTCATTTTCCTCATCTGTTAAATGGGGACGTTAATAGTTCCTACCTCATGGGTTGTGAGGATAATGTTTGGGAAATGTTTAGCATAATTCTTGGTACATGGTAAGCCTCTCTCTGATCCATACTCAGAGGGGGGAAAAATCACATTTTCTTATGCCTTCCTTCTCTGGGATGCAGCTGGCTCTACCCAAAGGAGGAAAAGTAGCAGATTCAGTTCAACATATAACATTTACTGACCACCATCCAGTCTACAACTCCTCTTCCTGTTGGCACTTGGACTTCCATTTTGGAAACTCTCCCACTGAGAATGGTTCTGGGATGAGTGTCCCTTCCCACTGTTGAAACCCATAAGGGGACAGGAGAATGACACAGTTTCCTCTAGTCACCTGCCTTCCCCAGAGGCTTGGAATCTTGAGCTGATGATGAAAGGATGTAGAGATGGTTGAGGCTGTGAACTGGACAATTTCTGCCGATGGACATGTGCTATAATTCTTGATGCTTATTCCCTTGCAAGCCTGATCCTCCAGCCCATCATTCATTCCATACACCCCATAGACTTCCACATATTCTCTTTTAGTTGAAGGAAGCTGGAGTTAGGTTTGTGTCCCTTGCCACCAAGAATGTTGGCTGACCTACTACCCACAAGATGCTGTGGATGTGGGAACTAATACGATGTCATCAGTCCCTGTGCTCAAGTCGTCCACAGCCTTGCAGGGAAGTTCAGAGCACTCTCATTAGGTGCGTGGTTAGGTAGTATTCATCCTCCCCACCTCCCAAAAAAGGCAGTATCTGAGTGGAGCTGAGATGAGAGAGGAGGTCAGGAGAGTCATGACTGAACCAATGATATTTGATTTCTCTGCATACCACGACCCCATTCTAGAGACCAGAGACCATACACAAGCTTAATCTTATGGGCCTATTTAGAAGTCTGGCTAATTAATGGCTGTAAAAGCAGTTTGGACTTTGCAAGTCTTTTTAATATGCCTCATTTAGTCATAATGGGCTCGAGACTGCCTCTGGCATCTTCAAGAAAATTAAAAATCCAGTAGGCAGTGGAACTGCCTCTACCTGGTTTTCCTATTAGTTTTATTTTTATTATGATTGCAAATAGCGGCATTACTAACGGTACCTTGGACCAGGAAGCCTTTCCAGGGAAGACCTTGCTGTTTCCCCATGTCCACAGCATGATTTATTGATCTTTTAGCCAGCAGTGTGCTGGCTCCTTCCTCGTGGTATTAAACTCTCACCAAATGGAGGGGAGCTGCAGGGCTCCTGAACACGTGACCCACTACAAAGGGAAACACAGTGTATTACCCTCCAGCTTGACAATACAATTTCTAATTGATCTCTGTCTAATCCTTGGCTCCAGACAAGCAGGTGTCTGATATGTGTGGGCTGGACGAGATTTGGTATTCTGGAAGTCTGGGATAGCACATGGTGTAGAAAGATGACAGCAGATAAACTGGGCAGAAGAGGCACAACTAACAATAGTAATAACAATAATGACTCCATCCATTATTTGCAAATAATCATAATACTGCTACCAACTGAACAGAAAAAATTTGTAGTGACATCAAGAAGTTCCTGGCATCTCCAATGAGAATCAAAGGATTACAATCAGGGATGATATACCCAGGAATGAAACCTAGTCTGTACCACTTCAGCACAGACAACTGCTACCACTACTCGTTACAGACACTTCAGTTAATATTAGCGCCTCCGGGTTTGAAACACCACCCCCTGCCAGTGCCTCTCCTAAAAACCTGGGTGTGTCTGCCACCATGCTCACTCAAAGATGGAGTTCACCCATACCTGCTTACCAACACCGCTCATCTCCAAACTGAAGTTTTGCATAGGTGAATCAAATTGGTGGGACAAGGTTAGAGGTATGCCAAGGGCAGTGGGAGTGGTCTGCCCCTGATGCAAAGAGTAAGAGAGTGCATGGTTGAAAGAGAATTTAAAAGCAATATAATAAGACTGACGACAATCACCCAGCTTTATATTTTTACCACGAGACAGTAATTCTAAACAATGTCAAAGAAATAATACATCTCTGGGTGGGACACCCCTCCTCCTTATACGCCATGAGATTAGTTTACATTTTTGTGCCCCAGCTGCAAAAGAGGGATGTATTTGTCAATGGGGATAACAATAGAACCTACCTCATAGGGTTGTTGTGAAAAAAAATGAATCAATATTGTAAAAACATCATTTCTCATCAAATTTGATCTAGAGACAGTAATCCTAATAAAAATTCCAGCAAGTTTTTGTTTTGATGGAAATGTACAAGGTAACACTAAAATATATGTACAAAATGAAAGAGCCAAAATTATTACAAAGAAGAACAAAGTCAGATGACTTTCACTACTGGATATCAGGAGTTATTATCAAGCCATAGAAATTAAGGGAGCATGCTTTGATACAAGAAAGATAAATAAACCAGTGAAACAGCATCGAGAGCTCAGAAACAAATCCACACATGTAAAAACACTTGATTTATAACAGAGGTGCCACAGGAGAGCCACTGGGAAACAATGGCTTTTTCAATAAATGGTGCTATGTCAATTGGCGATCCATATGAAATAATCTGAATCTTGATCTCTAACTCATAATATACAGAAAAATCAATTCCAGGTGGATTGGAAATCTGAATGTGAAAGGGAAAAAAGGATAAAGTTTCTAAAAGACAATATGGGAGCATATCTTGAGCTTGAAATACACAAACAAATTCTTCAACAAGACAATGGAACCAGGATGGGTGACTCCCCACTGTGCACTTGGTTCTGCATAAGAGGGAATCCACAAATCAAACTCCTTATCTAAGTCCCATCACTTAAAGTTTCACTGCCTAAGAAGCTTTTTAAATCGCAGAATGTTCAGGCTGCAGCATTCCAAAGGAAGAGGGAATTCCCCATGTGCTCTCCATGGGAAGCATCTATGTGTGGGCTACTTTTAGAGAGGCAGCGACTCTGATGTCATATATAGTGATTGTTTACTACATGCCAGGCACTGTGTAAAGCATTTTGCAATCATTTTCTTATTTATCTGTTTTTCAGCCAGTGGTTGATGCCTGCCAGTTGGTGAATATGGAAATCACAACACAAGAAATTCTATCTTCCAAACTCCCTCCACTACCTCACCCTTCACCATGTGAAATTTTTAATTTATAAAATTAAGACCCAAAGAATCAATCATGAAATTGAAGTTTAAATGAGTGCATCCTGCTTGTTTTGTTCAATTTACAGTAAACCTTAACATCAAGTTGATGACTTCAACTTTCAGAAATACATTCCCCACATTCAAAGAAAGACAGACAAAATGAAAAGGCAGAGGACTATGTACCAGATGAAAGAACAAGATAAAACCTCAGAAAAACAATTAAATGAAGTGGAGATAGGCAACCTTCCAGAAAAAGAATTCAGAATAATGACAGTGAAGATGATCCAGGACCTCGGAAAAAGAATGGAGGCAAAGATCGAGAAGATGCAAGAAATGTTTAACAAAGACTTAGAAGAATTAAATAACAAACACCTAGAAGAATTAAAGAACAACCAAACAGAGACAAACAATACAATAACTGGAATGAAAAATACACTAGAAGGAATCAATAGCAGAATAACTGATTCAGAAGAATGGATAAGTGACCTGGAAGACAGACTGGTGGAATTCATTGCCGCAGAACAGAATAAAGAAAAAAGAATGAAAAGAAATGAAGACATCCTGAGACCTATGGGACAACATTAAATGCACCAACATTCACAATATAGGGGTCCCAGATGGAGAAGAGAGAGAGAAAGGACCAGAGAAAATATTTGAAGAGGTTATAGTCGAAAAGTTCCCTAACATGGGAAAGGAAATAGCCACCCAAGTCCAGGAAGCGCAGAGAGTCCCAGACAGGATAAACCCAAGGAGAAACACACCGAGACACATAGTAAACAAACTGACAAAAATTAAAGACAAAGAAAAATTATTAAAAGCAACAAGGGAAAAACAACAAATAATATACAAGGGAACTCCCATAAGGTTAACAGCTGATTTCTCAGCAGAAACTCTACAAGCCAGAAGGGAGTGACACGATATATTTAAAGTGATGAAAGGGAAGAACCTACAACCAATATTACTCTACCTGGCAAGGATGTCATTCAGATTCAACGGAGAAATCAAAAGCTTTATAGACAAGCAAAAGCAAAGAGAATTCAGCATCACCAAACCAGCTCTAAAACAACTGCTAAAGTTTCCCACTTCTCTAAGTGGGAAACACAAGAGAAGAAGAGGACCTACAAAAACAAACCCAAAACAAATAAGAAAATTGTAATAGGAACACACATAGCAATATTTACCTTAAATGTCAATGGATTAACTGCTCCATCCAAAAGACACAGGCTCGCTGAATGAATACAAAAACAAGACCCATATATATGCTGTCTACAAGAGAACCACTTCAGACCTAGGGACACATACAGACTGAAAGTGAGGGGATGGAAAAAGATATTCCATGCAAATGGAAATCAAAAGAAAGCTGGAGTAGCAATACTCATATCAGATAAAATAGACTTTAAAATAAAGAATGTTATAAGAGTCAAGGGAGGACACTACATAATGATCAAGGGATCAATCCAAGAAGAAGATATAACAATTATAAATATATATGCACCCAACATAGGAGCACCTCAATACATAAGGCAACTGCTAACAGCTATAAAAGAGGAAATCGACAGTAACACAATAATAGTGGGGGACTTTAACACCTCACTTACACCAATGGACAGATCATCCAGACAGAAAATTAAGGAAACACAAGCTTTAAATGACAAAACAGATCAGATAGATTTAATTGATATTTATAGGACATTCCATCTGAAAACAGCAGATAACACTTCCTTCTCAAGTGCACATGGAACATTCTCCAGGATAGATCACACCTTGGGTCACAAATCAAGCCTTGGTAAATTTAAGAAAATTTAAATCATATCAAGCATCTTTTCCAACCACAACGCTATGAGATTAGAAATAAATTACAGGGGAAAAGAACGTAAAAAACACAAACACATGGAGGCTAAACAATACATTACTAAATAACCAAGAGATCACTGAAGAAATCAAAGAGGAAATCAAAAAATTCCTAGAGACAAATGACAATGAAAATACAACGATGCAAAACCTATGGTATGCAGCAAAAGCAGTTCTAAGAGGGAAATTTATAACAATACAATCCTACCTCAAGAAACAAGAAAAATCTCAAATAAACAATCTAACCTTACACATAAAGGAACTAGAGAAAGAAGAACAAACAAAACCCAAAGTTAGTAGGAGGAAAGAAATCATAAAGATCAGAGCAGAAATAAATGAAATATAAACAAAGGAAACAATAGCAAAGATCAATAAACAATAGCAAAGATCAATAAAACTAAAAGCTGGTTCTTTGAGAAGATAAACCAAATTGATAAACCTTTAGCCAGACTCATCAAGAAAAAGAGGGAGAGGATTCAAATCAATAAAATTAGAAATGAAAAAGGAGAAGTTACAACAGATACCGCAGAAATACAAAGCATCCCAAGAGACTACTACAAGCAACTCTATGCCAATAAAATGGACAACCTGGAAGAAATGGACAAATTCTTAGGAAGGTAAAACCTTCCAAGACTGAACCAGGAAGAAACAGAAAATATGAACAGACTAATCACAAGTAATGAAATTGAAACTGTGATTTAAAATCTTCCAACAAACAAAAGTCCAGGACCAGATGGCTTCACAGATGAATTCTATCAAACATTTAGAGAAGAGTTAACACCCACCCTTCCCAAACTCTTCAAAAAAGTTGCAGAGGAAGGAACACTCCCAAACTCATTCTGCAAGGCCATCATCACCCTGATACCAAAACCAGACAAAGATACTACAAGAAAAGAAAATTACAGACCAATATCACTGCTGAATATAGATGCAAAAATCCTCAACAAAACACTAGCAAACAGAATCCAACAACACATTAAACGAATCATACACCATGATCAAGTGGGATTTATCCCAGGGATGCAAGGATTCTTCAGTATACGCAAATCAGTCAATGTGGTAAACCATATTAACAAACTGAGGGATAAAAACCACATGATCATCTCAATAGATGCCAAAAAACCTTTTGACAAAATTCAAAACCCATTTATGATAAAAACTCCCCAGAAAGTGGGTATAGAGGTTACCTACCTCAACATAATGAAGGCCATATATGACAAACCCACAGCAAATATCATTCTCAATGGTGAAAAACTGAAAGCATTTCCTCTAAGATCAGGAATAAGGCAAGGATGTCCACTCTTGGCACTGCTATTCAGCATAGTTTCAGAAGTCGCAGCTATGGCAATCAGAGAAGAAAAAGAAATAAAAGGAATACAAATTGGAAAAGAAGCAAAACTGTCACTGTTTGCAAATGACATGATACTATACATAGAAAATCCTAAAGATGCCACCAGAAAACTGCTAGAGCTAATCAATGAATTTGGTAAAGTTACAGGATACAAAATTGATGCACAGAAATCTCTTGCATCCCTATACATTAACAATGAAAGATCAGAAAGAGAAATTAAGAAAGCAATCCCATTCACCATTGCAACAAAAGGAATAAATACCTAGGAATAAACCTACTTCAGGAGGTAAAAGACTGGTACTCGAAAAACTATAACACACTGATGAAAGAAATCAAAGATGACACAAACAGATGGAGAGATATACCATGTTCTTGGATTAGAAGAATCAATATTGTGAAAATGACTATACTACCCAAAGCAATCTACAGATTTAATGCAATCCCTATCAAATTACCAATGGCATTTTCTACAGAACTAGAACAAAAAATCTTAAAATTTGTATGGAGACACAAAATACCCCAAATAGCCAAAGCAATCTTGAAGGAAAAAAAAACAGAGCTGGAGGAATCAGACTCCTAGACTTCAGACTATACTACAAAGCTACAGTAATCAAGACAATATGGTACTGGCACAAAAACAGAAAGATTGATTCATGGAACAGGATAGAAAGCCCAGAGATAAACCCATGCACCTATGGTCAACTAATCTATGACAAAGGAGGCAAGGTTATACAATGGAGAAAAGACAGTCTCTTCAATAAGTGGTGCTGGGAAAACTGGACAGCTACATGTGAAAGAATGAAATTAGAACACTCCCTAACACTATACACAAAAATAAACTCAAAATGGATTAAAGACCTAAATGTAAGACTGGACACTAGAAAACTCTTAGAGGAAAACATAGGAAGAACACTCTTTGACATAAATCACAGCAAGATCTTTTCTGACCCACCTCCTAGAGTAAAGGAAATAAAAGCAAACATAAACAAATGGGACCTAATGAATCTTAAAAGCTTTTGCACAGCAAAGGAAACCATAAACAAGACGAAAAGACAGCCCTCAGAATGGGAGAAAATATTTGCAAACGAATCAACAGACAAAGGATTAATCTCCAAAATATATAAACAGCTCAATATTGAAAAGACAAACAACCCAATCAAAAAATGGGCAGAAGACCTAAACAGACATTTCTCCAAAGAAGACATACAGATGGCCAAGGGGCACATGAAAAGCTGCTCAACATCACTGATGATTAGAGAAATGCAAGTCAAAGCCACAGTGAGGCATCACCTCACACCAGTTAGAATGGGCATCATCAGAAAATCTACAAACAACAAATGCTGGAGAGGGTGTGGAGAAAAGGGAACCCTCTTGCACTGTTGGTGGGAATGTAAATTGATACAGCCACTATGGAGAACAGTATGGAGGTTCCTTAAAAAACTAAAAATAGGGCTTCCCTGGTGGCGCAGTGGTTGAGAGTCCGCCTGCTGATTCAGGGGACACGGGTTCGTGCCCCGGTCTGGGAGGACCCCACATGCCGCGGAGCGGCTGGGCCCGTGAGCCATGGCCCCTGAGCCTGTGCTCCACAGCGGGAGAGGCCACAACAGTGAGAGGCCCGCATACCGCAAAAAAAAAAAAAAAAAAAAAAAAAAAACTAAAAATAGAATTACCATATGACCCAGCAATCCCACTACTGAGCATATACCCAGAGAAAACCATAATTCAAAAAGACACATGCACCCCAATATTCATTGCCGCACTATTTACAATAGCCAGGTCATGGAAGCAACCTAAATGCCCATCGACAGACTAATGGATAAAGAAGATGTGGTACATATATACAATGGAATGTTACTCAGCCATAAAAAGGAACAAAATTGGGTCATTTGTAGAGACATGGATG
Source organism: Leucopleurus acutus (assembly GCF_964270905.1). Taxonomy (NCBI): domain Eukaryota; kingdom Metazoa; phylum Chordata; class Mammalia; order Artiodactyla; family Delphinidae; genus Leucopleurus; species Leucopleurus acutus. Next base: position 79,801,664 of record NC_139155.1, on the reverse strand, counting down.
GACCTAGAGACTGTCATATGGAGTGAAGCAAGTTGGAAAGAGAAAAACAAATATCATATATTAACACACATATGTGGAATCTAGAAAAATGGTACAGATGAACCGGTTTGCAGGGCGGAAATAGAGACACTGATGTAGAGACCAAATGTATGGACACCAAGGGGGGAAAGTGGTGGTGGGGGTGGGATGAACTGGGAGATTGGGATTGACATATATACACCAATATGTATAAAATAGATAACTGGTAAGAACCTGCTGTATAAAAAATAACATAAAATAAAATTCAAAAAAAATACAGTCCCATGCATTTCTTTATAGAATCTCTATGAGATAGCTATAGCGGGCATTGTAATTTCAATTTTCTAAATGGGTAAACTGAGGCACACAGCATCTATCAGGGTCTGGAACCGGCACTAAATATTTTAAGCCATATCCAACGTGAATGGAAGAGTTCGTCAGCTTTGCAGAGGCATGCGCAAGTGAAAAATGGGATTGTTATTTGGGATTGTCTCCTTACAGGTGAGTAACCACAGAGGGTGACACAGGAATGTACTTGGCCTTCACCTCATTCAGCCTCATTCAGAACCTCCTCACCTCATTCCTAAACTGGTCCTCCTGCATCCAGTTTTCCCCCGATTCCACACACCTCTTAGCAACACTTTCAGATTTATCTTTCTACAAGAGAGTTCTGATGTGTCACTTCCTTGCTCAAAAAGCATCAATAGTTCTTCTTTACTTTAGTTTTAAATATGGGATTTGTAACCAAACACCATCAGAAATAAATCTGGGGTTCACTGAGTGGTTTCGGTCTACTTAATCTAAGTCTTGATCTTCTTGTCTGTAAAATGGGGTAAGACTAGGGTTGATGGGAGGGTTAAAAGAGATATTTTAAGTAGAATGACAGTGCATTGATGTGCTGGTTTTAAAAGATAGAATGAAACACTTGATTCAATTAACAGTAAAACTTTTAAAAAAATTTTTTTGCTGTTTTGATCTTGCTGTGCACCAAGTTCTGTGCTCACACTTTTCATGCAGGCCATTATCAAATCTGCACAACTACCCCTGAGGTAGGAATTACTATTTTTGCATTTTATATATACAAGGAACCTGAAACTCAGAGGTGTCACCAGCTGGTAAATGGTAGCATTTAGTTTTAAACTCAGATCTCACTGAGTTCAAAACTCGTTCCCTTCACTGCTATGTTTGGACCACCTACATCAAAGTCACCTGGGGTGGCGGGGCCTTGCAAAACTGCATTCTGGACTGGGGCATAGAGATCAGCTAGACTACCGACAGAATCCATTCTTCCCTTTCTTAGTGACTGAGAAGAGGGCGGCATAGTTAGAAGACTGTATTTCCTCATCATTTTTGCAATTATATGCAGCCATGTCACAAGCTCTCACCAATGGAAGGTGAGCAGAAGTCATGGGTACCAGCTCCAAGTCAAGGTGAGGAAGAAACAGATGCATCTTCTCCATCTTCTTCCACTGACTGGAAGCTGGACATGGTAGGAACGGAGCCTTGACTGAGCAGATGATGACAAGTTTATACAAGGCAGAGGAGCCTCATGATGGAAGGGTCTCTGGACCCTTCTGGCCTATGTGTTTTGGTTATCAAAGCTGCACAACAAACCGCCCTAAACTGGCACAGTGCTGCTTCCGTAACATTCTTTTGGTCACAGAGCAGTGACGGAGCCTACTCAGATTCAAGAGGAGGGCACATCAACCTCATTTCTCAATGAGAACAGTGTCAAATAATGTGTGGCCATCCTTAATCTGCCACATCTCATGAAGATATCCACCAATAAGCAACACCCGCCTTGGATTGCAATGTGTGTGAGAGAAATATGTTCTCTAAGCCATGCTGTTATTGGGCCCCTAAATAGCCTTTTGCCATAACAAAGACTCCTAGTGAATTAAAACAGGGGGAGGGGGTGAAGAATCTGCATTCTGACAAGGAACCTGACGGCTTACTGCACACTCGAATTTAAGATTCACTCTGCTATTCCCGTCTTACCCCTAGGTACTTCATAACCTTTTTTTTTTTCTTAGACGGGAATAAATACACAGACCTACTAGAGCATGGAATTGAGGATATGGGGAGGGGGAAGGGTAAGCTGTGACAAAGCGAGAGAGTGGCATGGACATGTATACACTACCAAACGTAAAATAGATAGCTAGTGGGAAGCAGCCGCATAGCACAGGGAGATCAGCTAGGTGGTTTGTGACCACCTAGAGGGGTGGGCTAGGGAGGGTGGGAGGGAGGGAGACGCAAGAGGGAAGAGATATGGGAACATACGTATATGTATAACTGATTCACTTTGTTATAAAGCAGAAACTAACACACCATTGTAAAGCAATTATACTCCAATAAAGATGTTAAAAAAAAATCTGAAAAAGAATATATGTATATATTCTTACGTATAACTGAATCACTTTGCTGTACACCTGAATCATTGTAAATCAATTATACGTCAAAAAAATAAATCAATTTTTTTAAAGGCAAAAAAAAAAAAAAAGATTCACTCTGCTAAGCCGCACGGCTACTCCGTCCCATGTCTGACCTCCCAGTGACTCTGAGATAGTTAAGCCCTTTTATCTGATTGTTCAAGGGGTTCACATCTTAGAACAGACACATCTCCACGAGGTTGTTCTGAAGATCCATGACCTTGCTAAATCCCACTTGGAGATACTCAGAGGGGACTTGGAGTTCACCTAGTGAAATCCTCACTGGTCCAGGAGCTCTTAATACTCAAGGGCTGCAGGATGCTCACTTCAGTGGCAAAAATACAGAAGTCCAGGCAAAAGGAAATGTTTTCTAATGCAACTCCTATAGGCACTCAGATAAAAGGACTGAACTATTTCAGAGGCATAGAGAAGTTAGAAACTAGAGGTGTAACAGTGTTGCTTAGCTGAGTGGATCTTGAATACAACAGACTTACCGTCAACCCATAGTGAACGACTTGGTGGGTTTCACACATGTCACATAACAGGGGAGCCAGGCTCCTACACCAGCATGTTAAAACTCTCTAAGCAAGAAAGTTGCAGGAAAGGGCAGTGGTATTTAAAGCAATTCGTGAAGATACCCAACCAAAAAAAAAAGGACAGTTTTTTTTTTTAATTTTTGGCTGCGTTGGGTCTTCGTTGCTGCATGCGGGCTTTCTCTAGTTGTGGCCAGCTGGGGCTACTCTTGGTTGCAGTGCGTGTGCTTCTCACTGTGGTGGCTTCTCTTGCTGCAGAGCACGGGCTCTAGGCACGCGGGCTTCAGTAGTTGTGGCTCACGGGCTCAGTAGTTGTGGCTCGCGGGCTCCAGAGCACAGGCTCAGTAGTTGTGGCACACGGGCTTAGCTGCTCCGCAGCATGTGAGATCTTCCCAGACCAGGGCGCAAACCCGTGTCCCCTGCGTTGGCAGGCGGATTCTTAACCACTGCGCCACCAGGGAAGTCCCAAGGACAGTTTTTAGCCCAACGTCTGGCTATTCAAGTCTCTTAGCACCTGGAGGGTCTCATAAAATCAGGTCTCTAATCCAAAAGCCTTATCCTCCTCCTAGCTCACTTCTAGTTCTGTGTGAATATTAAACTTCCTCATGGCTAATATCGGGCCCCTGAAGACTTAAGTTGGCAAAAATCGTCCTCAACAGACATGATAATACCAATCCCATTAGGTTGTTGCAAAGATTAGAGAAGACAGTAGAGATGTTCATGCGATGAAAATTCATGAGGACGATCCACAGAACATGCAGTGCAATGTTCAGAGCGACGTGGCTGCATAGTAAATACAAGTCCCTCTTATTCCCTTTCCATCTTTAGGAAATAACTTCTAAATCAGGAATGGCAGCTGTTATAGACTGAATTTTTATATCCTCCCAAAATTCACATGTTGAAATTCCAACCCCCAAGGTGATGGTATTAGGAGGTGGGGGCCTTCGGGATGTGTTTAGGTTAGGAAGGTGGAGTCCGCATACATGGGATTGTGCCCTTACAAAAGAGACCCCAGAGAGCTCCCTCACCCCTTCCACCATGTGAGGACACAGTGAGAAGTCATCTGTCTATGAACCAAGAAGTGGGCCCCTCACTAGATACCAAATCGGCCAGCTCCCTGATCTTGGACTTCCCACCCTCCAGAACTGTGAGGGATGAATGTTTTTTGCTTAAGCCACCCAGTCTGCAGTATTTTTGTTATAGCAGCCCAAAAGGACTGGGACAGCAGCCCATAGATATTTGATTGGCTGTACACAATGAACTTTTTTTAAAAATAAAAAATGTTGCAAATTAGGTTCAAACATGAAAATAAGAAGGGCTTACATGAAAATTCAGATTTCTGGTTTCTTCTAAAAGAACAGAAGCTCTAGAAACACAGTCCAACCTGGCCCCTACAGGCATGCATTTGAGAGCCTGGGACTTGGTTCTCTCTCGTCAACTTTTGCCCCCTCAGTCTACTTTCCTGGGCTCAAATTTGCCTTCTCAGTTTGGGGGAATGGGCAGGGCAAGAATCTGTTGAAAGTTCTGACAGCACCATGAATGTTGAGTGGAGAAATTTGCCTTTGATTCTTGGCCAAATGCTAGGTGCAGGCAATGAGAAAAGACATGCCAATAGTACTGCTTGCTTCGGAGTCATCATGTTTTATTCTTCACACATTTGGTGACGCCCTACTATGCTCAGGGCATTATGCTCTAACCGACGGAACATACAAAACTGGCAAGAAAGAGACCTCATTCAGCTAACTCCTGTTCATTGCTTAAGTTTCACTATTAATGTCCCTGCCTCCAGAAAGCCCTCCCAAGTTCCTCCAACTAGGTTAGACTGCAGGTCTACTCTTCTGAACTTCTCCTTTGTCACATTCCATGAACTTGGTCAATGTCTTTCTCTAGCTCCCTCCTCCGAGTTCCTTATGATGTCCTGTGAGCTGCTGCATCCCCAGTTCCTAACATGGTGCCTAAGATCCAGTGGGCCCTTAACAATACGCTAAAAGAAAGAATAAATGAATGATTACGTGAATGAATGAATGTATGAATGGCAGAAGATTGGATGTTTATGCAATTAATTGCAACAGAAGTGAGAAGTAGGGCAAGTGTATTCATTGGTCAATTGCTCATTTGTTAAACATTTTAAATATCATCCCCGAACACAGGAGAGTTAAGTCCAGTGTACTAATAGCTGTAATTAATTAATAGCTATAATGATTACAAGTAGATATTTTCCACTAAAAGGGCCAGTTCTCTCCCCGCAAGGAATTTTGGTATCAAGTTCCTTACATAAATTAAGCTCCTAGAACACAGTAGGTGCACAGTAGGTGCTCAACCCATGACACAAAGTTTTCATGAGTGCTGTGATTTACAATATCGCATCTGTTATCTTCACTGCTATATACTCAGCACAGAATATGGTACACAGTGACGAATCAGACGCAGAGACTCGCAGAGACACACCCAGCAACAGATCCAGGAATGGGAGAGACAGAAGAGAGATGGAGAGAAGCAGAGACTCAGAGACATCCCCCAGAGAGATGACACAGAAAACAGACAGAGTTGAGAGAGAGAGAGAGAGGTTGTCAGGGAGACACAGATAGACTAAAGAAGGACAAACACAGAAGGACAGAGACAGAATCATAGGGGATTAAAACAAAATAAATCACAGAGACATAAAGCGAGAGTTCTACGAAGTAACAGAAGGAGCAGGTGCAGGGGACGCACAGGTGAACCTGTGGGTCGGCTTTGTCTGGCGTACGCAGCACCCGCCAGGGGTCCTGATCCTGGAGTTCTGGGGGCGGTGAGGGGGGCTGGGTAGCACAAGTTTCAAAAGCTCCCCAGGTGACTCTCCTGTGTAGCCTGGACTGAGAACTGTTGCCTAAAGCAAGGTTTCTTGTCAGAGGGGGGACTGTACCAGAATCACTTGGGTGTTTAAAATCCTTGGGCCCTTCCTGGGCTGTCAATCAGACCTATGAGTGCGGGGCCCAGGCAACTGCATTTTGACATGTTCCTCTGGGAATTCTGAGGTACACTTCAATCTGAGAACCATTGTCCTAAGCTGGTGGCTTTAGGGAAGACACACGCACACACACACACACACCCATCTCAGAGCATGCTTGGCGATGATGTTCCCAGGTGCTGGGGTAGCCCAACCTGTCCTTACGTGTGGAAGCACAAGACTCAAGGTCAGAAAACCGGGTCACAGCCTTGCTTCCTACACACTGAATCACCCTAGACTTGTCACTTAACCTCCGGAGCCTGTAATTACTCATCAGTACGGTGAGGTTAATAACCTCAGCTCTGCCTACCTCACAGGCCCTTGTGGTGATCACATGAGATAGAGAATGTACAGGTGCTCTGTAAGCTGAAGAGCCCTGCAGTGCCGTCACTAGGTGTCATCACATGGTGTCATAGTGATGACGCCATGCTGTCATCATTATCATTAATAGGTATGTTGTCTTTTGCCAACACCAACAACCAATTCTCCAGTTCTCCGACTCTCTGACACCAACTAGGTGTCCAACAGTCAACTCTAACACCACCCACAGGCTACCCACACTTCTGTCCAGCCAGCTACAAACTCAAGGGTTCCCAAGACCCCTCCCTCAGGTTTGACAGTTTGCGAGAAGAATTCACAGAACTCAGGAAATTGCTATGCTTGCTGTTACCGTTCACCATAAAGGCTGCAAATGAACAGCCGGGTAAAGAGGTACATAGCGTGAGGTCCGGAAGAAGCCCAGCAGCTTCTGTGCCTGTGGAGTCGGGGTGCCCCCCCCAGCATGGGGGTGTGTTCACCAACTATTCAAGAGCGTTTATAACCGCATCTTCAGGCCCCTCCCATCCCCAGGCACTGGGGGAGCTGAAAGTTCCCACCCTTTAACCAAGAGTTTGGTCTTTCTGATGGCCAGCCCCTATCCTGAATCTATCTAGGGGTCCCACCCTGAGTCACCTCATTATCAACTACTCCAGTGTCTAGAAAGGGGCAGAAAGTTATGAATAACAAGAGGTACTGCTATCATTTAGGAAATTCCAAGGATTTTTTAAGCTCTGGACCAGAAACCAGGGACAAAGCCAAATCTATATTTTATTATACCGCAATGCGTAAATTACAGAGTGCTTGCAATCTTCTCAGTGTCCTGATCACATGCTTTGTTTCATTGGTTCCTTATAACTACTTTGTGACATGGCTAATTTACTATGATTAAGCCCATTTTACAGATGAGGAAATTGAGGTTTGCAGAGATCTAGTGTTTTGCCCAGGATTACAAACAAGCAAATGGCAGAGCCACGTCCCTTATCATCTTAGATCTGAAAGGAATCTCAAAGACCAGTCCATATAATAACCTTCCTCTATAGGTAAGGACCTCCAAAGTTCAGAGAGATAAGATGTCTAACCTAGGTCATAGAAGGAGTCACTGCTAATTTGTTTAAGTTATTTTAAACAAATTGCAGTCATGACAGACAACCTGATTGTGCATGTAGAAAATCCTATTAAATTCACACCAAAAAATCTACTAGAATAAGTGAATTTAGTAAAGTCACAGGATACAAGTCAATACATAATAAAAATAAATTTCATTTCTGCTAGTAAGAAATAATTGGAAAACAAAATTAGAAATACAATGGGATTACAAAAGCATCAGCAAAGATATAATAATTAGGAATAAAGTTAGTTAAAAATGTGTAAGTTACTGAGAACTAAAGAAGAATATTAAGAGAAATTAAAGATTACTTGAGTAAATGGAATGATATACCATGTTCTTGGGTCAGAGACATAATGTTGTTAACATGCCCATTCTCCCCAAATTGACTGCAAGCCCAACCAAAATCTCAGACTGAAGAAACTGACAAGCTGATTCTAAAATTCCATGAAAAAGCAAAACACCTATGTATTAGTTTGCTTGGGCTGCTGCAACAAAGTACCACACGCTGGGTGGCTTAAACAACGAACACTTATTGTCTCACAGTTCTGGAGGCTTGGAGTCCAAGACTGACGTGTTGGCAGGATTGGTTCTTTCTGAGGGCTGGGAGAGAAAATCTGTTCCATGCCTCTCCCGTAGCTTCTGGTGGTTTGCAGGCAACCTTTGATACTCCTTGGTTTGTAGAAGCATCACCCTGATCTCTGCCTTCATCTTCATGGGGTAATTCTCCCTGTGTGCACGTCTACATCCAAATTTCCCCTTTTCAAAGGACACAAGTCATATTGGATTACAGCCCACCCTACAGATCTCATTTTAACTTGCTAACCACTATGAAGACCCCATCCCCAAATAAAGTCACATTCTGAAGTACTCTGGGTCAGGACCTCAACATATGAGTTTTGGGAGGACACATAATCTAGGAAAGCCAAGACAATCTTGAAGAAAAACTTACATTACCTGATTATTATAAAGTACCAGTAATCAATATAATATAGAATGATGTAAAAGAAAAGAAAAACATATCAATGCAACACAAAAAAGATTCTAGAAATAGACTCACATGTTATAGTCAATTGTTTCTCTACAAAAACACCAAAGCAATTCTATGGAAAAGGAGTCTTTTTGACAAATGGTGCTGGAATAACTAGATACTCATATGAAAACAGTGAATCTCAATTCCTATATCATACCATACAAAAAATTAATTTTAAGATGAGTCATAGGTCTAAACGTAAGAGTTAAAACTATAAAGCTTCTAGAAGGGAACATGGGAGAATATGTTATAATAAGCAAACAGTTCTTAAGACACAAGAAGCACTAAGCATACCTTTTTTAAAATTCATAAACTGGATGTCATAAAAATTTTAAATTTCTGTCCATTCAAAAGACACCCTTAAGGAAATTAATAGGGAAGGCATAAAGTGAAAGAAAATGGTTACAATACATGTATCTGATAAAGTCCTTGTATCCAGAATATAAAAGAAACTCCTACAACTCAATAATAAAAAGAAAAATAATCTAATTTTTTAAGTGGTCAAAACTCTTAAACAGATACTCCACAAAGGAAGATATACAAATAACCAATTAGTGCATGAAAATGTATCTAATGCCATTAGTCATCAGGGAAATGCAAATTAAAACCAGATTAGAAAAAAAAAACACTGAATGCCCATCAAAATGGTTTCTTAAAAATCTAACTAACATAAAACATTGGCTAGGATGCGGAACAACCAAAAATTTGAAACATTCCAAATTGGGATACAAAGTGTACAACAATTTTTAGAAAAGATCTGGAAGTGTCTTATAAAATTAAACTTGCATCTACCTTGTAGCCCAAAGAAACTCATTCCTAGCAATTCACCCAAGAGAAATGAAAACATATGTTCACACAAAGACTTGTACATGTTTTATTTATAATAGCCCCAAACTGGAAACAACCCAGGTGTCTATTAATAGAAGAACATTCATACCATGGAACACTAGGCAGCAATAAAAAAGGATAAACTGCTGCTTCATGATTCTCACTGACAATGATGACCAAGAGAAGATAAAACAGAATACACACAGCATGGTTCCATTTTATATGAAATTCAAAAACAGGCAAAATGAATCTAAAAGTGTTAGAAGTCAGAAGAGTTGATCACCTCTGAGAGTGGAGTGTTCATGGAAAGAGACATGACGGGGCCTCCTAGGGGACTGCGAACGTTCTGCATCTTCATCTGGGAGTGATTGTATGTTTAAAACCTGAACATCCTACAGATGAGTGGATAAAAACCGCGTGGTATATAGAATATCTCTTTATTAATTTTTTTACAGCCCCATGGTGACATATCATACCTTCCCAGCATATCCAAGCGTCCCAACACAGGAGTTGGGCAACCACAGTTTAGTCCAACATTTTTCAAACTGAGTGCTGCAACCTATTCCTGATGCCATGAAATTAGTGCACCGAAACTAGCATTTTTGAATGGAATGGAATGGAAAATATCCTAGTATAACAGTTATGTGTGTGCCTGTGTGCGTGACAGCATGTGTGCGGGCACACGTCTATGCACACAAGGCCACGTACTGGTTGTGATGTGAAATGTATCTTAGCAAGGATCGAATCAAAATATTTGAACCTGACTCTAGTCCATTCTCCACTCCCACAGCCCCGTCTGGAGCACACACACACCTGCACCAAAAGGCACCTTGGCTGTTGATTTGTAGGTAGACTTCCTTGCTGACCGTCCACAATTAATTGATCCAAAAGGCAAACTCATCTGCAGCTATGGAACAAAAAGAGGTCTTCTCTGTTAATTGAGACGTTTACTCTAAGCAAGGCAGCAACCACTTGTGTGTGCTCGTACTGTAAAGAGTGTGTACTTTTTGCTTTGTTTAGTTACCACGATCCCTGGTCTGTGGAAGAGCCCCCAGACGCAGCCAACAACATCCCTCTGGGTCCAGATACGACAGGTAGGGGAGGAGCTGGTGGCTCCCTCTCAGAAAAGGGCCAGGCCCCTCAAAAGTGGAGTTACTGGGATCAGACAGGTGTAAACTCCAATCCTGACGTTGTTACCTCCCATCTGTGTGACTCCAGACAAGGGAAATCACTCCTTTGAGCCTCAGTTTCCTCATCTGCAAAAAAGAGGTGATGGTAGTACCAACCTCATAGGATTGTCATAGGTTAATAATAATGATGGTTTATACCTAATACAGCACTTACAATGACTATGCCTATTGACCCAGGTAATCCTCACTACAACTATGAGAAATGAAGGATCTATTTCCCCACTTTACAGGTGAGAAAACTGAGCCCACAGAGGTTCAGTAATTTGCCCAAGGTTCCCCAGCTGGTAAACTGGGTGGGCTGGGCTTCCCATTCACTCTCTCCGCTCAGTTTTAGCTACTTAATGAAAAAGATTAGTGACACAGAGAAAATGATATATAAGAGATCATGCTAATCTTTAAGGCTGTTTACCAAGAATTTGGGGTTCTCTTTCCAGGCACATAGTTGGATTACTGTTCTCCACCCTCTTGAATTTCGGTAAATCCACCTGCTTGCTTTAGCTAATAAAATGTGAGTGGAAGTGATGAGTGCCACTTCTGGGCAAAAGGTTTAAAAGAGAGCATATTTCAGCATATTCCTCTCCTTCCTGCTGAGAGGATCATGAAAATACATCAACACGGAGCCTCCATTAGCCTGTTTTCCTGAAAGGCTAGGGTGAGCGCAGACCTCCTGCCAATATGCCTTTGCCACACTACATGACTGAGAAATAAAGTTTTGTTACATTAAGACGCTGAGATTCGGGGTTACCTCTTCTTATAGCAACACCTGGGCTACCCTGACACAAGCCCTTCACAGATACCATTTATTGAGCTCTGTGTGTCAGATTAGGTGCTAGACACTTTACAAACTTCAACTCATTTAACCTTGACCACAACCACAGACAGAAATCCTATGAGTGTGCCCGTCTGCAGATGAGGAACTGAAGCTCCGAGAAGTATGTCACCCAGGTTCACACAGCTCCTAAGTGGCACAGTCAGGACCCAAACCTAGACCAAAATGATAACTGCCTCTCCCCCACTCACGGGAAGTGAACACGGTCGTGTGCTGAGCCAGCTTGTACCAGCTTGTGAGAGCGGGCTGTGGGCATCCCTTTCCAAGTTCACGTTCAGTGACACCGCACTGGGACCTTGAAATCCACCATGGTGGGAGCATTTACACCATGGAAATTGGCAAATGCTACAAATCAAGGCCTTTCTTTTTTACTGAAGAGCCAAGTTACCACGACACTACTGATTGGACCCCTCTTACCAGAGCCAGCCATGCTGAGTTCCAATCCACTCAACGTGCCCAGGGAAATTCCCAGAAGCTCATCCGGGACCCCTTGGGATTCCCCAAAGTGTTTTTAGTTAATGGGAAAGAATCTACAGCACTACTAATGCAAAGCAGTGGAACCACAAGTTGAATTGTTAAGAGCAAGAAGAGAGAAGATGCTCTGCGGGGTGGTTGAAAAATAGGCTTAGAGAACAAGAGAGGGAAAATCTAGCAGAGGAAAGAAAGGCCTTCCAGTAAGGAGAACGGAGTCTTTAATCTGTGGAGCACACATTTTGTTAAGTCCGCATAATTCATGAAACACAGGAACTTCCTAAGGACAGCTCAAGTTCAGGGCAGAAGATCAAGTTGACAAGATTGGCTTTGGGGTAAAACAAGCAGGGGTGGGGGGGGTCAGGAGGGTTGGTGGCTGGAACTGACCTATATTTCTCCGTGTTTACACTGCAGCAGGAGCTGTCTCTACTCATCCACCACCTCAACTAGGCTTCACCCACAGCCCAGTTTTCCCTGGGGATGGGGGACCTTTGGAGCACTGAACCACAAGGATGGCTATTGTGTTGGCTTCTGGTGGCTGCTCCCGCATCTCCAGACCACTATTCATTCTTGGGATGACAGTGAGAGTAACTCTGCCACTTCCAGGCAGGGTGTCCTCGGACAAGTGATCTTATCTCTCTAAGCCTCAGTTTGCTCTTCTGTAAAGTGGGGCTGATAAGAACTCCTAATACATAGGGCTGTAATGCACAGTGCCCGGCACATAGTTAAGTGCTTAATAAATAGCGGCTTTCAAATTTTATTAGTACAAGGAAGACTAATTATAGGAATAATAATTATAATATTTAATAGTGTCCGATACTCTTCCGAGAGGCTTGCTTAAAATTAATCCTCACAGCAAGCTTTTTAGATAGGTACTATTACTATCCCCATTTTCTAGATGAGGAAGCTAAGGTGGGAGAGGGAGTGTCATTTGACTTCAGCACAGTAAGTGGTGGAGCCAACCAGTTATCGAGCTCCTCAGAGCCAAGGAGTTTCTCAGCAGTATCTTTCATCCTCACCTGCACACCTTTGAGAGTTAGGTATGTTTGTTTCCATTTTAAAGATGAGGAAACTGAGGCCAGAAGAGTTAAATTAGCTAACCCTGGGTCACTGAGAGAGTAAGAAGCAAAGTGGGAATTCAAGACTAGGTCTCCTCGTCTCTGAGTGTTTGTTTCATTCAACCATTCTTCATTCCCAGAAACAAAAGGAGCAATCCTTGTGAAGACTAAATAATGTTTATTTGGCACTTAGGATATGCACGACACTAGACTAAGGCATCCTCCTATCCCAACAGCTACAGGTGGCAGGCTTAGCCCCATTTGACAGAGTAGAAAACTGAGGCACAGAGAGGTTGACCACTTGTCCAAGGTCACCCAGCTAGAAAGTGGCACAGGTGGGATGCAAAACCAGCTGTTCCGAGGCAGAGCCCCCTCACTTAAACACTGGGTTAAATTCTGTCCAGCTCCAGTATCTATTTAACAAACATCCTTGATCTGTGATAAAGAATGGTAAGGCGGACTTCATTCAGGGGGACTACCACTGTAGGAATAGGGACCACTGCAATGGGATTTTGCAGTAGGGAAGAGAGATTGGGCTCAGCTCCAGATACAAGGGAAAGTGGGAATTTATAGCCAAGGAGCAGGGTGGAGGTCAGTGGATGGAAAGTCACTCAGGAAAAACAGCAGGGCAAGGAGTCTGGCTAAATTAGGATTCCTGTGGAATGAAGGACAGGGTGATCAGACATCACCTGGGGCATGCTGGGGGATGAGGAACCCAATCAGATATCCAGGGCGATCAGTGAGCATGGCTAAACAGACTGAGCAGGATTCTTGCGAAATACAGAAAGGAACATTAAAGTCCAAAAGTCAGGGTTTAGTCGAGAAGAGAATTCAGAGGAGACCAACTGAAGTTTGGTTGAGAGAATCTTTGTCACCTGCCATGAGGTCCTCTCACTCTTTTTGACCAGTATCAGAGTAGGATAGAGGGGAAGAGGAGGGACAGGGGCGGAAAGAACCCAGAGCTGGAGACAGGAGGGCACATAGTTGAGAGAGGGGCAATGTTGGAGCTAAAGATGACTGACAGGAAGCTCGACCAATGGCCCTGGGGGCTGGGCCAGCCCCCCCCCCCTCCTCCCCTGGATGTTCATCCTTCCCTCCTCCCTCCAGAAGGGAAATTATCCCAGGTGTGTCCTGGAGGCCTCAGAACCACCAATTCAAAATGGGTCTGGAAAGATCCCTCAGTGTCCTTGGAGATAAAGCGAATATCCCCACCTCACACCTCACTTCCCCCCTCCTGAGAGGGCAGCGGCAGAGACCCGGGAGGTCCCAGCCTCTGCTCTCTTGGCTAGAAAGAGTTATTAAAGCAGAACCTTCTGAAATGACAAAATAAAGGTCGGAGGCTGCCGGCTGGATGGACTTCCGGCTGAGTGTGACGGAGTTAAGCCAGGAGCCGGAGAAACACTTGGCTTTATTAACACCCGCCTCGCTCACCTCCGTGCAGGGTGGGCCTGGGGGTGGCCCAGAAGTGGGGCCCCACCTGGGGAGGAAACTTCGTGTCTCCTGTAGGTGCCAGACTGAATTCCACTGAGAGGGCAAGCCAGCCCCGCCGGAAGCTCACCCTCCAGAACCTCCAGGCCTGCCCATGTCATCGCCGTGTCTCTCCCCTGTCTCCCCTCAAATGCTCCCTGGTCCCCGCATGAGACCCCCAAGTTTCTCGGCTGGCCTACAAGACCCCGTGTGATCTGGGCTCTGCCTGCCTCTCAGCCTCATCTCACAATCGTCTTGGCACCGTTCTAGAAAGGCTGCCCCGCACGCAGCTCCTTGCCTACCCCGGGCTGTTTCTCCTCTCCTGGACTTTGATGGGGTTGTCCTTCTGCCTAGAACACCCTTTCCCTGTCCCCTCCCGTCGGCCACTTTCACTAGGGAGCCCCTAGTCATCCTTCCTGATTCTCCTCATTCTTCCCAGTTGCTGTCTTCTTCCCCCAGTGCGGGGTTGGGCGCTGTTTGTGTGTCCTAGGGCTGCTGTAACCAATACCACACTGGTGATTTAAAACAACAGACATCTACTCTCTCACAGTGCTGGAGGCTACGTATCTGAAATCACGGCAGCAGGGCCGTGGCCCCTCAAAGCCACTAGGGGAGGATCTTTCCTTGCCTCTTCCAGCTTCCGGCGGCTCTGGCTTTCCGTGGCACGTGGCAGCATCACTCCAACCTCCATCTTTGCATGGCCTTCCTCCCTCTGTGTCTCTTTTCTTCTTAGAAGGACACCAGTCTTTGGATTTAAGGCCCACACTAATCCACTGTGACCTTCTCTAACTACTTACATCCTGTTGGGCTGCACCCCACTGGCCTGCAAGCCCTGTACTTGTCCAGCCTCAAGGCCGAAGAAAGAGCCCAGCGTCAGCAGCAGTGACGTCAGTGGTTTAATGGATGGGGGATCTTACACGTCTGAAGCAAGGTCCTGGAGCGACACCCCACCATGTTCTGCAGACATGGCGGCAGTCTTTGCTATGGGGGGAGGGGAGAGGTATGGAAACTAGCAGAGGAGCACGCCCACCCCACGCCCCTCATCCTTGTGGTGGAGATGTTCTGATCTAAAGATTAGAACAATCACTAGTATGCAGGCATTTACTGATTAGGCTCTATGTTTAAGAGGGAAGGTCAGTCCTGTGGGTAGGGTGTAGGTGAAGCAGGCACTGGCTGACCAGGGGATGTACAGATAGCAAGACAACAGCCATCTTGGGTGGCCTGATCATACACATCTGCAAAGACCCTATTGCCAAATAAAGTCACATTCTGAGGTTTCCAGGTGGACATGAATTTTGAGAGGAAATTATTCAACCCAGTACACGCTCTTAAAAAAAAAAAAAAAGGCTGGGTCTCTGAGGCTATGATGTCACAGGCAGATATTCCATTTGAGAAAAACGGCTTAAGTGAGCACCCAACGGTGGGGAGCCAGTGACCCCTTTAAAGCTTCCCTGGTAGTGGGCTTCCCTGGTGGCGCAGTGGTTAAGAATCCACCTGCCAATGCAGGGGACATGGGTTCAAAGCCCTGGTCCGGAAAGATCCCACATGCCGCGGAACAACTAAGCAAGTGCGTCACAACTACTGAGCCGGCGCTCTAGAGCCCGCGAGCCACAACTACTGAGCCTGCGTGTTACAACTACCGAAGCCCGCGAGCCTAGAGCCCGTGCTCCGCAACAAGAGTAGCCCCTGCTCGCCGCAACTAGAGAAAGCCCACGTGCAGCAACGAAGACCCAATGCAGCCAAAAATAAATTAAAAAAAATAAATTTGAAAAAAAAAGCTCCCCTGGTAGGTTCAAGCCTGTGCCTGATAACATCTTTTCTCAAGGCCCTGATGACCCCTCCCTTTTGCTTGCCCCACTAAAAACAATCTGGCAGGAGAGGAGAAATACTCAACACCTGTAAACAGACCCCATCAGCTAATAAAGCAGAAAGCAATAATCTGTCGCTTTGAAAGTATGAGCCAACACGTTTCTCAAGAAGCTTTCCATTCTAGTAATAACATTAGGCTAGTAAACAGCTTGCCTCTCTCTGTCTCTCTCTCTCTCTCTCTCTCATCTGTGCATTTCCATATAATGAATGTCAGGTCATCTTTGGGAATATTAAATATCCAGGTGGCCCATGCAGTTGGAGAGCAGGCACATTATTAATTCCAAAGGCAAGGGGGAAAAATGAAACCCAAAGCAAGAGAGAGTGATGGAGTCAGCGACTTGGGGGTTCAAATACTGGCTTCACCACTTACCGACGTGCGATTCTTGAGCCTCAATTTTCTCATCAGTAAATGGGGATGATAATCACACCGCCCTCCCTGGCTTGTTTCAGGATTAAGTGCCTGGCGCCAAATGAGCACCTGAATAAATGCTACTCGGTGATGTTTCAGAAATAAAATTTTTTTGAGTAATCATATTGTTAGTTTGTTATTGCATACTTCGGAAACATGATATATTTGTATTACCGAAAAAGCAAGTAAGAAGCTAATTTCTTGTCATGAGGAGTTAAGGTTTTTCAGCTTAAAAGAGAGACACATATAAAATCAAAATAAAAACAATGCATCCCACGTGTGAATTAGAAATACATTTACGAACATGAGGCAGTTTCTCCCACAAAACATATGTATTCTCTAACTGTCCTCTTAAAATCCCTGGAAACGATAGCTAACCCAGGAGCAATGAGCCCTGATTACGGTCTCAAATATCATTTGAGATAACACCCAGATTATGGTCTCAAATATCATTTTCCTATTCAAAGAAAATAGGGCTCCTTGGAGAAACAGCTGACTCCTGGCCTTGGGCAGAAAATGTACACGATGAGTCTGAAAGCATCATCATACCAGAGGGTAAGAAAGCTGTTGATATATTAGGGTCATTTCCAAAGGACTCAAGGTCCAACGTTAATAGTCTCCCACCAGCCAAAGATGAGATAATTTGAGCACTAATAAGAATAATGCAACGGAGTTAAACACATCAAATATATTAAGCATCCACGAATTCATAGTGGTATAAACAACTAATTCAGTTGTTTCATTTAATCCTCAATTCAATGTTACGAAGGAAGATCTAATTAGCTTCTATGTCACAGATGAAGAAACTTAAGCTCAGAGAAGTGAAGTCTCGCATCCAAAATCACACAGTTTATAAATGGAGGAGCTGGAATTCCACAGCAGATCTGCGACACTGCAAAACTGCAGAAAGTGTTCAGCAAAGTTTAACTTTCCCTCCACTACCCCACCACATCAGGGCAATAGGAAGGCAGCTAATAAGTGGTGAGAAGAAGGAACTCTCAAAGTGGCATCCCGCGGTCTCTTACTCCCTGGTTATAAGCAACAGGGGCTGGTGGTTGAGTGTGTAGCATGATATATGTGTAAAATGATAATGATGAACCAATTATAACCACTCTTGTGAGAAATCCATGAGAGCCATTAAATGGTCTTTGGTTTTAAAGTGGTAACCAGCAAGATGTTTCTCAGATACTTCCTGATTCATGACTGTACCTTCCTGCCCCTTAGACCAGAGTTTCTTAAAGAGTGGTCTGGGAACCATTTTTACCCATGACCTAGGGTACTATCTAAAAGATGCAGATTCATGGGCCCCATCTCAGACCTACAAAATCGAGCTCTCTCTAAAGAGCCCTGTAATCAGTATTTTTAGCCAAGTTCCCTGGGAGGAATGTGAGAGCATTAAAATTTGACATGGCCTGCCCCATCACTCTGAACCTTCCCCAAGTACACTCACGCTTCTACGGCTCTTCCAGAATGCCTGTGCCCACCATTCACTCTAACCCTACCCTTGTCCGCCTCCCCAAATCCTACTCATCCTTCAAATATCCTTCTGGATTCACCGGTACTTGGCCTTCCTTGGTACTTTTAGCTGAGTTAAGGTACCCCTTCTGATCCCACTCTCTCTCTCTCATCTCAAGATAGTTAGTAATGGGCAGGTTACGTGCCCATCACCCAGCCCCCATGCATCCCTGGAGAATACAGGCCATGTCTTTTTCATGCATCTCCATCGCCTGGTACAGTTCTGGCACACTGTAGGCTCACAGGGCTTATTAAATGAGTGAATGAATTAATGAACAGATGGCATCCCTCTCCCCATTCTCACTCCATCGTGGTATACACCGTGGCTCACCCATCCTCTGAATTCCCCTTACCTTGCTTCGTTCCCTCATCAATAATAATTTTCTCCCATGCTGCCCCATCGGGTCAGGGCCATGATCTTGGCAAAGGATGTGATGGGGGGATATTGTATCTTCCAGATGCTCCCTTTAACCTAAATAACAACTGGCCCTTCTGAAGCACTTGCCAGTCTGCAAACTCCTTTGATAAATATGCCCTCCCTACAACAGCCCTTGAAGGCAGGCAAGGTTAGTCTTCGTATCCCCACGACAGAAATGAGTGTGTTTATATATATAACTCAGGGTGCCTGTCCTGTCCACACCCGCTGTTTTGACCGCCCATGCTAAAGAGTTGGCCACAAGTGCCACAAGTAGCTGGTCATGTTATATGCTCGGAGCCTCCCCTCTGACCACAGCTGATTGGACCAGGACTGTACACTTGATTCAAGTGAGCCAATCAGGTTCTGTCTTGAAAATTTCAACTGGAAAAGAAAGAGGACTTTCTTGAAGGTCATTTTTAGCATTTATGGAACCTGTAAGCTGAGCCAACGCGCAGAGAAAAGCAGAAAGGAGCCACTAGGTGGTTTGAGAAAGAGACAAAGAAAAAGAATGGTTTTCTTGGCTTCTGATCTCTGTTCAGAGCCCCGATGGGAACCTTGTGAGATCCAGCTCTGTGTCCTGCCCTTGGGTCTCAGGAGGCCCTTCACTGTTCTTCCAATAAACTCTCCATCCTACTAGAGTTCATTTGTGTAAGTTTTTGTTCCCTGTAAACAAACGAGCCTTGCCCAGGTAGGGCTGTAGCAAAAGGAAGAACACTTGGGAATCCGAAGACCTTAGTGACTTTGCCACTGAGTGACTGTGTGACCCCCTAAGACCTCAGTTTCCACTCCTGTCAAGTGGGAGTAGTGATAATACCCACCACACAGGATCATATGAGTAACACCTGGAAAAGCATTTTGTAGCTACAGAATTATTAAATGAAGTAACCTGTCCAAGTCCACTGTAATGGTAGGAGATTCAAGCATCCTAGGGGGCAGCCAATGAGAGATCTACAAAGGAGAGGCTCAGTACCCTTCAACCAGGAGTCACTTTCCACAAACAGCCCTCCCAGGACACTGCCTGGAGACAGGAGGAAGAATGTAATGGCCCGACCCAGAGGTTACCAGCTTCTGAGAGACACCAGCCTTCAGCGTAAGACCGGGTTACTCCATGAGGGAAGACAGCATCTCCCTCCGGCTCCATCAGTTTCTGTCTCTGGGTCCGTGAGTTCCAGGGGTAGGCATGGTGTCCGTCTTGCTAACAGGCCTATCTCGCACAGCAGGTGCTAATAGGTGAATATCTCCATAATTCTCTGTCTCCAAGTGTCTCTGTTGTGTCCACCTATGCTTTAGTGGTTCTGCCTCTCTGTGTTTTTCTCTCTCCGCCTCTCCCTCCCTCGCCCCACCTTGTCTTTCCTTTGTCTCCTTCTCGGTCTCCCCCTCTCCCGTCTCCCTGTCTGCCTCCCTCTCTCTCATCCCCTCTCGGTCTCCTTCCCACCTCGCCCGCACACACTCACACCTGCCCCAGGCCGCTCCCTCGTACCGGCTCCCTTTGTCTCGGGCCCTCCTCCTTTGCCTGGTAACCGCCCTCCCTAGCAGCCCCGCGGAAACCATAGCAACGGGCCGCCTAAGTCGCCGCCATTCGTCTCCGTTTTGTCCCTCGCAAGCTCGCCACCGCTCCAATTACAGGTACTCGGTCGGCGGCGATGCCTTTGTCTGCAGCCCATTCACCGCGAGCCGGCTCCAGGGCCCAGAAACTGCTGGGCGCTGCCTCGCAAAGCGCCTTTGTGCCTCCTCCCGGCGCCCCGCGCCGCGCGCAAGGGCAAGGCGAGCTCGGATTCCTGCTCCGACACCGGCGGGGGGAGGGGGAAACGGAGAGGGGAACGCGGGGTAGAAGGTGCAACAGACTGACTGACCCCACAGCCTCTGCAAGAGAAGTCTCGGGCCGGAAGGGCGGGCGGGGGGAACGGGCTCGGGCTCCCCACTGCTGGCTGTGTGCTCCTCTGGGCTCTGACCTTCTGTCCATCCCTCCAGCTTGTAGGTCATCCTCAAGCCACAGAACCTTCCCACGTTCTGTCCCCTCCAGCCCAGATCTCCCCTCTCTTTGCACACTCAGCTCCTACCCCGCCTTCGGAATCCACTCCAGCGCCCCTTGCCCATCTCCATCCCACTTCACTGGCGACCACAGCTCCCTGTGTGGTGCTTCCCCGTGTGCAATGATATGTGCATTTCTTGAGCAGCACATTAAATTCCTAGGGCTTCTTTAACAAATTACCACAAACTGGATGGCATTTATATCTCACAGTTCTGGAGACCAGGAGTGTGAACGCCATGTATAAGCCCTGGACCTCAGCAAAGGCATCTCCCTTGCTCACCCCTCTGGCCTCAGTGCCCAGCAGAGCGTCTGTGGTCAGTTAAGAGGCGGGTCAATATTTAGTGAATGAATGACTGAGCATGAGTCGCTTTGCCTCCACAAGGCTTAGTACTCCTTAAGCATGAAACAGAAATAACAGCATTGCTTCAAAGCATCACTGAGGAGAACTCCACACCTGGCGTGGAGAGAAGGCGCAAAGACCGGTAACCAGGTGTATTCCTTTCCTGTGACTGCTGTAACAGCTCCGTGACTTAAACCATGGAACTGTATTCTCTCACAGTTCTGAAGGCTAGGAATCCAAAATCAAGGTGTTGGCAGGGCCACACTCCCTCTGAAAGCCCTAGGGGAGAATCTTTCCTTGCCTCTTTCAGCTTCCGGGGGGGGCGGAAACAGATGTTCCCCAGCTCATGGCTGTACCTCTGCCTCCATCTTCACATGGCCTTCTCCCCGTTCCGTTTTTCTCTTCTTCTTATGAAGACAACTGTGCTTGGATTTTGGGCCCACCCAGAAAATCCAGGATGATCTAATCTCCGGGTCCTTAATTACACCTGCAAAGTCCTTTTTTCTAAATAAAGTCATATTCACTGGTTCCAAGGATTTGACATGGATGTATCTTTTGGGAGGCCCCCATTAGACCTACTACACCGTGATTATTTTTTCTGTAACTAAGGTCCAAGCTCCGGTTGCTGACAATTTATAATTAATCAGTACTTATGAGAACCAAGTAGCTGCAGTTCTGAAAGGTACTCATTTTTATTTGCTTTTCACAATGACTCTGAGAAGGGAAAATCTGTCATTCCCAACGTAGAGTTGAGGCAAATGAGGCGAGAGAGGTGAAGTGATTTCCCTGCAAATCACAAACCTGGAAATCAGGGAGAATCCCCCCAAAGCATCCTGCTCTTTACCCCTGTGTGCACAAGCCATCCCCCTGCAAAGCCATTTCTTTCTCCTGATTTCACTGGCTGGGTCCACTCATCCTTCAGGTTCCGTCTAACTGGATGTCCCTTTTCCAGAAAACCTTCTCTGCCCCCATAAGTCTGTGTTAGGACCTCTCTTCTGGTTTCCAAGGTATCCTCTATTTATCACTCGGTGTCTATGTGTGTCTCCTTCCTCTCAACTGTGAATTCATTGAGGGTAAGCACTGAGTCTAGTTCAGTGTTACATCGTCATAGCTTAGCATTGAGGCAGGCATTTAGCAAGCGCTCTATAAATATGTATTGAAGTGAGGGACTTCCCTGGTGGCGCAGTGGTTAAGAATCTGCCTGCCAATGCAGGGGACACAGGTTCGAGCCCTGGTCTGGGAAGATCCCACATGCTGCAGAGCAACTAAGCCCGTGAGCCACAACTACTGAGCCCGCATGCCACAACTACTGAAGCCTGCGTGCCTAAAGCCTGTGCTCCGCAACAAGAGAAGCCACGACAACGACAAGCCCGCGCACCGCAAGGAAGAATAGCCCCTGCTGGCCGCAACTAGAGAAAGCCCGTGTGCAGCAATGAAGACCCAACGCAGCAAAAAAAAAAAAAAAAAAAAATCTATTGAAGTGAAATTATGCATGTAATGGCATTGTCAGAGACATTCAACTGACACACACCAATATCAGTTATATTATCATCATTATCATTATTATTATTATTACTACCTGTTTAACTGAGATCTCAGTCCCACAGAAATCTTGGCTTGGGAGAAGGCTAGTGGATAGTTATTCCTAGGACTTAAATAATTGCAAAGTTTTAAGACTTGTGTAATTGGTAAAATGCTGGTGCCATTAATAAAACGCAGAGAATCAATATGTAGACCAATGCTTATCAAACATTAATGTGCACACAAATCACCTGGGACTGGTTAAAAATGCACATCCTATTCAGTTGGTCCGTGGCAGGACCTGAGATTCTGCACCCATGTGCTCTCAGATGATGCCCACACAGCTGGCCCTGGAGAGAACTTGAGAAGCAAGAATGCAGCGGATTTGAGCAGAAGGTCCAAGACGATGAGTTGGATTTGGAAATGCCGAGTCTGAGCTGCTGAAGTGATTCTCAAGTGACTATTTCACTGAGGCAGTGTAAACACAGGCCAGGACTTGGAGAGAGAGGTGTGGGCTACCGCTTCCAATGTGGCGCATCATATCAGATGTTGGTGAGCTCGCACAGGGGCAAGAAAAAACAAAGATATTGGGGGAGTACCCACATTTGGGAGGAGGAAAATGAGAGAAATAGAGAAGGAGTAGTTGGAGAGAGAGAGAGAAACCAGGATAGGGCAGAGTCGGAAGACAGCCCGCTGCTGCAGACCCCATGGATAGCGAGCGAAGAACTTGCTAATGGAATCTGTGGCCTTGAAATAAAGGTTTTACTGCAGTCCAGGGATGTGTAAAACAGACACTGTTGCCCCCACCCCATATGCCCTTGGCCCACCTGAATTCACCTGCAGCTGCAGCCCACGATATCCCCGTGCACACGCTTTCCACCTCGAGCACCCGTATCTGTCTGTCCTCTCAGCTTGAGGGCCTCCTCCAGCAACCAGGGAACTTGCTGGGCCTCAGCCCGTATGGACAGGGGAGTTAACACCCAGGGGGCCAAGGGGGCAACCTTAAATGATACAGTGTGGGAGTAGATGCATAAATACCCCAGTCCCTCAGTTCTCCAGGGGGTGGTTCTAAGGTGTGGTTCTCAGTAGAACAAAGCCCCAACTGCCCACAGCAGTCATCCCCTCGGTGACACTCCTCCTCTTCTTGGTTTTTCTCCCTTTCTCATCTCACTTTTCCACTCCCTCACTCATGCTTCCTGAGATCACCTCCCTAATACATTCTTTGCACGTTAAGTCCTTGTCTCAGGGTCTGCTTTGGTGGGAGAGAACTCACCTGAGACAGGTTAGTGGCCATAAGGCAAGGGGTTAAGTCTGAATGGCTAATACAAAGAACAAGTGCATTAACACAAGAGATGCAAGGAGTTTGAAGCCAGTCTTGCAAATAGCCCCCCCTCCACTAGCCCAGGCAAGTAATAAGCTCAGCTGAGCAAGTGATCTGGTGATTAGGTTGAGTGATTTCTCCTGGATGAGAGAAAGCCTTGGGGGCAGGTCCACACGAGCACCCCCCTGTCCCCAGCATCACCACCACCACCAATCCACCTTAACACTGGTCTGCGCACAGAAGAGCAGACTCTGTCCCCGGAACTGGCCCAAGCTTGAGGGAGAGGGTAGAGTTTGCCTTGGTTCACCTCTCTGGAGAGAGGCTCTGGGTGCAGCTGAGGTTGCTTCTATAGATAACACACGAGCACAACTAATAAAACCGATTGTAAAGCACTTTGCAGATCCAAAGTGCCGCATAAATGCTAAATAAGAAAATTAATCTTAGCTACAAAGAACTCACATTGTGAGACTGTAGTGGTTTTGAGACTGTGCAAGGGAAAGGGGAGTGCGTGCCCTCTCCAGCCCCCACACTCTGCCCTCACTCTCCCCACAACCCACATAGGCGCACGCACTCCTGAGGAGCACGTGGGTTCTCCCGCGTGCACCACCGACACACGCACACATATGCACACACACTCTAGTACATATACCCCACACACATGCCACCCCCACACACATGCACACAGAGACATTTTTATAGCCAGACATGTACACCCAGATGCACCCTGATACGTGAACACCTGCCAACACATACACCCCCCCATACATACTCACCACCCCACACATATACACCGAGAGACACCTTCGTAGCTGTGCATATACACCTACACGCACACCCAACACATACATCACTGAGACCAGAAGTCATCCATTAAATGGCAAGGCTGAGATGTGAACCCAGACAGCATCTAGAACCTACACTTTGAACCCCTGTCAGGTGGGAAAACAGAGGCTCTGAGAGACGAAGTGATTTGCCCATGATCACCCAGGTCAAAGTGCAGAGCTGGGGGTTGGACTGGGCCTCCACCTCCTGACTGCATGGTGCTTCTTGCTGAGCTGACATGCCACGGACGTTTCCAGCCTAGACCCGTGATGCTAGAAGCTTCTGCTGATAACGTGCTCCTCCAGTCTGCTATTCTGTACCAGTTCCAGGATGATAGCTGCATGAACCACTCACCAGCCGCAGGGTGGCTGGGTTGCCTCCTGAGTGTCACCTGCTGTCCCCAGCCCCTTCGGGGGAAAGAAAATGCCACCAGCTCTCCGCTGCTGTCTGAGGATGGCTGTGGTCTCTAGCCCCCTTCACACCAGCTTCAGATAGCACAGACCAGGCAGAAGGAAACCTCAGCCAGATCTTCTGCAGGGCACGGAGACTGTGGAATAGCTTAGCAGATAGGGATGAACGTTACGGCTGCCTGGAAAGGCTCTCTGTGGAGCCAAAGGGGTATCAGTCATCCCCTCTCTTGCAGGAGAGCAAGCTGGCCACAGGGCTAAACGCAAGCCAGGGTCCCCAAGGTCAGAGCCTCCTTAATTCTCAAGATGAGGAAACGTAACACCTGCAGTAACACCAGCTGGTCTTTACTGAGCACCTACTACACACTAAGCACTGTGCTAGGTGCTTTTGCACTGAGTTCTCTATAATCCTCACTGTACTCTAGGGACATAAACCGTCATTAGGCCCCCTTCACTGAAAAAGAATGGAGGTCGGGAAGGCTTGCTCAGGGCCACACAGCCAGGAGTGGCTTTCTGACCCCAGAGATATAGGTGCCCACCCACTCCAGACGGGAAAGCTCCTGTCCCAGTTATCCTCCAAGTCAGTGACTGGCCGAGACCACAACTTCTGCACCCTAACACCTGAATTACCTTAGACATCATGAAGCCTACTTTGCAACTAGTAATGGACACAGACAGAGCATGAGTCATAGGGCCAGAATTAAGAGTAGAGTGGTCACGGGTGTGGACGGAGAGAACAGATGGTTGCCCATCACGGCCATTCCTCGACTCGGAAGTAGAGTCATGGTCTAAGCCATTCTCACTCCCTTGCCAGGGATCGGTTTGGGAACGGGACAGGGGACTTAGTTTTTGGCCAATGCCTTGCTGGAAATGTTTCCTTGCTCTTAAAGAGACAGAGTCAGGGTGGGGGTAGGGACAAATTAGGAGCATGGGATTGATTAACAGATAAAATCGATAAGCAACAAGGATTTACTGTATAGCACAGGGAATTATACCCAATATCTTGTCATAACCTATAATGGAATATAATCTGCCAAAAAAACCCCACTAATCATTATGCTGTACACTTGAAACTAACACAATATTGCAAATCAACTATAGTTCAAAAAAAAAAAATTAAGAGAGACATAGTCAAGAGAAGGCCTCTCATCTTCCCTGGAAGTTATATGTGGATGTGATACCTGGAACCACAGCAGCCATTTTGTGACTTTAAGAAGAGTCAGACTAAAGGCAATTCTCATGAGTTTAGAGATGGAAAGAATCCAGGTTAGATGACATTGTTGAAATGCTAATTAACTAACCACAGAACCAAATTTCCTCCAGACTGCCTGTTAGGGACATTATGAAAGTCCTTGTTTAAGTAATTGAGTCAAGGTTTTCCATTACTCGCAGCCAGAAGCACCCTCACTAATACAGTGGACCTTAAATTCTGGTGTCAAACTGCATGGGTTCTAATCCTCACTCCACCACCAATTAGCCATGTGACCTTGGGCAAGTCTCTTGATACTTCTGAGCCTTGGTCTTCCTCCTCTGTAAAATGTGGTGGGTCATAATAATCCAGGGTGATTGTGAAGATAAAATGAGAGGATAAAAATCAAAACACTCTGCAAACAGAAAAGCCTGAGGTATTGCTGGATATTATTGTTGTGGCTGATGTTATAGACTCAGCAGGGCCAGAAGAAGCCTGGGGCATCCCAGGGGGCCCAGAGCCTGCCCTTGTTCCTGGCGATGGACTCAAGGAAGACAGCAGCTGCACACACTCAGATAAGGCCATATTTGCATTCCCTCAGCCTCTCCTGCCCCCGATCTGCAGGCTGAGCCAGACCGCAACCCTTCCCAGGGGCACAGGGCCAGCAATGAGCAGCTGATGGAGGGAGGGATGCTGAGGTGGGGGCTGAGAGGAGGCTGCACCTCCGCCGCGGAAGCCCCACCAGAGAAGCTCCTATGCCAGGAGCAGCACAATATTCTAGCTGTCGTATTCGGACAGTCTCCTGGGCGGCCAGGTCCTTTGTTTTCAGCCTCTCATCAGCCCTCATAACAACTCTATGAAGTAGGTTTACATTCCTGTATTATGGATGAGGGAACCAACGCTCAGAAAGGCTAACAAACGCGCCCAAGTTTAAACAGCCGGGAGTGGGGGGGCCAGACTCCAAAGCCGTGCCCTTAACCACTGTGCTGTAGCCGAGAAAGTTAGATGCCCCTCAAGCCGCAGAGAGAGAAGCAAGCATGAGCAGCACTGGCAGGAACTGGACTCCTGTGTTCACTGACCTGGCCTTCGCGGAGCCCACCGCCCAGCCGGCGACGGAAGCATTCAGGCTTCAACTCTTCCTGCGTTTTGCCTTTGACATGCTGGCCTATCTCAGAACTTTCCTTTTCCTTCTGTGTCAGCTCTCTCAGTAAGGGCCCTGGTCCCCAGGAGAGCGCTCCTGAGGGAGACTGTGCTCTCTGAAAATGGCTCCAGAGAAGAGGAGACACCACCTTTCACTAAGAGTCTGGGGGCCCAAGAGGGCGAGCGAGAAGCAGCATGTGGGAGTGGGCTGGTGACACTCCCCCATCCAGATGCGCTCTCTGCCATTCTATGCACTGCTCTCTGCCTGGGAGGCTGACGCGTATGAAGGGCATCCATGGGCCCCCTGCCCTCTAGCTGCTCTGTGAGCTTAGCCAGTGGGAGGCACCGGGAGAGGCTGGGAAGAGAGGAGAGAGAGTCGGGGGTGCTTCTCCCATCCCCCTTCCTACTCCCTAACTCGGCACTGTGGTTTTGGCTGTGGCTAAGCCCTTCCGTGACCACAGCTCCTCTGGCCTCCCTTCCCTGGCTGCACCTCTCACCAGGTTCTGAGAGCCCCATTCCTCTCCTTTATATTCAAGCCTTAGGTTCAACTGCTCCCAGCTATTGCTAGTGTCTGTGTCTCCCCACATCCCTCATCAATCCCCCTAACCTTGCCCACTCCTCTGTGAGCAGTCCTTTCATCAAATGTTCTTCAAACTCCCAGCTTTCTGTTTCCTCACGCGGCTCTGAGTGGTGGGATGTGTGCGTGGGAGGGGAGGCCGGAATGTAATGTGTTCTCAAGGAGTTGGACTGTCTTGGCTCAGCTATTCAGTAAGTTGCCAGTGGGAGGGGTTTAAGAAATCACCAGAGGTTGGCAATGTCCCGTGGATGCCATTGGAAGAGGGTGGAGCTCGGTGGCTCGGGCAGTTCTCTATTTCTGAAGGATGCAAGCTCTGACGAGCCAAATTCCACCTGGCCTAGTCTGCCTGGCTACCCGTGAACGTCAGAATAGTAAAGAGGAGACAGCCTATGACAGCGAGACGGTATCCAGCTCTCACACACAATAGCTACATGGCACTTTTATTTATTTATTATTTATTATTTTTTTTGCGGTACGCGGGCCTCTCACTGCTGTGGCCTCTCCCGTCGCGGAGCACAGGCCCCGGACGCGCAGGCTCAGCGGCCATGGCTCACGGGCCCAGATGCTCCGCGGCATGTGGGATCTTCCCGGACCGGGGCACGAACCCGCGTCCCCTGCATCGGCAGGCGGACTCTCAACCACTGCGCCACCAGGGAAGCCCTACGTGGCACTTTTAAATTGACCAAGTATTGTTTCATGAATTCACTCAGCTGAGGCTCACAATTATCCTGTGAGGCAAACAGATAAAGGCCACTTCCCCCCACTTTACAGATGAGAAAATTAAAACTGAGAGAAAGGAAGGGAACCAACTAAAGTCACACGGCCCCAGAAGGTCTCAACCACCAGCCATGGTGCTCAAAGTCTGAGGCTCCTCCCAACACACCTCACACTTCTAGCCAATGTACTCTCTGCCTCAGTGGCTGAAGGATCACTTGGCAAACCTAAGAAGGCTGTCCTTCCCTTAGACTCAAAAATAAATAAATGAATAAGAGCTAGCTAGAATTTGTCCTCTGAGCCCCTATTACGTACCAGGCACTGGGCAAAATACTTTATATACACTTTATCCTTTTCAACCTTCAACAGTGCTGTGAGGTAGTTATGATTATCCCCATTTAAATGTGGAGGAAGCTGAGGCTCAGAGAGTTTAAGTGATTTGCCTAAAGTCACGCATCTGGTAAGTAACAGACCTAAGATTTGAAATTAGATCCTTCTTATGCCTCCTGTGCTTAACCATTGCACTGAACTGCCTCTAGGCCAAATGTTCCAGAAAGAGAGCACTGACGTGATGCATGAAAGGCATGTCCTTCCCCTCTGCCAATGCCTGGAGCTATGTTAGCAAGAGCAGTGAACTGCATATTGAAACTTGATCATTCCGTAAACAGCACCTGTAGTAAGGCAACCCCTGTCCCGGCAGTTTTCCTTAAGTTTTCTGATCCCACACAATGTTGCCCTGGACTTGGGGGGATTAGAGAGTCAAGTTTCCATGGATGGAATGAATGATACCGCATACATCTCCAGCATTTCACATCTCAGGATGTGTTTTGACATTCAATGGGTCATTTCATCCTTACAGCAAACCTGTTGGGAACACGGGACAAATATTCCCTATCCTATCTTTCTTTGGAGAAAACTAAGGATGCAAAGAAGTAAACAGATTTTCCCAAAGTCACACAGCTGGTACAGGGGGAACCTGGATTCCAACTTACATAGATTAGATTCCAAAGCTTATGATCGCTCTACACTAACATGCTGTTTGACATGGATGGGATAAGAATCTGAGAGGGGAAGTGACTTGTCCATGGTCACATAGCAAGACAGTGTTACTGGGATTAAACTCAACCAACACACCATATGCTGCACCTGTCAGCCACCAGACTTCCTCCTTTCCATTTCCTCCTCCCTTCCCGGCAGTTCTCCCCTCTAGGGGCTTTCCCTCAAGTCCCTCTTCTAGAAGCAGCTAGAACTAAGAGGTGTCTCCCAACCCATAGCCTCCCTGGGGAGAAGTAAAGGAGAAGGAGAGACTAATAAGAAGGGGGGAAAGCCCTGATGGGCTTTATTTGCACGAGCTGGTTATAGCACATCTCCGGAACGCTTGGAAGTATCTGCCTGCTCTCGGTCTGCAGGAAGGAGGTGGAACAGCTGTGTGCACAGCTGCTGGAGGAACTCTTTAAAGAGCAGAGATGAGGCCGTTTTTCTACCAGCAGTAGCAGCAGCAGGGCAAGTGCTTGAGGCTCATTTCAGGTTCATTCTCTCTCTGTCTGAGGTTCATGCCTTTAGAACAGCTGTACACACAGAGCAAGGCTATAAGGCAAGGAGGCCTCTGAAGCAAGGTCAGGAGCCCCCAGTCAAATTCATGTAACTGACTGTTCACAGAGGTTGCTTACAAACAGAAAATAACAGCTGAGACACACTGTGTGCCAGGCACTCTTCTAAGCTATATACATATTTCATTTCCATATTCATATTTCATATAGATTAATTTAATCCTCAAAACATAACATCCAAAAGAATCTCTATGCCATAACTACTGTTACTGTGATCCGTAGTTCTCAAATTTTAGTGTGTTCAAGAAACACCCCCAAGACATTGTTTAAAAATCAGATTCTTGGACTCCTGCCCTCTGAGCTCAGGAGAGCTAGACAGCCCAGGAATTTGCATTTTACTGAGCTCCCCTGTTTGATTCTTGTACAGGTAGTGGATAGACCACTCTTTGAGAAAGACTGGTAAGGAGATACGTTCATTTGCACACTTCATGGGCGAAAAATAGGCCAGCACCTGGGATAGGCATATAGGAGTTGAGGAGAAGTAATTATAATGCTAGATGTTACCTGGATGTTAACTATATTCCAGGCACCTTGCTAAATGCCTTACATTCACTAATGCTTAATTATCAGAACAACCCCCTAAGTCAGGTAATATAACCTCCACATTACAGACAGGGAAACTAAAGTCCACAAAGGTAAAGTAACTTGTCCAAAGCCTCAGTTGTCCAAAGCCTCAAAGATAGCAAGTAGAGGAACTGGGATTTGAATGCAGGTCTGTCTGATTCCAGACACTGTGATCTTAGTCATGGATGCACATTTCCTACCCTTGTGGAACTCCCAGACTAGCGGAAGAGCCAACCTAGGACCTAAATAGTCAAAGCAACACAGTAAAAAATAAAAAGAACCACAGAGTTTTATAGTTCTAAGAGCTGTGAAGGTTAGTAGGGGAGATAGATCACTTCCTATCAAAGGACAACCCTGGTAGGCTTCCTAAGGGAGGTGATCTTTATATAGGGTCTTTTTTTAAAATGGTAGGATTTGAACACAGTAGCAATGTGAGTTGTAGGGAAGACAATTCCAGGAAGCGGGAGTATCATAAGCAAAAGCACTGATGTGAGGAAGAACAGGGATTTGATGGGAAACATGAGCAATACCACTTGGTTGGTGTGAAAGTATAGGCAAATCGGAATAATTCACCCCCTCATCGCTTTCAAATGTTTATTCAAATGTCATCATCTCCATAAAACCTTGGCTGGCCACCCCATTTACAGCTGCAGTGAAAATTCTGCCCTCCCTGTTCCGTTACTCCTCTCTATTTTTTTTCCAAAACACTTTTAACCTTCTAATATATAATTTGCTTTTTTTTTTTTTTCCTTAACGTCTTGTCTGACTCCACCCACTAGAACAAAAGTTGCAAGAGGGCAGTGATTTTTGTCAGTTTCATTTATTGTTGAATCCTGAGTTCTATAACAGGACCTGGGATGTGATAGGTGATCGATTCAAATTTTTAAAATTTTGAATGAAGGAAGCAAGAAGGAGCATCAACAGAAGAGTGTGCTCGGAGATTTCAGCACCTCAGACAGAGACCACTGTTATCGCTCCTGGGAGTTTCATACCTGGCTGCCCACCTGATTGCACTTTGGTAGATCTGGGATGGGGGACCAAATTCCTCCTTCCCTCCCTCCTTCCCTCTCTCCCTTTCTTCCTTCCTGCCTCCTTTCTAATTCTCCACTGATGAATCTAATGTACATCCAAGATGAGACACCATGTCATATCCAGCTGTGGCAGGCTACATAAGCCACTCCTACTGCAGACATCAGTTGAGTTTCCAGGATCCTGACATCCTGACCAGGCTGGTGACATAAACAATGTTCCAAGTCTGGGGGGTGCAGGTGGAGTTCTCCCATTAAGGCAGGCTCAGCCCACAGGAGCGATTCCTGAATCAATTCCCTACCACAAGACAGCCTTGCGCACTCTCTTCTCCACCAAAACATCTTTGACAAATCCTATTCCTCTCCCTCCTCCTTTCTGACGAGTCCTCAGAGACTCCCACCAGTCTGTTCTGATACATATTTAACAGCTTGGGGCTGTCTTCCCTTCCACCATCACCCTTGTATTCTCCCCCAAGTTAATCAGGGAAGGCAGATGGATGATGGTACCCAGTGCAACCTAATTAAGATAAAAGCTTCCACTGGTCTCCCTGCTGATGAGACAAAAGATGTTGCCAGCAATAACTCCTGGCGCCGACACGTCTGATACGTGTAGCCCCGTGGAGGCTAGGGTCTTGGTAGCTGCCTTCAGAACAAAAGGATCCCAGTTACACAAGCTCCCAAGACATGGGCAGCTATGGAGGATGGAGGAGATAAATCCTGAACCTCATGTTTGCTAAAAACTCTTAGTTTCTGTATCCAGAATCTGGCTACTTCTCACCACCTCCACCTGGATTATTGCAGTGGCCTCTTCACTGGTCTCCCAGATTTCATCCTTGCCCCTCTATAGCCCATTCTCATTGCAATAACATTGCCACACTGTTGTGTTCCTTTTGAAACAAACTGACTCACGTCACTCCTCTTTTCAAAACCCTCCAATGGTTCCCCAAGTCACTCAAAGTAACAGCCAAAGTCTCTATATGGCCCTACCTGTTTGGCCACAGCTACTGCTATGATCACGCTTCTTCCTACTCTCCCCTACTCTGTTCCAGTCGTATTGGTCTCCTTGTTGCTTCTACAACACCCAGCATACACTCTGGCCATCTGCTTTGCACTGGCTACTCCCCCTCGTGACCTTCCCCCAGGTAGCCATCTGGCTCATCCCCTTACCTCCTGACCACCTTATTTAACACTGCAACATACACCACCAATCACCCTTACTCTGATTTATTTTTTTCCTATAGCAGACATCGCCTTCCACTATACCAGACAACTCATTTGTCCGTTATTGGACAACTAGCACATGAGCACCACAAAGGCAGAGATATTTGTCTGTTTCATTCCCTGCTGCTTCCCCAGCCCCTTATATTGCGCCTGGCACTTAGTAAGCTCTCAGTAAACGTTTACTGAATAAATGGATAAATAAATCAGCAGGGAAACAAAAATTTACATTACTCAAGATGGCTAGAAGGAACAAAGGCGACTGTGGCAAAAACATGGAAACCAACACAAGAAAACATTCCCTGAAGTGTAATCGTCAGGTGCTTGACAGTCTACAGGTGTGCAACCTGACTGTATCAGTCCTGCATCTTATAAGTACACCTGAGGTCACATTAACGTCCTGGCTCTGCCATTCCCTGGCTGTGTGACCTTGAACAAGTTACTTAACCACTATAACCTTTGATTTTCTCATATGTAATAAGGGGATAATAATAGAAACCCACCTCATGAGTTTGTTGTGGGACTTAAATGACGATGTATCTAAGCGGCTTAGAATAGTGCTATAAGCTTAGTGAGCAGTTACTAATGGGAGCCCTCATGTGCTGACATAGGTCCTAAGCCACTCACAGGAGGAGGGACACAGAGTGGAAAACTGGGTCTCAGCTGCTCAAAGCTCTCTATGACTCCTGCCACCTGGCTATATCCCCTAGAGGGCACCATGAACCCTCAGAGGCCAGAGCAGCACTGAGGCTTCAGGCAAAATTGTAGAGATGAATTTTCCTTAAATCAGGCTCCCACTTCTTTCCCTTAGAAGCCCTGCTTGCGTCCAGAATCACGTATTTCTTGCACCTGACAGCTCTGACTTTTCATCTAACTGCTAACTTCACTGGAGATCAAAATTAGGCCATTAGCTCGGTGTGGATGGAGATGAGCCTGGTTAAGGGGAGAGACAGACACTTGGTTATTCTTATTTTCCTCTTCTTCTTCCCCCAGCCCTCCCGGCCCCAAATCTCCCTTCTCCTTAACTACAAAGCAACAGTCCCCATTCATGTCAATGAAAGCAAGCAATTCTAGCCAAAACAGTAACTGTTTGATGTTTAAGCTGCTGAGTTTCAGAGTTGTTTGTCATGCAACAATAGATAACTAATACATCTGGAAAGAGACCTGAAAATCTGCACTTCTAACAGCTCCCAGGGGATGCCCTGCTTCTATGAACCACCCTCTGAATAGCCAAGAGATTAGATGATTTGCTCAAGAAAAATATAGCTAGTCGTAAGTGGTAAAACATGACTTTGAACTCAGATCAACCTGTCCACATCCCCTGGGCACTCACTGTTCCAACATATGCTGAGAGTGTTGGACAGCAAGCACTGCAAGTCTCCACCTGAGGCTTCCTTCCTGCCCGCTCGGGACATTCTGGGAGTTCTGCAAGTTAATGCCCAGTGGCCGCAGTTACCCGATGATGGCTGGGAACTGAAAGGTAAATACCCCAGCTTCCTTACCTCCTATGTGGGATAACTGAGGTGTGTTCTACAACGCCTCCCACAAGTCCCCAGAGAGCCTGAGTTCCAGTGGTCCTAATTTGCTCAATATTAGGACCACTGGAACTCGGTGCTAATTTGCTCAATAACAAGCCTTATTGACTTTTTTTCCCCTTCCCTATGTCACTTTCCCACTACCCTACTGATAATTCTTGGGTTCACCTCCCAAATAAACTACTTGAACTCAAATCCTTGCTCTGGGATAGATACAGTGTGCCAGCCGCAGTGCAAAAAGCTCTAAATATATCATCTCACTAAATCTCTACAACAAGTAATATTTCCATTTTATAGACACCTGAGGCACAGAGAGGGTGACTGACTCACCAAAGGTTACACAGCTAGGAATGAGCAGCACAGGATTTGAAAACAAGCCTCTCTGACCTGAAAGCCTAGGTTCTTATACTTCTAGCCACTCTCTACCCACTGCCGTCTGCTCTCAGTCTAAAGCCATCCATCTCCATTCTCAGGTCCTTCTCCCCGCCCCTGCTTATAAAAACTGCCACGCCTCAGGCCCCATCCCAGTGTGTCTCTCGCCCTAGGAAGAGGCCACTAAATCAGTATGAACGTTCCCCAAACTAAGTTCCTAAGTAACTAAGATCTTCTCAAGACTTGTCCCCCCAAAAGCAATCCCAGCAATAGGGAATATCATCGGGTTTTCCGGCACATCTGAGGATCCAAACAGAAGAGAATCCACTGTGACAAGTGGATCTCAAATCAGTCCTCACAGGCGACAATTTAATTCAGCAAACTATAGGGCTTCTTCCTGGGGATGCGGGTAGGAGTTTAGCTTAGTATTCTCTGCTCCAACTCATTCCCACAAATGTTAAACAAAATCTACCCTGTGTCTGGCTCACAGCAGGCTCTCAGCGAATGTTTCTTGAATAAATGAAACAATCAGTGAATGGATCAGTGAACCAATGAATACAGGTGGACCGCCTAGCTGGGCACAGAGAGACCCTGCCCACTCCCAGGATATCTCCTGCCCATTTAATTTCACAAAGGAGCAAAGTGCTGAACCACCTGTACTAAGAATCACAACTCTATTCATGTGGAATGCTTCCCAAATTTTTCAAGATTACTCCCTATGTGATGTCTCATTTTATACTCATCCCTCCCACAACAGCCTTTGAGTCGGAATGGGAATGGAAGGCAACTGAGTGTGAATGAAAGAACTTCAGCCCCTAAGTCCAAGGGACGTTAAGCTCTAGCCCTGGTTTTGCCACCATCTGCCACTAACATGCTATGTGACCTGGGGATGGCCGCTTCCCCATTCTGAGGACCAGTTTCCTTGTCTTTAAAATGAAAAGGGTCAGACTGAATTTAAGATCAGAGTCCCTTCTGGTGCTAACATTTTAGGATTCCAATATCTATCCAGGTAGAAAGGGAGGGCAGAAGAGGGCCAAATTTTATCTATTGCAAATTTCCCCACGATTCCGCAAATCTCATCTGTGAATCTCGGCACAGTTATTCCTACCAACAGTAAACGCTGTTTTACTGTCTGCTCATCGTGTTCTTGGGACTATGCAGGGAACGCTCTATACATTATCGTACTTATTCCTCACAACAACCTGTGAGCCTGGGCTTGATCCGTCATTTATAAATGCTTTCAACTGCCAGAAGCAGGAAACCTGATTACCCATGGCTTAAGCCACAGGACATACTTAACAAGGAAACTGGATGTCCCACTGCTGGTTCAGTATCTCAATGACATCATTAAGTACCTAGGTTCTTATATCCTTCTCTTCTATCATTCTCAGAGTACTGGTTTTTCATTTACAGATTTGTTGCCTCATGATCACATGATGGCTACCATGGCTCCAGACATCATAATCCAGACATTATAACCCCACACAACAACATTCAAAGCAGAAAGGAGGAAAGGGAGAGGGAAAGCTCTATCCTCAAGTATGTACTGCTCTCTTTTCTATGGGAAAAAAAATCACTCCCAGAATCCTCTATGCCAGCTTCCCTTTGATCTCATTGGACAAAACTCAGTCACATGGTCACGCTTGGCTGCAAGGAAGGCTGGAAAAGTATTTGGCTTTTTCAACCGTTACAATGGGAGGTAAACATGAGGAAAAAAATGACACATGCTATTGGCTAGGAAACCAACAGTTTGCCCTACTCTTTATTTCCATTTGCAATTCAGGAAACTGAGGCTTAGAGAGGTTAAGTAAGTTGTTCAAGGTCATGCAGTGAATAAGTGGCAGAAGCATAAGCATAATCATCCCCACCTCCAAAGCCTGTGCTCTTAACTACTGTCACAAACCACCCTGGGAACCAATCAGACCTTAAAAGGTTGAATGGTGGGCAATTTAAAAGGGAGTTGTTTTTTCTAAAAGGATATTGAAAGAGAACAAGGATTTCAAATCAGGCTTGAAGATCCAATGATGAGAGAGATGGGAAATGAATCTCCTCTGGAAGGCAACGGGATTCTGCCCAGATACCTGGCAGGCTGGTGACGATGAGGCAGCACTGTCCCAAGCCCTTGGCACCCTACCCCAGTTACAAGTTTGGCTGCACACAGATTTGCCTTGCCCTCATCAGCATAGGCAGCTGAGTCCGAAGATGGTTCTCCTGGGGAGGGAAGCAGGAACCCTGGAATGGGCTGGTCATTCCTGAGCCATGTGTCAAGGGGCTTTTAATAGCATAATCACTCTCTCCTATGAAGGCCAGTGGTGACAGACCTTTTAATGAAGGATAATGGTATTTTGCATTTAAATATACTCAGCCACTGACTCATTACTGCAGTAGCCATCAGAAAGACAAGTAAATCAAAGGGAAGGAAGAGTTTATCAGGCTTGGGGAGAAACCAGGCTAAGATGTGGACCACCAGGGACCCACATGACCGCTGCAGCCAACGCAAGTAGCTCCTGAGCCCTCTTTGGTGGAGAACCGGACTGCATGGAACATTTCCATCATCACAGAAAATTCTATTGGACAGTCCTAAAATGGAATGAGCTGGAGGAGGATTACTTTCCCGAAGGAAAATCAAGACGCTGGGACCTGAAGAAGAGTGGATAGATGTTGAAGAAGCACAACAGATGCCCACTGAGAGTCATTCTTAATTTAAGAGTTGCAGACTTCTGAAACTAAAGAGAGCTATGGACCTTCTCCCCAGGCGGGATAAAATTGCAAACAATTCACAGACACAGAATTCTCCTTAGCCTTTCAGAGGGGTCACAGGCTCTCATAAGCTCCCTGAAGCCAAGCAATGAGCGTGACCCCAGTTCAGAATGGCTGGTGTTCAGGGAATTTTAGCAAGACAGTGGGTGCTGGAGGGAATAACTTTTAAAGGCTTTACTGCCTGAGGGCTGTCTCCAGAGCTTCCTTTATTCTCCACCCCAATGCCCTTAGTCTGGGAACAAGAAGAATTTGTCTCTACTCCTAATTATCGGGTAAGACACAGATGATGCAAATATTATGCTAAATGAGGCCCCTTAAAATAGCAGAGAGCAAACCAGAGCTGAAGATGCCTTGTCATTTGCGATTTGCAAACGAGTTTGATGCCTTTCTTCATTCTCTCCCCACTCCCCACCCCTGTGGTTGATGTTAATCTGAATTCCTGAAGGAGTCACCTTCCCCCCAGAAAGGTGTCTCTTGAGGGGAGCCAGGGAGGAAAATGGGGGGATGGAAATGCAGCTTGATTGCCTACATGTGATTAGTAATTACATGCCAAGAGTCGCTCTGGAGAGAAACACTGTCACCCTTTGATGAGGAAAAGGCTTTGAGAGGCAGATCTCCCAGGTGGAGAGTGGAAGAGTAAGGTGATGAGAAGGGTAATAGATATGCAATTGGGGGGCTGCTGCTAGTTGGGCTGGGGGAGAGGCATGTAGGTTATTCCATCCTTTGCCAGTGTTTGCACTCCACCATTCATTAGCACGAGGACCTTGAGCTACACGTGGCTTAAACTGTGTGCCTCAGTTTCCTTATCTGTAAAATGGGGATAAAGCTGGTACTTGCTTCCTAGAGCTGTTGGAAGACTGAAAAAAATCTTATTACACTGCATGCATCCAAACAAGCTCCAGTTCAGCCTCCAATTGACAAGACATTGTGCTTGGGACTGTACAAGACCTCAGGAAGGCCACCCTGGTCTCTGCCAACATAGACCCACATCCTTTAAAAATGGAACATCATAGTCTATAACCAACTTCCAACTACTTGTGTCACCAGAAAGGGATGCTGGTTTGGCAATCCTAGACAAAAGTAACCCAAAATCACATATTTGGTTTTAGCTGTTTTCATGAACTTTCTCACCATGGGTGATGAATGAGAAAGGTGATTCAGCTCATCCAGCAATCTCAGTTGTTCTAAATGCAGAAAAGACTCTGGAAGGAAGGACCCCCATTAAGTACCTCTCCCAAAAGGGCATGGATGGCACAATACCTAGTGAATCTCCCTCCCCATTCCTCAAAAATTGGAACATGTCACTCAGCCTACAAATTGCTGCGTGACCTTGGGTAACTGGCTTAACCTCTCTGGTCCTCAATTTCTTCGTGAGTAAAATGGATATACTAAAACCAGGCTTCTGCACTACTTGTTCTTCCCTCTGCATTTCATTTTTTTCTCTAAATGACTTAGGTCAGAGCCCCTCTCCTCTGCC
The DNA here is from genome assembly GCF_964270905.1 of Leucopleurus acutus. Taxonomy (NCBI): domain Eukaryota; kingdom Metazoa; phylum Chordata; class Mammalia; order Artiodactyla; family Delphinidae; genus Leucopleurus; species Leucopleurus acutus. The sequence continues at coordinate 79,762,561 of NC_139155.1, read as the reverse complement.
TCCCACTTACCTCCCCCCCACCTACCTCCCCCCGACCTACCTCCCCCCTGAGCATACAGCCCCATAGCATTCCCCAAGATCTGCCTGGCTTCACTGCACCCTATTTTCTGCTCCAAAAAGAAAGAGGTCCATTTTGGTATTGTGTGTACAGTACAAGGGTATAGTGACTAGACTGCATTTTTACTGATTTGTACTGGTTACATCGTTCCGACTATGACCCTTCCCACTGAGGGAAGAATGGGGCTAAAGCAGTGGTCCTCAGTTGCGGCTGCCCATTGAACTCACCAGGGTTTTTTTAAAAATATTGATGCCCAAGTTCAACCCCATTTCCCTACCCCCTCACTCCCACCAAGATTCTGATTTAATTCATTTGGGGTATGGTCTAGGCATTGGGATTTTTTTTTTAACCCAGGCTATACTAATTTGCAGTTATATTTGAGGACCACTAAGCTAGAGAAACTAGGACTAATGAATGATATACAGTGATAGGGTAAAGTCTTAAATCCATATTTTTAAATTTTATCATGAGGAAAATAATGATATATTTGACCACAATTTTTAAAAAAGTCTTTTTTGCTCTCCCCAAAACCATAAGACAATTTAGGAAGCCAAACAGCCAACTTCTTAAAAAGAAACTGAAATAGATATGGAAGACCAAGGGGAAAGTACACATCCCCCCAATTACCCCCAGACAAATCTTAAAGCTCTGTCATATATAAAGAGCCACTGTAAATCAATAAGAAATATATTAAAAACCCTAAAACTCCGACAAAAGAAAATGAACAAAAGACATGAAAAACAATTCTCAGTAGGATAAATATATGTGTCTAATAAGCTTATGATTTTTTTTAACTCAGCCTTTTCAGTAATCAAAGAAATGCAAATGGAAACAAGCCACTGGCTTTAAAGCTATTAAATTACCAAAGACAAAAAGAAAACCTCTATGCTGGCCTGGGTAAAGGAAGCACTCTCAAACCCTGCTGGTGGGATTGTAAATTAGTTCAACGTTTCTAGAAAGCAATTTGGCAGGACAATCCCAATTATGTTAAAAAAATATATATGTACATTTAGGCATATGAAAAAATACTGGGAAGATAAAAAAAATAAATGTTAACAGCTATTTTCTTCCTATAATAAGATTAGGGTGTTTTTTATTTTCTTCTTTATACTTTTCTGTATTTTCCAAATTTCCACAGTGAACATGAATTGCTTTCATAATGAGGAAAAAAGAAAAACAATGAAAAGAGACACATTTTTAAATGTTATGTTCTTTTTTAATATATAAATTTATTTATTTATTTATTTTGGCTGCACTGGGTCTTCACTGCTGTGCACGGGTTCTCTCTAGTTGCGTTGAGCGGGGGCTACTCTTCGTTGTGGTGCACGGGCTTCTCATTGCGGTGGCTTCTTTTGTTGCATAGCACGGGCTCTAGGAGTGTGGGCTTCAGTAGTTGTGGCTCATGGGCTTAGCTGCTCCATGGCATGTGGGATCTTCCTGGACCAGCGCTCGAACCCGCGTCCCCTGCATTGGCAGGTGGATTCTTAACCACTGCGCCACCAGGGAAGCCCAAAAACCTTGTCATGTTCTTTTGAAATGTATTTTTTGCCATTTCATTCCAGGATGCTTGGCTTTGCAATGCTGAGCTCTATCTGAAGAGTTGTACTTCATCCTGAGAGAGCTGTCCAGTAAAAAGAACTGGTCATTTTAGTACCTCTAGCAAAAGAGAAAGCACACCTGCTCTGTACTCGGCAGACCTGTGTAGGTGTTTTGGTTTTGCCCCTTCTTGGCTGTGTGAACTTGGATGAGTCATTCAAACTCTCTGAGGTTTGGATTCCATATAATCATTCCTACATTGTGGGACTGAATGAGACAGTTTATTTAAAGTATCTGGGACCATGCCTGGAGCAGAAGAAGGGCTCAATAAATGGTAACTAGTACAAACCACATGGTGGGGAAAAGGCATGAAATCCTTACAAATGGGAAGCAGTCATTACAAATGGTGGGGAAAACCCATCCCATTTGGAGAAAATTCTCCTGATAAGTACACCTCAGATCATTGTTCCCATTTTACAGAGGGGGCTCTCTCATGAGGTAGAATGCTTTGCTTAAGACCCTCCCAGGACTTCAGGGTTAGGAGCTGAATGAGCAGTAAAGCCCAGCTTCCTTTACTCCTGGAATACACTCTGCTGTTTCCCAAGCCCAGAATGATGTGTCGTCCATCTTCTCAGGTCTCCCCAGACCAATGGCAGCATCTCCTCCCACCTTCCACCAGCATGATCCTCTAGTGTTCACCGCAGCACATTCATAATGGGAAAAGTTTAAAGCCACCTAGATGGCTGTGAGCTCCCCGAGGACAAGAACCATGTCCATTTTGCAATCCCCATGTTGTGTCCTTAGCTTCTTTGAGTCGCAGTTAAGCTAGAACAGAAAGGGAACAGGGAGATTCAAATGGCCCCTGGCCCCTGGCTTACTGGCCACTCCAACAGGTGATCTCGTTCTTTGTCCTGCTGCTCTCAAGCAGAAGTGAGAAAGTCAGCTACTGGCTGAACACCAGGGGCAGGTTGTGTAGGGTCTGTAGGCCATGGTGAGGACTGTGGCTTTTAATTGAAAGGCAGGGATTTTTGCCTTCTTGTTCACTGAAGCATCCTCAACACCTAGAGCACTGCCTGGTACAGAGTAGACACTCAGTAAACAGTTGCAAAAATAAATACTACGCAGCCAACAAAAATTCCTGCCACAGGAAGATATGTGTAATATTAATATATTCTTAGTTTTTGTTGTTTTTAAAGGCTGATTATAAAAGAGTATAAAACTGGGCGATCACAAATTGTTGATGGTGGCCGGTTGTGAATTTGACAGGGGTAGTGAATTTGCTCGCCCCCCACCCCAACTTCTTTTCTGTTTTTCTAACTGAATATTTCCAAAAAAGAGCTTGTGGTATTTGTGTAAGAAAGGAGAGAAATAAATGAATAAATTGGATGGAGGAGTGGGTGGGAAGAAAGGAAGGATCTAGGAAGAGGAGAGGTTAATTCAGGCTGTGAAATCCAGAACATGTCCTGTCACCTCCGTCCTCCAGCTCACACACACACACACACACACACACACACACACACACACACACACACGCAGGTGCACATCTGGAAGCCAGCCTTCCTGCTGCCTGGCTCCTCTAATTGCCTGAAAGGAAAGAAATGATGGCTCTTTCTGAGGAAACTAAAAACATCTCAACCATTAGCCCCGCAAGCATGCAGAACAGGCCTCCCCTGGGGATACCCAGAAATGGCCAGAGATGGGACTCACACGACAAGAATGCCACTGCCCCAGGAGAGATGAGGACAACTGACCAGGATGGCCCCTTGCCTGGCTCTCTTAGGACTGACCATTAACCCCCTAATGTGAAATCAGTCCTCTAGAAAGAACTGGGTTCAAATCCCATCTCTACCATTCACTAGCTGGGTGGCCGTAAGCAAATCACACAGCCTCCCTGAGCCTCGACTGTCAATGGGAGCAGTGAGAGCAGCATCCTCCGGGGGTTACTGTGGGAGCGAAGTGAGAAAGCGCCCAGTAAGAACTACTGACCATTGTCACTTGCGAGCATATTTTCCCTCTGCCTGTGCACCCTTCCCCCATCACTTTTCTATCTCACTAATTCTTATTCATCCTCCAAGATTCAGTTCATATGTTACCTCTCCCAAGATGCCTCTCTGACCCCTTCAGGCTGAACTGGGTGCCCTCGGACTGGGCTCCCAGTTTACACACTGCTTATTTGTGTGTGGTCAGGGCTCATTGGTTGTGAGTGACAGAGACAGCCCCTGGTGAACTTAAGCAGCAAGGGAGTTTATTGGAAGGATGTCAGAGCTCAAGAAATCAATGTGCGGTTGGAGACTGGGCCTTGAGAATTAACTAAGGACGCTCCAGGGAGCCGGGAAGTAGAAACTGCGCATGAGGCCACTGAGAACCTTGACCCTTTCGGATGCCTTGTCCCTCTGTTCAGAATCAAATTCCAGAGAGAACAGTGGACTGCCCTTGATAAGGGCACAGGCCCATCCCTCATCCAGAGTAAAGCAGAGCCTCCAGTTACGGCCCTGCTATGGGGAGAGGTTACCCATAAAGGAAGTGATCTGTGAAATATAAGTGGGTGCTGGTCAGTGAACAAACAACTGAAGTCTGTCTCAAATACAAGCAGGGATTTCACCTCATTCACTTCTCTCTGAGTCTCTAGCACTTTACTCAGTGTCTCGCAAAGTTTGAATGAATGAGTGATGGGAAACCACAGCCTTCAAGGTAAGTAGCACTAAGGGCCCCATGTGGGCACCAAGGGGGTTAGTGGTTAGAAACATGGACTTGGGAGTCGGACAGAGCTGAGTTTGAGTTCTAGCTCTGCCTCATTTTTGACTTTGTTATCTTTGACTTTGGGCAAATTGCTTTCTAGGCTTCAGTTTCCTTACCTGTAAAGATACCTTTCTAAGTTTGTTGCAAGGATCCAAGAAGGTTTATGTAAAGAATTGATACAATGCCTGGGACATAATAAGTGCTCAATAAACCACACTGCTACTACTCCTTGGTTTTTATCACCGTTGTGATTACTGCAGGAGATGAGGGGAGGGAGGTGGTCTGCTGACTGAAAACGAGAGCCTTAGGGAGAAGGAATCACTGTGATATGTGTGTGGGCCCTGAGGGAGGCCCCTAGATGACTCCGCCCCAGGGATGCTCAGAGCTGAGAGAGGGAGACAGATGAATTCTCACCCAAGATCAAGTGTGAAAGTTACATTTTTAAAAAAATGAACAAAAATGAAACTAACAAATGATGAAAAACATATGCAGCCAGTAGAACCAGGAAGAAGCAGAATCGAATGTAGTCAAGGACCGTCTTACTCAACTCACTAAATTCTGGGGGTAGTGACGAAATGCCCAAGCCCTGGGGAAGGCAGCAGACTCTGCTCCAGAAGTTTTCTCAAGTTGGAACTTGAGCTGAGGTTTGGGATAAGTTTGGAGAGGTCAAGAAGAAGGGGGGCACTCTAGGCAGGGGGCATGGAAGCTAGAGTATCAAGCCTTAGGAGGCTGTCTTAGCTCCGGCTGCTATAATAAATACCATAGGCTGCTGGCTCCAACAATAGACACTCATTGCTCACAGTTCTGGAGGCTGGGAAATCTAAGATCAAGCTATCAGGAGATTCAGTTCCTGGTGAGGACTCTCTTCCTGACTTCCAGACAGCACCATCTCACTGTGTCTTCATATGGTGGAGAGAGAATGGGGGTTCCACCCTCATGACCTCATCTAAACCCAATTACGTCCCAAGGGCCCCACCTCCAAATACCATCACATTGGGAGTTCTGGCTTCAACATAAGAATTTGGACGAGAAGAGGACACAAACATTCAGTCCATAACAGAGACTTACACGGTGGGCAGGGAGAGCTAAAAGGGAGATGATGATTCTGCAGGTGGCTTACATTTTTGGCAAATCCTGTCTCCCCTCTAGATCTTTAGCTCAGACAGGGGAACCTAAACCTGGTCTTACATAAAAAGTAGTGCTGAGGTTTCCTTCTGCAATTCAGAGTCCCCGTCTCTGCCCCAGATATACTAAAGCAGAATCTCCTGGGACAGGGACAGGAAATTTGGACTTTTTCATTTCCTCAAGTGGTTACTTTTTATTGAGATACAATTCAAATAACACAAATGTAACCATATTAAAGTGTGCAACTCAGTAGCGCTTAGCACATTCGCAATGATATGATATGCAACCACCAACTTTATCTAGTTCCAAACCATATTCATCATCCCATAAGGAAACTCCTTACCCATTAAAAGGAAACCCCCAGGGACTTGCCTGGCGGTCCAGTGGTTAAGACTCCACGCTTCCAATGCAGGGGGCGCAGGTTTGATCCCTGGTCGGGGAACTAATATCCCACATGCCATGTGGCATGGCCAAAAAGTAAAAAAAAAAAAAAAAAAAAGACATCAAAACGAAACCCCTATATCCCATTCCCCCTTCCTGCCAGCCCCTGGCAACCACTAATCTGTCTTCTGACTCTATGAATTTGCCTACTCTCATTATTTCATATAAATGGAATCATACCATGTGATTTGTGTCTCTCTTCTTTCACTTAGCATCATGTTTTCAAGGTTCATCCATGTTGTAGCATGTGTCGGAATTTCATTTCTTTTTAGGACTGGCCACTATTCCATTGGATGCACCACATTTTGTTTGTCCTTTCGTCCACCGATGGATATTTGGGCTGTCTCCATCTTTTGGCAATTGTGAATAGAGACGTCCTCCAAGTAATTTTGAGTTCGCGGACCTGAGAGTTGCCATTTTGGAACCGTGCTGAGGTGACAATCACTTAAGAAAACCAGAGTTCTCAAACTTCAGTGCACCTCACTCAGAACCGCCTGGAGAGCCTGCTGAAAACACCCGTGCCAGGGCCCTACATCCAGATACTCTGATTCAGTGGATTTGGGAGCGCCTGGATACCTTTATTTTCGATGAGGTCCCCCACCTCATCCCTGCAAGTTTTGATGAAATGGCCAAACCACCATTCTGTAAGAAACGGTGACTTAAAAGTCATCCATGGTTGCTCAAATTGCGCGGGTTTTTTTTTTCTATTTTTTAAACACTTGCCTATTATTTGTCAAATATTCAGTAGTGAGCATGTTTTACGTTTACATTCAAATTTATTTTAAGTATTAATGAATTTTAAAAAAGGAAAAGGCTCTAATGCCTTGCTAGATTCCTAGCCTCTGCCTCTCTCCAACCCCCTCCCCCCACCAAAGACGACTTCCTGACCCCCCTCCTGCGCTCCCCCAAGCTCAGGCTCTCTCTAAAAAGCACACACACACACATTAAGAAAGTCAACCTCTGATTTCTATGCACAGGACACTTTTGCCTACGGCGTGTCATACAATTTGCTTACTTACTGTGCGCTTTTTGGAGCTTCTGAGGAAATCAAAGCAGGGGGCGGGATCTCTGTTTGTTTTCCTACAGATAATGATATTCTCCCACCACCTAAGTTAATAGATGGAGGCTTGCAGGCATTTATGAGTGCTGTCTTTAATGCGGTGCTGGAATATTTGCCCTATAAATTCTTAAGAACAGACTTACAGATTGCCTGTTACCAGCATTATGGGCTATTAATGAATCAGTTACAGCTACGTATTTTTTTGGAAATTGCATTTTCCCTTTGTGTTCACATTCTAAGCAGCTAAAAATCGGAGAGAGACAGAACACCTGTGCTGGATGAGGGTTGCAATTTCCTACAGAGAGATGGCAGGGGAAGGGGGATGACAACTAGGTCTGCAAAGACAAACTGGAGCAAGGAAGAAAGAGGAGCAAAGGGCCCCCAGCAGCTATAGGTGTTGCTGCAGCGTTTTAGAGCCCCGATCCATCTCCTGGTGTCCTCCGGTAGCAAGGCTGAGTCTGCCAGTGTCATCGCGATTCCTTTGCTGTAAATCCCCCGGTAGTTCTCGACTCAGGGAGCTCTGTGTTAACTTCACATTTAACGATACGCCGGTGTGGATGGTCACCTGAGCCTTGCTGGGACTCCCCAGCTGCTGTGCACAAACACCGTCACGTGGGAGGACAGATCTCCACAGCCCCTTCCCCGGCAGGGGGAAGCCTGGGCCTCCTTCAAGGCTCCTGTCCCAATCTGGAAGCTGGGGAGTCCCCAGGGGCTGACACTGCACTCATGTCTGGCACTTCAGGCAGCTGCTCTTTCCCCACCCACAGCAGCGCAGCACTGCTCCAGCCCGGGGACTCGCAGCTCCCTCGACTGGCACTCACCTCACGGCCGAGCATCCTTTACCCCTCAGCCTGCTCCACGGAAGGACCCCGCGGCACTGGTGCTGGACCACAGTGTCGCACACTTTGCATTTTACACAGACACTTCTTTCCTCTCAACAGTGCCAAGTCCAGTATGACAAAAGTCAAAGCCGCATTTTGGGGGTTTGAAAACATTATTTTCTCTTTGTTTGTTCTTGTCAGAACTCCTCTTTTCTTCCAACCACTAAGCCTTCTTGCAGGGACTGAGTCACTATGCCCATGGAATGTTTTCCCCACCAGCAGATTCACTGGAACAGATCCCTCTGTCACCTTACAGTCTCTTCTCATTGAGCCTTCCCTCCCCCTGCCACACTGTGGTGTGTGCGTGCTTGTTGTGTCTGAACACCAAGCATTAAGGCCGGTGGAATTTTTTTTTTTCCCAGAAGCCTCCAGTGCAAATCACTGGATGCAAAGAGATCCAGGGAAGAGCAGTTTCTGGCATCACACATCCTGTGTGTGATATAAGAAGGCGTGGCCACCTGCTCTAACAAACCAACCCCATGTCTCCGTGGCCTAAGACAATCAGGTTTATTTCCCACTGACCTCACAGTCTGATGCAGATGGACAGGTTTTCCTGGTAGCTCTCTTCCAAGTGATGACTCAGGGATCCAGGCTCCTTTCATCAGGAGCTGCTGCAACCTTGAATACTTCACCACCACTGCAGAAGTGAGGGGAGAGGAACTTTCAAAGAGATGCTCACATTTTAGCCAAGGGCCTAAACCCAGTCATGTGGATCCAACTTGATTGCAAAGGGAGCTGGGAAATTTGATGTGTGCCCAAGAAGTGGAAATGGGATTGCTGGGCCATTTACCCAGGTTCCGCTTTGGCTCAGCCAGGAACCCAGACACATATGGGTTCCCAAAAATTCTGTATATTTTATATACAAATAAAATGTATAGGGGGCAGCCCCTACACATCCTGTCCCAACTTCCCTGCCAGAATGGGACAACAATTTGACAGTTAACCAGGAGACAGGAGAGTCCGAGACCCCTTGGAATCTTCCCAGAATATTCCCTACCCAGGCACCTGTTACTGAATCAGAACCTTCCCTAGTGGAATCACTCCTTGGATGGAGGAATGGTCAGAAGCCCCCTGTTAAAATGCTCCTTCAGGGGAGAGGCCCTCACGTGGATTTGCAAAGTTCACTTATCAAATGAGCTCACTGATTGATTCATTCATGTCATTGATGCCTACAGGGGCAAAGGACTGGGGATACCTTGTGACAAGAGTGTCCCCTTGGAGAACAGCAGGCAGATTGCTGCAGGATGAGGACGCAGGATGGAAATGGGTAGCACAATCTGGTCCTGGGGCCCTGCGGGGGGGTGGAGGGGGGCTGATCTGAGGCATTAAGGAGGCACTGAAGGGCTCTGGGTATGAAACACAGGGAGCTAGAGAAGGGTTATTTAGTGATTTTGCCTGCAGCCAGCACTGCCTGAGATGACTTTGTCCTCCAGCCTCTGTCACATCCTCTGGCCTATTTCTTTGAAGATAAGGTCTGGGGCTTAAAACCAGAGGCTTTCAATTTATGTAAACAGAAAACCTTCATTGGCAAGATCTCTGGGCACAGTGGAAACGCTGGACTGGAAAGCAGGAGCCTGGGTCTGGCGCTGACTCGACCTGGAGATGGTGGGTCTGTCACCTCTCTTCTCGGGGCCTCAGTTTCCCCGTGTGCAGTTGGGCCACACTAGAGACAACAAGAGGACTGATGGAGCTGTGGGAAAGCGTGAGGCTCTAGTCTTAGTAAGAGCTGGGTTCACATCCTCAGACACACATTTAGCCCATGTGGCCAAGAAGACGGATTCACGCCCACAGCCATCCACAGCCCTTCCTCTTGTCTTCCCCTTCAACAGAGGCCAGAAAGCTAACGTCTCACACTTCTAGAGGCTCTTACAGCTTGAGGCAGTTATGGTCTGTGAAAAGATACAAGTCTCTAGGGAAAGCACCCCTCCTAGAATGAAAAGACAAAGCTTCAAGAGAAAAGGTTAGGAGCGACCTTCAAGATGGCAGAGGAGTAAGATGTGGAGATCACCTTCCTCCCCATAAATACGTCAAAAATACATCTACATGTGGAACAACACCTACAGAACACCTACTGAACGCTGGAAGAAGACCTCAAACTTCCCAAAAGGCAAGAAAATCTCCACGTACCCGGCCATGTGGCTGACAGGGTCTTGGTGCTCTGGCCTGGTGGGAGAGCCGAGTTCAGGACACTGGACCCCCAGAGACCTCCTGGCCCCCACGTAATTCCAATTGGCGAGAGCTCTCCCAGAGATCTCCACCTCAACGCTAAGACCCAGCACCACGCAACGACCAGCAAGCTCCAGTGCTGGACGCCCCATGCCAAACAACTAGCAAGACAGGAACACAACCCCACCCATTAGCAGAGAGGCTGCCTAAAATCATACTAAATTCACAGACACCCTAAACGCACCACCGGACGCAGCCCTACCCACCAGACAGACAAGATTCAGGCCCACCCACCAGAACACAGGCACTAGTCCCCACCATAGGAAGCCTACACAAGCCACTGAACCAACTTTACCCACTGGGGGCAGACACCAAAAACAATGGGAACTATGAACCTGCAGCCTGCGAAGAGAAGACCCCAAACACAGTAAGTTAAGCAAAATGAGAAGACAGAAAAACACAGAGAAGATGAAGGAGCAAGGTAAAAACCCACCAGACGTAACAAATGAAGAGGAAATAGGGAGCCTACCTGAAAAAGAATTCAGAGTAATGATAGTAAAGATGATCGAAAATCTTGGAAATAGAATGGAGAAAATACAAGAAATGTTTAAGAAGGACCTAGAAGGACTAAAGAGCAAACAAACAGTGATGAACAACACAATAAATGAAATTGAAAATTCTCTAGAAGGAATAAATAGCAGAATAACTGGGGCAGAAGAATGGATAAGTGACCTGGAAGATAAAATAGTGGAAATAACTACTGCAGAGCAGAATAAAGAAAAAAGAATGAAAAGAATTGAGCACAGTCTAAGAGACCTCTGGGACAACATTAAATGCACCAACATTTGAATTATAGGGGTCCCAAAGAAGAAGAGAAAAAGAAAGGGTCTGAGAAAATATTTGAAGAGATTAGAGTTGAAAGCTTCCCTAACATGGGAAAGGAAATAGCCAGCCAAGTCCAGGAAGTGCTGAGAGCACCATACAGGATAAACCCAAAGAGAAACACACTAAGACACAAATTAATGAAACTATTAAAAATTAAATACAAAGAATAAATATTAAAAGCAACAAGGGAAAAGCAACAAATAACATACAAGGGAATCCCCCTAAGGTTAACAGCTGATCTTTCAGCAGAAACTCTGCAATCCAGAAGAGAGTGGCAGAACATATTTAAAGTGATGAAAGGGAAAAACCTACAACCAAGATTACTCTACCCAGCAACAATCTCATTCAGATCTGACGGAGAAATTAAAACCTTTACAGACAAGCAAAAGCAAAGAGAATTCAGCACCACCAAACCAGCTCTACAACAAGTGCTAAAGGAACTTCTCTAAGTAGGAAACACAAGAGAAGAAAAGGACCTACATAAACAAATGCAAAACAATTAAGAAAATGGCAATAGGAACACACATAACAATAATTACCTTAAATGTGAACGGATTAAATACTCCATCCAAAAGACACAGGCTTGCTAAATGGATACATAAACAAGATCCATATATATGCTGTCTACAAGAGACTTCAGACCTAGGGACACATACAGACTGAAAGTGAGGCGATGGTAAAAGATATTCCATGCAAATGGAAATCAAAAGGAAGCTGGAGTAGCAATTCTCATATCAGACAAAATAGACAAAATAAAGACTATTACAAAAGACAAAGAAGGACACTACATAATGATCAAGGGATCAATCCAAGAAGAAAAGATAACAGCTGTAAATATTTATGCACCCAACATAGGAGCACTTCAATACATAAGGCAAATGCTAACAGCCACAAAAGGGGAAATCAACAATAATACAATCATAGTAGGGGAATTTAATACCCCACTTTCACCAATGGACAGATCATCCAAAATGAAAATAAAAAAGGAAACACAAGCTTTAAATGACACATTAAACAAGATGGGTGTAATCTATATTTATAGGACATTCCATCCAGAAACAACAGAATACACTTTCTTCTCAAGTGCTCATGGAACATTCTCCAGGATAGATCATACCTTGGGCCACAAATCAAGCCTTGGTAAATTTAAGAAAATTGAAATTGTATCAAGTACCTTTTCCAACCACAATGCTACCAGACTAGATATCAATTACAAAAAAAACTCTGTAAAAAATACAAACACATGCAGGCTAAACAATACGTTCCTAAATAACCAAGAAATCACTGAAGAAATCAAAGAGGAAATCAAAAAATACCTAGAAACAAATGACAATGGAGACACGACGACCCAAAATCTATGGGATGCAGCAAAAGCAGTTCTAAGAGGGAAGTTTATAGCAATACAATCCTACATCAAGAAACAAGCAAAATCTCAAATAAACAACCTAACCTTACACCTAAATCAATTCGAGAAAGAAGAACAAAAAACTCCAAAGTTAGCAGAAGGAAAGAAAACATAAAGATCAGATCAGAAATAAATGAAAAAGAAATGAGGGAAACAATAGCAAAGATCAATAAAACTAAAAGCTGGTTCTTTAAGGAGGTAAAAAAAATTGATAAACCACTAGCCAGACTCATCAAGAGAAAAAGGGAAAAGACTCAAATCAAAAGAATTAGAAATGAAAAAGGAGAAGTAACAACTGACACCGCAGAAATACAAATCAAGAGAGATTACTACAAGCAACTATATGCCAATAAAATGGACAACCTGGAAGAAATGGACAAATTCTTAGAAAAGCACAACCTTCTGAGACTGAACCAGGAAGAAATAGAAAATATAAATAGACCAATCACAAGCACTGAAATTGAAACTGTGATTAAAAATCTTCCAACAAACAAAAGCCCAGGACCAAATGGCTTCACAGGCTAATTCTATCAAACATTTAGAGACGAGCTAACACCTATCCTTCTCAAATTCTTCCAAAATACAGCAGAGGGAGGAACACTCTCAAACTCATCTATGAGGACACCATCACCCTGATACTAAAACCAGACAAAGCCATTACAAAAAAAGAAACCTACAGGTCAGTATCTCTGGTGAACATAGATGCAAAAATCCTCAACAAAATCCTAGCAAACAGAATCCAGCAGCACATTAAAAGGATCACACACCATGATCAAGTGGGGTTTATCCCAGGAATGCAAGGATTCTTCAATATATGCAAATCAATTAATGTGATAAACCATATTAACAAACTAAAGGAGAAAAAGCATATGATCATCTCAATAGATGCAGAAAAAGCTTTTGACAAAATTCAACACCAATTTACGATAAAAACTCTCCAGAAGTAGGCATAGAGGAAACTTACCTCAACATAAATAAAGGCCATATATGACAAACCCACAACCAACATCGTTCTCAATGGTGAAAAACTGAAAGCATTTCCACTAAGATAAGGAACAACACAAGGCTGCCCACTCTCACCACTATTATTCAACATAGTTTTGGAAGTTTTAGCCACAGCAATCAGAGAAGAAAAAGAAATAAAAGGAATCCAAATCGGTAAAGAAGAAGTAAAACTGTCACTGTTTGCAGATGACATGATACTATACATAGAGAATCCTAAAGATGCTACCAGAAAACTACTAGAGCTAATCAATGAATTTGGTAAAGTAGCAGGATACAAAATTAATGCACAGAAATCTCTTGCATTCCTTTACACTAATGATGAAAAACCTGAAAAAGAAATTAAGGAAATGCTCCCATTTACCACTGCAACAAAAAGAATAGAATACCTAGGAATAAACCTACCTAAGGAGACAAAAGACCTATATGCAGAAAACTATAAGACACTGATGAAAGAAATTAAAGATGATACAAATAGATGCAGAGATATACCATGTACTTGGATTGGAAGACTCAACATTGTGAAAATAACTATACTACCCAAAGCAATCTACAGATTCAATGCAATCCCTATCAAACTACCACTGGCATTTTTTACAGAACTAGAACAAAAAATTTCACCATTTGTATGGAAACACAAAAGACCCTGAATAGCCAAAGCAATCTTGAGAAAGAAAAACGGAGCTGGAGGAATCAAGCTCCCTGACTTCAGACTATACTACAAAGCTACAGTAATCAAGACAGTATGGTACTGGCACAAAAACAGAAGGATCAATGGAACAGGACAGAAAGCCCAGAGATAAACCCACGCACATACGGTCACCTTATCTTTGATAAAGGAGGCAAGAATATACAATGGAGAAAAGACAGCCTCTTCAATAAGTGGTGCTGGGAAAACTGGACAGCTACATGTAAAAGAATGAAATTAGAACACTCCCTAACACCATACACAAAAATAAACTCAAAATGGATTAGAGACCTAAATATAAGGCCAGACACTATAAAACTCTTAGAGGAAAACATAGGCAGGACACTCTATGACATAAATCACAGCAAGATCATTTTCAACCCACCTCCTAGAGAAATGGAAATAAAAACAAAAATAAACAAATGGGACCTAATGAAACTTAAAAGCTTTTGCACAGCAAAGGAAACCATAAACAAGATGAAAAGACAACCCTCAGAATGGGAGAACATATTTGCAAACGAAGCAACTGAGAAAAAGATTTATCTCCAATATATACAAGCAGCTCATGAAGCTCAATATCAAAAACACAAACAACCGAATCCAAAAATGGGCAGAAGAGCTAAATAGACGTTTCTCCAAAGAAGATATACAGATTGCCAACAAACACATGAAAGGATGCTCAACATCACTAATCATTAGAGAACTGCAAATCAAAACTACAATTAGGTATCACCTCACACCAGTCAGAATGGCCATCATCAAAAAATCTACGAACAATAAATGCTAGAGAGGGTGTGGAGAAAAGGGAACCTTCGTGCACTGTTGGTGGGAATGTAAATTGATACAACCATTATGGAGAACAGTATGGAATTCAGTATGGAGAACAGTTTTTCCTTAAAAATCTAAAAATAGGGCTTCCCTGGTGGTGCAGTGGTTGAGAATCTGCCTGCCAATGCAGGGGACACGGGTTCGAGCCCTGGTCTGGGAAGATCCCAAATGCCGCGGAGCAACTAGGCCTGTGAGCCACAACTACTGAGCCTGCGCGTCTGGAGCTTGTGCTCTGAAACACAAGAGGCTGTGACAGTGAGACGTCCATGCACTGCAATGAAGAGTGGCCCCCGCTTGCCACAACTAGAGAAAGCCCTCGCACAGAAACAAAGACCCAACACAGCCATAAATAAATAAATAAGCTTTCATTTAAAGAAAAAAATCTAAAAATACAACTACCATATGACCCAGCAATCCCACTACTGGGCATATACCCTGAGAAAACCATAATTCAAAAAGAGTCATGTACCACAATGTTCACTGCAGCACTATTTACAATAGCCAGAACATGGAAGCAAACTAAGTGTCCATCAACAGATGAATGGATAAAGAAGATATGGCACATATATACAACGGAATGTTACTCAGTGATAAAAAGAAACTAAATTGAGTTATTTGTAGCGAGGTGGATGGACCTAGAGACTGTCATACAGAGTGAAGTAAGTCAGAAAGAGAAAAACAAGTACCGTATGCTAACACATATATATGGAATCTAAAAAATAATGGTTCTGATGAACCTAGGTGCAGGACAGGAATAAAGACGCAGATGTAGAGAATGGACTTGAGGACACTGGGAGGGGGAAGGGTAAGCTGGGATGAAGTGAGAGAGCAGCACTGACATATATACACTACCAAATGTAAAACAGATAGCTAGTGGGAAGCAGCTGCATCGCACAGGGAGATCAGCTTGGTGCTTTGTGACCACCTAGAGGGGTGGGATAGGGAGGATGGGAGGGAGACAAAAGAAGGAGGGGATATGGGGATATATGTATACATATAGCTGGTTCACTTTGTTATACAGCAGAAACTAACACAACGTTGTAAAGCAATTATACTCCAATAAAGATGTTAAAAAAAAAAAGAGAGAGAGAAAGGGTTTGCCATGTTCATTCCTGTTGCCAAGGTCATGAAAAAGATGCTTGAAGGTGCAGCAGCATCGTGTAACCATGAGGAAGAAAGCCACACTATGAGAATGGAGAGTAGTAGAGCAGGAAGACAGAGGGAGCCTGTGTCCCTGAGGAAGTTCTTGTGGATAAAATCTTGAGCAGCTGACAGCAAGCCTCTTATTTCACGGGCCAAATAAAACCCCTGACAGATGTGTCAGGTCTCAGTTACTTGCAGCCACTCGCAATTCTAACTAACCCTTGAGCCAGTTCTTTAATGTTTTTTAAAATTAATATTTATTGAGCACTTACTTTGTGACAGGTATGTACCAGGCACACTATATCTATTCTGTCCAATTTGTCACAATAACTCATTTCATAAATGCAAAATTTGAGGCTCAGACGGTGTAAGTAATTTGCTCAAGGTGAAACAGCATGAATTTGACCTCTAGAACCTGGGCTGTTAACCATGACCCATGCTCTACTTTCCTGAACCTCAGTTTCCCTATCTGTAAAATAAGACAGCAGGAGGCAGTGTTGTAAACGAGCCAAGCCTATGGGCTCTGAATAATTCAGAGTGACATCAGCTCAAATCCTGCCTCCACCACTTGGTGCTGTGTGACTTGAGGAAGTAACTAAACCTCTCTGAGCCCCAGTTTCTTTTTCAATAACTTGGACAATTAGAGGACCTACCTCATAGGGTTGTCCTAAAGATTAAACATCAGGTAAAGCTGTGAGCACGGAGCCCAGCAGAGAGCAGGCACTTCTCTGCAGCTGAGATCATCTCCCCTCTCCCTTCTAGTACAGGATTTCCATAACCTTGGCGGCTGGTTGTACATCAGTGAAATATCCGACATCATTCCCTGGGGAAGAAGGACTACTGTGGCTCTCTAGGTACAGATGACAAACTGAATACAGAAATTTTTCGTCTGAAACCAACTATTTTTTAAAACAACAGTTTACGAGTTAAAAAAAAAAAAGGGACTTCCCTGGTGGCGCCATGGTTAAGAATCCGCCTGCCAATGCAGCGGGCACGGGTTCGAGCCCTGGTCTGGGAAGATCCAACATGCCGCGGAGCAACTTAGCCCGTGCGCCACAACTACTGAGCCCGCGTGCCACAATTACTGAAGCCTGTGTGCCTAGAGCCGTGCTCCGCAACAAGAGAAGCCACCGCAATGAGAAGACTGTGCAACACAACGAAGAATAGCCCCCGCTCGCCATGACTAGATAAAGCCCGCGCGCAGCAACGAAGACCCAACACAGCCAAAAATAAATAAATAAATAAGTTTTTAAATAAAAGTATTAAAACTGTTTACTACTTTGTTTACTCCCAGCAAGGGTTAGATCAAAGCATCCAGCTCCTCCCTGACGCAAGTAATGGAGGAGGGAGAGAGGGAATCACTCTCCAGGGGGCTTCGCCGGACTCCACGGCTAAGCTCAAAACTTAAAAACCTGCAAATGGGAGGGAAAGGGGTAGGCGCGGAAATAATAAGAAGCGGGTCCCAAGAAGGTTGTATTAAAAACAATGAAACCGTAATGTTTTCCATGACAGATTTCATCAGTGCCGCCTGAGTGCATTCTATTAAACCTCATTTATTACATTTTGAGGAACATAATTTAGATATAAGATCCCAGACAGTTTGCAAACTAGCTGAATCCGGACGCATCACCGTCCCCGCCGTGCACGGAAAGCAGGCTGTTTTTCCTCTTGATGGTCTCAGGGCTCTCCCTCTACAGTTTGTGTGGGGGAAGGAGACAGTAAGCCGGGATGGGTGTGGACGGCTCCATGCTGTTATTTGCCGTCTTTCTCCTCCCTCGAGCCGTTTGGACGTGTTGGGCTTCCTGCCCTGTAGCATAAACATCTCTGAAGTTGAACAGGCATACTTCGTTGTGTTCTGGAATCTGCAGGCTGATAGGAAATAGGTGCACAGGTGCCAAAAAAGCAACATACACGCGCAGCACAAATTGTTGATTTGTTTATCTAAGGGTCTCCCCTGAGCCTCCCAAGACTCCCCCCACCCACTCGGAGAATCTCATTTACTGGGATTTACAAAGCAGGAGTTGACCCAGTGGATGAAACAGATGATATTTTCATTCTAGGATTTCCAGGTCACTGGGAAGTCTCCCTACTCCCACCAAACTCCCAGCCCAAAACACTTCTCCAGCCCTGCTTTCTAAGGCCTAAAATGCCCCTTTGTGAAAACCAAAAGAGTTAAGGCATGCCAGAGACTCTATGTTATTTCATCTATTCCTCTCCTTGGTCCACTCAGGGCATGCATTAGTCATCCTGCTGCATGGAGGACAACACACACTCAGACTGGTGAAGCGACTTTCCCAGGGTCACTCGGTGATTAAGTGGCAGAACCAGGAATCCAAGCCCAGGGGATACTGTATACGATTTAAACATTCTTTTAATGGCAGGACACAACACGCTGACACTCAGAGGAAGGGCAGAAGTCTTTGTCACTGACAGCTCCAAATGAGAGAAGGCCACCATGCAGGGCCTCCCAGGGGCTTGCACTGGGGGCAGGGTAACATCGAGTTGGAGCTACTGCAGGGGCACCTTATGGACGGCAAGCACAACGGGGCTACCTGGGTCTCTGGGGCTCCCTGTGGACTGGCTGGTACTTGCTCTGGCATGATTAGGGCAGGTGCACTGTGACCCCAGAGTGTGAGAGCCCCATGATCAGCTGCTCAAGAAGAGGAACTAACAAGCCTCTAGACAGGGCCTCAAAACTGGGTTAAGACAGCATTTTAAAAATATATTATATATATATCATACATGTTATAGGTGGGTCTAATTCTGAATCCCATATCCTTTTCCTCTCTCTGTGCTGAAAATGCCTATCAACCTTGGGGTCACCCATCCTCAAGACATTCACCTGGTCACCCTGTCTTGTTGGCCCCATCTCTGAAAAGTCTCTTGGATTAGTGCCCTGCTCGAGAAAGTTACGCTCAGATCTCTTTCATGAACTACAAGGCCCTTCGAGAGAGCAACACAGGGTTAAGAGAAAGAAAGTGAGCTCAGAGGTCAGCACAGGGGTCAAACTGTGGCCGTGTCACTTGTTAGCTGCACGACCTCAGACATCAGTGTCCCGTTGAGCCTCACCTGCATCTGCAAAATGGGAATTAGAGGATGGCCTGCCGCTGGAGATCGCCAGGAGGGAAGAAGGCAGATTATCTGTTGGCAATCCTGGCAGAGAGTAAGTCCTCAGTTAAGATAACGCAGCACTGCTGCTGCTGTGATTCTGTGCGCTCCGGCGCAAACCTGCATTTCAACCTTGCCAGCCACACTCTGCTCCCCAAACACTACCGTGCTCCTCCTTACGTCTCTGCCTCGGCTGGGATACTTTTCTGTACACCTTTCCCACTTCCCAGCACGTCCTGGTCATCCTTCAGGGCTCACCTCCATGGTCTTCTCCTCCAAGAAGCCTCCCGGAGCCACTGCCTACCCCAGCGGAATCCAGCTCTCCCTGCCCAGAGCTCCCTCCCACTCCGGCAAAGTCTGAACTGGGCATCTGGTGGGAAGGAAGCCGGGTTCCTACCTGCTACCCCCACAGTGAGCTACGTGAGGAAGTGCAGAATCTTATCACACAGTGGAGTGGTAGCTGTCTTGATGTATTAGTCAGGGTTCTCCAGAGAAACAGAACCAGCAGGACAGATAGATATAGATGTAGATTTTTCAATATTATATATATAGTCTATCAATAGACTATAGATCTATATCAATCTATATCTATATCTACATGAGGATATTTATTATAGGAATGGGCTCGTGTGATTATGATCTGCCCTCTACAAGCTGGAGACCCAAGAGAGCCGGTGGTGTGATCCAGTCCACGTTCAACTCTGGGCCTCCCTTAGCCCAGCCAAGCTGACACTTAAAACTAACAGTTATAGCTGATGAGGCACCTTTGAGTAGCTGCCTTCCCTTTCTTGTCTCACTCCTCCACTCCGTCACCTTCGCTCCTCAACTTGCACTCAAGTTCTTATCTCAGGGGCTGCTTCTGGGGGAATCCAGATTGACACGTAATCCCCGCTAGCCATGAGATCTGGAGCATGTTACTTAAACTCTCTGTGCCTCCACCTTCCCTTCTAGAAATGAAAATAGTTTTACTTATGGAATTTTATTACGAGGATGAGATGAGCTAAGTTGCGCCTGGGAAAGTGCCTGAAAAATAGAAAACACTATAAATATTAGGTCTTATTATTCTCAAGATCTAGCTTAGGACCTGGCATATGCTATGGCTTCACAAAAGTGTTTGCTGGTTAAAGCATATTGAATCTCTCAGGATGGAGGAAGGCTGTATATTGAGCCTTTTCATTCCGCATTAGTTAGGTTCTTCCAGTTACCAAGAACTCACTCAAGCAAACACAAGCAAGGCAGCCTGTTTCAAGGATGTACCTGCAGGAACAGAGACGGGCGTCTCTAAGGAACTGCAGAACCACCAGCCAGGCAGACTGTACCAAGGCAGGAGCATAAGTGGGGAATAGGAAGGTGTCTCAGATTCCGAGAACAGCCCTAGTGAATGGGTTATCTTGTCATCCTCCAAGAGCTGCAGGGTGCTTTTGTGTCTTCCCTCTAGAGATCTATTGCTCATACAGCTCACCTGCTCCCTCTGTATTGCCTCTCTTTGTACAACTTTCTGGTTCCACTGAGGTCTCTGAGTTTCCAGTAACATCTCTTTCCCCGTGGATTCTGTTCCAGTCGAGAAATAGTCATAGGAGTCAAAATGGGATGAAGACATCAACTTTGGGGGTGGTAAAGCTGCACTTCGGAGCACAGTGTAGACTTGTGACAAGAGGCAAGAATTCCGCTCCTTCCCCCCCAGTCTAGACCTTGATTCTTCCCTCAGCAAAGAGTCTGCTCTCCAGCCAGCCTGGCCCACACCTGCTGACCAAGAAGAGACCTGACAGAGGTGAGAGTACAGGTCATCTCACTGCAGAGGGGCAGGAGCTGAGAACAGACGTTCTGAACAACTCTGAAACCAGAGCTTGACAGAGAGACCAAGCTGGCCACACTCAGACCTGTTCCCAGCTTCACCAGCAGATCATCTATTCACCCTGCTGGTAGAGTGAGAAAAGGAGGAGGAGGGATGGACTGACACCCTCCCTGGTACTTCTAGAACGGGCGGTAGAAGTTGTTATTGTAATGGACTATGGCAGACTAGACAGGGGAGGGTTGGAATGTTTTTTCCTGCAGCTACTAACTGACCAACCTTGCCTGTGTCTATAGTTCAAATTCCCAAGAGACAGGACCTGATTGGCCCAGAGACTCATCTTCATCTCTGTTTGGACAGCTAGTCCATAAAGAGCTAGCTCAAAGGCCATTGGCCAGCCTACCCCTTAGTGCAACCTGAAATTGCCCTGTTCATTTATTTGTTTATCATCTTCCCACACCCCGACTAGGGTGTTCCTGAGGGACAGGAATCTTGTCTGTTATGGTCATTGTTTCATCCCCAGCATCTAGAAAGGTACATGGCACAAAGTAGGAGTTGGATAAATATTTATTGAATATAAGATTGAATGATTGATTAATGCAACAAATAAGTGAGTGAATGAACAAACCTAACAGGTTTATAAAAAGCCCTACTTACATCACTGGAGCCTCTCCTCTATCACCCAGGGAACTCAGCTTCAGCCCGCAGCTTGTTTAGCCCACGGGGCAAAGTCCCTCAGGTAATGAGACCTCACTCACCTACAAGGCAATTGAGTGAGTTTCCATTGTCATGGCAGCGAGCCGATGCCCATCAAAGCAACTCAGCCAAGTGTTCCTTCTAACCACTGGAATCTTTCTGAGAGATGTTCTGACCAACACAATTTTCTCCATCTTATTCTATTTCCAGTGATGTTTTAGCCCATCTTGAAACTGGACCACTTCTCTGATTACCTGCTTCTTAATCCAACTCTGTCTGCACCAGTACCCTTGATTAACGCCTTTCCCACAGACTACAAAGTCCTTCTCCAACTCACTACCCAGGGCATTATTTAACAGAAACCTAAACCCAGCAAGCTAATGAAAACAGCTCTTGCAAATAATCCTTTAAAGGGGTTTTAAGTACCCAGTTCCTACTAAACTGATGCAAATTAATGACCTTTAGGAGGCTTCTAAAAACTCACTATTCTTTTACCCAGAAGGGAGTAGCGATGAGATCACAGATACTAAGCACCAAAACAAATCAGTCCCAAGTTTAATCACTGCTGAGCCTGACACAGTGTTAAAAGGGGACAGTGCCCTGGAGAGCTCTGAAAAAGGAGAACTCAGTGTTGCTAAAAGAAGTAGACGGGGATGCCCCAAAGGAAGGGACTTTGCCCCAATTTCCTCAGCATTGGTCAGAGGGGCTGGGAAACTTAAAGGCTGAGCTATACTCATGAATAAATAAGACCTCCAGGGCCATTGTGCAGATCAGAGATAAAATGTAAATGTAAAATGTAAATGTAAATCTGCACATAGCAGATGCTCAATAAAGGCTAAATGTTGTTATGATGAAAACCACACACTGGTGCCTGTGACAGCAGGGACCTGGAGAAAGAGGGTCAGTCCAGGGGCAGGGGTGTCTTGGCACCAAAGGGCTTTAGTGTGCTCAGCAAAGTGGAGGCTTTGGAGCTATGAGGTTTACAGCTCCAGGACATGTATTTAAGGGCCCCTACGGCCAAAAGGGCCAATTTAGGAAGGTCCTAAGTTAGCTGACTTGTTGAGAGGGCAGAGCAGAGGCTTCCTCTCAAGGGAGCTGAGGTCAGGGTGAACCTCTCCAATTCTGTGAGTCTACACTGGACCAGAAGTATCTTTCCTTGTATTCCTCTTCAAATTCACAGTGCACTCTCTACCCCTTCTCACCATCCCTGTCCTCTGATTTACAGCTCTAGGTTCACCTCCTCCAGGAAGCCCTCCTAGACTTTTGCAACCTACATACTCTTTTTCCCATCTCTATATCCCTATGACATTCACAGTCTGCAGCAAACAGTTTAGCCTCCTTTTTCCACTTTACACCTTACTGGTTTCTACTACGTGAGATCTGGGAGCCCTCTTTTTTTTTTTTTTTTTAATTAAAACCCCATGGCTTATTTATTTTATAACTGTAGGTTTTTACCCCTCATTCCCCTTTACCTATTTCTCCCAGTCCCCATGCCCTCCCCTCTGGCAATCACTCATTTTTTTCTCTGTATCTATGAGTTTGTTTTCTTTTTTTTGATTTTTATTTTATTTTTTATACAGCACGTTCTTATTAGTTATCCATTTTATACATATTAGTATACATATATATCAATCCCAATCTCCCAATTCATCACAGCACCACCACCATCCCCCACCACCACTTTCCCACTTGGTGTCCATACATTTGTTCTCTGCATCTGTGTCTCAGTTTCTGCCCTGCAAACAGGTGCATCTGTACCATTTTTCTAGATTCCACATATATACATTAATATTCCATATTTGTTTTTCTCTTTCTGACTTACTTCACTCTGTATGACAGTCTCTAGATTCATCCACATCTCCACAAATGACCCAATTTCGTTCCTTTTTATGGCTGAGTAATATTCCATTGTATATATGTACCACTTCTTCTTTATCCATTTGTCTGTCGATGGGCATTTAGGTTGCTTCCATGACCTGGCTATTGTAAGTAGTGCTGCAATGAACATTGGGGTGCATGTGTCTTTTTGAATTATGGTTTTCTCTGGGTATATGCCCAGTAGTGGGATTGCTGGATCATATGGTAATTCCAGTTTTAGTTTTTTAAGGAACTTCCATACTGTTCTCCATAGTGGTTGTATCAATTTACATTCCCACCAACAGTGCAAGAGGGTTCCCTTTTCTCCACACCCTCTCCAGCATTTGTTGTTTGTAGATTTTCTGATGATGCCCATTCGAACTGGCGTGAGGTGATGCCTCACTGTGGCTTTGACTTGCATTTCTCTAATCATCAGTGATGTTGAGCAGCTTTTCATGTGCCTCTTGGCCATCTGTATGTCTTCTTTGGAGAAGTGTCTATTTAGGTCTTCTGCCCATTTTTGGATTGGGTTGCTTGTTTTTTTGATATTGAGCTGCATGAGCTGTTTATATATTTTGGAGATTAATCCTTTGTCTGTTAATTCGTTTGAAAATATTTTCTCCCATTCTGAGGGTTGTCTTTTCGTCTTGTTTATAGTTTCCTTTGCTGTGCAAAAGCTTTTAAATTTCAGTAGGTTGCATTTGTTTATTTTTGTTTTTATTTCCATTACTCTAGATGGTGGATCAAAAAGATTTTGCTGTGATTTATGTCAAAGAGTGTTCTTCCTATGTTTTCCTCTAAGAGTTTTACAGTGTCCGGTCTTACATTTAGGTCTCGAATCCATTTTGAGTTTATTTTTGTATATGGTGTTAGGGAGTGTTCTAATTTCATTCTTTTACATGTAGCTGTCCAGTTTTCCCAGCACTACTTATTGAAGAGACTGTCTTTTCTCCATTGTGTATCCTTGCCTCCTCTGGCATAGATTAGTTGACCATAGGTGAGTGGGTTTATCTCTGGGCTTTCTATACTGTTTCCTTGATCTATATTTCTGTGTTTGTGCCAGTACCATATTGTCTTGATTACTGTAGCTTTGTAGTATAGTCTGAAGACAGGGAGTCTGACTCCTCCAGCTCCTTTTTTCCCCCTCAAGATTGCTTTGGCTATTCGGGGTCTTTTGTGTCTCCATACAAATTTTAAGATTTTTTGTTCTAGTTCTGTAAAAAATGCCACTGGCAATTTGATAGGGATTGCATTGGATCTGTAGATTGCTTTGGGTAGTACAGTCATTTTCACAATATTGATTCTTCCAATCCAAGAACATGGTATATCTCTACGTCTGTTGGTATCATCTTTAGTTTATTTCATCAGTGTCTTATAGTTTTCTGCATACAGGTCTTTCGTCTCCCTAGGTAAGTTTACTCCTAGGTATTTTATTCCTTTCGTTGCAATGGTAAATGGGAGTGTTACCTTAATTTCTCTTTCAGATTTTTCATCATTAGTGTATAGGAATGCAAGAGATTTCTGTGCATTAATTTTCTGTCCTGCAACTTTACCAAATTCATTGATTAGCTCTAGTAGTTTTCTGGTGGCATCTTTAGGATTCTCTGTATAGTATCATGTCATCTGCAAACAGTGACAGTTTTACTTCTTCTTTTCCAATTTGTATTCCTTTTATTTCTTTTTCTCCACTGATTGCAGCGGTTAGGACTTCCAAAACTATGTTGAATAACAGTGGTGACAGTGGACATCCTTGTCTTGTTCCTGATCTTAGAGGAAATGCTTTCAGTTTTTCACCATTGAGAATGATGTTTGCTGTGGGCTTGTCATATATGGCCTTTATTATGTTGAGGTAGGTTCCCTCTATGCCCACTCTCTGGAGAGTTTTTACCATAAATGGCTGTTGAATTTTGTCAAAAGCTTTTCTGCATCTATTGAAATGATCATATGGTTTTTATTCTTCAATTTGTTAATATGGTGTATCACATTGATTGATTTGCATATATTGAAGAATCCTTGCATCCCTGGGATAAATCCCACTTGATCATGGTGTATGATGCTTTTAATGTGTTGTTGGATTCTGTTTGCTAATATTTTGTTGAGGATTTTTACATCTATATTCATCAGTGATATTGGTCTGTAATTTTCTTTTTTTGCAGTATCTTTGTCTGGTTTTAGTATCAGGGTGATGGTGGGCTCATAGAATGAGTTTGGGAGTATTCCTTTCTCTGCAATTTTTTGGAACAGTTTGAGAAGGATGGATGTTAGCTCTTCTCTAAATGTTTGACAGAATTGTCCTGTGAAGCCATCTGGTCCTGGACTTTTGTTTGTTGGAAGATTTTTAATCACAGTTTCAATTTCATTACTTGTGATTGGTCTGTTCATATTTTCTGTTTCTTCCTGGTTCAGTGTTAGAAGGTTATACCTTTCTAAGAATTTGTCCATTTCTTCCAGGTTTTCCATTTCATTGGCATAAAGTTGCTTGTAGTAGTCTCTTAGGATGCTTTTATTTCTGCAGTGTCTGTTGTAACTTCTCCTTTTCATTTCTAGTTTTATTGATTTGAGTCCTCTCCCTCTTTTTCTTGATGAGTCTGGCTAATGGTTTATCAATTTTGTTTATCTTCTCAAAGAACCAGCTTTTACTTTTATTGATCTTTGCTATTGTTTTCTTTGTTTCCATTTCATTTATTTCTGCTCTGATCTTTATGACTTCTTTCCTTCTGCTAACTTTGGGTTTTGTTTGTTCTTCTCTAGTTCCTTTAGGTGTAAGGTTAGATTCTTTATTTGAGATTTTTCTTATTTCTTGAGGTAGGCTTGTATTGCTATAAACTTCCCTCTTACAACTGCTTTTGCTGCATCCCATAGGTTTTGGATCATCATGTTTTCAGTGTCATTTGTCTCTAGGTATCTTTTGATTTCCTCTTTGATTTCTTCAGTGATCTCTTGGTTATTTAGTAATGTATTGTTTAGCCTCCATGTATTTGTGTTTTTTACGTTTTTTTCCCTGTAATTGATTTATAATCTCACAGCGTTGTGGTGTGAAAAGATGCTTGATATGATTTCAATTTTCTTAAATTTACTGAGGCTTGATTTGTGACCCAAGGTGTGATCTATCCTGGAGAATATTCCGTGCACACTTGAGAAGAAAGTGTAATCTGCTGTTTTGGGATGGAATGTCCTATAAATACCAATTAAATATATCTGGTCTATTATGCCATTTAAATTTTGTGTTTCCTTAGTAATTTTCTGTTTGGATGATCTGTCCATTGGTGTAAGTGAGGTGTTAAAGTCCCCCACTATTAGTGTGTTACTGTCGATTTCCTCTTTTATAGCTGTTAGCAGTTGCCTTATGTATTGAGGTGCTCCTATGTTGGGAGTGTATATGTTTATAATTGTTATATCTTCTTCTTGGCTTGATCCCTTGATCATTATGTAGTGTCCGTCCTTGTCTCTTGTAACATTCTTTATTTCAAAGTCTATTTTATCTGATATGAGTATTGCTACTCCAGCTTTCTTTTGATTTCCATTTGCATGGAATATGCTTTTCCATCCCTTCACTTTCAGTCTGTATGTGTCCCTAGGTCTGAAGTGGGTCTCTTATGGACAGCATATATATGGGTCTTGTTTCGGTATGCATTCGGCAAGCCTGTGTCTTTTGGCTGGAGCATTTAATCCATTCACGTTTAAGGTAATTATCAATATGTATATTCTTATGACCATTTTCTTAAGGTTTTGGGTTTGTTTTTGCAGGTCCTTTTCTTCCCTTGTGTTTCCCACTTAGAGAAGTTCCTTTAGCATTTGTTGAGGAGCTGGTCTGGTGGTGCTGAATTCTCTTAGCTTTTGCTTGTCTGTAAAGCTTTTGATTTCTCCATTGAATCTGAATGAGATCCTTGCTGGGTAGAGTATTCTTGGTTGTAGGTTCTTCCCTTTCATCACTTTAAGTATACCATGCCACTCCCTTCTGGCGTGTAGAGTTTCTGCTGAGAAATCAGCTGTTAACCTTATGGGAGTTCCCTTGTATGTTATTTGTCGTTTTTCCCTTGCTGCTTTCAATAATTTTTCTTTTTCTTTAATTTTTGCCAATTTGATTACTATGTGTCTTGGCGTGTTTCTCCTTGGGTTTATCCTGTATGGGACTCTCTGCACTTCCTGGACTTGGGTGGCTAAAAACTTTCCCATGTTGGGGAAGTTTTCGACTATAATCTCTTCAAATATTTTCTCGGGTCCTTTCTCTCTCTCTTCTCCTTCTGGGACCCCTATAATGCGAATGTTGTTGTGTTTAATGTTGTCCCAGAGGTCTCTTAGGCTGTCTTCATTTCTTTTCATTCTTTTTTCTTTATTCTGTTCTGCAGCAGTGAATTCCACCATTCTGTCTTCCAGGTCACTTATCCGTTCTTCTGCCTCAGTTATTCTGCTATTGATTCCTTCTAGTGTAGTTTTCATTTCAGTTATTGTATTGTTCATCTCGTTTGTTTGTTCTTTAATTCTTCTAGGTCTTTGTTAAACATTTCTTGCGTCTTCTCGATCTTTGCCTCCATTCTTTTCCGAGGTCCTGGATCATCTTCACTATCATTATTCTGAATTCTTTTTCTGGAAGGTTGCCTATCTCCACTTCATTTAGTTGTTTTTCTGGGGTTTTATCTTGTTCCTTCATCTGGTACAAAGCCCTCTGCCTTTTCATCTTGTCTCTCTTTCTGTGAATGTGGTTTTCATTCCACAGGCTGCAGGGTAGTAGTTCTTCTTCATTCTGCTGTCTGCCCTCTCTTGGAGCCCTCTTGAGGATTAAGACTCTGGCTCATATGCCTCATGTATCCCTCACAAACATGTTTTCTAATCTAGGGCCTCTCACTCTGTAATATGCACATGAATCCCCTGGAGATCTTGTAGGAATGCAGATTCTGATTCTGCAGGTCTTGGCTAAGGCCTGAGACTGCATTTCTAACAAGCTCCCAAATGATGTCAATGGTACTTTGAGTAGCATGGATCTACAGCATCTTACCAACACTGTTTCTTCAAGCTTTTAATGTGTTACATATCTAAAAAGATAGAGAGAGAAACAAGTCTACTCCAGGAGTTCTCAGAGCCTTTAATGGACATTATGAATCTTCAAGAACGGGCTATGGTGTGCAGCATCTCCCAACAGAAATCTCTGTTCAAGGGAGTGTCCTACAGCATTTATCTCATTATCAGATACATGTCAATTGCTAATAATAAGAGCAAATATTTATTGCATCCTTACTACAGGCCAAGCATTTTACACACACCATCTTATATAATTATTCCACTGAACACTATGAGGTAAGCACTACTGGGATCCCCGTTTTAGAGGAGGAGATGGAAGCTACAGGGGTTAAGCCCTGTACCCAAGTGTGTGTGGCAGAGTCAGGAATTGAACCCCATTAGTCTGGCTCCAGGGTCCTCTATTTTAACCATCCCACTTGGCCTCTAAGCTTGGACCCACAAATCTTCCTTCTGCCATGAATAATGGCTAAAAGGCCAAACTTGGTGAGGACAGGCTTCTGCCTCAACTGCAGTCAGTTTTGTCCAGGTGCTCTTTTTTTACATAGCTATAAGTTGTTTGTTTGTTTTTCCCCCCCTACGGTGAACATTTACTTATCGTATGTAAGAAAGAAAAAGAGCACACTTCTGTTTCAGCTCAGAATGTGTCTGGTTTCAAGTAACAGGACAGACAGGTGTTTGTTTTTATTACACTACAAGATGTCCAGAGATAGATGGTTAGAGACTTTTTAAGTCAGCCATCAGAAACCCAGGCCCCTT
The DNA here is from genome assembly GCF_964270905.1 of Leucopleurus acutus. Taxonomy (NCBI): domain Eukaryota; kingdom Metazoa; phylum Chordata; class Mammalia; order Artiodactyla; family Delphinidae; genus Leucopleurus; species Leucopleurus acutus. Next base: position 79,733,376 of record NC_139155.1, on the reverse strand, counting down.
CTTTCTTTCCAGGTGTGTGGACAATAACAGAGAAAGCTTATGTCTTGGTTCTGGAAGAAGTTGGTGTAAGCACCTTCCTCATTCATTCTTTCATTTGAAAGGCATGTTAAGGTCCTTCCATGTGTCAGACAGTGGGTTTTGGAACAAAGATGAAAAGATACAACCAAGTCTATGGGTCAGATAAGATTATACAGATACGCAATCTCCTAATTATGGTACCATGAAGTGACTATTATTTATATCAACCCTGGCTTTCTACAGAAAGGATCTGAGGTGCTAACGTACTGTGATACGTGTTATAAGAGAAGTGAGCACAGGATCTGTGGGAGCCCAGAGAAAGGGCCCCTCACCTACCTGGGGATGAAGAAGGGCAAAAGGAGTCAGGGAAAGGGTGGATCTGAGTCTTGTAGGGCAAAGAGAAATGAGCTGGGCAAGAGAAGTTCAGGTAGGCAGGGCATGCCAAGCCAGGAAAAATAAAAGGACAGTGTAAGTAGTCAAAATGCTTTGTGCTGAATCCTGTTTGGCATTTTAAAACAGCGTTGTTTTTTTTTTCCCCCTCATGAAAAAGAAGCAGAGGGATAAATAGCTCCAGTGTTGTTTCAGTGAATCAACCACATAAGGATCCTGGATCAACTTCTCTGCAATTCTTTTCTCCCTCCCCTCATGGTTGTAAGATGGCTGCAACTGCTCCGGGTATCACAAAAGGACAGAATAAGCTTCCCTGACAGCTTTGCCCTTCCAGGCAAAGCTATTCACTTTGCAGTGTAGCACAGTAGTTTGTGCATATGGGTTAGGGGGTTAAACTAGATGAGATTCACTGAAGACACACAAAGTTTCTAATAGAATTATATCTGAAGAAACAAATGTGATCTTGAAATGAAAGGGACAGAAAGGGTACAAAGCAAAAAGAGATATTCAGATCATCAAATTTCTACAAGCAGGAAGCAGGCTGAGAAAACTATTCAGTATAAATGCACACCACCTTTTATATAAAAGGAAGGATGACTAAGAGGGTAGAACCAAGAGTCTAGAATTTGGAGTCAAGAGCCATGGAGAATTATTCCCTGGACTTGAGACTGAATCAAGGAACTGTCAATCTGTGCCCAGCTGGATTTCAGAATTGCTATGGACCAGTGACTCCTGTGTGCCTCACATCTCCAGCTTTGTGAACAAGAATGTCTACAGTGGTTATCCTATGTCTGTTCCAGCATAGTATCTAAAGATAGTTTATCTTCAAATCCTGGCTCTGAGCTTGGTATTTTGGGCACCTCCACCCATAAGCCAATTTCTTCATCTGTGGAATCAGGACAATAATGCCTACCTATCTCATAGGTTGTTATAAACACTCAATAAGCTAAACATATAATCACTCCACAGTGCCTGGCACAAAGTAAGTAGTGTTCAGTAAATGACAACTGTTATTATGTTTCATTATTCTCCCCTTTGTATTCTGAATATACTCTTACTATAGCACCTGCCATTCTTCACTGGAATTATATGCCATATGTCTACCCCATATATATGCTACTGTTTACTCCATTAGGCTCTGAGCACTTGGGGCTTAGAGAAGATATTCATGTTTGTATCTTCAACAAACATAAATACCCTGGCATATGGTAGATGATTGGGAAGTGTTTGTTCAATGAAGAGAATAGAATGGAATAGAAAACGATAGAAAAATGTATACCCATGATTCGGCATTCCTTTCTGCTAGCTTTTGGTATTGAATAACATGGTTTTCTTTCCTGGTTGTTGTTATGGGAAATGATTTGATAAAGGCAGGGGACCTTCCTGTCCGTCATGACTGTACAATTCTGAAAACCTGTGACGCTGAAGTTCTCCAGAAGCTGTCCCTACAACAGGAATCCGCTGTGGCTGGGGCAAAACCCCTGGAAAATGAAGAGCTCCTCCCAATTTGGAGACATCAGAGCTCCAGAAACACGCAAAACAGCCAGTTCTCCTCAAGCCACTTCCCTTTCCCAGAGTACTCTGCTGACCACCCCTCTCCCAGCTCTGTGTTGTGAGAAGATGAAGTTCAGTGACTCAAGGTTTCTCTTGTGGCCCCAGACAGTTGAAGGCAAAATGGGATGTGGACACAAGGATGTTTTTGCTGACTCTTCTTTAGTGCTTCAGGGAACATTACATTTAGCTAATTTAGGAAGAATATCAAATTAAGAGATACCCATCTGCATAATAGCTATTAGAAATAAAACTCTCAAGAAGCAAGGGGCTATAGTGCCCAAGGTCATGACCTATGACCTCCTTCAGAGCTAGGATCCTTTACCAGCACCAACAACAGTCCTAGCACAAATGCCAACAACAAATTCCTAGCATAAATGATGCCACTCACTCACAGAAGACATTACTAATCAATTATAGCATACTTTCACCCCAAACATAGCTTCAAATGCTTCTCATCCCATCGACTGAAGAAAGTCACTACTAATTGATTGGGAGTGCCATGCAGGATTAAACCCACTTTCCTTCCCTGACCTAGATGTTCACACTACCTGTGCAGTCCTCACAATTATAATAATCCCCTTAGATGGTTCTTCTTTAGGTCCCTAACAACGTGATCCTAATAGCAGACTACCTGCATCTCATATTGCCTCCTCTCTCTAGGATCCTCTTACTTTCCCGAACTGTACTTTAGTAGGACATAATATGAAACAGTCAAATAAAATCACATTTACTATAAGAACACTGTTGAGGGTATTGTTCATTACTTTATACACCGTCTTCTCTATGAGGCTCCAGGAGGGAAAAAATGCCTTTCTAATCTTAGGATCAATAATGGATGTGTCTCTCCTGAGCCACCAGACTTTCTTGCCTTATGAACCATATGCATTCTGTAACGGACACGTTTCCCTCTTTGCACTGGCTGCAGGAAGCTTACAGACCAGGATGGCACTACTCCCCTTATAATTCATGCATTAATCTCTTTAAAGAATCCAAATTATTTTTCTTGGTTTTTTCCCTCCTTTGTCTTACTTATCTTAATTTTCATTTATTTTATTCTGCTACAGTTTGTGCATCCTTGTAAGCCACGTTGAATACTTGGGGGAATAAACTTGGTATAAATAAACAGATGGATAACTAATATCCGGACGAATGTGAAGCATTATTCAGGTTTCTAAATATTCATTTCACGTGCAAATGTTTGGGATGGGGTGCATCAGAGTATGTTTATTGGGGGAGTGGAGTGCATAAGACCATCTTTCTCTTTAAGCATCTACCCTTGTTCCTCTTACTCTGCAGGACCTAAAAAAGGTGTGTGTGTGTGTGTGTGTACGCGCACGTGTGTGTGTCCTCACTTCCCTGCTTCACACATGTCCCTACAGACCTGAGACCACCACACAGCAACCTAAATCAGCTTGCCAAGAGGCACGTAGTTTAACCTGAACACCAAATGCCCAGGGGGTTCTTGAAGCGCCAAGATGAAAGAACAGTCACTGTCATTATTCCCAAGAGTCACAGCTCTCCGTTGGCTAAACTACTTGTCTAAACCACTGTAAACACATGGACGTTGAAGCTACATATATCTGTGTTTAAATCCTCATTCTGCCATTCAGAATGTATTTACTTAACCTCTTTTTCTAAGCCTCAGTTTCCTCTTCTGTAAAATGCCTACTTTCTGGAGTTGATGGCTTAAGTGAGATAATATATGAAAAGCACTTAGCACAATGTTGGGTACGTGGTGAGTCCTTAATAAATGATAGCTATTACTTTACGTCTCTGATTGCTCTTGTCTCCCTTAATCTTGTAAACTATAGGCTCTGCTTCACTATGGTGGGGGTAGAGAGTAATTTGGTTTATTACATCCTTATTAGCATCTAGCCCAGGGTCAAGAACACGTAGGTGTTTAATATCTGGCTGCTGAATACTCGGAAGAACGTGCACCTGGAGACATTAACAATCAATATATTTACCATGCTGTGCAATATTCCATTGTACTATACTACTTCCTCCTTCCTAGAATGGTCTGTCTTCAATTGGCATCAGTTATATTGATAGCGCCCTCTGCTAGCTGGCAGTAACAACAAATAACCTCTTAAACTTAGCGTGAGATTTGCTCTGAAGGAAAAGAAAGGAAGAAAACAGACATGTACTGAGTGCCCACTGTGTGCCCGCCAATGTCCTGGACATGTCCATCATCTGTGCATGAGACTGTGTGGTTAGTGAGTGAAATCCACACCAGCCCCCATCAGGTCAATTCTCCCTGTGTGTAAATCCTACAGCCTGAGCACCTAACAATCTATATTCTTTTCCAGGTCAAATGAAATGGCAAGAGGATTAAAAATGTGTCTCAGAAACCTGTAACCAGAGCTCAAGAAGCCAGCAACAGGGAGAGCCCTGGTTAATTTCAAGATGCCAAACAGCCAGCTTTCTATCAGTTTCCAGGACCTTATTTCCCGCCCCCCCCGCCCCGCTTCATTCTCAGAATTGATGTTTATGTTTCCACCAGGATAGAGACCAATTCTCCTTGGCATCCTCCGTCAGAAAGAATCAGAAATTTTCCACCTGGGATGCTACAAATTGCATTTCTCAACACAGTTCTGGAATACAGGATATGACCAGCATAGCTAATGCTGAGTGATCAAAATTCAGGTGCTCTAACTTTATAACAATCATCATCAGGCAGTCAGAGTTTCACCAAGGGATGGAGCCTCTTGTCCTCTAAGATTCAGACAGCAGGAGCACAGCAATCTGAAAGCAGCTCCCAGGGGAGACTGCAGCGTGAGGGGAGGCTGGTTGAAGCCTCTGCCAGCCCCACCCACATGACTTGGAGCACATTGCCACATTGCTCTGAGCCTCAGTTTCCCCATTTATGAAATGAGGATCGGAGCAGGACCTAATTCAGCGAGCTACTGGGAAGATTAAATAATAAAACACGTATGAAGTTCTTAGCCCGGTGCCTGGATCATGGGAAGTGTGTGATAAATCTTAGCCAAGCTGTGTAGGCAGCTTGTCTGGTGTTTGTCCTCCTTCTCTAAAAATATTCCTCACTCCACACCCCAGTTAAACCCTTGAGAGCTATAGTTATCCTATCTGGAACCCCTTCCCCCGCTCCAAAGTTCCCAGCCAATGGTGGTTGGAACGTAGAGGAAACATCACCCAAACCAGACCAATCAGATTTTCCCTCTCAGAAACCTGGGATGGAACTAAAGGAGCTAGTCTCTGCTGGCTGTTTCAACCGAGGACATGCAAATTCAAGAGCCAGATGGGTGCCGCCTTCCACATGTGACTGAAGAAGCACAGAAGGAGTCTGGAGAGAGAGGGTTCTCCTCCAGGTCTGCGGCTACTGAGGGAGAAAGAGAGACAGACAGACAGACAGAGACAGAGAATATGAATTTGCCTTAGTTCCAGACCTTTTCTGGCTTACGGTTCCAGCGCCATGGAAGGCCAGGCTACATCCGTTCCCTGTAGGCTTCCTGAGTCAGCACTGTGGGCTTTTAACAAACCCCACTTTTTCCTTAAGCTACTCTAAGATTTCTCTTAGTTGAAGAAAAAATTTTGATGCCAAAGCAAAGAGATTTCAGGCCCCAAACTCTTTTCTTGGGACTATGCTACTTCATGGGATTTAATGAGGAATTCTATGAGGAAGGAAAGAAAAGGGACAAAAAAAAATACCATATAATGAGCATCTATTGGGTACCAGCCTCTCTGCTTGGTGTTCTCTCATATCACCATCCACATGTGAGACAAGTGCGTATGTCAGGGACAGTCATCAATATTTTATGCAATATTTTATCAATATTTTAAAGCTTAGAATGGTTAAGAGCCCAGCCCAAGATCACACAGCCAAAACCATGGTGGAGCTCAGAATTGAACCCAGGTCTGTCTGAACCCATGTAAGGGTTTTTCATACATCTGGTATGAACAAACTGGGACTTAATTCAGTGTCTGCTGCATGGTCACAATCGTCACCACCATCATCACCATCCCTATCATACCGTCATCATCATCACTCATTACCATCATCACCATCATCACTGTCATCATAATTATCACCACTATCACTATTACGACCATCACCATCATCATGTCTATCGTCATCACCATCATCACCATCACCACTATTATCACCATCACAATCATCACCATCATCGTTATCACCATCATCAGCATCCTAATGAATAACATTTATTTATCAATTCCATTCAATCAGTCTTTGTATTGAGCATGGTACATATACACGTTAGCACACAACAAGCCTTTGAAGAAGATGTTAATAACATCTTTATTTTACAGCTGAGGAAACCGAGGTATTGTGAGGTTAAACACTCATCTGAAGTCACTTACCTGGTCAATAATACAGCAGAGATTCAAACCGGGTCTATGTGAATCCAAAGCCCACTCTGTAAGACTATACTGTCCTGGAGGGCAGGGGCTGCATCTCCCATTTCTTTGGCATCCCCCATGATGCCAAGCATTGTGCTGTGCATGCAACAGTCACCAAATAAATATCTGCTGAGATGATGAAAAATGTGGAAAGGATCACAGAAGTGCTGAACAGGAAAGGGTTAAATGCTCTGCTCCGGGTCACCAGTAAAGACAGCAGGAAAGCCAGGCTCTGAACACGAATCTCCAGGCACAAAAGAGTCTCTTTCATATTGGTAATAAAGATGTGTATCAAAATGCCTTTCGACGTGGGCAAGAGACTGACAGGAGTGTGCCGAGCATCTCAAAGGCTGAGGTTCACTGCTTAGTCCTTAACCTTGTCTCCTGGGCTGAGCCAGGCCAGGAATAAATGCCAGGGAATTCCTCTCTGACCTCCAGCTCAAGCCAAGGAGACAATTAGAAGAGAAGACCCCATTTAGTGAGTGCTTGTATGTATCAGGTGCTTTGCTAAGTACTTTACTGAACAGGACAAGATATGCTGAGGTCACCTGACAGTATAGCACAGTGATTAAACAATCAGGCTCTAGAGGCAGACTGCCTTCAGCCCTGGCTCTACCACTCACTACCTGTGTGTCCTTGGACCTCAGTCTCCTTGGCTATAAAATGGGGATGATGTTAATGCAAATCAAAACTGCAGTGAGGTATCACCTCACACGGGTCAGAATGGCCATCATCGAAAAGTCTGCAAATAATAAACGCTGGAGAGGATGTGGAGAAAAGGAAACCTCCCTGCACTGCTGGTGGGAATGTAAATTGGTACAGCCACTATGGAAAACAGTATAGAGGTTCCTTAAAAAAAACCCTAAAAATAGAGCTACTATATGATCCAGCAATCCTGGGCATATACCTGGAAAAGACGAAAGCTCTAATTCAAAAAGGTACATGCACCCTAATATTCACAGAAGCACTATATAAAACAGCCAAGACATGGAAGCAACATAAGCGTCCATCAACAGATGAATGGATAAAGAAGATGTGGTATACATATACAATGGAATATTACTCAGCCATAAAAATAATGAAATAATGCCCTCTGCGGCAACATGGATGGACCTAGAGATTATCATACTAAGTGAAGTAAGTCAGACAGAGAAAGACAAATATATGATATCACTTATATGTGAAATCTAAAAAAAGAGTGCAAATGAACTTATTTACAAAACAGAAACAGACTCACAGACATAGAAAACAAACTCATGGTTACCTAAGTGGAAGGGTGGGGGAGGGATAATTGGGAGTATGGGATTAACACATGCACATTACCATATATAAAACAGATAAATGACAAGGATTTACTGTATAGCACAGGGAACTATATTCAATATCTTGTAATAAACTATAATGGAAAAGAATTGGAAAAAAGAATCTAGATGGGCTTCTCACGTGGCGCAGTGGTTGAGAGTCCGCCTGCCAATGCAGGGGACACGGGTTCGTGCCCCAATCTGGGAAGATCCAACATGCCGTGGAGAGGCTGGGCCCATGAGTCATGGCCGCTGAGCCTGTGCATCCGGAGTCTGTGCTCCGCAACAGGAGAGGCCACAGCAGTGAGAGGCCCACGTACCGCAAAAAAAAAAAAAAAAAGAATCTAGATATATACATATGTGTATATATGTATATATATGTATTATATAGATGTATATGTGTATATATGTGTATTCATGTATATATGAATCACTTTGTTGTATGCCTGAAACTAACACAATATTGTAAGTCAACTATACTTCAATTAAAAATAAATAAAATGGGGATGATATTATTTTATTTTTTATATTTTTATGCAGCAGGTTCTTATTAGTCATCAATTTTATACACATCAGTATATAATGTCAATCCCAATCGCCCAATTCATCACACCACCATCCCCGCCCCCCCACCCCCACAGCTTTCCCCCCTTGGTGTCCAGACGTTTGTTCTCTTCAGCTGGGTCTCAACTTCTCCCCTGTAAACCGGTTCAGCTGTACCATTTTTCTAGGTTCCACATACATGTGTTAATATACTATATTTGTTTTTCTCTTTCTCACTCACTTCACTCTGTATGATAGTCTCTAGATCCATCCACGTCTCTACAAATGACCCAATTCCGTCTCTTTCTATGGCAGAGTAATATTCCATTGTATATATGTACCACTTCTGCTTTATCCATTCATCTGTCGATGGGCATTTAGGTTGCTTCCATGACATGTCTATTGTAAATAGTGCTACAATGAACATTGGGGTGCATGTGTCTTTTTGAATTATGGTTTTCCCTGGGTATATGCCCAGTAGTGGGATTGCTGGATCATATGGTATTTCTATTTTTAGTTTTTCTAAGGAACCTACATACTGTTCTCCATAGTGGCTGTATCAATTTACATTCCCACCAACAGTGCAAGAGGGTTCCCTTTTCTCCACACCCTCTCCAGCATTTGCTCTCTGTAGATTTTCTGATGATGTCCATTCTAACTGGTGTGAGGTGATACCTCATTGTAGTTCTGATTTGCATTTCTCTAATAATTAGTGATGTTGAGCAGCTTTTCATGTGTTTCTCGGCCATCTGTGTGTCTTCCTGGGACAAATGTCTATTTAGGTCTTCTGCCCATTTTTGGATTGGGTTGTTTGTCTCTTTAATATTGAGCTGCATGAGCTGTTTATATATTTTGGAGATTAATCCTTTGTCCGTTGATTCATTTGCAAATATGTTCTCCCATTCTGAGGGTTGTCTTTTCGTCTTGTTTATGGTTTCCTTTGCTGTGCAAAAGCTTTAAAATTTCAGTAGGTCGCATTTGTTTATTTTTGTTTTTATTTCCATTACTCTAGATGGTGGATCAAAAAGATTTTGCTGTGATTTATGTCAAAGAGTGTTCTTCCTATGTTTTCCTCTAAGAGTTTTATAGTGTCCGGTTTTACATTTAGGTCTCTAATCCATTTTGAGTTTATTTTTGTATATGGTGTTAGGGAGTGTTCTAATTTCATTCTTTTACATGTAGCTGTCCAGTTTTCCCAGCACTACTTATTGAACCGACTGTCTTTTCTCCATTGTATATCCCTGCCTCCTTTGTCATAGATTAATTGACCATAGGTGAGTGGGTTTATCTCTGGGCTTTCTATCTTGTTCCATTGGTCTATGTTTCTGTTTTTGGGCCAGTACCACATTGTCTTGATTACTGTAGCTTTGTAGCGTAGTCTGAAGTCAGGGAGTCTGATTCCTCCAGCTCCGTTTTTTCCCTCAAGACTGCTTTGGCTATTCGGGGTCTTTTGTGTCTCCATACAGATTTTAAGATTTTTTGTTCTAGTTCCATTAAAAAATGCCATTGGTAACTTGATAGGGATTGCATTGCATCTGTAGATTGCTTTGGGTAGTGTAGTCATTTTCACAATATTGATTCTTCCAATCCAAGAACATGGTATATCTCTACGTCTGTTGGTATCATCTTTAATTTCTTTCATCAGTGTCTTATAGTTTTCTGCACAGAGGTCTTTTGTCTCCCTAGGTAGGTTTACTCCTAGGTATTTATTCTTTTCATTGCAATGGTAAATGGGAGTGTTTCCTTGATTTCTCTTTCAGATTTTTCATCATCACTGTATAGGAATGCAAGAGATTTCTGTGCATTAATTTTCTGTCCTACAACTTTATCAAATTCACTGATTAGCTCTAGTAGTTTTCTGGTGGCATCTTTAGGATTCTCTATGTATAGTATCATGTCATCTGCAAACAGTGACAGTTTTATTTCTTCTTTTCCAATTTGTATTCCTTTTATTTCTTTTTCTCCTCTGATTGCCGTGGTTAGGACTTCCAAAACTACCTTGAATAGTAGTGGTGAGAGTGGACATACTTGTCTTGTTCCTGATCTTAGAGGAAATGCTTTCAGTTTTTCACCATTGAGAATGATGTTTGCTGTGGGCTTGTCATATATGGCCTTTATTATGTTGAGGTAGGTTCCCTCTATGTCCACTTTCTGGAGAGTGTTTATTATAAATGGGTGTTGAATTTTGTCAAAAGCTTTTTCTGCATCTATTGAGATGACCATATGGTTTCTATTCTTCAATTTGTTAATATGGTGTATCACATTGATTGATTTGCGTATATTGAAGAATCCTTGCATCCCTGGGATAAATCCCACTTGATCATGGTGTATGATGCTTTTAATGTGTTGTTGGATTCTGTTTCCTAGTATTTTGTTGAGAATTTTTGCATCTACATTCATCAGTGATATTGGTCTGTAATTTTCTTTTTTTGTAGTATATTTGCCTGGTTTTGGTATCAGGGTGATTGTGCGCTCACAGAATGAGTTTGGGAGTGTTCCTTCCTCTGCAATTTTTGGGAACAGTTTGAGAAGGATGGATGTTAGCTCCTCTCTAAATGTTTGACAGAATTGTCCTGTGAAGCCATCTGGTCCTGGACTTTTGTTTGTTGGAAGATTTTTAATCACAGTTTCAATTTCATTACTTGTGATTGGTCTGTTCATATTTTCTGTTTCTTCCTGGTTCAGTCTTGGAAGGTTATACCTTTCTAAGGATTTGTCCATTTCTTCCAGGTTGTCCATTTTATTGGCATACAGTTGCTTGTAGTAGTGTTAGGATGCTTTGTATTTCTGCAGTGTCTGTTGTAACTTCTCCTTTTTCATTTCTAGTTTTATTGATTTGAGTCCTCTCCCTCTTTTTCTTGATGAGTCTGGCTAATGGTTTATCAATTTTGTTTATCTTCTCAAAGAACCAGCTTTTAGTTTTATTGATCTTTGCTATTGTTTTCTTTGTTTCCATTTCATTTATTTCTGCCCTGATCTTTATGATTTCTTTCCTTCTGCTAACTCTGGGTTTTGTTTGTTCTTCTTTCTCTAGTTCCTTTAAGTGTAAGGTTAGATTGTTTATTTGAGATTTTTCTTATTTCTTGAGGTAGGCTTGTATTGCTATAAACTTCCCTCTTACAACTGCTTTTGCTGCATCCCATAGGTTTTGGATCGTCATGTTTTCAGTGTCATTTGTCTCTAGGTATCTTTTGATTTCCTCTTTGATTTCTTCAGTGATCTCTTGGTTATTTAGTAATGTATTGTTTAGCCTCCATATGTTTGTGTTTTTTACGTTTTTTCTCCTGTCATTGATTTATAATCTCACAGCGTTGTGGTGTGAAAAGATGCTTGATATGTTTTCAATTTTCTTAAATTTACTGAGGCTTGATTTGTGACCCAAGATATGATCTATCCTGGAGAATGTTCCATGCGCACTTGAGAAGAAAGTGTCATCTGCTGTTTTTGGATGGAATGTCCTATAAATATCAATTAAATATATCTGGTCTATTGTGTCATTTAAAGCTTGTGTTTCCTTAGTAATTTTCTGTTTGGATGATCTGTCCATTGGTGTAAGTGAGGTGTTAAAGTCCCCCACTATTATTGTGTTACTGTCGATTTCCTCTTTTATAGCTGTTAGCAGTTGCCTTATGTATTGAGGTGCTCCTATGTTGGGTGCATATATATTTGTAATTGTTATATCTTCTTCTTGGATTGGTCCCTTGAACATTATGTAGTGTCTGTCCTTGTCTCTTGTAACATTCTTTATATTAACGTCTATTTTATCTGATATGAGTATTGCTGCTCCAGCTTTCTTTTGATTTCCATTTTCATGGAATATCTTTTTCCATCCCCTCACTTTCAGTCTGTATGTGTCCCTAGGTCTGAAGTGGGTCTCTTATGGACAGCATATATATGGGTCTTTTTTTGAATCCATTCAGCAAGCCTGTGTCTTTTGGTTGGAGCATTTAATCCATTCACGTTTAAGGTAATTATCGATATGTATGTTCCTATGACCATTTTCTTAATTGTTTTCGGTTTGTTTCTGTAAGTCCTTTTCTTCTCCTGTGTTTCCCACTTAGAGAAGTTCCTTTAGCATTTGCTGTAGAGCTGGTTTGGTGGTGCTGAATTCTCTTAGCATTTGCTTGTCTGTAAAGCTTTTGATTTCTCCGTTGAATCTGAATGAGATCTTTGCCGGGCAGAGTAATCTTGGTTGTAGGTTCTTCCCTTTCATCACTTTAAGTATACCATGCCACTCCCTTCTGGCTTTTAGAGTTTCTGCTGAGAAATCAGCTGTTTACCTTATGGGAGTTCCCTTGTATGTTATTTGTCATTTTTCCCTTGCTGCTTTCAATAGTTTTTCTTTGTCTTTAGTTTTTGCCAATTTGACTACTATGTTTCTTGGCGTGTTTCTCCTTGTGTTTCTCCTGTATGGGACTCTCCACGCTTCCTGGACTTGGGTGGCTATTTCCTTTCCCATGTTAGGGAAGTTTTTGACTATGATCTCTTCAAATATTTTCTCAGGTCCTTTCTCTCTCTCTTCTCCTTCTGGGACCCCTATAATGCGAATGTTGTTGCGTTTAACATTGTCTCAGAGGTCTCTTAGGCTGTCTTCATTTCTTTTCATTCTTTTTTCTTTATTCTGTTCTGCAGCAGTGAATTCCACCATTCTGTCTTCCAGGTCACTTACCTGTTCTTCTGCCTCAGTTATTCTGCTATTGATTCCTTCTAGTGTAGTTTTCATTTCAGTTATTGTATTGTTCATCTCTGTTTGTTTGTTCTTTCATTCTTCTAGGTCTTTGTTAAACACTTCTTGCGTCTTCTCGATCTTTGCCTCCATTCTTTTCCGATGTCCTGGATCATCTTCACTATCATTATTCTGAATTCTTTTTCTGGAAGGTTGCCTATCTCCACTTCATTTAGTTGTTTTTCTGGGGTTTTATCTTGTTCCTTCATCTGGTACATAGCCCTTTGCCTTTTCATCTTGTCTCTCTTTCTGTGAATGTGGTTTTTGTTCCACAGGCTGCAGGATTGTAGTTCTTCTTGCTTCTGCTCTCTGCCCTCTGGTGGATGAGGCTATCTAAGAGGTTTGTGTAAGTTTCCTGATGGGTGGGACTGGTGGTGGGTAAAGCTCGGGGTTGATATTATTAATAGTGCCTTCTTCATAGGGTTATTTTAAGGGTGAACTGAGCACATGGTTAGCACTCCATAAACAGTACCATGTATTAAACCTCCTAATGACCCTGTGAAGTAGGTACATCAACCCATTTTGCAGATGAGGATACTGAGACTCATGGGCAGAAATGACTTGCCCAATACCACACAGCTAACAAGTACACAAAACAGATTGGTATTTAGGTCACTCACATCCCAAGGCTGGGCCCTTTACCATTCATACTGCATGTTACTATAGGGTACCTTGAAATTGTGTCCTCAGCCTTGGGAAGAGGGGAAGGGTCAGACCCTTTGTCTTCTACAACCTTCGATCATTCTTCCAATGGTTTAATTTTGTCACACGCACATATACGTGGGTGCTGTAGGCACAGAGGAGCCACGTGTCAGGATTTCTACCACTCATTTCTTCATTCATCACATATTTACTGTGCCATGCCCTGAGAAAGGTGCTGGGAATAAAGTCACTGACAAAACAGACTCAGCCTCTGACCTCATGGAGCTCAGTTTAGCAGGGGATGCAGACATTAATCAGTCATGCAGATGTATGACTGTGGCTGTAACATGTGTAACATGTAACATGAAGCAGTGATGCTGGTGCTCAGAGGGCCTGTGATAGAAAGAGATGACAGAGAAAGGAGTCAGGGAAGACTTCTCTGAGGAGGCAACAACTGAGCTAGCATATATAATAGTCAACACCCACAGGAAAAAGGGAGGGAAAGCCATTTCAGGTAGAGGGGATTGCATATGTAAAGGCCCTGTGGCAGGAGGGATCATGGGAGTCAGAGGGACTGAAAGGGGACCTATGTGGCTGGAGCAGAGGGAATGAGGGATGCATATTATGGGGGGAGCTGGGGACATCATCAGGAGGCAGGCCACGTAGGACCTGAGGGCAGAGCAGAGGCTCAGACTTGCGCAACAAAGCGAATCAGAGCTGCCTTATTTAGTTACTTGTTCATTTTGTGAGCTTCATGAGGAGAGGGATGCTGTCTGTTGCTTTGCTGCTGCATCCTATGTCTACGATAGTATCCAGAACACAGAAGATACTCAAGAAACATTTTTGAATGAGTGCATTTATATATTCATTCCACAAATTCCACCACTTTATACAAGGCTGTGGCCTAGGTCCTGAATGAATGATGGACCTTGAGTAGTGCTGGGTTAATGAGAAAGGCAGACAGTCCACCAGACTGTTAATGCCCTAAGGACAGAGGCCATGTCCTTAGTTGACTCTGCACCTGTATAAGAGCAAGTCTTCTCCTTTATTATGCAGATCCCTGGGTCCTAGTCTCAGACAGTCTAACCTGGTAGTTCATATGTGGAACCTGGGACTCTGCATTTTAACAAGGGCTCCTGTTGATTCTGAAGCAGGTAATTCCCCAAAAACACTCTTGAGAAACACTGTTATAGAACATTGCCTGGCACAAAACAAGTGTTCAGTATGAAGCTGACAAATGAATAAGTAAAAGGAGTGAGTCACTGACTGAAAACAACCTATAATATAATGTTATGCGATGAAATGCTGTAATAACAAAGGCAAGTAGGAAGAACTATGGAAGTGCTTATAGGAATGCAATCGCAGGCTAGGGAAGGCTTCCAGGAGGAGGTGGCTTTTTTAATTGATCCCTGGAGCCTGAGAAGACATTTTCCAGGTGGATATGTCTTTATATGTCTGAACCTCATTTTTCTCAACTGTACAATGGGAATAACAATAGCTTCACTGGGAGGAGGATATGAGAATTACATGAAATTTACTCATTCATCCCATAAATATTTATGAAGCATCTGCCACGTGCCAGGCACCATTCTAGGCACATGGGCATATCAATGAACAAAGCAGTGAAAGAATCCTGTCCCTGAGTTACTTACATACCAGGAACGAGACACACAATAATCCTAATAAATGAGCATATTATCTAGTATTTTAGAAGGCAAGAAACGCTACTGAAAAACAGTAAGGTGGAGCAGGGTCACGGGGACACTATAAATGTATCAAATCAACACATCACATACCTTAAACTTACACAATATTGTATGCCAATTACATCTCAATAAAAATTAAAAAATAAAGACAGCCATTGCTATCATGATCAAATATTTGTCAAGTAAATAGTTGCTCTTTTTGACAGATCTTTTATTTTTATGGCTTTCCTTACTTGGGGTAATAAATCCTTGCTCCCTCGACTGACTCCATGAGGACAAAAGAAGTTCTTCCCATCCAAAGAAATGCCTTTTCGCCATTAAAAACAAAAACAAGCAAACAAACAAGCAAATCTCCTACTTCAAGCACTCGACAAGGGAAATGTAAGGTCTGGTGCCCAAGAGCACGCCTTGTCCTGAAGCATAGGTTCTCAGTGGTGGTGGTACTGCCCCCTAGGGGGAGATCTGAAAATGCTGGGAGGAGATTAGATCATCACTAGGTCTGGAAGTGTGCAATGCATTCACATCAATGCCCTGCCAGACACTTAACATCTGTGAAAAGTAAATTTATCATAACCAACTAAGCCTAACTCTAAGTTCTTTGTACACAGAAACAAAAAATATATATTTTCTGCATGGTTTAGGTGTACATTGAATTTTAAAGGAATATTACTACTGCATAAATTGAGCAAAGATTGCTCTTTGCTTTGTTCAGAACGTTACCGAAAGTTGTGCACCATTTCAGAAAACCAGGTCATTGACGGCAGCGCTGTGCATGGCATTTTTTGAAGGTGACATAACACATCTGTACAAGTTTGCCTCTGTAGCTGCAGCAGTCATAGTGATTATATATAGAAGCAATTATCTGGCTATATCATTATGTTTTATTGTACAGTTATATGCAAACATTTACATGTTGAAATATATACTGTATTATTATAGACTGTTCACTTTATTCTCTGTTATAATGCTATTAGGACATTATATTGATGTTTTGAAGTTACCTGTATATATATAGATTCTATTATCTGTGAATTTCATTTCTGGATAGTAAAAAGAGTGTTATAAAGTGTTTCTTCTTTTATGGAAAGCGGCATTGGGTCTGACTGAGGACTGATTCATCTAAATGCTACCACTGAGCTTTAGAAAGTATGCCCTGTGGATTCTGGCACTATTAGTGCCTGATCTCTCCATATTTCAAGAGAAACTGGGCATCCAGATATTTATGTGCAAGCTCCTGTTTTTACAGAAATGGCAATAAATTTTAAATATATTTAAACACACAGTGAAAAGATCAGTGGCGTCAGGGGTTTGGGTGAGGGAGGGACAAATAGGCAGAGCACAGAGGATTTTTAGGGCAGAGAAACTATTCAATATGATACTGTAATGGTAGACATATGTCACTATTCATTTGTCAAAACCCACAGAAGGTACAACACTAAGAGTGAACCCTAAAGTAAACTATGGCTTTCGGGTGACAATGATGTAGATGCATCCATTGTAACAAATGTACCCTCTAGTGTGAGATGTTGATGACGAGGGAGGCTGTGCATGGGTTGGGGCAGAGGGTGTGTGGGAACTCCCTGTACTTCCCACTCAGTTTTGTTGTGAACCTAAGACTGCTCTAAAAATCAAGTATTTTTTCTATAAACACTATACAGGCCAAAGAATCACACGCCAGACTGTGATCTCAACTTTGAAACTAGATGTATTTGCAAAACTGATAATGCAAAACCTAAAGAGCGGATATAAGAACACGCAGATGGGCCAATGGGACAAAATAGAAAGCGTAGAAACGTATCTAAGGGAACCTGACGTGTGATAAAGATGGCGCCTCAAACATGGGGGAGGTGGTGGATTTTTCAGTAGGTAGTACTGGGAACACTAACTCGCTAGGAAAAATAAAGCTTACCGTCTTTATTACTCTATTTACAAAGGAGAAATCTCCATGGATTAAAGACCTTAATAAGAAAGACAAGATTATAATGTCAACAGTTTGTTCCTACCAATAGTTTGTGCTGTAATAGAACTCCACCTCATGAAGGACATCTGGGTTGTTTCCAGTTTGGGGCTATTATGAATAAAGTGGCTAGAAACATTTGTGTACAGATAAAAAATAAATAAATAAATAAAACTAGATGTATTTGATGGAGAAACTAGGAGAAATGCACGAACCTCTCCAGGGTGTGTGTAATCATTCCAACTGTTCCAATGGCTAAGAACATAGGTACTGTGCAGTTTTGTACATATTACATTTCACAAGAAGCATCTAAGATGAGTAGTGTCCATGTCACAGATGAGAAAACTGAGGCTTGGAGAAATGAATTGACTTGGCTTGAAAGGTAAAACCAGGATTCCCACTGAACTCTGGAGTCTTGTGATTAATTATAGTAATTATGGTCAAAAGCATTTTAGGGCCCACTGTTTGCCTGACCCTGTGCACAGTGCATTTCACATACTCTCTTGTCTAAGTGCTATAATCATGTTTTGAGGCATACAGTTTTATCTCCACTTTCTAGATAGTGAAGCTGAGGCTCAGAGAGCAACACGTGCACAGACCTTGCAGCCAGGAAGTGTCAGAGTAATCTCAGGATGATCCCAGCCAGACCTGGTTGATTCCAAAGCTCACACAATCAACTACAATTTCTATATTTCCTCTCAAAAAAATAAGCAATACTAATAGATTCATCCACTGAACCCCTTCTACGACAGGGACTTCATCCACTGTGTCTATACCAGAGATTGTCACACATTAAAATCACTTTAGACACTATTCATGCCTGGGTCTCCCGTCATTGGTCTAGGATATGGCCTGAGCATCAGGATATGGAAATGCTCCCCCAGGTGATTCCAATAATTGGCAATAATTAGTATAATGAATTAAAGACTCAAAGATGGGTGGGAATCCTGGCTGCACCTCTTGAGCCAAGTCAGTTCACCTCTCCAAGCCTTAGTTTGCTCATTTGTGACACGGACACTACTTATCTTAGAGGGTTTTTGTGAAATTAAGTGTGACCTCTAGCTGATGCACACGACTTGGCCGGGTCAATGATTCTCAAGTCTGTGTACTAGAGTCATCTAGAAAAGTCTTCTTTTCCAGTAACAGATGCCTGGGCTCCATCCCCGAAGATTTTTTTTTCCAGCCGGTCCATTCACTGGGTGCGGACAAAAAGCCTCCCAGGTGATTCTAATATGCAGCCAAGGTGGAGAACCACGGAACCAGGTGTAACTGATGCCCTATTTTGCTTACGCAGTAAGTGAGGCTCACAGAGGGGAAGTGACTTATTCAAGGTCACATACCTAGTAAGTTGTGCTTTTAACCATTATTCTACAATATCCTGAAAAATCAAAAACCTCTGTCCTTTGCCACTAAACCCAGATTGTTGCTAGAACCTTCTTGGCAAGCCAGAGAATCATAAGATGTCAAGGTAAGTGTGCTCCTTAAAGGCCACCATAGTCCAACCTACCATCTGATGCTGATCTCCCTCTCTGAGGGGTTACCGTGTTCTAAGTGGTTCCTTCAGAAACAGGGAGATCATTAGCACTTGAGCAGCCGCTCTGCCTTTGAACTGTTCTGACTCTTAGGAAGAGCTGCCTTACTTACTACATGGCTGTTGAGAATTTGAGATCTGTTTGAACTGACACAGGGAAATCTCTGAGATAAATTATTAAAGGCAAAAAGCAAAGTTCAAGGACTATATGCCTAGTATGATCTAATTGTTATGCCAAATACAAACCCTTCTGAATGTGTATGTAATTGCATAGGGAAGACAACCTGGAATCATAAGAACAAGTCAGTAACAATGGTTACCTTTAATAGGGAGAGGGAAATTTAGAAGGAGTAAGTGTATTTTTTCTGAATAGTAACGATACGTACCTTGTGTGCTCCTGTGAGAGTAAAACACAGAAAGCAAGAGACTTAACGTGATCCTATCATAAACACTCAATAAATGTTAACTGAAGACTTTTTAGTCATAGAAGACTTTCAAAAGGATGTCAACAGTGATTATTTATGGATTTTTTTGCTTGTCTGTTTTTAAATCGTTTTTCTAAATGAGCATTTTATTAGTTGTCAACAAGGAAGAAAAAGAAGTCACTTCTGTAGCAACTCAGAATGCATTTGGCTGCAAGTAACAGAAAACCTAATGAACAGAGGCTTACACAAAGAAAAAATAATAAAAGGAAGTTTGTTTTTATCTCTTCAGATGTCCAGAAGTAAGTGGCTCTTGTTAGTTCCGTCATCAGGGACACGAGGCCACTGGCCATTTTAGCACATCTATGTTTAGCCTCACCGCATGGTTTCAAGGTGGCCACGGCTTCTGTAGACACCACATCCTCTTTCCAAGCAGAAAAGGGGAGATGGTGCCAGCTGCATGTTTTCCCCTTTGTTGGGAGACACCCTTGCTCCCAGAAGCACTCACAGCAGACTTCTGTTTAGGTCCCATAGATCTAATTTGTGTCACTTCTGCCTTCAAGGGAAGCTGGCAGAGTAAGGAACAGGATTGTCGTAATTGGCTTCAGCTCATCATAAGTCATAGCCTAGGACTGCGTATACCACTGCCTATTTTTTTTAAATGTTCTGCTCTCAAGGAAGAAGGGGGTTTAGGTACTGGGTATGATACACAAGTGTCCACCACAGCTTCCATTTATGGAGCCTACATTTCTCCCCCAAACATCCACCACTGATCCTAGTTTTTGTTTACAAAATTACATGCACTATTAATAACTACACTTGTAGGCTGCTTACAGTGTGACATACAATTTATTTAAAATCTCATGGGGAAACCCAGCAGGGTCAGAGCTGGGATTTGCAGACTTCCACCTGTGGAGATGAGTAATACTCTTACCCCATTATTTATTTACATCCAACCGAAATACAAAGCTGAGGGGGAAAAAAACTTGAGTCCCATCCCTAACTGGGATTTATACACATTCAAACATCATCTGAAAGAGAAATGGCCACGGAGGAGCAGGTAACGGAAGCTGGGTTTTAGGGAAGGATGGCTCCGTTTCCGAGAGAAACGTCACCATAAAAGGAAAAGGCGACTGGCACAGGGAAGACTCGACAGCAAAGACTGTAGGGCAGAGGGAAGCAGGAGGTTCAGGTAACAGGCAGAACACAGCAAACCCAGATGATGGGCTATATGTGTGTGAGTGTGTGTGCCCTGCGAGAAAGGGGCCTCTCAGACAGAGTGATGTGAAAGCTCAACTTACAAGGAAGGAACAGGGAATTTGTCTTCTCACTTCACAACACAATACTCAGCTCCTGCAGCACTGTGAGAATCAAGAGCTGCTTACAAGAGGGGTTGAGAACTCTGGTTCTACAATCACATGACTTTGGTGCACACCCCACTTCTACCACCAACTATCTGTGACCCTGGACAAGCTGTTTAACCTCTCTTTCATTAGTTTCTTCATCTGTAAAGTGGAAATAATAAAAATATCTACCTTGAAATATGGTCACGAACATTAAGCTTACACAGTGCCTGGCACTTGGTAGGCTCTTGCTATTGGTTCGCTATGCCAAAGGGTCGAGACCACCAACAATTACAGGGAATCTCAGGATGATGAAGGCCAGGAGTTAGTAGAAGCCAGAACTGATCTGAGAGTCCACACGTAACCCTAATCAAACTCAGGTTCCCACGTGGCCAAGCCTGGAGCACTGTAGAATTTAAAGAAACTCAGCCCAGCAACCAAAAGTATGTCAGTCTGGTCTCTTTGCACCTCTTGGGCAGCATTAAAAAGGGATGAAACTCATGATCCACAGACACACTTCTTTAAAGAACCCCTTTCTCTTACATGCCAGCTCTCCCGAATTCCTCATCACATTCCTCAGCTGGGAGCTCACTGCCAGAGCTCCCCCAAAACCTTCAACCCCCCCCACCAAGCCTCTCTCTCATAGAACTCTGTTCTCTCTCCTCTCTGACAAGTCCATCTAGGTCTTTTCAGGACAAAATCCCACCATCTCTTCTCTGGTTCTTCATCCACGGATCGGCACAATCTGCATTTGAGCCTGAGGTAGGGAGACAGGGAGTGATACTAAACGGGCAATGCCAGAAATCATCCCAAAAGAATGAGGGATGGGAAGAATATTATGGACGGTCACTTGGTCTCTGCTTTTTATGCAAGGCACCTTTCCTTTGCTAATTTGGTCATTCAGCAGGTATTTATTTGTGCCGGGCACAATTCTTGTCTCAGGGATAGGAGGGTGGTAATACGTGGTCCCTACTCTTAGGAGCTTACCGTCATCTCCTCCTTCTCAGCCACTTGCCAGCAGAGGGGATGCCCCAGGTCACCCAGGACCTGAGCCAGGAGTGGATGCTCAGCCCCCCAGAAAGTCCTCCTAAAGACCTCTGGTGGAGGGTTCCAGCCTGATGACTACTTCCAGCCTCTCCATAACACTCTCGGGAAATGAAGATACCGAGTTGACAGTGGCCTTGGCAGAGCCAGACAGAGATCCCAACACATTTATCACCAGCCGGGGAGCGGCTGTTCAGCCTCACTACCTGTAAAATCCACACTAAACTCAGGCCTGGCTCCTCAGCTTCTGAATTTGATTTAGACCTCAGTGAAGGCCCCCAAGGCCTGATACTGACAAATCATCATTTCTCAGGACTGATCCACTCAATGTGGATGTTTGAAGGATGCTAGTGGGAAGAGCCAGACTTGCCTCATCTACTAGGCACAAGGGGCCACAAAGCTACCTACCTTCCAAATGCCCCCTCAATCTGGCACTTCTCCCCCATAGCGCTCATCACATTTGGAATTATCAAACCGAAAGCTGTCTCCTTTGATGGAATATGAGCTCCAGGAGGGCAGGGACCATATCCGACTCATTCATGGGCTGCACACTCAGCATCAAGCCTGTGTGTAGCCCACAGCAGATACTCAATAAATATCTAATGATTTCATCATATGTGATGCTACTCTCATAACATGCCTTGAAATAAAAAACAAAAAGTGTGATAATAGTAATATTTAGTCAACACTGACTCAGCACAAAGCAGGGTACTAAATGATTTACATTCGTTATCTTAAATAAAAAGTCAGAGAGACAGGATTTATATCCTCACGTAGCAATTTCCCAAATGCATAACTTTGAGCAAGTGATTTAACCTCTTTGAGCCTCAGTTTCCTAATCTGTAAAAGAGATAAACAAGAATAATACTAATATGCCTGTGACGTGCACAGCACAGGAACAACTTTTTAAAAAAGAGCCCAGCCCCCTCTACTCATCAAAATTTTAACTGCTATTCCCATTAATTCCCAATAATTCCATTTCCAGGAGTTTCTCAAATAGAAAAAAATGTGCAGCTATACTATAAAAAGACAATGTACAAGAGTGCTTACTGCAAGATTGTTTGAAATGAGAAAATCTGGCAGTAACCTAAATGTCCACCAACAGGGGATGGTCACATAAATCACAGTAGAGTGTATTGGTTTCTCAGGGCTATTGTAACAAATTACCACCAACTGGGTGCCTTAAAACAACGGAACTTTATTCTCTCACAGTTCTGGAGGCCAGAAGTCTAAAATCAGTGTGTCAGTAGGACCATGCTTCCTGCACAGGCTCTAAGGGAAAATCTGTTCCTTGGCTCTTCCAGCTTCTGGTGGCCGCCAGCATTCCTTGGCATGTAGCCGTCTCTCCTGCTTCATCTTTACGTGTGCCTTCTCCTCTGTGTGTGTCTGTGTGTGTGTAAAATCTTCCTCTTAAAAGATCCCTCTTAAGTTACCAAAATGTTCATTGCAGCTCTATTTACAATAGCCTGGAGATGGAAACAACCTAAGTGCCCATCATCAGATGAATGGATAAAGAAGATGTGGCACATATATACAACGGAATATTACTCAGCCATAAAAAGAAACGAAATTGAGCTATTTGTAATGAGCTGGATAGACCTAGAGTCTGTCATACAGAGTGAAGTAAGTCAGAAAGAGAAAGACAAATACCATATGCTAACACATATATATGGAATTTAAGAAAAAAAATGTCATGAAGAATCTAGGGGTAAGACAGGAATAAAGACACAGACCTACTGGAGAACGGACTTGAGGATATGGGGAGGGGGAAGGGTAAGCTGGGACAAAGTGAGAGAGAGGCATGGACATATATACACTAACAAACATAAGGTAGATAGCTAGTGGGAAGCAGCCGCATAGCACAGGGGTATCAGCTCGGTGCTTTGTGACCACCTAGGGGGGTGGGCTAGGGAGGGTGGGAGGGAGGGAGACGCAAGAGGGAAGAGATATGGGAACATATGTATATGTATAACTGATTCACTTTGTTATAAAGAAGAAACTAACACACCATCGTAAAGCAATTATACCCCAATAAAGATGTTAAAAAATAAAAAAAAGATCCCTCTTAAAAGAACATACGTGATGGCATTTAGGGCCCACAGGATAATTCAGGATGATGTTCTCATTGCAAGACTCTTAATCATATCTGCAAGATCTTTTTTCCAATAAGGTAACATTTACAGGTTTATTATAGACTGACGGTTGGTATCTCCCCAAAATTCGTACGTTGAACTCCTCACTTCCCAGTGTGATGGCATTTGGAGATGGGGCCTTGGGGGGTTCGCTAGGATTAGATGAGGGGAGAGCCCTCATGATGGGATCGTGCCCTTATAAGAAAAGCCACCAGAGAGCTCACTCACCCTCTGTGTGAACACGAGAGAGACGCCACGTAAGCACACAGCAAGATGGCACCCACCTACAAGCCAAGAGGAGACACCTCAGAACGAAACCTATGTTGTTAGCACCTTGATCTTGGACTTTCCAGCCTCAAGAACTATGAGAAATAAATGTCTGGGTTTAAGCCACCAGGCTACAGCATTTGGTCATGGCAGCCTGCGCTGACTGAGATAAGACTCCAGGGGTTAGGACATGGACATACATTTGGGGGCCACTATTGAGGTCATGACTTGCAGTAGGTGATGGAATACTATACAGACATCAAAAAGAACAAAGCTATTTTATTGTCCAGGTAACAGGTGACAGTGACCTGCACTAAGGAGGAGAAGTGAAGATGGAGCAAAGGGAACAAATTCTAGATGTTTCTGACAGTAGAGCTTAGAAGACTTACTTTTATTTTGAATGTGGAGGATGAAGGAAGGAGAAGAATCCTCCTTCAAGTCACTGCAGCAAGAAAAAGAGACCTGGAAGATCACATAGGATGATTTAAGGGCTAAGCCTAGATTCTGGATACATAACCATTCTTACCTTATTATTGAAGCATAACACACAGTAAAATAAAAAAACCTTCAGTGTATAGCCTGATGGATTTTTACATTTGTCTTTGCCCATTTAACAACCATGCAGAGCTCCTTATATAACATTTGCAGCGTTCCAGAGGTTTTCCTTGTGTACCTTCTAGGTCAATGCCCATGCAAAGGTAGCCATTTTGATTTAGATGTTCTTTTATTCTTATAGATGTTTCTGTATTTTGAATTCTATAAGTTTTAGATGTTCTTGAACTTCCTACAGATGGGACTCTTTTATATCTGGTTTCTTTCACTCATCATTATGTCTCTGAGATTCATCCACGTTGTTGCATGTATTTGTAGCTTGTTCTTTTTTGTTGCTGTGTAGTATTCCATTGTATCTAGATGGAGCCTATAGGATTTACTGATGGGGTGTGAGAGAAAAATGAGTCAGGGCTTCTGTTCTGAGCCACTGAAAGGTGGAGTTACCATTAGCTGAGATGGATTACATTGTGGGAGGAGGAGCTCAGGGGCTCGGTTTCGGACATGGTGAGTCTGAATTGCTCATTAGACATCCAAGTGTTGATAGTGAGTAGGCCATTAAATCATCAGGCAATGATGGGGAGTGACAGAGGGGAGGCAATTACAACAAGCTGGGATAGTGGGTGATGGAAAGATGGCAAGAGATTCCGAGCTAAAGAGGGGGAAGAAGGACAGGGAAGTGGCAAGCACAAGAGAGAGGAGACACACCTCACCTCCAGGAGTACTCCAAGGGTAGGAGGCGTGGGCACGGAAAACAGCCACCACATGGGAGGGCTCCATCTGCAGAAGAGGTTGTACTGCGCCAGACACACACATTTTCCAGGGGCTTCTCATCCGCTCACCAAGCAGACACCCTAACACTCACCTGCAAAGGCATATTAGCAGCCCCAACTCTTTTATTTAAGGCTGCTTCCCGGCCTTAGCCATCCAATCAGTTTTCATTGCTGTTTATCTTCCTATTACTCTTAGTGTCTAACAGGTAATAAATGAAATTACAAAGGCAGGCACATGACCATGCCCCATGCTTGCCAAGCAAAGTAGCTCCTCTGACACCCGAGTCCCAAGCCCACCTCTGCCGCTAACGTGACACGTGACTTCCGGGAAGACCCGGCCCTTCTCTGACCTCAGCGCCTATGTCCATAAAAGAGAAAATCATAATTCAAAAAGACACCTGCACCCCAGTGTTCACTGTAGCACTATTTACAATAGCCAGGTCATGGAAGCAACCTAAATGCCCGTCGACAGACGAATGGATAAAGAAGATGTGGTACATATACACAATGGAATATTACTCAGCCATAAAAAGGAACGAAGTTGGGTCATTTGTAGAGACGTGGATGCATCTAGAGACTGTCATACAGAGTGAAGTAAGTCAGAAAGAGAAAAACAAAGATCGTATATTAACGCATATATGTGGAACCTAGAAAAATGGTACAGATGAACCGGTTTGCAGGGCAGAAAGAGACACAGATGTAGAGAACAAACGTATGGACACCAAGGCGGGGGAGGGGCAGGGGGTGGGGGTAGTGTGATGCATTGGGCGATTGGGATTGACATGTATACACTGATGTGTGTAAAATGGATGACTAATACGAAAATAAATAAACATGTTTTTAAAAAAGGGACAGGGCTTCCCTGGTGGCGCAGGGGTTGAGAGTCCGCCTGCCAATGCAGGGGACACGGGTTCGTGCCCCGGTCCGGGAAGATCCCACATGCCGTGGAGCGGCTGGGCCCGTGAGCCATGGCCGCTGAGCCTGCGCGTCCGGAGCCTGTGCTCCGCAACGGGAGAGGCCACACAGTGAGAGGCCCGCGTACCGCTAAAAAAAAAAAAAAAAAAAAGGGACAGGAAGAGTGTAGATAAAGAAAGTGTGGGCTCTGGGATCCAGCAGGCCTCACACAGTAAACGGGGTGTGGACTCTTTTGTTGTTTGGCCTCCCCAGCACCCACACCCTCTTCTGATAACAGTACCCTGATTTTCTTTAAGGAACCCCTCCTCCTCCCTTCTCAGCCCTTGAGGTTCAGAGAGAGCTAAACCCATCCCCCAGATCCACATGTGGCCAATCAGAATCACAATGTTTGTTTGGGGATGTGCACATGACCTAATTAAGGTCAAAGGGACATCAACCCTGGGACTTTTATTGAAACCACTGGAGAATGACGTTCTCTTTTACCCTATGGCTCAGCTAGCAGTCTATCAGCCTATGGCTGCTTGAGGGCATCTCGCGTCATGAGATTTGGGCCAAACTGTGAAGAGCTTTTCATGCTATGCTATGAAGTATGAAGGCTTTACTCAAGTTGAGCATCTCCAATTTTTTCACCAAAGTGTCTGTACACAGCAGAGAACAACAAATTGAGTATGTCCATTCTGAAGTGCTGAACTATGACCTCAACTACAAAATTTCCCTAAAAAGTCTTGTCTTAGTGTATATTAATTATTTGTTTCAATGTTTAATAAATTCTCCCCTCCAAAGGTATTAGTTCCAGGAAGTTCTTCCTGTTTAACCTGTGGCTTTCTGTCTCTCCTGGTTCACTGTCACCCATCTTCAAGGCTACAGCTGCCACAGTTTGAGAAATATGACTTTAACTAAGAGGCAGCCACCGAAGGTTTTTGTGGAGTGGTGTAACCTGATCTCAACTCTATGTTTAAAAGGTAACTCTGGACCATGATACCCCTTGTCCATAATTTCCAGGGTCACTGCAGCAAATGCCTATCATCTCCCACATGAACCTTGACAATGAGTTAAGCCTGTGACTTTAGTCTGGAATGTTCAAGCCACGTCACTCACTCACTCACATCACAGGGCTCTTTCACATATCAAGCTGACCTTTCCCAAGGACACCTGCATCCTTGCTGCTCCCGCAAAAATTTTTTTTAATTATTTAAGCTCTTTTTTAAATATTTATTTATTTATTTGGTTGCACCAGGTCTTAGTTGCAGCAGGCGGGCTCCTTAGTTGCGGCTCTCAGGCTCCCCAGTTGTGGCATGTGAACTCCTGGCTGCGGCATGCATGTGGGATCTAGTTCCCTCACCAGGGATCGAACCCCGGCCCCCTGCATTGGGAGCACGGAGTCCTATCCACTGTGCCACCAGGGAAGTCCCTCCCACCAAATTTTTATTTCCCTGTGGGGCTGCACGCTGCTGGGAGACAGCTACATCCCTGCTAAACTGCTTTGATAAAGTTGATTGTGAGCCTTAGATTGCTGAGCTTTTCTGGAAGTTACGTGAAGGTTTTGAAGTGAAATCTGTCTTAGCACTGACCTAATCCTCAGGAGGATCAACCTCTACTTCCTCAGGATCACCCTAAAATATACGGAATCCTTATATTCCAGAGGAATGATTCATAACTGTTTAAAAGGGAGGGGTGTCACAGCCCCTTTTAAGAACTGATGAAAGTTCTGGGCCCCTCTATCCAGGAGGAAACACCTTTGCACGAAGGGTTAAATACAATGTCAGGAGTACGGTAGACACCCCAAAAACCCCATTCTGAGACTAGGTTAAAACTCAGGGATGAGAACATCAGAATTGGAAGAAATCTTAGAGATTAACTGGCTGAGCTGGTCTACTGAGCAGTAATGATCATGATTATAAAATCAATTAAGTACTTACTATGCACTAGGCACTCTGCTAAGCCTTTGCATACATCATGCCTTATATCCTCACCATGACTCACCCTACTAGGTACTATTTCATCTGCACTTCACAGACAAGGCACCTGAGGCTCCTGGAGTCTAAGCCACTTGCCTGTGGATAGTGAACAACTGAGTGGCAGAAGCCTGCAGACTTCTAGATTCATGCTCATAACCACTGTGCACTAGCACCATCATTCATAGTTCTTTTTGTCACCCTTGGTGACAAGTAACAGGAACCCACTAAAGCTAGCTTAAGCACAAAGGGGGTTTGTTATAAGGAAGGATATCAAGGTGTCTTACAGAGTCCATAGGCAAGGAATTCGCTGGACTGCAGGGATCACTTAGAACTAGACAATGGTTTACTATAGGAACCAAGAAAAAGCAATCCGTCTATTATGGACTGAATGTTTATGTGCCACCAAAATTCATACAACGAAGCCCTAATTGCCAGCATGACAGTATTCGTGCCTGTAAGAAGGTGATAAAGGTCGAAGGAGGTCATAAGGGTTGAGTCCTAATCCAGTAGGGCTTATGCCCCTAGAAGAAGAGGAAGAGACACAGCAAGAAGGCAGCTGTCTGCAAACCAAGAAGAGAGCTCTCATCAGGAACTAAACCTTGCCAGAACCTTGATCCTGGACTTTCCAGCCTCCAGAACTGTGAGGAACAAAAAGTTCTGTTGTTTAAGCCACCAAATGTATGGTATTCTATTATGGCAGCCCTAACAGACCCCCTTTCCCTCACCCTCCCCTACTCGCCCTCTCCCAACAAAGAAAATCAGCAAAGGGAAATTTTAGGAGCTGGGCTTCCCTAGCACGAAGGCCACATCACCAGCTAAAGACGGCCCCTCAGAATGGCACACACCCAAAACAGTGAAACACTGAAACTGCAAAGGTCTCAAATGCAGATGTGTAGCGAAGCCAGGCAGGGACCAGAAATGAGTGAAGTGGGCTAGAGGTGCAGAAAAGGGAGAGGCAGGAACTGAGAGCCCCACAGAAAAGACATAGCCACTTCTCGGCATCAGCCAGCCTTGCTGTAGATGGACCTGTCAAGTGTTGGCAGATTGCGCCCTTTCCTTTTTAAAAAAGAAACTCTTAATCTGCATTTGCATGTGAAATCTCCAGACTTTTAAACACTGCACACTTGTACAGTCCAAACCAAACACATGTATGGGCTATTTCTAGACTGAGGGCAGCCAGTTTGTGAGCTGTGTGTACAAAGCCCTACAGAATCCAGCTGGGAGGGAGGGGAGCAGAAAGAGAATGTGCTATGGACTCACAAACCTAAGTTCACATCCTAGGTCCAACACTCACTGTGCTACTTAGCAGGTCACTTAACCTCTCTGATCACTGTGAGCTAATCTCTTAATCCTATTGTTTCCAAAATTTCGCCAATACAAATAATGCTATTATAAATCATGCTGTACACATGTCATTTTGTATTTTACAAGTCTATCTGGAGTATAAATTCCTAAAGGAGGGAATGCCAAATGTCACAGGTTGGATTCTCTGGAACAGACGCTGAGATGGAGTTGGGGTTGAAAAATGTTTACTAGGAACATATGTCCACACGAAAACTTGCACGTGAACGTTCATAGCAGCATCATTCATAATAGCCAAAAAAAGTGGAAATGACTCAAATGTCCATCAGCTAATGAATGGATGGATAAAATGTGGCATACCCATACAGTAGAATAATATTTGACAATAAAAAGGAATGAACTACTGATGCATGCTACAGAACGGATGAACAATGAAAACATTATGCTAAGTAAAATAAGCCAGACACAAAAGACCACATATTGTACGATGCCATTCATCTGAAATGTCCAGAACGAGCAAGTCTTTAGAGATGAAAAGTATACTAGTGCTTGCTTGGGGCTGGAAGTTCTGGGGGCAATGAGGAGTGAATGACACTGAATACGGGGTTTCTTTTGTGGGTGATGAAAATGTTCTAAAATTGACTGTGATTCACAACCCTGTGAATATACTCAATACTAATTATATGCTTTAAATGGGTGAATTATATTTGAATAAAGCTGTCCCCAAAATGTTGAAGGCAAGGGGAAGGAAGGAGAACTGGGCAGACAAAAAGTCTAAACTGCAGTGCAGGTCCAGTGGGGCCAGCCAAGCAAGCAGAGAATGCCTGAGCCGACAGCCAAGCCTTCCCAGCCGTCTCATCCAGCCAGGATGCTGACCGCTCCAGAAGGCGCAGCCTTGGCTGGGTGAGGCAGCTCTCGGCAGCTGACGGCTGGAAGCCCCCGCTGACCACACTCCCCACAGCAGAGCAGCAAACCCTCCCCTGAAGGGGGCGTCTGGGAAGCACATCTCCACGTCTACCTCACCGACTCAAAAGGCAACTTTAATTAACTTTGATACATAGGGCCACACTACATGATTGTCACTGTTACTGCTGACATCCAAGAACTCCCCAACCACTGGCAATATTTTTCTATCTGGCAGGTGGGATCCTCTTGGACTACATCGGGGGATGCCTTTTAGAAGACCAGACCGAGGAATACCCGAACTGACTGCCATATGAGAGACTTTTCATTTTCTCTTGTGATGACTGGTTCTGTTGTTTTCCAAAGAGAGCTGATATGATGTAAAGCTATGTTCTAGAATACTTATTCTAGTGACAGCGTGCAAGATGGACTGGAGGGGGAGACTCAGAAGACAGGGAGACCAGTTGATGATTATTGACACCTCCCAGCCATGGGGTGAGTAGGGTGGGTGGATGCCACAGAAAGGGATAGAAGGAAGAAGGAAGTTTTAGCGCACCTGGAGACTGATTGGACCAGGCTGTAAGGGAGAAAGTAACTCCTTTTAGTTCAAGTTCAGGGGCATTGGATGGATGCCTTGGCCCTATCCCACCATGATACCAACCTCCTAAAAATCTTCCCCATCCACTCATTTCCCTCCGTCTCCACTATGACCACCTCCATCTCTTGTGTGGGCAACTCTACAGCCTTCTAACTGATCTCAGAACATCTATTCTGCTTGTTGCAATCTATTCCCCTACAGCAACAAGAGGGATCTTCTTAAAACTTCAATCAGGTCCTGCTACCCCCAGATTCAAGCTCCTCCAATTGCACCTCATTGTCCTTGGGATAAAGCTCTATGTCTACAAGGCCCTCCACTAGCTTCCCCCGCCCACCTCCCCAGCCACATACCTTACCAGTCCCCACACTCCTGTCCTTGCTGAACTTCCTTGAAGTCTCTGAAAGTTCCATGTTCCCTTTTGCCTCTGAGTCTCCACACACACTGTTCTTCTGTGTTCAATATTCCATATTCTCTAGCCTATTCCTACTTAAACTGGAATAGATGTTGCCTATTCCAGGAAGCCTTCCCTGACCACCATACCTTAAGATTGGATGAGTTGACTGTGGCAGATGATCTACAAAGATGGCATCAACAATCCCCTCTCCCTGTTGGCACCCACTCTGCCTTCCTCATCACCAGGTGGCTGCTGTTTCCTCACTCCTTGAATCAGGCTGGAGGTTGACTAGCTTTAAGCAATAGAATGTATCAGAAGTGACTTTCTAGGGTGTCAGACCCCAGACCTTAAGAGACTACAAAGCCTCTTCTGCTTTCACTCAGGGGGAACAAGCCCCTGGGTAAAGAAATCCAGGAGAGAGAAGCACCACACGGAGGAGAAGCTAGGTCCTATACTATGTGAGAAGCGACACCATGAGAAGAAAGTGGCCCCACTATCCGAACAAGCCCCGGGACAGTCAAACCATCCCCATGAGGTGCCAGACGTGACCGAGGCCCTCTCGGCGCCTCCCGCCCCAGCCAACGCCACGTGGAAGAGCAACCAGCCATCCTGCTGAGCCCGGCCTGAGCCCCTAACCCAGAGCATTGTGAGTAGTAAAGTATTTGTGTTAAGCCGCTGCACTTTGGAATGATGCACGGATAACTGACAAAACGTCCCTCCCCTTAGTTCCCACAGCACCTTCTGACTCCTTCTATCACGGCATCTATTCATTGTCTTAGAGTTGTTTGCTTAATCCCTTCCACCTCTCCCATCCGTATACCCATTAGCACCAGGAGGGAAAGGACTAAACTATGTCTTGTTCAGCACTATCTCTCCAGGGCCAGGCACATGGTAGATGCTCATTAAATACGTTAATAATACAATCAAGATAGGGACACTCTAAGCACCACTTCCCTTATTAAAACCAAGCCATCTCCCCAGGTTGCCAGGGAAGGGTGAATTTCCACATGGCAAGAGGTGACTAGACCTCATTACCAGGCTCTTTCTCTCCTCCCCTGCCCCTTATTTACCCAACCATTGGCTCTTTGGAGAATCTGGATGTTTTTATGAAAGGAACCATGGGTGCCCATATCTTTTTTTAAAAATTACAGTAAACTCAAGATCACCTGTTGTATGTTAAATACATGCTTGGAAGCGTACCAACCACCTGTATGAGTTTCCTAGGGCTGCTGTGACAAATTATCACAAAATCTTTGACTTAACACAAATTTATTCTCTTAAAGTTCTGGAGGCCAGAAGTCCACACTCAGTCTCACTGGGCTCCAGTCAAGGTGGCAGCAGGGCTGGTTCCTTCTGGAGGCTCTAGGGGAGAATCCTTTCTCTTGCCTCTGATAGCTTCTGGAGGCCACCTGGAATCCTTGGAGCACGGCCCTTTCATCACATCACTCCCACCTCCTTCTTCCATCATCACACCCTCTACTTGCTCCTCTGTAGTAAGATCTCCCTTCGTCTCCCCTTTTTCAGGACACTCGTGACTACGTTTAGCATTTACCTGGATATTCCAAAACAATCTCCCCATCTCAAGATCCCTAACTTAGTCACATCTGCAGAGTCCCTTCTGCCATAGAAAGTTATAATCACAGGTTCTGGGGACCAGGATACGAGCATCTTTAGAAGTCACAACTTAGCCTTACACCCACTGACTCACTCGTTCTCAGCAACACCATGACTAAGTTCTTTTGTTATCTCCACTTTACAGATGAGGAAACTGAGACACAGAGAGGTGAAATGACTATTCTAAATCACACAGCTAGGACTTCCCTGGTGACGAGGTAGTTAAGAATCTGCCTGCCAATGCAGGGGACAAGGGTTCGATCCCTGGTCCGGGAAGATCTCACATGCCACGGAGCAACTAAGCCCGTGCGCCACAACTACTGAAGCCCATGCACCTAGACCCCGTGCTCCGCAACAAGAGAAGCCACCGCAATGAACAGCCTCCACAGTGAGAAGCATGCGCTCTGCAGTGAAGAGTAGCCCCCGCTCGCTGCAACCAGAGAAAGCCCACCTGCAACAATGAAGACCCATCGCAGCCAAAAGTAAATGAACAAAATAAATAAATTAAAAAAAAAAAGTCACACAGCTAGAGAGTGGTCAGGCCAACCGAGGAAACCAGTTATGTCTGACTCCTCACCACTCTGCTACACTGACCGTATATCATTGTTTATTACATGGGCTGACAGCGCTATTTAGCGAGAGATCCTTTAAGGGAAGGTCAATCTCAGGAAACGGTGGCTACAATGTCCAGCCACCTGTCTCCCTACATGAAGGGTTTGTTGGCTTTCTTTGGGGCCACCTTGTAGGATTAGGGTGCTGTTCACTAAAGAAACCAGTGGTAAAGGCTACCCTTTGGGATGTGTTGAGTTGGAGGGAACCTTGGCAAGCTCTCAGTACAACCTGAAACACCTGAGAAACCAGGTCTCTACTCTTATGCCTGTAAACCATGCACATGTGGCAGGAGAAATCAGAGTTCCTCTTTCCCCGTGGGCCTTTGGAACCCCATTCATCTCCCAGGTCTGCAGCTTAGTCATGAGGTAAAGCAAGGACAGATTTGCCCCAACCGGAGGGGGATCTGACAGCGAGGCCTTCAAGGCAGCCTGTGCCTCTGGGACTTGCCACTTCCCCACTACCTTTTGGGGGTCCCACACCCTCAGAAGTACCCTCCAGACCCCTATCAACACCCATCCCTCAAAGACTATACGATCCTTTAGTGTAAGGATTATACACATTGTCCTTTCATTTCTGCCCCTCAGAACCTAGCACATTTCTTCGTTCACATTCAATAATCAAGCAGTTCATGTATAAGACAGAAAGAGAGGAAACAGAATGGACTAGACAGAAACGGAGGAAAGGAATGGCCATTTGGTGCCAATTGTGCAGTCTTGGGCAAGTCACTTAACTTTTCCAACATCATTTACTGTCCTTACCTGTAAAATGGGCATAATGACTTTCGACAGCTAACATTTATTGAATACTTACTACGTGCCAAGCACAGGTCCAAATGCACCATCTCACTTAATCCTTGTAGCTTATGAGGTAGCTACTATTAGCTACTTATTCGTTTTTGCCTATTTTTATGGCCAAAACTTACTCTAATTTTGTTTTGTTTTGTTTTGACCTTTGCAGTTCAGTTTAAACACACATGCACATTTCACAGATGAGGAAACTGAAGCAGAATGGAATGAAGTAAACTTGCCCAGGATCACACAGCTTCTGAGTGGTGGAGTCGGGATTCAACCCCAGTACTCTGCTAGTACACAGAGTGGTTATGAAGACTACACAGGATGATGGATGTAAGGTGCCTAGTACAGGGGTTAGTAGGTATGGATTGTTAGGAGTAAGGTAGGGAGAGAGGGAAACAGGATATCACACCTAGTCTCTCTACTTCCTTGTGTCTGTCTCCCCTTCCAGGTACACAGAATCAGATTAATTATTAGCTAATGATAACCATTTTGTTTTGTTTATTATTTTTTAAATAATACAATGAACACCATGAATTCATTGCCCAAACCGAGAAGCAAAACGTTAGCAATAATTTCATCTACCCGTGTGCTCCTCCCATCCGATCTCCTGCCTTTCTCTTAAAGGTAACTATGATCCTAAATGTTGGATCAAACATTCCACTGATTTTTTTCTTTAGTTTTTACACATATATATGCCTAACAATATATTGTTTCACTCTGTTTGTCTTTAACTTTCTAATTTCTAGGTCTTTCAATTATAGGCTCTTACTTCTTTTGTTGTGGTCGAATTTTACAAGTTCACTCAGGCTGCCATGTTTGGTTGTATGGGCTCTTTGGTGCACAAGGGTTCCCGACTGAGGGCACAGGTGGGGACTGAAATTCACCCTGCAGTTCCTCTGGTCTTTTTCTTATCAGCACAAAGATGTCATTCTCCCACCAAACCATGTACTATGAGGCAGCAGCCACTGGCGGGGGTGGCGGGGAGCCTTTCTCTAATTTGCACAAAGGCACCATGAGGGCTAATGGGGGGTCTGAGTTCACCTCCCCTGAATCACCAGCAATCCCTGTCAGACCCTCCACATTCAAGGTCAAGATAGAGCCCATTGAGATCCTAGATGGGAAATGACCCACAGTGACAGCCTCTGGAGACAGCTGCATCATGAGATTCACTGTTCCCGCTGGAAGCTCGTTGGCCTTACTCCATCAGTCCACCTCTAACCCATCAGGAGGGACTTCCTAATCATGTTCCAGGGGCTTTAAGATTTATGTCAAGGGGTCTCGATTTATTGAATTAATGCTGCTGAGCAGAACTGTAGTGTTAAACAGTGTGGAGATCTGGATTTTACAGCAATGTAACTAATAAGGCTATTAACACAAACGGGGCGTGCTGCTGGCATTTATAATACCATAAATCTCTCTTTCCTCTGGAAGTATTTATGGGATGGCACGCACCCAGAGTCCACTGCCTTTTCTGTGCTCTGCTCTCAAGGCTCGGCCGGGAGGATGTGCTGCCCAATAAGGGAAATAGTTAGGAGGAAGGAGGGAGAGGACTGAACCTGGGCTGATTCTCAGCTCCCATCCCTTCCACCAGTTGGAAAGGCTGGTCATTGCCGTGGGCAGATGTAGATCTTTTAAATTATTATTTATGTATTTATTTCCCATTTATGGAGCATTTACCAAGTGCCAAGCCCTCTGAAAATTTAGTGACTGTGATTCCCCAACACCTTCTCAAGAATGAAGTATGTGTTCCCCCACTGAACTTAATTTCTGTCTTGAGCCCCCCCCAACCCTCTGAAGCAGAACATTTAATATTGTCACTTGCAGCTAAACTCAATCATTTTAATGATTTTTATTTTTCTCATTGATTTCAGCTTAAACCAAGTCAGATTTTGGATCTCCTCACTCCTTTGCTCTTAGTGGAAAAGATTCCAAGTTCCAGGGGTGTGTGCAAATATCCCTGTGCCATCAGTGGAGAGGCATGGCCACGTCTTTATTTTCATCTGTCCGTGTGCTCTACTGACAACCACTGAGATGGAACCCCCAGCTCAGTGTCAGCCTCCACGCTGGCTGACTCCTGGGATGGGACACACCTCACCTGGTCCGTACATCCTTCACTGTGGTACCTGCACCACAGCCAGAGGCAGCCTTGCAGAACTGCTGTCTCACTCTCTCCCTCCCCTCCCCCTAAACTCCCAGTCCCACTAAGGCGCCAGGGACCACGACACTCCAGGAACACTGGAAAGACACTCTCTGTCCTTCACATGCCGGCCAGACCACCCACCATGTGTGCTCTCTCCAGCCAGGACACTACGACGCCACAACGGCACTGGGGACATCTGCACAAAGCCTGCCATCTCTCTCGGCTTGCTGGCTTGCTTTTTTTTTAAACAACATACTGAGCCTTTCTCAGGTACCATCCTCAGCTTTACAAGGTGTGCTTCACCTACTCTCTCCAACAGCTCTATAAGGTAAGATCTATTATTATCCCCCCCCATCAAAGATGTAGAAACTGAGGTCCAAAAGCTTAAGTCTCCTGTGTAAGGTCACATGGCCATTAAGAGAGGGAGCTGGACTTGAACCCAGACAGCTGGACTCCACGGGGCAATGAGACGTCTGCAGAATCCAAAACTAGAAGTGGGGCCCTGCTCCCTCATGCCTCTCCAGAGCTTTGCCCCGGAGAGGTGCTGCCCAGAGTCCCACGTGCATCCAAGTGTACACTCCTCTCCCTTTTGTAGGGAGTTTGGGGAATAAATGGTTTCCAAGGAAACCTTCCTAAACTTTCCCAAACACCTCAGGCTTTGGAATTCCAAAGCTACAGATGCCACTGTAATCCTTTTTCCTCTTAGGGCAGCAGAGGCTAAGGCCTGATCTGAACTGAGTCTAGGATGACGGGTGAACTTGAATGTTTCAGGGAACAAAGAACCCCACAAAGGTGGAAGCTTCATGCCTCATCCATATTCACATTATCACATTCAACCTCAAGGAAGTTCCCTTGAGGAATATGCAGTCCTCCCCTTCGTACATGGGAATAAAGATTGCGGAAAACTCAAGGGTTTTTCCAGAGAAGTGAAAACTCCCAAGTTGGGAAATGAGAATTTGGACTCCGCTCTCTCTGAATCCCTGTGGGGTCACTAATCTCTCTCCTGGGAGCAGAAACTTGGTCTTGATTGGTTTTCCCATCCCGCCAGATTGTGGAGAAACTGGTCTGAGTAGAGAGCTGTCCTGAGTTTAGGACCGTCCTCTGGGAGCTAGGCCAGGCGTAAAGGAAGTGTGTCACAGGGGACGCTCAGCTGTGGATCGCTGCCAGGACACTTCCGGTGAAGCAGAATTCAGAAGAGCCACTCTTCCGATGCTTCTTAGCTTCTCTCCTTTCTGCTCCTTCCTTCTTTGGCTCCCATTGTTTCACTAAAAATATTTGTGAGCCCCTACTATGCGCTAGGCTTTGTTCTAGAAACTGGGGAGACAGCAGGGTGGAAATCAGACTCCTTCTCTCCCTCAAGATCTTAGAGCCTCAAGGTGACCAGGAAGACTATTATTTCCCCCAGAGGGCAGGGCCCTGGCACAGAGTAGGTTGTTAGTAAATTGATCAAGGGTTTTCAGTTTCCATCAACCATACAACTTAGAGATACAAGGTGAAGACCCCACAGGTGTCTCAAAGATTTGGACAGTGCTGTGCTCCCCAGATTCCTAGCAATACAGGGACATCCAAGAGTGGTCATTACATGCTTCAGTGACGGCTGATGTAAAAGGAGGCAGAGCAGGCAAGGAGGTACTCAGACTAGGACAGGAACCCAGATGTGAGTCGCTGCCAGGGGAGGAGAAGGAATCTCACATTTTCTGAAAACCTACTCTGCGCTAGACCCTGGCCTAGACAATTAACCTACGTTACCTAATTTAATCTTACGACAGAGGATGAGGTAGGCACTCTCACCAACCCTGCAAACTACTGCTCATCAATAAAAGAGGGCCCTGTTATTGTTCAGGTTCCTGCAGACGATGACTGCCCACCTCCCATGAGTGCTGAATTAATTTTATGAATGGAACTAGGGTGGAATCCCGAGCCAAGCTGAACATGGGAAATGTGGCCCCACGTGCAGTGAGGATGTGGTTGGCTCATTTGTTTTATTTAATCAAACACATATTTTGTTAAAATAATATACTTGTTTTTGGGGTTTTTTTTTTTCTGCTTCATCAATA
This sequence comes from Leucopleurus acutus, assembly GCF_964270905.1. Lineage (NCBI taxonomy): Eukaryota > Metazoa > Chordata > Mammalia > Artiodactyla > Delphinidae > Leucopleurus > Leucopleurus acutus. The sequence continues at coordinate 79,694,811 of NC_139155.1, read as the reverse complement.
CGTGTACATGGTGTGAAACTGGAAAAAGAAATGGAAATAAAGAAAACAGAAGAGAAAAACCACCATTAATCTCATCATCAAGAAATATTCACCCTCACTACTCTGGCATTTACTTCCTAAGTGCTACACAAATGCATGTACATATTCATATACATATGCGTACACATGCAATATCATATACATACATATATGTGCATATCATATACACATATATCTCACGTGCATATATGATTACATATCATATACATATATACATATACTTAGGTTATATTTTTTTCAATAGATAATTTTTCTACAACATTGTGATCTTGCTGTTTTAAAATTTTCTCATTTCACCAAAAAATATATCATAAATATATTTTCCTAATATTAAATATTCTCCTATAACAAAATTTTGAAGGCTCCAACAGAAGCCATTATATGTGTATGCCACATTTTGTTTACCTAGTCCCAACGGTTAAACATTTAGCAAGTTCAGTATTATAAAAAATTCTACCATGAACATCTTCATGGCTATATCTTTGAGCACATTCATGATTATTTTCTTAGGATAGATTCTATAAATGAACTTGCAGTCTTGGGGGCTGTGCATATAGAAAAGGCTTTTTGATGCATTTTATCAAATTCCTCTCTATAAATTGTGCATGAGTTTGCCCTCCCATGCCACTGGATAAGACTGCCTACTTTTCCACATTTGTCCATTCACCGGACGCTGTCATTATTTACATATGTTTCGATTTAAGAAATGAGAAATGATGTTTCAAGGACACTTTAATTTGCAATTTTTATTACAAGTAAGGTTAAATCAATCACCTAGAGTGCTCTGAGTTCAGCACAGAGAGGGTGAGTTGGGTGGACTGGTAAGTAACACAGAGAAAGTTATTTTCCCACACAAGGACCATTCAGAAGACGGCAACCCAGAGTATAGGCAGCATGAGTTGATAGAGAACTAAGTGCTAGAGGGGTCAAGGCTTGTTCAAGGGGAAAGGGCTCAGTGTCTGTCCTGGAGCTGAAAGCAGACCTTGAAGAGGAGGCATGACTGGAGCCGTGAACAAGGGAAGGTGCCCCTCATGTCACTCTCCCCTCACACGCTCCGCTCCCCAAATGCTTCAACTCCTCAGATGCTCCCACCTCCTCATCTCCCAGCCTTTGCGTGTGCCAGTTCCTCTGCCTCTCCCTTTCTCTTTGCTAAGGCATCCTTCTCACCCTTCAGGCTATATCTTAAGTGTTTTTTCATCAAAAGAAGCATCTTAGCCCCAAACAAGTTCATGTCTCCTGTTATGTGTTCTCCCTGTGCCCTGTACTTACTATAACAGGAATTAATTGTGTTTGTAATTATTCACGTAATGTTCCTGCTGGACTACAAGTTCTGAGAGCCTGGACTGCATCTGCCTTGCTCACCTCTGGGTTCCCAAGACCTAACACAAAATCCTATTTAGTTCTCACCTCCCAGCTCTAGAACCGCCCTTCATTAATCTGCCTTCTGCTGCTGTTACTGCTGCCGCTAGGTCTGAAAATTACAGTTCTCCTTTTGCCAGCTAGATTTCTTTATCGGTTCTGTCAATAGGGGGAGACGTGAAGGCTGGAGGAAGGAGAAGAGACTTGCTCCTTCTTCCTGCTGGCATCCTGTCCCTTTAAGCACCGCCCCAGCAAAGCAATGCCTCCCAGCCCCCATCACCCCCTAGCCCCAGCACCATCACCTCTACAACCCACCACCCCGCTTTGGCAAGTGGTTCTAGTCTACAGTTGCTTTCAGCACTCCCTGAGTCAGACTATTTGTGCCCTTTCACAGGTACCAGCACAAACCAGGGCTGTTCCCTCATCAGAAGAATAAACTCCAGATCCATGAGCCCCTCCTCCCAGCTTCTAGGCTTTGATAACCGTATGTTCTTCCCTTTGTTTCCCCAGCTACAGGGCAGTAGCAGATCCCCTCAGCTATTACATCTGGGCTATCTTTGTTCTACTTTTGCTTTTCCATCCTCCCCAACCTGTCCACCCAATTCCCTATATTAAACTCTCTCTGTTCAAATCCCTAGTGTGGTTTCTGTCTTCCTCACTGGACCCTGATGATACAGCAGACATTCAATTAAAATTTCACTGAAGCCAGGCACCATTCTGTGGTCAGAAAACAGTATGAACAACTCAAATCAATCTTGCGAGACTGATCACCTACTATGAGCCTGGCATTGTGTGGGATCCTGGAGGCCCGGAGATGAAACAGAAACAGAATGAGCCGGGAGTGCCCAAAACACCTTTAGACTGAGAGTCAAACCCCCTTTCTCCCACCTCCATACCTAGATCAGAAGCCTCTTAAAGGGGCGCAATTTAAACTAAGGATTCCTCCTGCCCTCTGCATTTTGCCGGGTTTTTCAGTGGGTTTCTATTGACACGTTGACATTGGGGAGAACTCTTTACTGTGCAGGACTAACTCTGTAAGAAGTTTAGCATTTTTGACCCCCTCAGATAGATGGTCATGCCCCTCCCCCAGTCATTCTGTCAGTCAAAAATGCCTCCACCCATTGACAAATGTCCCTTTGGCGGTGTCCACCCTCCCTGACCATTACGAAGTCGCCCACTGAGGAGATATCCCCAGGGGGTGAAGAATTTGCTGCTGATTTCTGACATTATCAGCCCCAGCAAAGAAAACGTCCAATAAATGTAGAGGATGGAGTAGTTCTGCATGATTTCAGCAAATTAACCGAGACAACCAGCAGAATGAAATCCACAGAGGGCATGACAGGGCGGCAGACTGGTAGGGTGTTGGGTAGAGGAATGAGGCAGCTGGGAACCTAATTAGCCAGGACTGCTCACATCTGAGCCGCTCTACTCCCAGCTGCCTCCTGAGTCGTAACACGCTGAAAATGAAATCATTAAGAAGCACTCACACACATCCCCCTTGTTAGAAATGGGTCCTGAGTGGGCTTAAATGGAAGAAGAAGAATAGGGAGAAAGGAGGGCATCGAGGAAGAGACAGGGTGGGTGACAGCTGACTGTGAGTCCCCACATATACGGTATAATCCAAGACAGGGGATGTCTGAAAGAACTGAGGTTTTCTCCACTTCTCCCCACTCCTTTCCTGCTATTCCACCCCCTGGTGACTTGTAGAGCACCAGTTTTCAAAAAGGTAGGTTGGTACACTCTAGACTGCATGGAAATTGACAATGAAATGTGGTTAAAGTTAACCCTATTGTGGGTAAACATCACTAACAACAGTTTTCAGAAGATGATTTTCTCCCTTCCTTCCTTCCTTCCGTTTCTTTCTTCAATCCTTTAAAAAATTAATTTAAAAAGATTCCAGTTGTCTCTCTAATAATATCATTTTTGTGGCACTTCTATTCCAAAATCCCGTCTCACAAGGGAGAGGAAAAAGACAGAGTTCCACGTGTGGATCACAACGCCAGCCAGTCTCATCTTCCCAGCCCAATTTTAACCGATGTTTGTCTTTTACTCCCTATACCTTTCACCCCCAACCAAAGAAAAAAGTTTTCACTGTGGAGATTAGCATAGCATAGCATGATAAAGGACAGTGGAGCCCTAATCCTCTCTTGGACATTTAGTGGCTCTGGGATTAATAGCAAATTACTAGCCACTCTGAGCCCTAGTTTTCCTCCCCAGCGGATACAGCCACTGGCTTCTCAGCCTCTGGACCCTGGATGCTGCTGAGAAATGGGGACCCTGTGTTGCCAAATCTCACAGGGTTGTTGTGGGGGTCTCGGAAGGTAAAGGATAGAAGGGTTCTCTGTAACATTAAATCATTATATGCAGAGATACTGTAGGGCCTCGGTTACTTACCAATGACTTATGCATTCCATTGATTACCTATGTCTGCCTCTCAACTAATCCTAGATGGGAGAACTGGCCAGAGTGAGTGAGTGGCAGCCCTTCTGACTGCCTACCCAACAACCATTCACTCCCACCTCTTTCCCAAGAGAACTCCAATTTTACTTACTCGCCTAACAGCCAAGTGCTTGAATTGGGGCTGTGCCCCGCTCTTAACCCCAGGAGAGAGGTGAGTCTTGACTGGTCAAAACCAATCAAATTAATTCCACTGCTCTTGTCAGTGATTGGCTGAAGCATGGACATGTGACACAATCGTGATGAATGGGAAGTCTGCTGGGGACTCTGGGAAATGCGTTTCTTGCTCTTACAAAGTCAATGCCTTTGATGATGATGTTGTCTTGATGCTTAACACTCTTGCAGCCATCTCTGAGCTCAAAGGGAAAAGTATAAGGACAAAAGCTAGCCACTGAGACTTTGAGAGCCTCAGGGTCTTTGATCCTCAGAATTAACTCTAGATATGCCGTGTCTACAGATGTCCTGATACGTAGGATAATGTAAGGTGATCGCACATCCTTGTCTTGGTCAACTCAGACAGATATAACGAATTGCCATAGACTGAGTGTCTTAAACAATAAACATTTAATTCCTACACTTTTGGAGGCTGGAAGTCAGCAATCAGAGTGGTCAGGTTCTGGTGAGAGCCCTATTCCAGACTGCAGAAGACCAGCTTCTCCTTGTATCTTCACATGATGGAAAGAGAGGGCTAGCTAGCTCTCTGGCCTCTTCTTACAAGGGCATTAATCCCATTCATGAGGGTGGAGCCCTCATGACATAATGACCTTTCAAAAGCCCCATCTCCAAAATACCGTCACATTAGAGATGAGACATATGAATTGGGGGTGGGAGACATAAACGTTCATTCCATAACAATCCTGGTTTTCCTGGAACTGTTCCAGTTGACATTTGTGCCAGCGTACTTTCTGATTTAGCATTTGTCCTGAACAAGATTTACTGGTTTGAATGATAAATCATATGGTCTGCCTACTGATAATAAATGTCCTTATTATTTAAGTCACGTTGAGTTAGATTTATTCTATGCAGTCACAATATTCTAATTAAAACAGGGCTAGAGAGAGGTATAAACGATGCGTGTATACGTATGTGTGAATATTTATGCATACACACAAGTGCATGCAGGATGATATTAAGGCTTAGAATGAATGTTTTATAGTAACCTCTACTTTAAATTTTCCATGCTTCTTCTTCTTCCCTCCTTAGTAAACAGTATTATTGTGGAAACAGAAAAAACATGAGAGAGAAACAAATCATGACATTATAATCTGAGAATTCGTCGTCTCCCAAATGTCTCATGAATCTTTAAGGCAGAGCTCTGTGCGTCCCCACACATTCTATTTTCACCACTGTCTCGTGCAGCAAAACCCTGATCCCTCTCAATGCACGGAGCTCTTTCACTTTGCCCAAAGTTATATGTCCGCTGTTAGAAAATGCATCTACAAGGGCTTGTTCTCACGCTCTCCTTCATCTGTCCTTCCCCAGTCACTACACTAAAAGCTTCAATTTGCCAGTTGCCCTCTCCCCTTATGCTGCTGTCAGCAGGTGGGGCTGACTTGGCCAGTGTCACAGAGAAAACTGAGCAGTCTGCTGATGTAGTCTGTTGAACAAGTGCCCCGTTAGTTTTCCTATCATCTGATGAGCCTCATCCATTAGCTTGGCTGATTTGAGGCTGGGTTTCAAGGTAAATCTAGCAGGCAGACATCTACTTAAGACAAAAGCCAGTTAGAACACTCAGTGCCTGCCCAGCCTGTAAATGGCCCTTGCAGATAAACTCTCTCTTTTATTCCTCACCTGATGCAAATCCAAGTGTCTGAAATCAACCTCTAACCACCCAAGGTCAGGAGTATCTAAACTTGGAAACTGGAATCAAGAAACTCAGAGGACACTCACAGCTGTTACCAACACTCTTTCCAAATCGAAACAGGCACTCTTCTGTTCTGATGGTAGTGGTATAAAGAGGGAAATATGATGGTATGCACCAAAAACCTCAAAAGAGTTCACATAGTTTGATTCAGCAATCCAATTTCTATGAATTTATCCTAAAGAAATAAGGGGACAAATATAGGTGTGTATGAAATATTCATTACATTTCTGTAATGAAAAAAATTAGAAGTGCTCACTGGCAGGCAATTGATGACATGACTTACGATACATCCATGAAATGGAGTATAGCATAGTTATTAAAACAAGTCTTTGTCATTTTAACACATGAGAGTGTAAGCTGGCACAACCATTCTGTAGGAGAGTTTGGCAATAGGCACCACAAGCCTTAAAAAGGTTCACACCACTTAAAAGAGTCACTGATGCTGTTCACAAGGTTTCTGGTTTTCCACCTTCCAGACACATAGTAGAATTGAACTCCATGGCCTCCTAGTTATTACCCACTTAGTTATTATCCATGGTTCTGGCTGATGAGTTGTTAAGAAGAAGAGTTGAACACCACTTCCAGGCCAGAACACTGAACTGTCAATGTAACACCCAGAGAGCTCTTTTCTTCTTCCACGGTGACTATCAGTAATTGAAATGGTGGATGTTCCATCAGTCTTGGTCCCAGTGTGAGAAGACATAAGCATAACCCAGATGGATATGTAGGATGAATGGGAAATAAACCTTTGTTGTTTTAATATTTTTAGAGTTGTTTGTTACTGCAGCATATCCTACCTGTGCTGACTGATACACCCTTTGACCTAGCATGCCCATCTCGAGAATCATAAGGAAACACTTGTACACATAGGTATACATACTGGAGGATCTTTTGTATACATAGATAGATGTTGAAGGATATTAATTACAAACTTGTTCTTAACACATACAAAAACATACAGCAATAAGCCCTACAGCACACTTACAGTGCCAAGACAGCTAGATCAGAAGGCATGGCAACATCACCCGTATGTTACAACATTTCTTAAGAAGACCTGGGCCCTGATGTAGAACCAAGTCACTATCCTGGCTTCTTCCGTCTCTCCTACATAATGACTTCCCTTCAGAGTCCAATCAGCTGACTTTAGTCAAGGTTTCTCTAGTCCATTAAAGATGTTCTAATAATATTACACTTCAAAAAGTAAGGGTTATGGGACTTCCCTGGTGGCGCAATGGTTAAGAATCCGCCTGCCAATGCAGGGGACAAGGGTTTGACCCCTGGTCAGGAAGATCCCATATGCCACGGAGCAACTAAGCCCGTGTGCCACAACTACTGAGCCCACGTGCCACAACCACTGAAGCCCATGTGCCTAGAGCCTGTGCTCCACAACAAGAGAAGCCACCGCAAGGAGAAGCCCGGGCACCGCAATGAAGAGTAGCCCCCCGCTCGCCGCAACTAGAGAAAGCCCGCAAGCAGCAACGCAGACCCAACGCAGCCAAAAATTAATTAATTAATTATTTTAAAAAAAGAATCAATTGTCAAAAGATAAGGGTTAGAAACTCAACCTCGTTTCCTCCCGAGAACCGCTGAGGTTCCTATGCAAAGTTATCCAACTCTCCCTCTCCCCCCCTCCCCCATAAGTCATCAAGATCTGTTTAACAAGGAATGTAGGGAGAAAAAGCCTTTATCTATCCCCAAACATACCTGCTATGCTCTTCCCCGGAACAATGGGTACATACTTGCTTTATATCTACATAACCCACTCAAGCAAAGTCTCCACCTTTAGAAATAAAAGCAGCTGGAAACGTAGAAACTTCTCTCAACTTGGAGGGAAGTAACTTTATTCACTACAGCACTATGATTATGAATTATATTGACCAGATTGACAATGATGAGAAATAAAACAAAGATGTGGCAGGGAGACATGACGTGTTGCACCAACCAGATCAGAATTTGCTTTGGGGTGGGCGGGGGAGGGTCTCAGGATGCCCCTATCGGCAACAGCTCTTTAACATTTAATGGCCCTACTGGATACCTTCTGAGCCCTAGAAAATAGTTGGTGAAGAGAAAAAGTAGAATGAAAATCCCTGAGGCTCTGAAAGGGATGCTTTCTCAGTTGTTGGAAGACCTTATAGAGTTGCTGGTGGTGGCAACTGTGGCAATGGTAGTAGTAGGGGTGGTAGGGGTGATGGTGGTAGTGGTAATGGGTGAACGTGATAGACCCATCCATCAGCCTAATCCTGCCTCTCAATTCAGAAGACTGAATTAACGGGACAGTAATGAAGCGTTAATATTTACAAGGATTTAATATTTTACAGCCAGTCACTCATTCTAGAAATGGATTGAAAACAGACAGGTCAGCTGTCATCAGGGAAAACAAACAACTCAAAAGCAACAAGAGAAGGTAGGGAAATAACAGGGGAGTGGGCAGAGCAATGAGTAGAGAGGGGAGAACAGCCAATCCCACAATGAGAGGGGAGGACCTTAGGGCACCTGCCCTCATAGGCTCTCAGCCTGTGAGACAGAAGCATCAGCACTCTTCCCCTCCTGTTTTTCTTCTTCCTATAATATTCTGGTTAGCTCACCTATCTCTCCTCCCATGTCAGGCAGGAAAGGAAGAGAATGTACCCTTTTGTACCTGGAAAGCCAACAGGCAGACTTCAGGGAGCAAATCGAACTGGGTCAAGGCCACCATGCAAGGCCAGGACTAGAATCTAGTCACTGATTGCCTTTGGGATACGCCCTCTCCGGGAATAGGTGAAGCCTACTAAGTATCACAGTTTTCCCCAAAGAGTATTTGGAGACGTGGTCTGTAAGCTGACTGGTAGCTCTGTCAAGGCAGGGACCAGGTCTATCTTGATCACCGATGTTTCCCAAGAGCTGGAAAAGTGCCTGCCATATGGTCAGAGCTCAACAATGTCTGAGAGATGAACAATTGAGTGGATAGTTCTAGGGGATGTTTTATTTTTAAAGGTTCTATACTCAAATAATCGTGGGAAGCATGCAGATCATAGCCCTCTCTTGGAGAATTACAATGTAACATCAGAGAAGCCTTTGTCTAACTCTTTCTCACAGAAGGTCTCAAATTTGTTTGAACTTATCATCCCCCACCTTTTTTGGAATGCCTTAACTATTCCTGTGGGACGTGCTTTGGGAAATGCTGATATATAGCATTACAGCACAGTGGAAAGAGCAAAAAATCTGGAGTTGGACAAATCAAGATTCAAAACTCTCAACTTTACTATCTTCCAGCTGGGTCACCTTGGACAAGTTGCTTAATCTCTCTGAGCTTCAGTTTCCTAATCTGTGATGGGTACATAATGCCTGCTTTATGCACCTCACAGGGGTTGTTACAGGAATCAAATGAGATACCACATGTGAAAAGTAAACTGCTTTCACATTGCAGTTGTTGCTGTTTCTAAAAGCCAGAATCATGTCAAGGTGACATTGCCCAAAGCAGTTTCCAGTTTCAGACCCTGCTGAAGATGTCCCAAGATATACTGATCTCTGGGAGCTTGTTGGGCCTTGAAGGTACATTTCTACGTGCAGGTGAGTCCTACTATCATAAAAAACTAATATCAGAGTTTTTTTAAAGCCACTTGAAATATTGTAGTAGGTACTGGTCATTCACAACACCTTTATCCCTTGCCATCTCCCACTATTTGAAGGCTGGAAAACCAAATACTCAAATTCCCAGATTCCTTTGAAACTAGGGAAGTTATGTCTTATGAAATATAAGCAGACATCTTCAATGAAGCTTCTGGGAAAAGCTTCATTCAATTTTCCGATTTAATAAAGAATCAGGGAAGACCAGCACAGCCTTCTCCCCATTCCCTTCTTGAATTGAGTACAGATGTGAAGGCTGGCACAGCAACAGCCATCCTGCAACTTTGAGGGAAAATACAAGAGAATTACAGAGGCATTATTATGGAATTACTGAGCCAATGCACCTGAGCCAGAAACCACCTTCCCTCAACTTCATGTTATTTAAAAAAAAAAAATTTAATCACTACAGCTGAAAAAAATCCTAGCTGATTAAATATAGTGGGGAAAAAGGTTTGATTGGGACTTTATTAAAATCAAACTTAAAATTATGAAAATATGTTTATATATCATATTAAAATCGATTTAAGTTATAATTAAGTTGCTCTATAATTCCACACTCTAATTCTTAAAACCAAGAATATATTATTGATTTATTTGATACAGAGCACAATTCTTCTAACCAAATTATATCCCAACATATTGTAGAGATGCTTCCCCTCATATCTGACTTTTACAGCAAGTTCATTAATATCAGCTTCATCCATTTTCCTGCTAGTCTCTTAATCCTCTGCTATCCTCATCCCTCCCCTTGGCAGCTCCCATTGGAGGGTCACTCTTCTAGATTTTTCTCTTCTTTAATTACCTAACTGCCAGGTGCTCAGTTGTCAAGGGCTGCATGAGATGTGAGCAGTTCGTCAGCATCGTTGTCATCAGCTTCATGAAATCCCACATCTTATGCAAGATTTGCAGGCCCACTTTGCAGGCAGTTTTCATTATATTTCTTTAACACTGTCAGATGTTTACAACATCTGATAACTGAGGAAGAGGCTGACTGAGACACCGGCTAGAAGGTAGGGATAGACTAGCGTTGAATGAAAAGAAATATCTATAGGGGAGTTGATTTTTTTTAAGTGGACAGTTCATTGGTGAATATTTTTATGCACTGATGGCATTCAAAAGTCTACCATTGGTGTTCACCCTGATAAAGCCATGAAGGCAATAGGCTGGGAGTCAGAAGACTGTGCTCCACTTCCACCTGTCTCTAATCAGCTGTGTTACACTGAGCAAGTCACTTCGTCTCACTGGGACTCAGTTTCCTCAACTGCAAAGTGACTAGACTGCACATATTCTAAAAGCCTTCAACTTCTAAGAAGTCTATTATCCTGCAAACAACTGGCAATGAGTAGGGAGTGGCAAGCTTGAGTCCAGAAGCTAAGAACCTCTGAAAAGGGTGACAGACAATCCTGGACAAGGTCCTCCTTCGCTAAATCTGACTCGAGTTACACGTCTTCATCTTGAGGATTCCCTCGATCTCTTAGTAGCAGGGAAACTAATTCGATTTGATAAGAGATAAGGCTGCTAAATGAAAGTACATGAGAAATATCACATTGCTGAAGATTAACACATGTTCTGATCTGTCCTCATAATAAAACCAGGACCCCTATTTATCCTGGAATCTGTGACCTAGACAGAGTGAAAGGAATAAGCAGTTTATTCATCTAGGCTAAATAAGGATTTCATCTCAAGGAATACAAGTGCGATCTACACACAGAAAATACGTAAGTGGTAACAGGCCAATCTTACCTCATCTTAATGCTCAGAAAGTCCCTAATGCTTGAAATCGTTCAGTGGTTCCCCACTGACCCAGCATATCCATCCAGCACGATGTTCAAAGCCTCCACCATCTGCTCCCTGCAAGTATCTCTGCCCTTGTCACTCACTATTTCACTCCTTTTACTTTGTATTTCAGCATCAAGGAATTTAATATTTTAAATATCTGGGAACATTCCGTTTACACTGAGCTCCTTCTCACTTCCATGGCTGTATTTCTTCTGTATTTCTCAGAATTCTCTTTCCTACCTTCCACCCTTTCCTGCAGCCAAACTATTTACAGTTCCCTGAGCATGTTGCCTGCAGCCTCCTCTTCCGAGGACACCGTTCAGTTACAATGTATTTTACTACAGTTAACAGAATACCCAACTAAAAATAGCTTAAACAATACAGAATTTAAAACAGTTTGTTCAGTGACTCAACATCCTCAGGCTTGATGCCTCATCCCCCGACACAGGGTAGCAAAATGGCTGCCACAGCTCCGGGAACCACAATTCACATAACAGCATCCAAAGGCATTCAAAAGAGAACTTTATTTTCTCAACTCTCTTTTTTCATGACAGAGAAAAATCTTTCCCAGAAGTTCCTGCCCGCAGAAGAAATTCCCTCGGATTTCTCTGGTCAGAAAACTTCTTAAACGTCCCAGGAGTAAAACTTATCAAGCACTTACCCTCTGCTCCCTTCCTAAATGTCACCAGGTCCCCCCTAGCTTGACCTCTGATTTTGTTTTTTATTTTAGTAACATTTACCTAATATTACCAAATGCTAGGCACTCTGCTAAGCACTCTAAAAACATTACCTTATTTAGCTCTTAGAACAACAACAGGCACTGTTCTCCCCATTTTAAGTCGAGGCAATGGCCCAGAAAGGTTAAGCAACTTGCCCAAGGACGCACAGCCAGAAAGAGGAAGAGCCGGGATTCAAATCCGAGTATGTCCAGCTCCAAAGCCCAAGCTCTCAGCCACTCTTTGTCCTTCTCATTCTTGTCTCCTCTTGACATTCTTTATCCCTCAATGGCCCCTTCTCTTTTACACAGAAGTCTCTCTGTCTAATGGACCCTTTCCCATTGCTTAGCAACATTTTCAGATCTTCCCTGTAATTAAAGAAAAGTGAGGGCCATTTTCCTTCACCCTATTCTCTCCTCAATCTATCAAGCTTCTCAAAAGCTCCTCTTCACACTCACTGATTCCACATCCTCAGGACACATTCACTCTTCACTTTATCTAGCATCCTCCCCCGCCTCCCCACTGAAACTCTGCCCAAGGTTATCAATGACAGCCAATCGATTGGCTTCTCCCCATGCTCCCTCCTCCTGGACCTGATTAATTGGTACGCCAGCCAGGCAGCTGCCGAGGGCTCCAGTCTATATGGGACTCCACAACATCACTGGAAATATAACGAAGAAAATTGTGTTTACCAGAACTCCTCTCGGGAGTTAGTACTGTGTGCAGTTGGCAAGCAATCTTTAATCAGCTACTCTGGGAAGGACTGGGAGATCTCCCCAGGAGGCATGCCCGAGTAACAACAAATGCTTCCCAACTGTCTACCTATGAGGGCTGGTCTCTTTAACTGCAGGGCTTATGTTTTGCTGAATACGAAAAGCAAGCCTGGAGACAGAGCTAATTGCTTGGGTCACTAGAGGAGAGGCCTCTGCCCCAGATGATGTTCAAGCTCTCCTCCAAATTAATGCCAAGCAAATATTTAAAGAACATCAGTTTAAAGGGTACAAAATGATTAGCCTACTCTATGGACCTACATTTCTCAGTCCAGGTAAATCTGCTGTATGTAATATGACTGATTCACTTCCTCCTCCCCTCAGTGGTCTGGGCTGCTTTTTTCTGGGCCCCAGCATCCCACTGGTAAGTCCTTTCTCTCTCTCGTTCTCTCCTCTTCATTTCCTGCCTCTTCCTACACCTATAATGGGGACAGGCTCTGACTTCAGACTCTGCCTTCAGAATCCTTTCTTTACGTCTTCTCCCTCCTGGTCGCAACCATTCCCAGGTGTATTAGTTATCTACTGCTGCATAACAAAGGACCCCCAAAACTTAGCAGCTGAAAACAACAAACATTTGTTATCTTACAGTCAGGAATCCAGGAGTGGCCTAGCGGGTGTTTCTGGTTCAAGGTCCCTCAGGAGGCTGCAATCAAGGTATCAGCCAGGACTGCATCAGTCATCTCAAGGCATGACTGGGAGAGAGAATCCACTTCCAGGTTCACTCATGTGCTTCTCCACAGGGCTGCATCACAACATAGCAGTTGGCTTTCCCAAGAGTGAGTGGAGTGATCCAAGGGAATGTACCCAAGATGGAAGCCACGTCTGTATAATCTAATCTCAGATTGACATCCCATCACTTCTGCTCTATTCTGTGCACTGGAATCAACTCAAAGTCCCATCCACACTCAAAAGGAGGGGATTACACAAAGGTATATATACCAGGAGGTGGGGATCACTGGGGCCATTTTAGGGGCTGCATAGCCCCTAAAGGCTATGCCCTAAAGGTTATGCAAGGCTCTCCCATCAACTCTAAGGAGAGTCACTACTTTTCTCATGACCCTTTCATCTCGATCCCCATCTGCTAGATCATTCCATGTGGACACGGGAGATGGCTGGCACCTCCTGTTCCACCTACCTCAAACCAACTTTTTTGTGTTCCCTTAAAGCAACCCAATTTCCCTGCCTTTCCCCACTGATAGCTGTTCTCACAGTCCCTGAAGATTTGGGGCTCTGAGTCATCCTTTTATTCTTTAATCCAACAAAAATCCTCATGTTGCCATTTACTTAGCCCCTGATATGTGCCAGGCTCTTTCGCAGACATTATCCTATTTAATTTTTGCAGTGCTGTAAGGTGAATGAACTCATTTTTCTTTCAAAGGGAAGTCGATTTCCTGGAGTTGGGTTCAATGCTGTGTGCTGAGAAAAAGCAATGAACAAGACAGGTACAGTCCCTCGGGTACTTATAACCTAGCAGAGGAGAGTTTTCCTGTACTAAGTACCCTATGGCTGAGATCATATGTTGTATATAGTGAAAAACTAGTGCTTGAAATAAAACAAACCCAGGTTCGTGTCCCAGTTTATCCATTTACCAGATGGGTGACCTGGGGCAAGCTACTGAATCTTTCTAGGCCTCAATTTCCTTCTGGGAAATAACAGTGCCCACCTCGTGCACCTATTTTGAGGATTAAAGGAGATAATTCAAGTATTCCACTTGGCACACAGCCTAACACATCAGGGTTCAGCAAAAGAGAGGTTTTGATGAGGACGTGTGATGATGATAATAGCACTAATTTACCCACCTCACAGCAGCAATGATCGCTAACATTATGGAGAGCCACTGTGCACCAGACACTGTTCTTAGTACCACGCATGCAGTAATTCACTTAAGCCTCCCAGCCACTCTATGAATTAGACATATGATTATGTCCATCTTATATATGAGGAAACTGAGGCACAGAGAGGTTAAGTGACTTGACCAAGGATACAAAGCCAGAAAGGGGCAGAAATAGACTTTGAACCCAGGCAGACTAGCCTCAAGGCCAGGAACTTGATAGAATTTTAGAAGCAGAGACGCCTGGAAAACCCAGTGCTCGGGGAATCCTAGTGGTGTGTGTGTCTGTCTGTGTGCATGACTATGTGTGTACATCTGTTTGTGTGTGTACATGTGTGACTGTGTATGTGGGATTACGTGTGTGGCTATACACATGTGTAGACCGTGTGTGTGTGTGTGTGTGTGTGTGTGTGTGTGTGTGTTCGTGCTCATTTATTGGGTAGAAAGAAAGAAATTCACGTTTTGGGTCACAGTTTGCCTTCTCTTTGCATTTGGGCATGGAGCTCTTTTTTTTAATAAATTTTTCTCTTTTTTAAAAAATTTATTTTTGGCTGCGTTGGGTCTTCGCTGCTGCACATGGGCTTTCTCTAGTTGTGGTGAGCAGGGGCTAGTCTTTGTTGCGGTGTGCAGGCTTCTCATTACAGTGGCTTCTCTTGTTGCAGAGCATGGGCTCTAGGTGTACGGGCTTCAGTAGTTGTGGCACGTGGGCTCAGTAGTTGTGGCTCGCAGGCTCAGTAGTTGTGGCGCACGGGCTTAGCTGCTCCACGGCATGTGGGATCTTCCCGGACCAGGGCTCGAACCTGTGTCCCCTGCATTGGCAGGCAGATTCTTAACCACTGTGCCACCAGGGAAGTCCTGGGCATGGAGCTTTTGGTTGTGAAAAATCTTGCTTGTTTGTTTTTCTTAGAATTCCTCTCCTTTTTCTAAAGCATGCTCCCCACTTGTGGTTCAGGGAATGATGAAAAAGCTCCCAGTGGCAAAGTAGAACCTGCCTCTTAACGGCACATAAAGAGAACTACAAAACTAACTTAAACCTTTCCTACCGATAAGTTATAGGGAGATTTCCTCAGTAAAGAAGACAAATGAATTATATAGTATTTCATTCCAACATACTCTCCTCCTTCACACTGTATATTTCTGAGACATAACTGGAAGAAGAACAGCTCTATGGGAGGCAGTGTCCCCCGCCCCCCAGGCCCAGACTTGGTGTCCTTGTCATAATGGCTTGACAATTTGTACACCCCTCCTCCACTGAATGTCTCCATTTGGAAGTGACCAATTCTGGCATCAACAAAACCCACCTGCCATGTCTCTCCCTCTTTCCCTTCTCTGGGAAAAAAAACCTTAGGTTTTTCCTCTTCCCTGCCATTTCCAACCCCTTCCCCACCCCCACCCCCTATTCTTTCCTTCTACTTCTCATCTTTACCCATAAAATTAGGAAGCAGGAGTGGCTAACAGGGAGGGAATTGGTCAGACTCAGCTCTGCCACTTACTACCTACATGACCTTGAGCAAGTGGTTTAAGCTCTCAGAGCCGCAGGTCCTTCATCTGCAAAATGAAGGTAACTGTGACGATTAAGTGAAATAAGTAAGTAAGGTGCTTGGAATAGTGCCTGACAATGTGGTAAGCACTAAACATGTATTAGAAGTAACTACTAAGTGCATAGTGAATCACAGTGGGGACTCAAAAATTTCCTGATTGAATGGTTATACATCTGTTAAGAATAGGCCTCTGGTCAAGAAAGAATTTAGTCTGGGATCATGCAGTGGTCAAGAAGACAGACCAGGGCTCAAGTGCAAGCTCTACAGCACAGTGGTTTTGTGACCTTGGGTGAGAGACTTAAGCTCTCTGGGTATCAGTTTCTTCAGCTGTCAGATGGTGACAATAATAGCCCCCAGCTCTCAGGGGTGGTGTCAGTGATTAGATTTAAGCCCTTAGCTCAGAGTCTGGTGCATAGTAGATGTTCAATAAATGGTAATTATTAGGATTGGGGTATACCCTTTCCTTTACAGCCCATGAACTCTCCTTGCCCAGTTTCAGCCCTCTTCTCTCTGTTTGGTCTTTAACTCTCCTCACTCCCCATTTACACACAAAACAAGGAGGGTTCATGAGAGTGTTTATTCAGTGCTGTATCTCCTATCTATTGCTGCCCAACAAAACACCCCAAAACTTAGCGGCCGAAAACAACAACAATCGTTTATTTTGCTCACGAATCTGCAATTTGGGCAGGGCTTGGCAGAGATGATTCTTCTCTGTTCCAAGCACCATCAGGAGAGACAACTCAACTGGGCACTGGCAGATCCACTTTCAAGATGGCTCATTTACATGGCCAACAAGTTGGTGCCGGTTCTAGGCTGGGAACCGAGCCACAGCTATGCACTGTGGAGCTTGGTTCCTCTCCACAGGCTACCTGGGCTTCCTCACAGCATGGTGTCTGTGTCCCAAAAGTGAATGTACTAAGAGAACAAGAGGGAAGTGCATAGTATTTTTATGAACTAGCCTGCGTTGTCGTATAGCAGCACTCCCACTGATATTCTGTAGCTCAAGGTAGTCATGAAGGTCCACCCAAGTTCAAGAGGAAATGACATAGATTCTTTTTTTTTTTTTTTTTTTTTTGCGGTACGCAGGCCTCTCACCGTTGTAGCCTCTCCCGCTGCGGAGCACAGGCTCCGGACGCGCAGGCTCAGTGGCCATGGCTCACGGGCCCAGCCGCTCCGCGGCATGTGGGATCTTCCCAGACCGGGGCACGAACCCGTGTCCCCTGCATCGGCAGGCAGACTCTCAACCACTGCGCCACCAGGGAAGCCCCTGATATAGATTCTTGATGGCTAATAAAGCATGTAGGATTGGAGATACTGTTGTGCCCATCCCTGGAAAATACAATCTGCCATACTTGGCTACTTTCTTTCCCCCAAACCTCCACTCTGTAAGGAAAGCATTCCACCTTAAATGAGTTATCTCTCCCAAACAGGCTTAATTAGGTTACAGCTAAAGAAACCCAAGCTAGGAGCCTCATAAGACACTGAACTGACTCATGGACGCTTCGTAATTGGTTTGGATTATCTGTGTGCATCTGCTGGTTTGGACAGGTTTGACTAAATTTTCTTCATCTGGTCATTTACAGGAGGTGGTTCTGGGAAGTGGGGGCAACACAAGAGAGTATCACACATACTGTGGTCAAGTTTAACTCCTCACTTAGGAATGGAAAAATGGAGGCTTAGGAAAGTGAACTTAAGATCAAGAGCAAATGTGCTGGGACTTCCCTGGTGGTCCAGTGGTTGAGAGTCTGTGCTATCACTGCAGGGAACACAGGTTTGATCCCTGGTCGGGGAACTAGGATCCCACATGGCACGTGGCTCGGCCAAATTAATTAATTAATTTTTTAAAAAGAAAAAACAAATGCGCTGGAGCCAGAACTTCTAATTATCTCCTAATTCCAAGGTCAGTGTTCCTTCCCTACTACTGCACCGCCCTGGACCCTAAGGACTTTTTATAAAGTATTCACTAAAAAGGACTAGCTAATATGCACCTCTAGTCCTATGTAGCAGGCATGCCTTGCCCCAGCCCCCTTTTTAAAAATAAGTTTATTTATTTATTTATGGCTGCGTTGGGTCTTCGTTGTTTCGCATGGGCTTTTCTCTAGTTGCGGCGAGCGGGGGCTACTCTTCGTTGCAGTGTGCTGGCTTCTTCTGTTGCGGAGCACAGGCTCTAGGTGCGTGGGCTTCAATAATTGTGGCTCGCGGGCTCTAGAGCTCGTAGTTGTGGCGCACACGGTCTCAGCTGCTCCACGGCATGTGGGATCTTCCCGGACCAGAGATCGAACCTGTGTCCCCTGCACTGGCAGGCGGATTCCTAACTACTGCACAACTAGGGAAGTTCCTCCTGTCCTTTCTGACGAGAGTCTTAGGCAATCAGATTCTAAGTGATATGATGTGAATCTACCCTTCCATGGACAGCTGATTGACCTAGGTTTAATCACCTTACCTAAAGGCAGCCAATACAGAGGCCTGGTACATAAAGGTGGGCTAAACCAATCAGATTTTCTCTCTCTGGAACGTGAAGCAAGAAACAGAAGGCAGCACCTGTTCATGGGAATGAAAGCTGAAAGTTCATGAGGTAGAGTAGGGATGAAGCTGCCTTCAAAGTCTTCTGCAAGCTAATGTTCTGATGAGCAGAAACTACCAGTTACAGATGAGGTAGTCCATAGAGAGAAAAGTGGAGCAGTCCCAAACAAAGATACAATGAGTTACAAAAGGAGGGAGAAAACAGTCATTAGAACCATTTCAGATTCTGAGAACTTTCCATTCCAGTTTCAGGGACTTTATTTTTCATTTTTTTATTTTTTAACATCTTTATTGGAGTATAATTGCTTTATAATGGTGTATTAGTTTCTGCTTTATAACAAAGTGAATCAGTTATACATATACATATATCCCCATATCTCTTCCCTCTTACATCTCCCTCCCACCCTCCCTATCCCACCCCTCTAGGTGGTCACAAAGCACTGAGCTGATCTCCCTGTGCTATGCGGCTGTTTCCCACTAGCTATCTGTTTTACGTTTGGTAGTGTATATATGTCCATGCCACTCTCTCACTTCGTCCCAGCTTACCCTTCCCCCTCCCCGTGTCCTCAAGTCCATTCTCTACATCTGCGTCATTAGTCCTGTCCTGCCCCTAGGTTCTTCAGAACCATGTTTTTTTTTTTAGATTCTATATATATGTGTTAGCATACGGTATTTGTCTTTCTCTTTTTGACTTACTTCACTCTGTATGACAGACTCTAAGTCCATCCACCTCACTACAAATAACTCAATTTCGTTTCTTTTTATGGCTGAGTAATATTCCATTGTATATATGTGCCACATCTTCTTTATCCATTCATCTGTTGATGGACACTTAGGTTGCTTCCATGTCATGGCTATTGTAAACAGTGCTGCAATGAACATTTTGGTACATGACTCTTTTTGAATTATGGTTTTCTCAGGGTATATGCCCAGTAGTGGGATTCCTGGGTCGTATGGTAGTTCTATTTGTAGTTTTTTAAGGAACCTCCATACTGTTCTCCATAGTGGCTGTATCAATTTACATTCCCACCAACAGTGCAAGAGGGTTCCTTTTTCTCCACACCCTCTCCAGCATTTATTGTTTGTAGATTTTTTCCTGATGGCCACTCTGACCGGTGTGAGACGATATCTCATTGTAGTTTTGATTTGCATTTCTCTAATAATTAATGATGTTGAGCATTCATTATGTGTTTGTTGATAATCTCTATATCTTCTTTGGAGAAATGTCTATTTAGGTCTTCTGCCCATTTTGGGGTTGGGTTGTTTGCTTTTTGATATTGAGCTGCATGAGCTGCTTGTAAATTTTGGAGATTAATCTTTTGTCAGTTGCTTCGTTTGCAAATATTTCCTCCCATTCTGAGGGTTGTATTTTGGTCTTGTTTATGGTTTCCTTTGCTGTGCAAAAGCTTTTAAGATTCATTAGGTCCCATCTGTTTATTTTTGTTTTTATTTCCATTTCTTTAGGAGGTGGGTCAAAAAGGATCTTGCTGTGATTTATGTCATAGAGTGTTCTGCCTATGTTTTCCTCTAAGAGTTTAATAGTGTCTGGCCTCACATTTAGGTCTTTAATCCATTTTGAGTTTATTTTGTGTATGGTGTTAGGGAGTGTTCTAATTTCATTCTTTTATATGTAGCTGTCCAGTTTTCCCAGCACCACTTATTGAAGAGGCTGTCTTTTCTCCATTGTATATTCTTGCCTCCTTTATCAAAGATAAGGTGACCATATGTGCGTGGGTTTATCTCTGGGCTTTCTATCCTGTTCCATTGATCTATATGTCTGTTTTTGTGCCAGTACCATATTGTTTTGATCACTGTAGCTTTGTAGTATGGTCTGGCCACTGGTTTCAGTTTTCCACCATTGAGGACGATGTTGGCTGTGGGTTTGTCATATATGGCCTTTATTATGTTGAGGAAAGTTCCCTCTATGCCTACTTTCTGCAGGGTTTTTTATCATAAATTGGTGTTGAATTGTGTCGAAAGCTTTCTCTGCATCGATTGAGATGATCATATGGTTTTTCTCCTTCAATTTGTTAATATGGTGTATCACAATGATTGATTTGCATATATTGAAGAATCCTTGCATTCCTGGGATAAACCCCACTTGATCATGGTGTATGATCCTTTTAATATGCTGTTGGACTCCGTCTGCTAGTATTTTGTTGAGGATTTTTGCATCTATGTTCATCAGTGATATTGGCCTGTAGTTTTCTTTCTTTGTGACATCTTTGTCTGGTTTTGGTATCAGGGTGATGGTGGTCTCGGAGAATGAGTTTGGGAGTGTTCCTCCCTCTGCTATATTTTGGAAGAGTTTGAGAAGGGTAGGTGTTAGCTCGTCTCTAAATGTTTGACAGAATTGTCCTGTGAAGCTGGTCCTGGACTTTTGTTTGTTGGAAGATTTTTAATCACAGTTTCAATTTCAGTGCCTGTGGTTGGTCTGTTCATATTTTCTATTTCTTCCTGGTTCAGTCTCAGAAGGTTGTGCATTTCTAAGAATTTGTCCATTTCTTCCAGGTTGTCCGTTTTATTGGCACAGAGTTGCTTGTAGTAATCTCTCATGATCCTTTGTATTTCTGCAGTGTCAGTTGTTATTCTCACTTTTCATTTCTAATTCTACTGATTTGAGTCTTCTCCCTTTTTTTCTTGATGAGTCTGGCTAATGGTTTATCAATTTTGTTTATCTTTTCAAAGAACCAGCTTTTAGTTTTATTGATCTTTGCTATCATTTCCTTCATTTCTTTTTCATTTATTTCTGATCTGATCTTTATGATTTCTTTCCTTCTGCTAACTTTGGGGTTTTTTTGTTCTTCTTTCTCTAATTGCTTTTAGGTTGTTTATTTGAGATGTTTCTTGTTTCTTAAGGTAGGATTGTATTGCTATAAACTTCCCTCTTAGAACTGCTTTTGCTGCATCCCATAGGTTTTGGTTTGTCGTGTTTCCATTGTCATTTGTTTCTAGGTATTTTTTGATTTCCTCTTTGATTTCTTCAGTGATCTCCTGGTTATTAGGTAGTGTATTGTTTAGCCTCTATGTGCCTGTATTTTTTACAGATTTTTTCCTGTAATTGATATCTAGTCTCATAGCATTGTGGTCAGAAAAGATAACTTGATACGATTTCAATTTTCTTAAATTTACCAAGGTTTGATTTGTGACCCAAGATGTGATCTATCCTGGAGATTGTTCCATGAACACTTGAGAAGAATGTGTATTCTGTTGTTTTTGGATGGAATGTCCTATAAATATCAATTAAGTCCATCTTGTTTAATGTATCATTTAAAGCTTGTGTTTCCTTATTTATTTTCATTTTGGATGATCTGTCCATTGGTGAAAATGGGGTGTTAAAGTCCCCTACTATGATTGTGTTACTGTTGATTTCCCCTTTTATGGCTGTTAGTATTTGCCTTATGTATTGAGGTGCTCCTATGTTGGGTGCATAAATATTTATAGCTGTTATCTCTTATTCTTGGATCGATCCCTTGATCATTATGTAGTGTCCTTCTTTGTCTCTTATAATAGTCTTTATTTTAAAGTCTATTTGTCTGATATGAGAATTGCTACTCCAGCTTTCTTTTGATTTCCATTTGCATGAAATATCTTTTTCCATCCCCTTACTTTCAGTCTGCATGTGTCCCTAGGTCTGAAGTGGGTCTCTTGTAGACAGCATATTTAGGGTCTTGTTTTTGTATCCATTCAGCCAGTCTATATCTTTTGGTTGGAGCATTTAATTCATTTACATTTAAGGTAATTATCGATATGTATGTTCCTATTTCCATTTTCTTAATTGTTTTGGGTTTGTTATTGTAGGTCTTTTCCTTCTCTTGTGTTTCCTTCTTAGAGAAGTTCCTTTAGCATTTGGTGGTGCTAAAGCTCCTTTGGTGGTGCTGAATTCTCTTAGCTTTTGCTTGTCTGTAAAGGTTTTAATTTCTCCATCAAATCTGAATGAGATCCTTGCTGGGTAGAGTAATCTTGGTTGTAGGTTTTTCTTCTTTATCACTTTAAATATGTCCTGCCACTCCCTTCTGGCTTGTAGAGTTTCTGCTGAAGGATCAGCTGTTAACCTTATAGGGACTCCCTTGTGTGTTATCTGTTGTTTTTCCCTTGCTGCTTTTAATATTTTTTCTGTGTATTTAATTTTTGATAGTTTGATCAATATGTGTCTTGGCATATTTCTCCTTGGATTTATCCTGTATGGGACTCTCTGTGCTTCCTGGACTTGATTAACTATTTCCTTTCCCATATTAGGGAAGTTTTCAACTATAATCTCTTCAAATATTTTCTCAGTCCCTTTCTTTTTCTCTTCTTCTTCTGGGACCCCTATAATTCAAACATTCGTGCATTTGATGTTGTCCCAGAGGTCTCTGAGACTGTCCTCAGTTCTTTTCATTGTTTTTTCTTTATTCTGCTCTTCAGTAGTTATTTCCAGTGTTTTATCTTCCAGGTCACTTATCCGTTCGTCTGCCTCAGTTATTCTGCTATTGATCCCTTCTAGAGAATTCTTAATTTCATTTATGTGTTGTTCATCATTGTTTGTTTGCTTTTTAGTTCTTCTAGGTCCTTGTTAAATGTTTCTTGTATATCTCTATTCTATTTTCAAGATTTTGGATCATCTCTACTATCATTATTCTGAATTCTTTTTCAGGTAGACTGCCTATTTCCTCTTCATTTGTTAGGCCTGGTGGGTTTTTACCTTGCTCTTTCATCTGCTGTGTGTTTTTCTGTCTTCTCATTTTGCTTATCTTACTGTGTTTGGGGTCTCCTTTTTGCAGGCTGCAGGTTCGTAGTTCCCGTTGTTTTTGGTGTCTGTCCCCAGTGGCTAAGGCTGGTTCAGTGGGTTGTGTAGGCTTCCTAGTGGAGGGGACTAGTGCCTGTGTTCTGGTGCATGAGGCTGGATCTTGTCTTTCTGGTGGGCAGGTCCACATCTGGTGGTGTGTTTTGGGGTGTCTGTGAATTTAGTATGATTTTAGGCAGCCTCTCTGCTAATGGATGGGGTTGTGTTCCTGTCTTGCTAGTTGTTTGGCATAGGGTATCCAGCACTGTAGCTTTCTGGTCGTTGAGTGAAGTTGGGTCTTGGCGTTGAGATGGAGATCTCTGGGAGATTTTCGCCGTTTGATATTACATGGAGCTGGGAGGTCTCTTGTGGACCAGTGTCCTGAAGTTGGCTCTCCACCTCAGAGGCACAGCCATGACGCCTGGCTGGAACACCAAGAGCCTTTCATTCACACGGCTGCTAGTGTTGGGGGGTCTCCTGCAGAGGCAGGGGGTGGCTCTGTCTCACCATGAGGACTCGGACACTGGCAGCCTCAGGGACTTTAAAAAGCCCCTTTTATTCCCAGAAGTGGGACTCCTGGATCATATGGTAGATCTATGTTTAATTCTTTGAAGAACCTTCATACTGTTTTTCCATAGTGGCTGCACATGGTACACTCCCACCAACAGTACATAAGGGTTCCCCTTTTTCCACATCCTGGTCAACGCTTGTTATATTTTGTCTTTATGATAATGGCCATCCTGAGAGGTATGAGGTAGTATCTCACTGTCGTTTTGATTTTCATTCCCTTGACGATGAGTGAATTTGAGAATCTTTTCACATACTGGTTGGGCACTTGTACATCTTCTTTGGAGAAATGTCTATTCAGGTCCTTGGCCCATTTTTCAATCAGGTGGTTTTTTTGTTTGTTTGTTTGTTTTTGCTATGGATAGAGAAAATGTGCTATATACGTACAATGAAGTATTATTGAGCCTTTTAAAAGAAGGAATTCTGTCACATGCAAGAACGTGGAGGCACTGGGGGGACAGTATGTTAAGTGAAATAAGCCAGTCACAGCATCACTGCATGACTTCACCTACACGAGGTATTAAAACGGTCAAACTCATAAAATCAGAGAGTTGAATAGTGGCTGCCAGTGGCTGGGGGAGGGGGAAATAAGGAGCTGCTATTCAACAGGGATAAAGTTTCAGTTACACAAGATGAATAAGTTCTAGAAATCTGTTGTACAAACTATTGTGCCTACAGCTAACAGTACTGCAGTGTAGACTTAAAAATTTAAGAGAGCAGTTCTCATGTTGAGTTCCTACCACAAATTTTTTTTTTAATTTACACTGGTCTATGTTCTTTGCCAGTTACTTCACTGCCTTAGCTCACTAAAATGTAGAGAGTATTCACCCATTTCATAGATAAGGAAACTGAGACTCAGAGAGATTAACCAACTTACCCAAGATAGCACAGCCATTGAGTGAGAGTGGAGCCTAAGCCCTTTCTTCCACATCTTTTTGGAAGGTCATTCCTCTCTGACCTGTCCCTCTAATTAACACTACCCCCTCCAGAGACTTGTTCCTTGGAGGCTGCTATGAAGATATATTAGCAATAACCCTGTCCTTGAAAGATGACTTTGCCTTAGGATTCCACCTCTTCCTCAAGCTGAGTTAATTGCCAAGACTGTAGGGAAATCTCACCACCGCCTTAGTTCACGCAGCAGGACCCCCATCCTTAACAAGGCAACTTTCTGACAAAGTACGTTAGATGGCCTCAGACAAAACTTTCCTAGCGGGGGATTGGAGAGGAAAGAAAAAATTAAAAGCAGAATAGAGCAGAGGGAAAAAGGGGAGATTTCTTTGCATTGATTTCTTTGCCAATGAGAAGTCTTTAAAATTCATTCTTTAGCTGCAGCCCTCAGATGCATGAGCTCTTATGCTGAAGGAGGGAGAAAAATCAAATCTGAATCAGATCAAACTGTGGTCTTTCATTCATCTGAACAGGCAGCCCTCATGGTAAACAGAGCATTAGAAATTCCCACAAAACGGAGAGAGAATGTCTGAGACAGCGCTGGCCTCGGGCAGAATTCTGAGTTGGCAAAGTCTGACTTCAGAACACTCTGGTGCCCCATCCCCGGCCCAGGAAGAATCTCCCTTGAGCTAGGTGAGGAAAAGAGGAACTGGGCTTTGCCTCGCCCTCAGCTTCTCCTTCTGCTTCGTGCTAGACCTCCTGTCCCTTGTCCCATCCAGTTTCGGCAGTCATCTGTCCCATTAGTGTTCTCTGATGCTAGCAACAGACCCCTGGGAAGGACTAATTGATAGTTCAACCAACTGTGAATTAACTGATAATGAAATCTACGCTCAAGATACCCCTACCCCACCAATCCAAGGATGTTTGAGATTTGAAAAAGGGAACTCTTGGAGAGCCCAAAGTCTTCAAGACACAGACTCTGTGATGGAGGGATAGCAGGCAGTGTGCTGACTGAGGGGTGCGGTGGATGCCGTGAGTTGGTGCCAAGATTCCCCTTCGGAAACGAAGGGTGCGTTATCCCACCTGCTGAAGTACTTTTTAGAAGAGCCCTTTGCAGTTCGCCCTTTCAGGGATTGCCTCAGCTGAAGAGTAATACCTCATCGAAGGTCACACCCCCTTCCCTGGGCAGTCTGCCCCCTATTACTGATGAACGGAGGGTATGCCGGCTCAGCCTTCTTGTTGAGACAACTTCAGACACAAGTTGGGAAGATCATCCCATCTTCAGAACTCCCCCTAAGGCTGGCTGAGGTTTCTGCTGAGACTACATTACAGCTCAATTTCCTCCTCTTTTCAATCCTGCATCCTTCCCTTCCCCCATAAGTACTGATCCCAAGGGCTCTCCCTAATAAACGTCCTGCATGCCAACCCCCATCTCAAAGTCTGCTTTCCCAAGGAGTCCACCCTGTGACAGGACAGTGAGAGAAGAGCCTTCGTGGCAGAGCCAACATGTCACATCACCCCAGGGGCACCACTTCCGCCGTTCTGTTCGGAAATGGTATGCCCTAGTGTTATGCAATCCTAAAGCCCTGCATCTGTCATTGCTTCAAATCACACCATCTGCTCTTAAGCACGCATGCATGAGCACCCAGCTATCCACTCTACTGAGCTCTAAGATGGTCTCTTCGCGTACCTGACTGTCTCACTGTGGCCTGTTTTTGTCACTCAGGGCTTTGCAGCGTGTTTTCTCTGTACGACTCTCTGGCCTGCCAAGCTATTTCCCCACATCCTGACACTTCTCCCACATCTAGTCCTCCTCAAAATGTGCGTGTTCCATCTGTGCCACTAAATATGTGGTACTGGACAAATATTTACCCTTCTGAGCCTCCATTTCCTCTTCTGTGATTATGGCACAGACTGCTGATTAGGTCCCAAATACCCATGATTCCCTCCTTCCTTTCCCAGAGCATGTGGCCACCCATGTAGACATTTCCCAGTCTGCCTGGAAGCTGGGTGCCACGGGACCACATTCTGATCAATGAAATGTAAGTAAGAGAAACTGCATAGTCTATTTAACTACTATTGATATATTGTTCCCCTAAAGGCAAGCTGTTTTCCCTCCACATTCCTTTTCTCCTTTCTGCTGGCTAAGAAATTCCAAGAAGTAGAACAGCTGCCTTGAATTCATAAATGCAAGCCAATTTCAAATCAACGAATTCTGCCAGTTACATGAGAGAAATGTTTCTATCTTAAGTTCCTGTAGTTGGGGGTTACAGCATTTTTTTGTATGTATCATAACCAATATACATAAAAAGAAGATAATAACTCTTACCTCACAGATCTCCTAACACCTAATCATCCTCAGTGAGCATTTCTTCATCCTATTTCTGTTTAATCTCATCTCTAAATGAGGGGTTTAAAAAGAACAGATCTCACAGGATGTAAAATAACACAAGGAAAGATGCTGAGCTTAGAGCCTAGATAAGCCTGAATTCACCCTACATAAGCTCTGTAATCCAGGGCCAAGTCACTTAACCTCTCTGTGTTTTTGCTTCTTTGCTCTTTGTAGTTAACTCATAGGGTTGTTGTAAAATCAAATGAGAAAATGTATGTAACATGCTTGAGTAAACCCATGTTACATGATGGGTGCCAGTTGTGCAGAAACAGACTCTCAATCAAGGATAGCTATTATTATTAGAGAGGCCACAGGCCAATATTATTATCACTAGATGTGGGAGAAGTGTCAGGATGTGGGGAAATAGCCTGGCAGGCCACATAGTGGTACAGAGAAAACACACTGCAAAGAGGCCTCAGGCCAATATTATTATTGCCTGAGGGATATGAGCATGTGCTCTGGAGCCAGGCTGTCTAGGGTTGAGTCCAAGCTCCCCCACTTACAATATGTGTGAACTAAGGTGGACTACTAAATCCCTCTGGTTCTTAATTTCCACCTCTATAAAATAGGGATTGTAATAGCATCTACCTCATAGGTTCATCATAAGGATCAAATGAATTGATAATTTTAAAACCCTAGTAGAGTACCTAGCAGATGGCAAGTGTTCAAAATTCTACCTGTTGATTATTGTTATCAAAGACTCATTCCAGGGCTGATAGGTTAGGACTCTCCTCACAAAATGGAAAAGTAACCAAAGCCTCAACCAAGGGCTAATGCATACTCCAATGCTTTAGGAAAATGAGATCTGCCCTTGCTGACCTGCTGTTAGCTGAAATCCACACTATTAGAACCCCACCTTCAAATTAAGATGTGTTTTTATAAAAACCCTAGCCCTGAGCCAAAGTATCAATATATTAACAGAAAATGAGACTGCTTGGCCTATTTTATAATTCAGCAGAAATACACTCAGTCATTTATTCATTTAAACATTTTCTAAATAGCTATAAACATAGTTCAAGGTTCTTAAGGTATTAAAAAAGTAATAGAAATCAGTTTCCCCAGACTACTGCCTCAGATTAAAAAGAAGAAGGATCATGGAAGACACTGTTAATTGCCTCAGCAATATCTATTCCCCTCCTTTCTTGATAACAGAACCAAATCTTACTTAAAGTAAAGTATCAATTCCAGGCAATGGATCATGATTTCTCTAAGTTGATCATGACAGTCTTGTCCCTCTTCCCAGCCTCTCTTGTAGCTAAGGTGGTCATGTGGCCCAGGTACAGCCAATAAATGTAAGCAAAATCTACTGAGCGGGCAGCCCTGAAAAAGCATTTGCTTTTCTGGTAAGAGGAGACAAAGCAGCTGGTTTGGTGCCTTTGCCTTTTTCCCTGCCTGCCTTCTTTCTGTCTTGAACATATATGAGATGTCTGAAACTGAAGCAGCTATCACATGATCTTAAGACAACAAGCATGAAGGAAAGGCTGAGGAAAGAACAGATAAACTGGACCTGACATTCCCAAGCCACTCAATGAACCAACACCAGTAACCATTTACCTCCTGACCTCTTGTTATAAGCTATTACAGATGAGTTTTACTCGCAGCTAAATGGATTCCTAAATATACAGGTTCTCCCACAGGATATGGAGCTGTACCAGGCAGGTCCAGACAGTAGGTTCTAAGACATGAGGATATGTTCTTAAATCCAAGTTGTGGGATGATATGAAGGCCGTGAAGAGGGTGCTAATACTAAACCTTTCCTATTTCATCATTTTACCTGTGACCATCATCTAAGTCAACTCAGTCTTTTGTGTATTCCTCTATCGTGGATCCAAGTGGCTTATTGATAACCCTAAGGGGCACGATCCACCTGTAAGTATAACAATATGTACTCCCTGTGCTCGTATAAAACGCTGCTCTATTTGGACAGACACTCTCCCCAACCCACAGCTTTTTTCCTTTCCTATCATTTCTGTTCTAGCACATAGCAATTGTCCCAAAGGCTTCCTGTGCCTTTTCAACTCTGCAATCACACAGCAGTTGATAAGACCTATTAATATTTCAGCTCATTTTTCAATTGCAGGGCCACGATACTCACTGAACACAGACCATTTATTTGTCTACCACAAAATGCAACCTTCTGGTTACAAAATGAGACAGTGCTCAGGACCTCGGAGAGCACCCTTCCAGCACCCTTCCATGTCAATGCAAGGGCAGTATCTCCAGGACCTCTTCCACAATCCAGGGCATGGAATTGCCTCTTCTTGACATTATTAACCAGAAAAAAAAATTTTAACCACTGGGTGGAGGGATATAGCCATTTTCTTAACCTGAAATATGGCAATCCACCTCAGAGGGAGCTTGTGGGAAAAAAAATGCTTCCATTTAGCAAGATTAAGATAATAATCAGAACCATTCCCGGAGCACCTGGTATGTGCCAGAAACATAAGATATTGTTGCCATTTTATAGGCAGAAAAACAGAGGAGTAAAAAGCTACCACATTATAAACATTTGCTAAATGCCAGGCACTCTGCTAAGCCATATATTCACACACACATATATATACACATATATATATATGTCTTATATATAAATTAATGTATATATTTAAACACACAATCCTATCCATTTATACTTATATATATTTTGCTATATTGATGTATTCAGTTCTTGAATTTGAATAAAAATAATTGAGATAGTAGTGAGAGATACTTCTATTATTAGCCTCATTTTATGTGAAGAAATTGAGACAGGTAGTACATAGCTCTTAATAGCAGTATTAGAATTTAACCCAGGCAGTCTGACCACACCTAAGGTGAATATACAATTTACTGTGCAAAATAGCATTCTTTTGAGGGTGAAATGAGTGCTAGTAATGATAAGGCTAGAATAGCAGGTGTGAATCAGGACTGTCCCACATAAACTAGAACATCTGGTCACTCTAGTTGTATTGACCTCAATGAAATAATGACGTGAAATAATATACTTAAAGCATTCATCTCTATGCCTGACATGTAATATGTGCTCAATATATTTTAGCTATTTTTATTGTTACCCATCTCTCAGGGTCACTTTGAGACCTTCATGAAATGGAAGGTGTAAAGTGGTCCAGGGATACACAGTAAATATCATCAAGTGTTTCCTTAACATGCCTCCTCCATCCTGTCCTCTTGCTTTCCAAGGAAGCATCAATTCTGGCACATGACACCTGTCACATGTGAGCAATGCAGAGTCAGAAGAATGTGAGATGACTCAGGGCCTGCCTGCCTCAGGTTGATGGATGGGAAACCAGTGAACTTCTGAGACTGGTCCAAACACCCAGCTGCCGCATGCCAGCAAAGAAGCCAGTGATTCTGGAGCAACCACTGATGTCTGTCTGGGCACCTGATATCTCAGCTAAATTCAGACTGACAACCAATAGAGACTCCTCCGGAGACCTCATTTTCACAGGTTCCCTTAGTTCACCAGCATGTCATTTTGCATAGGTGAGACCTTCATTCAGGGTGGCTGCTCCTGTTTCTAAGCAGTTGTCTGAAGTTTCCCAGTTCTACCTCCACTCTCCTCCACATCTTCAATTACTTCATTTTACAGCAAGGAAAACATTTTATCAATGGCCACTCTCCTTAAGGTGGGATTACAGATATCAAATCACAAAATCATGGAAATTCTAGATAGAGCTGGATTGCTTTAAGAGTTTCTAGTCTAGGGCTTCCCTGGTGGCACAGCAGTTGAGAGTCCGCCTGCCGATGCAGGGGACACGGGTTCGTGCCCCGGTCCGGGAAGGTCCCACATGACGCGGAGCAGCTCCACCCGTGAGCCATGGCCGCTGGCCCTGCGCATCCGGAGCCTGTGCTCCACAACAGGAGAGGCCACAACAGTGAGAGGCCCGCGTACCACAAAAAAAAAAAAAAAAAAAAAAAAAAAAACTTTCTAGTCTAGAACAAAAAATCTTAAAATTTGTACGGAGATACAAAAGACCCTGAATAGCCAAAGCAGTCTTCAGGGAAAAGAACGAAGCTGGAGGAATCAGACTCCCTGACTTCAGACTGTACTACAAAGCTACAGTAATCAAGACAATAAGGTACTGGCACAAAAACAGAAACATAGATCAATGGAACAAGATACAAAGCCCAGAAATAAACCCACACACCTATGGTCAACTAATCTATGACAAAGGAGGAAAGGATATACAATGGAGAAAAGACAGTCTCTTCAACAAGTGGTGCTGGGAAAACTGGACAGCTACATGTAAAAGAATGAAATTAGAACACTCCCTAACACCATATACAAAAATAAACTCAAAATGGATTCAAGACCTAAATGTAAGACCGGACACTATAAAACTCTTAGAGGAAAACATAGGAAGAACACTCTTTGACATAAGTCACAGCAAGATCATTTTTGATCCACCTCCTAGAGTAATGGAAATAAAAACAAAAATAAACAAATGCAACCTACTGAAAGTTAAAAGCTTTTGCACAGCAAAGGAAACCATAAAAAAGACGAAGAGACAACCCTCAGAATGAGAGAAAATATTTTCAAACGAATCAACGGAAAAGGATTAATCTCCAAAATATATAAATAGCTCATGCAGCTCAATATCAAAAAAACAAACAACCCAATCCAAAAATGGGCAGAAGACCTAAATAGACATTTCTCCAAAGAAGACATACAGATGGCCAAGAGGAACATGAAAAGCTGCTCAACATCACTAATTATTAGAGAAATGCAAATCAAAACTACAATGAGGTAACACCTCACACCAGTTAGAATGGGCATCATCAGAAAATCTACAAACAACAAATGCTGGAGAGGGTGTGGAGAAAAGGGAACCCTCTTGCACTGTTGGTGGGAACGTAAATTGATACAGCCACTAGGGAGAACAGTATGGAGGTTCCTTAAAATACTAAAAATAGAATTACCATATGATCCAGCTATCCCACTACTGGGCATATACCCAGGGAAAACCATAATTCAAAAAGACACATGCATCCCAATGTTCATTGCAGCACTGTTTACAATAGCCAGGTCATGGAAGCAACCTAAACGCCCATCGACAGACAAATGGATAAAGAAGATGTGGTACATATATACAATGGAATATTACTCAGCCGTAAAAGGGAACGAAATTGGGTCATTTGTAGAGATGAGGATGAATCTAGAGACTGTCATACAGAGTGAAGTGAGTCAGAAAGTGAAAAACAAATATCGTATATTAACGCATATATGTGGAACCTAGAAAAATGGTACAGATGAACCGGTTTGCAGGGCAGAAATTGAGACACAGATGTAGAGAACGAATGTATGGACACCAAGGGGGGAAAGCAATGGGGGGTGGGGGTGGGGTGGGATGAATTGGGAGATTGGGATTGACTTGTATACACTGATGTGTATAAAATTGATGACTAATAAGAATCTGCTGTATAAAAAAATAAATAAAATAAAATCCAAAAATTAAAAAAAAAAGAGTTTCTAGTCTGATGCACTCAATTTACAGATCAAGGAACTGAGATACAATAAGAGACTTGCCTACTGTAACAGGCAAGTTATTTCAGCATCAGAATGGGTTTGGGGGCAGGACTCTGAAGTTGCACTACCTAGATTCAGATTTTACCTCCATCATATTCAATTGACTTTCTCTCTCTGTGCCTCACTTTTCTCAGCTATAAACTGGGACTAATCATAGCACCTACCTCCTTATATTCTGATAAGGATTAAAAGAGATTAAAACCCCCTAGCCCAGTTTCCTAGGACTTAGAATAAACATTAGATAAAGGTAGCATTTTATTATTAATATTGATGGAGCTGGTACAAGATTCCACATCTCTTAGTAGGACAAACCGTGAATTTGTCAAATTCTGGGTGCATCCTTAAGAAAAGGAGCATTTTTTTAAGGTTTTGGAGTTTTAAATGTTTTTCCTTTATGTCATTTAATACTCTCAAGGTTAATGAGCTTGACCATCATTTCTTAAACTGTATTCCTCAAAGTAGCAGTCTCTTACAAAGCTAGGAATTCTTTGAAATCCCTAGTTTGGTGGTCATACAAGTCTGAGAAATATTGGACCTTCGATTCTTCCTCCCCTGAAGATTCATAATGCATAGGAACATATTATCCAAGAAGTCCTGCAGGAAAGAAGTCTGCATGACATTATTTAAGCTGCCACTTCCCAAACATACTTGACCACAAAATCCTTTCAAATATCCCCACTGACACTAGTGTCCCAGAACACGGTTTGAGAAATTCTGAATTAGATCAAAGCTTCTTGAAGTCTCCCTCTCAAAATCAGAAGCCAAGCCATGACACCTGACATTCCACAGCTTCCCAACCTGAAAAAAATAATCTAGCAAATGACCGAGATTTGACATCTGCCCAACCCAAGATTCCCACAGCACTGAGTCTTGACAACCATGTTTGTATAACTCTACTCTGCCACCCTACCCCTTAGCTACAGATAACTGGACAAGAAGTGGACACTTGACTGAGGATGAGCCAATCAGATTCTCTTCAGAGACAGCCCGGTGTAGGGAGGTGTCCCAGCTCTGAAGTTGAAGTCTCCAAACTCCTACCACTGGAAACTCAGAAACTATTCTGCTTAGAGCTTCTTTCTCAAACGTTCCCCATCTAGTGGTAAAGACGGTGGCTAGCATCTCCTGCCTACTATTCTATTTCTCACTTCCCACAATTCCATGAAAAGTCCCAGAATTGAGTCTTGTTGGCCCTGATTGGCTCCGCTCAGGTCACTGACTCATCCTAAACCAATCGCAGAGGACAAGGGATATGGGCCTCTGATTGGCTGGGCCTGAGTCACATGGCCATTTCTGGAGCCAGGATTGACAAGAAACCCATCTGAATCTCACAGGACTGAAGATATAGGAAGAGTGGTTCCCCAAAGTAAAATTGAGGTTTTGTAACCAGAAGAGGGTATAGAGGGTGGACAGATGAAAATAAAGATGTCCACCATACCTAGGGCCACATTATGACTTTTATGGGTCTTAGGCACTTCTGTCTTCATGAGTCCCTTCCTCCATAAAAACATATATATTTAAAATTGTATTTTATGAATGTGTTGGCATAAAGACAAATATAACCCAGGCTGGGTTATATTCCTGTTTGTCTTCTGATTTTAGAGGAAATTAAAACATTTTTGTGGACTCTAGGCACTGCACTTACTGTGCCAATGGATAAATCAGCCCTGACCACACCAGCTCTCAGAAGGAGACTTTTCCAGCAGAAACTCGTGCCCACTGATCAGCAAGTATTCTTCCTGTGCCTGCCTTCCACACCACCCTTGAGCTTGGCCCAAGAGCTCATGAGGAGGGGCAGCCAGTTTTCCTAAAGAACCAACCTGGAGAAAAGGGAACCAAGTAAATTATGGGCTTCTTAATAAGCATAATCTTCCTGCTAAGGGGTTTATCTGCCAGACTGCCTTAAACTGCTTCCAGAGTTCACATTCATTAACTGCCCAATCTCTGAATGGTGCTGACAGCCCCCTTCACAAATCTCTCATCTGCCTTAACCCCAGTTATATTCATGGTTGTTACTTTTAGGGTTACATGAAGTCAGTAACCTTTTACTTTCTCCCTACCC
The DNA here is from genome assembly GCF_964270905.1 of Leucopleurus acutus. Classification (NCBI taxonomy): domain Eukaryota; kingdom Metazoa; phylum Chordata; class Mammalia; order Artiodactyla; family Delphinidae; genus Leucopleurus; species Leucopleurus acutus. The sequence goes on along the minus strand of NC_139155.1, from coordinate 79,660,128 downwards.
CACCCGCCCCCATAGTTTAAAGAGAGATGAACCGAGGGGATGTTTTCATGGAGAGGAAAACCAGAGAAAGCAACAAGCTGATAGGGAGGGTGGGAGGGAGGCTCAAGAGGGAGGGGATATGGGGATTAAAAAAAAAAGGGCCCTGACTGCTTTGAAAGTAAAGTCCAAAAGGGACTTTCTGAGGTTAGCTAGAAAATCTCTTGTCCCTAGTAATTTACCCTAAACTACTATGGGCAGAGGGTTGCCAGTCAGCATAGTGCGGTTCACGCACTCCTATGTGTCAGCCATTTGTTTAACACATTGGTGGGTTCTGCCACATTCGCGTATCAACCGTAGAATTATTTATTAAGCTTTTGTTTACTTTAAACCACCTCAATTGCCCACATAACCTCATCTAAGCATTACCATCCATGAGATTAAAAGTTTGATAAACAATTAATATTTTTCCTGATACATTTAATTAAATATTAACTATTCAAACAGAAAGTACTCCTGGTAGGATACCTACCACTAATTAGCTGTGTGACTTTAGCAAGTCACTCACCCTCTCTGAGCTTCAGTTTCCTGGCCCTGTTAACCTCTCAAGCTCTATGATTCTGAAATTCCAGAGATATGTTTAGGAAGCTGTATTTTGTGAGATTATGTTCCACTTCTTCTCCCACTTTTCTAGCTTTTATTTTCCTGAGTATTAATTTTTAAATGGGGGGAACTATATAAAATTTGAAAATAAAATATATCTTAAACTACTCTTTTCCCTTTATTCTGTATATTCCAAATCTATTGGTTTTTTTCTTTTTTCAGATTTCTGCTCACCCAAGCTCCTTCAAAACTTCAGAGGTTTTGTACATGCTGTTCCCTCTGAAAGCAATGCTCTTCCCACAAGTTAACACTTACTCACCCTTCATATCTCAGCTCAGTGTTCCTTGCTCAGGGAAGCCTTCTCAACCTCTTACTGCCACTTCCACTATGAGTCAGGTCTTCCTTCTAAATGCTTCCATATCATTCTGTTTCTCCGAATGTAATTTTTTTTAATTTGGAGGATCATTTTAGTGTCTGACCTCCTCACTAGACTATGTTTCACGAGGACAGGAATAGCATTTGATTTTCGTGACACTGTGTTTCCAGAAATTTCTGTAGTGCCCAGCACACAGTAGATACCCAATCTGTTGAATGAATAAGATCTCCAGGAGAGGGTCGTTTTGGAATTTCATAGAAACTCACATTTCTTTTGGTAACCTATTCTAGGGACTCTCAACATTTTCAGTCACAAAATCATCCTTAATGTCTAGCCTAAATTCTTCCTTACTCTTGGCAGAGAAAACATTTTAGAAATAGAGTTATACCTGAATGCTGTAGTCATGGAGAGCCAAAGAGAAACTATAAGTTGCTTCTCTGATGAAGCCCTGGGAATTTCTTCCTACTCCCCACGCAAGGCAAAATCCAAATGTTCTTTATTTTTTTTAATTGGGTTATAGAAATCCAAATGTTCTTGATGCATGTTAATTGCAAATGGAGACTACTGTTACCTGTTTCCACGCCAATTATCTACAAAGTCTAGCCCAAGGCTGTGACTCTGCCTGATGGCTTTCTCTGGTAATGGGAGCCCAGTGAGCCTGTGCCCAGGAAATGTCGGAGTTAGCGCTCCTGGGGATTAGCACTCAACCAATGACTGATGCTAGCTGATGGATAAATATACCAGCTCCCTTGCCATCCCGGGTGGGATCATCTGATTGCCCACAGTGGTGACCTGCTGAATAACACATCCTTATTGGCTTCTTTCCTTTCATTGCCTCATCTACCCCACCCCCTACTGCGTTGGACAGTGTGAAGTGCCATCCACACCTCCCTTCACTGAAGGACTTCTTGCCCTATAGCTGCTGGGAGTGCTGCTGGCAGATGACCTTCAGTTGTCAGTCCCTTTAGGAATTGTCTCAGCTGCAGAGAGCTGTCTTGCCCAAGGATGCACCTTGTTCTGGGAAGCCCATGTCCCATGACTGATTGGTGAGGGTTTATGAAGGCTTAGCCACCCTAGCCAAGTTTAGGACAACTTGGAGGGTCGTCCTAGCTTCAGAGCTCCCTGTAGGGTTGGCTCGGGCTGTTGCTGAGCCTGCACTGTGGCTCGCCTTCCCCCCTGTCCATCCCCGCTTCCTTCTCCTTCCTTTTATAGGTGTTGATTTCAAGGGCATTCTTTAATAAACATCCTGGCGCTAACTCCATCTCAGAGTCTGCTTTCTGGGGCTTCGCCTCTCTACGAGGGGGAGAGCAAGTGAGCCAGCCAGCTATCCAGCTGTCCCCCTCATCGAGAGGGAAGGCTCTACAAGGAGGAAAGCGAGCTTACTAGTAGGCTCATCTTACTAGTATTTGTAGCCTGTGAAGCTGCACTAGGATTTTCCCTATTAATAATAGTATCAGGGCTTCCCTGGTGGCGCAGTGGTTGAGAATCTGCCTGCTAATGCAGGGGACACGGGTTCGAGCCCTGGTCTGGGAAGATCCCACATGCCGCGGAGCAACTACGCCCGTGAGCCACAACTACTGAGCCTGCGCATCTGGAGCCTGTGCTCCGCAACAAGAGAGGCCACGACAGTGAGAGGCCCGCGCACCGCAATGAAGAGTGGCCCCCGCTTGCCACAACTAGAGAAAGCCCTCGCACGGAAACGAAGACCCAACACAGCCAAAAATAAAAATAAATAAATTAAAAGAAGGCTCAACATTAAAAATAATAATAATAATAATAATAGTATCAAACACCTACAGTGTTGATTACCTACAAAATCTTAACCTTCTCCAATGTTAAAAATTATTGCCCCAACTATTATATTAATGCCATTAATATGATTATCAAAAAATAATATGACTCGAATCATAACCTACAGCTTACTAATTAGTTTTATCAGTCTATTTCTTCTTAACCAGTTTAACCACAACAGCCTTTACTTTTCATTAATCTTCTTCTACTCCCTATCAGCACCTTTACAAATTCTAGAAACATGACTCCTACCACGAATACTCACAGCCAGCCAATGCCACCTGTCTAAAGAATCAGCAGCTTGGAAAAGGTTATACTAATCGTGCGACAGATGTTCCTAATTATAATATTAACAGCCACAGAATTGATTCTATTCTACATGTTATTAGAAGCAACGCTAGTCCCAACATTATTATTATCTCCTGGGGAAACCAAACAGAATGACTTAATCAGGGACTTTGCTTTTTATTTTACACACTAGTATTGATAGCATCTCTTCCACTTCTAGTTGCTCTCGTACATATCCAAAATACTATAGGTTCACTAAACTTTTTAATAATCCAACACTGAACCCAAACAATATCTAACTCTTTATCCAGTATTTTCATATGACTAGCATGCATAATAACGTTTATACTAAAAATAGCCCTCTGACTGCCAAAAGCACACGTCAAAGCCCCCATTCTATAGTTCTTGCAGCCGTACTACTCAAACTTGGGGGCCACGGTACGCTACGAATCACAATGATCCTACACCCCTTAACAAACCACACAGCATATCCACTCGTCACATTACGAATAATCATAACCAGCTCAATTTGTTTGTGCCAAACAGACTTAAAATCACTCATCGTCTACTCATCCATTCGACACATAGCACTTGTCATTGTAGCTAACCTCACCCAAACATGTTGAAGTTATACAGGGGCTACCACCCTAATAATTTCCCATGGCCTCACGTCATCTATATATCATTCTGCCTGGCAAATTCAAATTACAAACATATTCAGAGCCGAACCGTAATTTTAGCCTGTGGCCTACAGACGTCTCTTCCACTAGTGGCAACACGATGACTACTAGCAAGTCTTATGAACCTAGCATTACCCCCCAACAATCGACTTAATTGGAGAACTACTGGTAGTAATAACATCTTTTTCATGTTCCAACATCACCATCATCCTAATAGGGATTAAGGCAGGCATTACTGCCTTAGACTCTCTAGGTATTCTAATCATAACACAACATTTACATGAGAAAACACCCTCCTAACTCTGCACCTATTACCCCTTCTAGTATCACTCAACGCCCAAATTATTTTGAGACCCATGTACTGTAAATATAGTTTGACAAAAACATTAAATTGTGCATCTAATAATAAAAGCTCAAATCTTATTTAGCGAAAAAGTATACAAGAACTGCTAATTTATGTCTCCACATTTAACCAAACTTTTAAAGAACAGGAGTGATCCATTAGTCTTAGGAACCAAAACACTGGTGCAATTCCAAACAAAAGAAACAAATTTATTCCCCTCTTCCACACCAGTCGCACTGACTATATTAACTCTACCAATTAAAATTACAGCCTCCAATGTCTACAAGACTAACCGATGCCCATTTTATGTAAAAACCATTGTCTGATATGCCTTCATTACCAGCTTAATTCCCATGACAATATTCATTTACTCAGGCCAAGAAATAATCATTTCAAATTGACACTGAATTACTTACTATCATCCAACCCTAAAACTATCACTTAGCTCTAAATTTGACTTCTTCTCAGTGATATTCCTACCAGTAGCACAAATTCGTCACATGGTCAATCATACAGTTCTCAACATGCTATACACCCTCAGACCCTAACGTTAATAGATTCTTCAAATATCTACTTGTATTTCTCATCACTATGCTAAGTTTTAGTTACCGCCAACAATCTTCTCCAACTTTTTAGCTGCAATCATGCCCTTTTTGCTAATGGGACGAACGGTAGGGCCAAACAGACACAAACACTACCTCTCTTCAAGTCATTTTACATAACCGCATTGGTCTCTAATTGGATTCATTATATCAACAGCATGGTTCTTACTCAACTTAAATGCATGAGACTTATAACAAATTTTCAGGCTTAACGTAAATCACGCTAATTTACCCCAATCAGGCTTCTCCTAGCTGTAGCTGGAAAATGTACCCAATTTGGCCTTCACCCATGACTTCCCTCAAAAACAGAGGGCAACACTCCAGTCTCAGCCCCAATGCACTCAAGTACTATAGCTGTAGCAGGTGTTTTCTAACTTATCCGTTTTCATCCATGAGTAGAAAACAGTAAAACAATCCAAACAATAGCATGATGCCTAGGAGCCATCACCACCCTATTCACGGCAATCTGCGCTCTCACCAAAACATCCAAAAAATAGTCGCCTTTTCCACCTCAAGTCAACGAGGCCTTAAAATAGTAACCACTGGCATTAACCAGCCCTACCAGCCTTCCCCCATATCTACACACATCACTGTTCAAAGAAATGCTATTCACGTGCTCCAAATCCATTATTCACAGTCTAATGACGAACAAGATATTAGAAAAACAGGAGGTCTGTTTAAAGCAATACCTTTCATCACAGCCTCTCTCACCATCAGAAGCCTTGCATTAACAGGGATGTCTTTCCTCACAGGCTTTTACTCAAATGACCTAATCATTGAAACCGCCAACACACCCTATACCAGTGCCTGACCCTCCTAATTACACTGATTTCCACATCCCTAATGACTGTCTACAGCACTCCAATTCTTTGCACTCTTCGGACAGCCTCGCTTCTCTACTCTAACTTGAATTAATGAAAACAATCCACTCCTAATTAAGTTTATTAAACGCCTTTTAATAGGAAGTGTTTTCGCTGGATTCTTTATCTCCAGCAACATCTCTCCAACAACTATTCCACAGGTAACTATGCCTTATTATTTGAAATTAACAGCCCTTGCCATGACTATTTCAGGGTTTACTCTGGCACTCAAAATCAAGTGTAGATTTTTGTGTAAAAATACACAAAACCTAAAAATCAATTATCCTTCAAACCTATGCAAATTCTCTAATCTTCTCAGATACTTTCCAACCATCAAACACTGTCTCTCACCATATCTAAATCCATCAAGTCAAAAATCAACATAACCACTGTTAGATCTGATTTGATTAGAAAATGTGCTACCAAAATCTACCTCACTTTTCCAAATAAAAATTTCTAGACTAGCCCTAGACCAAAAAGGCCTAAAGTTTATTTCCTCTCCTTCCTCATTACATTTGCCTTAAGCATAGTTCTATTTCATTTCCACGAGTAACTTCCATAATTAGCACAACACCGATAATGACCAACCAGTAACAGTCACCAGCCGAGTACCATAACACAGCAATTCTTATAGCTTCCTCACTAAAAAACCCAGAATCTCCAGTCTCATAAATCACTCAATCCCCCAACCCATTAAACTTACACACAATCTCTACTTCTTCATCGTTTAGAACACAAAGAATCACTGCAAGCTCTATCAGCCTTGAAAGAAACGTGCCTAGGATGGTTTTACTAGAAACTCAAATCTCAGGATACTGCTCAGTGGCCACAGATGTTATATAACCAAAACCTGCTAATATATGCCTAGATAAATCTTTAAAACCATTAGACCCCAAAACAGCCCAACAAAATTTATTACAATACCACAACCAACTCCACCACTCACAACTAATCCAAGCCCACCATAAATAGGTGAAGGTTTTGAAGAGAAACGTACAAAACTAACTACAAAAATAGTATTTCAAATAAATACAATGTGTGTCATCATTATTCTTACATAGAATCTAACCAATGCCATGAAAAATCATCATTGTATTTCAACTATAAGAATACTAATGACCAACATTCGAAATCTCACCCATTAATTAAAACTGTTAACAACACATTTATCTATCTACCAGCTCCATTAAATATTTCATCATGAGATATCTACACACATGCATTGTTCAAAAAACAATGGTGAAATTTCAGTTCCCTGCTAGGTATTCCTTTAATTCTACAAATCTTAACAGGGTTATTCCTAACAATACATTGTACATCAGATACAATAACTGCCTTTCATTTGTAACCCATATCTGCCGAGACGTAAATTACAGATGAATCATCCAATATCTACACGCAAATGGAGCTTCCATATTTTTTATGTGCTCATTTATCCATGTAGGCCAAGGCGCGTATCATGGATCTTACACTTTCCCAGAAACGTGAAACATCAGAATCATCCCTACAATTTACAGTAATAGGTTTATGTGTTACCATGAGGCCAAACCCACTTCTAAAGAGCAACAGTCATTACAACATGGGGGTTTCTGTGAATGAACTATATCTGGCATCGGCTCTCACTTCAGGGCCATCTCAGCACACACTTCCCCCTTAAATAAGACATCTTGATGGACTAATGACTAATCGGTCCCTGCTCACACATAACTGGTTTCATGCATTTGGTATTTTTCAATTTGCGGGGTGGGTGGTGGGTGGGAATGCTGTGACTCCGCTATGGTTGTCAAAGGCCTTACTTAATATAGTCCAGCAACTTGTAGCTGAACTGAATATTATTTACCAACATCATCAACCATCAGGTGTTGTTTAGCCAATGGTTATGGGACATAAAGCAATTACACACATACATACACAAGCACGTACACATGCACACGCCTATCAGGTAAATAGCCTGTTTAATCAAACTCCCCTTACCCCTCGCTAAACTCACACTTTATATGCCATCATCACCCTGCCAAACCCCCAAAACAAGGCAAAATATATAAAAATATAACATTCAGCTAACTCATTAAACAAACACATTACCCTTATTGTACCAACCCAAAGCTAGCATAACTACAAACTAGCCTCTGAACTGTACCAATGAATTACTTACAATATACAGCTTATATAGACAGACATCCCCCTAGATCTGCCACTTACCTCAGACAAAATCAAAATTAAGTATATTTTAATGTATAAATTAAAATACATTTTAATAATACACAAAAGAAAAAATTATTTCGATACTAATTTTAACACAATCCAAACTATTACACTGAATACCAATATATCACTTAAATACAAAAATCTCCTACGTACAAAATTCTACTCAACCTGTTGATGTAGCTTAATAATTAAAGCAAGTCACTGAAAATGCCTACATGAGGTTACCTACTCCGCAAATACATAGGCTTGGTCCCAGCCTTTCTATTAATTTTTAATAAAGTTACACAGGTAAGCACCTGCATCGCAGTGAGAAAGCCCTCTAAACCGTAAAAGAGTAAAAGGAACAGGCATCAAGCACACCAAAAAGTAGCCACCGTGGTCATATGATTAACCCAAATTAACAGAAATCTGGCATAAAGCACATTAACGAGCACCCCCAAAATAAAGTCCTAGCTAAGCAGTAAAAAGCCACAGCTAAAATAAAAACAAGCTACAAAAGTGACTAACATTTCTGACTACCCGACAGCCAAGATCCAAACTGGGATTCGATACCCAACTATCTTAGCCCTAAACTCAAATAGTTACAACAACAAAATTATTTGCCAGAATACGACTCCAAAAGCCTAAAACTCAAAGGACCTGGTGGTGCTTCACACCGCTCTGGAGGAGCCTGTTCCATGATCAATAAACCCCAATAAACCTCACCAACCCTTGCTAATAATACAGTCTACATCCCAGCACCTCTAGCAAACCCTAAAAAGGAAGAATAGTAAGCATAATTGTCAGAAATAAAAATGTTAGGTCAAGGTATGGGATGGGAAGAAATGGGCTACATTTTCTACCTCAAGAATGTAAAATAATTTAATATGAACGTTTTTATGAAATTAAAAACCAAAGGAAGATTTAGCAGTAAATTAAGAATAGAGTGCTTAATGGAATCAGACCATGGAGTACACACACATCACCCGTCACCCTCCTCAAATATGGATAACTCTCCAAAAATTGACAAGTACCAAACATAAAAGAGGAGACAAGTCGTCACAATGTGAGCATATTGGAAAGTGTGCTTGGACAAATATAAAGCACCTACCTAATTTATACACACGAGATTTCATACCGCATGAACACTTTGAACTAAAACTAGCCCAAACTTCCCACCAAATTCAACTGCCATAAGCAAATTAAATAAAACATTCACTCAACATCTAAAGTATAGGAGATAGAAAGTTAAACTTAGCTCTATAAAGACCACAAGAGAATGATGAAAGCAGCATTAAAAGTACCAAAAAGCAGGGCTTCCCTGGTGGCACAGTGGTTGAGAGTGCGCCTGCCGATGCACGGGATACGGGTTCGAGCCCCGGTCCGCGAGGATCCCATGTGCTACGGAGCGGCTGGGCCCGTGAGCCATGGCCGCTGAGCCTGCGCGTCCGGAGCCTGTGCTCCGCAACGGGAGAGGCCGCGGCAGTGAGAGGGCCACGTACCGCAAAAAAAAAAAAAAAAAAAAAAAGTACCAAAAAGCAAAGCTTACATCTTCTACCTTCTGCATAATGATTTAACGAGAAAACTTCAACAGAGGGAACTTAAACACGAAACCTGACGACCTACTTGTGAACAGTTTACAAGAACAAACTCACCTATGTGGCAAAATAATGAGATTTATAAGCAGAGGTGACATGCCTAATGAGCCTGATGATAAGCTGCTTGTCCAGGAAAGAATGTTAGCTCAACTTTAAATATTACTTTTAAAATCATAACTTTTTTAAAAATATAAATTTATTTCTTTTTGGCTGTGTTTGGTCTTATTGCTGCACGCAGGCTTTCTCTACTTGCGGCAAGCAGGGGCTACTCTTCAGTGCGGTGCATGGGCTTGTTGCAGAGCACGGCCTCTAGGCATGCAGGCTTCAGTAGTTGTGGCTAAAATCATAACTTTTAACGCAATTTAAAACGTTACTCTAAAAAAGTACAGCTTTTTATACACAGGATACAGCTTTTCTTAGAAAGGAAACAAACAATTTCATAATTGGCTTACAAGCAGCCACCAATTAAGAAAGCATTCAAACTCAAAACACATTCATCTTGGGCTTCCCTGGTGGCGCAGTGGTTGAGAGTCCGCCTGCCGATGCAGGGGACACAGGTTCGTGACACACGTGTCCGGGAAAAAAAAAGAAAAAAAACACATTCATTTTTTTAAAATTAATTAATTTTATTTATTTGGTTTTGGCTGTGTTGGGTCTTCGTTGCTGCACGTGGGCTTTCTCTAGTTGCGGTGAGCGGGGGCTACTCTGTTGTGCTGCACGGGCTTCTCATTGCGGTGGCTTCTCTTGTTGTGGAGCACGGGCTCTAGGCACGTGGGCTTCAGTAGTTGTGGCTCACGGGCTCTACAGCGCAGGCTCAGTAGTTGTGGCACACGGGCTTAGTTGCTCCATGGCATGTGGGATCTTCCCGGACCAGGGCTCGAATCCATGTCCCCTGCATTGGCACGCAGATTCTTAACCACTGTGCCACCAGGGAAGCCCAAAACACATTCATCTTAATACCAACAATAAACCAACTCCTAATTTAATACTGGACTAATCTATTAATAGAAGCAATACTATTAACATGAGTAACAAAAAATGATTATCCTTGCATAAGCCTGTATCAGAGCAGATGGCCCATTAATAGTTAACAACAAAATAAACCTAAGCCAACACTTAATTATTTATTAAAACGATTATTAACCCAACACAGGCATGCATTTAAGGAAAGATTTAAGAAAGTAAAAGGAACTCAGCAAACACAAACCCTGCCTGTTTACCAAAAACATCACCTCTAGCATCACTAGTATTAGAGGCACTGCCTGCCTAGTGCCTGTAACACTAGTGGTTAATGCCCATGGTATCCTGACCGTGCAAAGATAGCAAAATTATTTCTTCTCTAAATAAGGACTTGTATGAATGGCCACATGAGGCTTTTACTGTCTCTTACTTTTGATCAGTGAAATTGACCCTCCTGTGAAGAAGAGAGAAAAATATAAGACAAGAAGACCCTATGGAGTTTTAATTAACGAATCCAAAAAATAATAATAATAAACAATAACTGAACCTCAGGGGATACCAGAGCTTTTAATGGATTAACAATTTTTGTTGGGGTGACCTCAGAAAATAAAATAACCTCCAACTGATTGAAATTTAGACCAACTGGTCAAAATGTGTCATCACTTATTGATCCAAAATATTGATCAACAGAACAAGTTACCTTAGGGATAACAGCACAATCCTATTTTAGAGTTCACATTGACAATAGGGTTTAGGACCTCAGTGTTGGATCAGGACAGCCCAATGGTATAACTGCTATTAATGGTTCATTTGTTCAATGATTAAAGTCCTAAGTGATCTGAGTTGAGACCCAAGTAATCCAGATAGGTTTCTATCTATGATACATTTCTCCAGGTACAAAAGGACAAGAGAAATAAGGCCTACTTAACAAAAGCACCTTCAAATTAATTAATGATATCACTTTAATTCAATTAATTTACTCAAAGAACAGGGTTTGTTAGGGTGGCAGAACCCAGTAACTAAGTAAAATTTAAATCTTTATTGCCAGAGGTTCAATTCCTCTTCCTAACTAAATGTTTATGATCATACTTTCACTCATTATCCCCATCCTACTAACCGTAGCATTCCTCACATTAATTGGGCAAAAAGTTCTAGGTTATATGTAACTCTGAAAAAGGGTCAAACATTGTCGGCCCCTATGGATTACTACAGTCCATCGTTGATGCAGTCAAGTTATTTATTAAAGAGCCACTACAAACATCAACATCATTAATTTCTATATTTATCATTGCACCAATTCTGGCCTTAACCCTAGCTCTCACAATATAAGTCCCTCTTCCCATACCCTACCCACTAAGTAACATAAACCTATGTGTATTATTTCCACTAGCCATATCAACCCTAGCCTTTTCTTCTATCCTCAGATCCGGCTGGGCTTCAAACTCAAAATACACACTAATTGGAACCCCACAAGCAATAGCACAGACGGTCTCATATTATGTAATACTAGCAGTTATTCTCTTATCAGTCCTGTTGATAAACATTTCATTTACACTTTCAACACTAATTATTACACAAGAACACATACGACTAATTTTCCCATCCTGACCCCTAGCCATAATATGATTTATTTCCACTCTAGCAGAAACCAACTGAGCCCCATTTGATTCAACAGAAGGGGAATCAGAACTCGGATTTGGCTTCAATGTAGAACGTGCAGCACCCCATTCACTGGGTTCTTCCTAGCAGAATATGCCAATATCATTATAATAAATATTTTCACAACAATCCTATTTCTAGGTGCATTTCATAATCCCTACTTACCATACCAGTATACGGCTGATTTCATCATTAAAACACTCCTAACAACTGCCTTTCTGTGAATTCAAGCATCCTGCCGATGATTCTGATATGATCAACTCATGCATCTTATGAAAAATTTTTCTACCACTAACACTAGCCCTATGTACACAACATGTTTCACTACCTATCATCACATTAAGCATCCCACCACAAACATAAGAAATTTGTCTGTGGGACTTCTCTGGCGGTCCAGCAGTTAAGACTCTGAGCTTCCACTGCAGAGGGCACATTTTCGATCCCTGGTCAGGGAACTAAGATCCCACATGCCATAAGGCCAAAATAAAAAAAATTTTTTAATTAAAAAAAAGAAATTTGTCTGACAAAAGAGTTACCTTGATAGAGTAATAATAGAGGTTTAAATCCTCTTACTTCTAGGGAATTCCCTGGCAGTCCAATGGTTAGGACTCGGTGTTTTCACTGCCAGGACCCGGGTTCAATCCCTTGTCAGGGAACTAAGATCCCACAAGCTGTGAGGCACGGCCAAAACCAAACAAACAAAACAAACAACAAAAACAAAGCCTCTTACTTCTTGAATTATAGGAATTGAACCTACCCATAGGAATTCAAAATTCCCTTGTGACCACCTGGAGGGGTGGGATAGGGAGGGTGGGAGGGAGGGAGACGCAAGAGGGAAGAGATATGGGAACATATGTATATGTATAACTGATTCCCTTTGTTATAAAGCAGAAACTAACACATCACTGTAAAGCAATTATACTCCATTAAAGAGGTTAAAAAAAAAAAAAAAGAATTCAAAACTCTTTGGGCTACCATACTACACCACATTCTACAGTAAAGATCAGCTAAATAAACTATCTGGCCCATACCCCAAAAATGTTGGTTTATAGCCTTCCTGTACTAATAAACCTTATTATCTTTACTATCATTCTACAGACCATCATTTTAGGAACCGTAATCGTAATAACTAGCTCACACTGGTTATTTACCTGAGTCGGATTTGAAATAAACATACTAGCTGTTATTCTCATTCTAATAAAAAAAAAAAAATTCAACCCACGAGCTACAGAAGGATCCACCAAATATTTTCTAACACAAGCCACAGCATCAATACTACTTATAATGACTTTATTATTAACCTAATATACTCCAGTCAATGAACTATTACAAAAATCTTTCATCAGCAAGGAGCTCTCCTCCTCATAGAGCCTTTCCTCTCTTCTCCATTGGTCGTATTTATAAACTGCATTATATTTTTGTTGTTGACATATCTGTCTCCCCCACTAGACTGAGCTATGCAAGGGAAGGGACCATGATTTGCTCACCAATATATCGCCGGTTCCTAGCACAAACACCTGGCACAAGGTAGTTACTCAGTAAGTTGTGGTGGAATAAATGTGAAGCAAAGTTTGCCCCACACGCATATTAAACAATGTCCTAAACCCTTCCCAGGGACTTCCCTTGCGGTCCAGTGGTCAGGACTCTGCACTTCCACTGCAGGGGGCACGGGTTCAATCCCTGGTCGGGGAACTAAGGTCCCATATGCTGCGTGGCCAGCCAAAAAAAAAAAAAAACCCTTCTCAATTTGGCCTAGTTCCAGTTCCACAATCATCACTCTGGAGCAATAAAGACAACTTCTTCACCGTGGGCCACGAAGGAAGTCCTTGCTGTCTAGTCTACTTTTATGTCAATGGATCACTACTTTTCATGCCTGGCTATTATGAGAAAACTGACACTTGTCATCTCAAGAGGAAGGACACAATGATTCAAGTACAAAAAAAAAAAAAAAGACATTTACAACTTCCCGTCACGGGAGTGAGGTGTGTGGAGGGATGGAAGTTCCTAATAAAGAAGATGATTTGGTTAATCAACAGGGAGAAGTGTGAATTTAATGAGGGCTCTCCGGCGGCTGAGGTGCAGACCTCATCTGTTACAGCTGCCTTCAACAAGAGAAACGGTGATGATAAATCAGAAATCTGGAATCATTACCAAGCTGCAAAGGTCCAGTCCAAACACTAACTGGCCTCCCAGAGTGACAGTAGAGCTTTGGAATCTAAATGAATCCAGATGTCCAAGCAATCAGCAATCCGCAGTCGAATTAGCCGGGACCCAGCAGACTATAGCCTGAAAGAAACTGGACAGCAGGGCCGAAAATAAAACCATTTGTAGGCCAAAACTGGAATGGAGATCAGAAGACAAGAGCTTGGCACTGGTACTGCAATTCTTCTGACTTCTATTTCCAACAGACTATAAACTCCATGAGGATAGGAATTCTGTCCATCCCTTTACAGATACATCCCCAGAGTCTAGCACAGTGACGTATATGTAGCAAATCTTCATCAAATATTTGTTGAAAGAGTGACTGAAAAAATAACTAAATGCTGTAGCACCCTTTCTTAAAAGCTTGCAGCACCTTGCTTCTGTCAGTTTCTCCAGCTGTGTGTCTATTCTCCACCATGTAATTGGCCCTCTAGCCAAGGTGCAGATGTGGAGGAAATGGAGCCGCGAGGCATTACCAACGTGGAAGCCTCTTCCGCATGGACCCTCATTCTCTACTTCCTCTCCCCTCTGGACCCTTAGCTTATTGAAGCCAATGCTCATTCTTCCTGGGTTCAGTGCAATCCTTCAGCCACGTGTATCTTCCTTTTGTCCCACTGTTGGGTTAGAAGTTAGGGCATGAGGAGGGGACACAGATCCTTTGAGGAGGAGATGAGAGGCACTCACCCTGGCCTCCCTCATGGCTGATCATCAAAAGAGCAATCAGGGGCTTCCCTGGTGGCGCAGTGGTTGAGAGTCTGCCTGCCAATGCAGGGGACACGGGTTCATGCCCCGGTCCGGGAAGATCCCACATGCCGTGGAGTGGCTGCACCCGTGAGCCATGGCCGCTGGCCCTGCGCGTCCGGAGCCTGTGCTCCGCAACAGGAGAGGTCACAGCGGTGAGAGGCCCGCGTACGGCAAAAAAAATAAAAAAATAAATAAATAAATAAAATAAAAAAGAGCAATCAGATATGTCACACTGCCAAGATTATCTCATCCTCTCTGCATTACTGTGCTAAAAGAATATCTATCTCCTACCGTTATACTAGCCTTGGAATATGACATACGGATGTGTGAGTGGAGGGGGAAAAATATGTCTTTCTCCTCTTTTATCATAATAATCATCACACTGTAATTTGACTTGCTGTGTATAATCTGCTTCCCCTAGGAGACTGTGAGCTCCCTAAGGGCATGGACTATGTTTTATATTTCTACACATCTAAGTGTCCTCGAGGTGCTCACACAGGGCGGGAGGTGGGTGCCATATGGTGATGTGCTCTGCTGGGTAGTGGTTGGAAGAAAAGCTGCTGCCACTGGTGAAAAAGGAGCATTTTAAAAACAAATTCATGTTTGTGTCCAACAGACTGCATCTGCCCGATGTTCTATATGGCTGTACTTATGCTACAGAAGACAAAAGGCACAAAGGGGAGTTTGGGCAACTGAAAGATTGCACCATTCAGAAAGATGGGTCGCATAATAGCTCTCTCGACGGGAAGCTTTGGGTGCCCATCCCACCTCTGGTGTTCAGAATACTGCATGCAGGGTAGAAGATTTAAGATGCCATACATACACTCCCTAGACTATAAGAACAATCACAGTCACCACTAGGCACGAGTACCGTACACAGCCTAACATGGGGTGGAATTCCAGCCAATATTCTTTAATTAAAAATAGATTTTTGGGGCTTCCCTGGTGGCGCAGTGGTTGAGAGTCCACCTGCCGATGCAGGGGACACGGGTTCGTGCCCCGGTCCGGGAAGATCCCACATGCCGCGGAGCGGCTGGTCCCGTGAGCCATGGCCGCTGAGCCTGCGCGTCTGGAGCCTGTGCTCCGCAACGGGAGAGATCACAGCAATGAGAGGCCCGCGTACGAAAAAATAAAAAATAAAAAATAAATAAATAGTTTTTTTCTTGATACAAGCATAATATAGGTTAATTGTGGAAGATTTAGAAAATACAAGGAAGCACAAATAATTTTTTCAAACACATGTGATACTAGTACCTAGAAATAAACACTGTAACTCCTTCCACACTTGTATATACCAATCCTAGCGCTTATCTCAGAGAGTGCATTAGTATCTTCATGTTAATTCAAGTCCCTTCCACATGGTTTCTGCCAGGTGTGGTCCTCTCCTCAGCGCCCAGTGCCACTTCCACTTCCCTCCAGTGAGAAGGGACTCTCATCCCTGGTGGACCGTAAGCATCATCTGCTGCCCTTGTTTCATCACATGACACACATGCTGTTAGGGCGTAAACTCTATGTCCCACTCCTCTCAAACCCTTCCCTTTAGATTATGAAGAGCCTATTTCATAAACTGAAAAAATTTGTTATTATGTCCCTGCTACATCCACCCTAACGTTCCTCAAGGCACGATAGATACCTCTTACTTATTAGGGAAGCATGCGTGCTAGGAAAGAGAAAATATGCCCCATATGCACACACATAAACATTTCTGCGTTTCATCAAATCTAAAAAGCTAGTAATTACAAGACACACTATTTTTAAAATTTTTATTGAAATTAAAGGCCACAGAGAAATGTGTATAAAACAGAAATGTATAGCTGAATGGATAATCACAAAGCAAACATCTGTGTGACTGCCAGCCAGGTCAAGAAAGAGAACGATGCCAGGGCTTCAGAAGTCCTCCCCCCGCCCCCCATATCATGTTTCCTCTAACCTCTCAGAAGATAACACCTACACCTACCTTGAGGTATAACACTATATCTTGGTTTTGCCTGGGTTTTTTAACTTTATGTAAGTAGCATCATACGTTATATAGTCTTCTGTTTATGACTTCTTTCATTAAACACTAAATTTGTGAGATTCATCCTTGACTCACCACTGTTTTATGCAGCCCTAAGAGAGAGAAAAACACTACCAATTAAACTGTGGCAGAAAGCTTTCTTATCACTTATAATTTTTCTTTTATACCTATTTAAAGAGCTCTTTTAGACTTACTTGTTCAGACTTTTATGACATATTATTCTTATGCACTCATAAAAAAGGGAAATATAAGCAAAATAAATTGGCAGGCTGTTCCTAATACTCCTTTATTTCCAGAATTCAATTCTTCTTGACTATTAGGCTGCAGGGCTGTGCCCTATACAACCTGCCTGACCATATGCAGCAGCCCCTGCTTACTTCTCCAGCCTCCTCTGCACCACTTTGCCTCTCGCTCTCCATAATGGACCCAAGGCACCTTCTCTTAGTCTCCCAGACACACCAAACTCCTTTCCAACTCTGTCTGTGCTGCTCTGTCTTTTTAGGCACACTTACCCTCAATTCTCCCTTCACTTAAATAACTCCTACTAACCCTCTATGTCTCAGTTTGAATGACACTTCCTCAAGAAGGCATTCCCTGACTGTCCAGGCTTTCTGTACAACCATGCCTAGCCCTGGTTAAAATGTTTCATGTGCTTTATGGTTTAGTATCTGTATTCTTGCCTGGCACTTAAGCTGCCCAAGGAGAGAAGCTATCTGTCTCCTCACTGATATACTCCCAATGCCCAACACAGTGCCAGGCACAGAGCAGGTGTTCAATAAGTAGAGAGTGTATGAATGAGTAGAAGGATAAATGTAGGGTAGATGGATAGGTGAGTAACTGAATGAATGAATGAATCCCTTTAAGACAAACAGAGGCAAAAATAATTCATTTGGTGAACTTCAGAGCTGTCTGATATCTCCATTCTTCTCTCCTTTCTCTCCCTTACCTGCCACCCACCCAAATTGGCCTGAGAATTGGGACCCTCCAAGGGTTCAAAATTGCCTTCAACCTAGAGTGGCCAAACGTAGCAAAGAAAACACAAGATACCCAGTTAAATGTGAATTTCAGATGAGCATTGAAATTTTTCTAATGTGTCCAAATGAGTAATAATTAATGAAATAATAATTTCATTTTGATATAATACTTATACTTTAAAAAGTCATTGTTTATCTGAAATTCACATTTAACTGGGAATCCTATATTTCATCTGGCAACCATAATTGAACTTCTTCAAACCTGGACCTTCAGCTCCATCCTCTGCCTTCTTCTGCTCACCTCTGTGTCACAGGTGTCTGACCTCTGCAAAGTACATTTCCCAGAACCTTTTGCTAGCTGGCTTCTGGGTTTGGCCACTGGGAGGCACGGGGGCGGGGAGAGTGGTGGGTGACAGTAAGAGAAGTCACTCTTTCTTCCCATCTACTCTGCCTCAGGCAGTGTCTCTAGTAGCAGCCATGTCACCTGTAAGCCCAGTTCCTGCTAGAAGGCTTTCTGTAGTTCCAGCTTCCAAAGGGTGACCCCAACTCCTGGTCACACCACCTCCTCTCTCTGCTCCTCTGGTCTAGGAATAGAGCAGCTTCCTGCTGTCGCCAGTCTCTGAGTTGTCTCACCTTTTCAGTTTGGCTTCTCTGTTCTTTGCTCATCTATATCATCGATTCCCTGCATTTAGTTCCTTTTGCGTTGAAACCTCAGAAGGTTTCTGTTTTCCTGATTTGAACCCTGGACTCATACACCCCAAGTCTCTGACTCCTTGTATAGCCTCCTGACCTCACTGCTACATATAACCCTTCCTCCTTGGTGAGCCAAGTGTTTTCAAGTCCTTTCGCTCTTATTGTAGAGATTGCGTCCCTGGTCTAATGTTTGGGGAAATGGCTTCAGTATTATTTTTATGAGTAATAATAATAGAGCTAATATTGATTGAGCAGTTACTATACACAAAGCACATCTCATGTGCTTCATCTCATTTGCCTTCCAATATAACTTTATGACCGGATGCTATCGTCCCCACTTGGCAGATGAAGGACCTGAGAGACCAAGGTGATGCCTTTAGAAAGGGCAAACCTGAGCAAGTGTGACTCTGTGCTCTGGACTGTCCACTCTACTGCCTGGGAATCCAGTCCCAGCTTCCCTTGCCCCTGCTCCTGGAGCCAGTGCCAGTTCTCTCAGAGGATACAGGCATCTTTAGAAGCTGCTGTGTGGGCTTTCTCTGGAGGGGTCTTTGAGTGTTTTAGCCAGCAGGCTATATCTTGAGGCTGCTTTAAATGAACCAGTCTCCACAGTGTATGTGTATGCAGGGGTGGGTGTAACAAAGAGGGAATGACCTTGAAATTTGCAACGAAGTCACTCTGTGTCAGCTGTCATCATGGTGAGAAGCCAGCCAGCCAGCTCGGCAGGGGACCCAGGGAGACACGAAAGACAAAAAGAGTCAGATTGAAGGAGATATCATTAATCATGCAGAGGGGCCATTGGCACCAAGGGAGTATCTGCTCAACAAAGTATGAAGTGTCACCCAAGCAGCACTGTGAGCTGGCCTCCTGATGTGTGCTACCTCAGAAAGGCCCATTTTATGGCAAAAATAACTAACGAGATGAGGTTGACATCCGTCCCTCCATCACTCTTCCCCGTTTCTGGGGAAATCGCAGCTAATGGAGCACTGCATGACTGAGCTTCACAATCAGAACACATGGAGGTGCCCCGCACAGGGATTCAAATCCCACGGGGCAGTTCAGACACTGCAGACCTCAGCCCTGTTAGCCACCAGCTGCCAGCCTCACACAGACCCAGCTGTCTAACATTTGAAAACCAGTATCAATTCTTAACACGGCACGGGTGTCAGGGAATGGGCAGAAAGCCAGGCAGGAATGAAGTTCGCACGATTCCATTTGGCCAAGCTTCCTGCTCCAGGGAGTAGCGGGGGAGAAGAGGTAGAATGTGATCTGGACAAACTGGGAAGCAGATGGAGTATATGTCTGGCAGTTCCTTTCCCGGGACTCCCCACATCAAATGCCCAGGGCTCACTGGTCATTGCTGTGGTGCCCCAGGAAGGCCCACCTCCAAAGCCTGATTCATTCATTCACCACTTAAAAAGTATTTATTGAGCATTTACCATGTCCTAGGCATTGTGCGGGGGTAATCCCATACTCCCTCTATTAGGGAAGACTTTTCCCACCTTCTGTCCCACCCCGTCAAGATCTTGCCTTCTGGTCATTTGTTTCATTCTGGTCAAGAATATTAATTGAGCACCTACTCTGTGCCGCGCACAACAGTTGTATATACAGCAGTGAACAAGACAAATCCAGTCAGTGATATATAGTGGAAAGAAGAATGAATTTGGAGGCCAAAGATCAATTTTGGACAGGTGGGTTAACCCCTCAGAACATCAGTCTTCTTGTTGGTAAAATGAGGCTGATTCTACCCATTTACAAAAATACTATGAATCTCAGAGATAAAAGATGTGAAAATTACTAATTATACCTACAAAGACCCTATTTCTAAACAGTCACATTCTGAGGTGAATGGTAGATATAAACTTGGGGGACACTAACCCACTATAATTATACAGCATTATCAATTAATCAATATTTAAAGGTTTTAAAGGACTATATGTTTATGTCTCTTATTACTCAGCCACCCTATAAACTCCCAGAGATCAGGAAGCATGGGTAATATTGTCTTGGATCCCCATTTTCACAAACATGTAAATATCTGTTGAATGAATGAATGATTGAATGAATGGACTCAGGGATAATAATAGGGGATGGAAAACTCCAGGGCCAGGCTGGTAACATAAACGCAGGCAAGAATGGCCCTGGTGGGGTGAACTTGAGGGCCCTTGTCCTAAATGAGGGCAATGCTACTCAACTCCAGCCAACGCTTCCATGCCACAATCAAGCTCAGCATTGCCAGACCTTCTAATTCTTCAACAGAAACAGAAAAGGTGGCTTTTTATGTGAAATCTCCCAAGTCTTAACTGTTGGCAATAAACTGAATTTTTAACAACACAGTACAGAATAAACAAAGTGCACTGATGAGCTGTATGTGGCGACCACCAGCTTACAACCTCTACTAAGACCTAAGGAGTGACTCTGATGGTGTCATTTCAGGCAGGCCAGTGATAAACACATCTTTGAGATGGCTGGCCTTGCAGTGTCTCTCCCCTGCCTACCTGTGTGCTTAGTGTTTGTGGAGCCCTGCTAAGATTTACAAGTGAAAGATTCACTTGCAAATGAATCATCACTTGTAAATGAATCATCATCGATTCATGCATTCAAGAAGTATTTATGGAACCTCCACTCTGCATGACACTATGTGCTAGTCTGTGTTTTGAGACCAAAACAGACATAATGCCTGCCCTCAAGGAGGCTGGAAAGGGAGAGAGAGATTAAACTGATCATTAATTATGCAAATAATTATTTAATCACAACTATGTTGAACTGAAAAGAAGGTTTCCTCTCTCAGTTTTTCAGTATTTTTGTTTAGTTTATTTGAGAATGGGGATACGTGGAAGGGGTCTCTGTTATCACCTGCAGAACCCAAACAGGGGAATAGCATTCTTTAAGAAGTGATTGGAAAAGTCAATAACAACAGCTATCATTTAGTGAGCATCTACTATATATACATCACTGTGCCAAACATGTTGAATATGTTTTCTTTAATTTCAAAAACAAGCCTGCAGGGTAAGTTTATTTCCATTTTCTAAAGGAAAAACACTAAGGCTAAGGGAGATTAAGTAAACTGCCCAAGACTGGGAGTCCATGAATGGCAGAGCCAAGACTTTAACCCCTGTCTGTCTCACTCTGCAGCTCGTGGTCTTTCAAGCACATAATGTTCTTTCTCTGCAAACACTACACACACCACCAAGTGCAAACTCCCTGTCCAGACTTCCAGCCAACACAGCAAACAATCCCCCAAAGGTATGATAGCTCAAACATAACAGTTCATTTCTCACTTATCTACTATTCCAAGGCAGTGTTCCTGAATGGTAAGGGCCACTCTGGCAAACAGTAACTCAAGAACCCAGAACCTTTCCATTTCCTGACTCATCACCTTCAAAAACAAACTGGCTTCCAGGGCTGCCAGGGTGGGAAAAGAACAAGAAGGACTGTGGGTGTGAGGTTTTTATGGGTCATGCAGGAGGTAGACCACAACATTTCTGTTTACATCCCAGTGGCTACTACTCAGTCACATGGTGGCAACTACTGCAAAGGAGGCTGGGAAATGTAGTCTGCGTGCCGAGAAAGAAGGGAAACTAGGGATCGGCTAGTACTCCCGCCACACTGCTTCCCAATAATCCATTTATTCTGATTGTATGTTTTGAGTACTTGCAAAAGTTCACCCAGGCTTACTTTCCCTTCTGGGGTGTTCAAGGAGCTTTTATCCATGTGCCTTACAGTCTTATATTTACACTGATAGCTATTTAAAATCTGTATAACTGCTTGACACTATCATTATCTTGCATGCTTTGCTGAGGTTGGAGTCTCAGGGAGAGATATGCTTTCTTTTCCATGGATTAGAAATGAATATAGCCCCCTAAGCAATCTTGCCAAGGACTAAGAAAACGATATAAAGAGTGAACAGCTTTCAAAAGGAAGATATTACTCACATAGTCATCCAGAGGTAGGTCTGCAAAGGAGATACGAACATACCATAAGCCAATTTCATCCAAGCAAATGTCATCCAAGACTCTTAAGAGGCTCCCTCTTGTCAAGTTTCCCTTTATGACACACTGAAAATTTTAGGGTACATCAACAAATCATGATTTGCCATTTCCCTCCAAAACCCTCCCTGTTGTGAAATTCCAAGTAGCTATTCCCTAGAACAATATATTCTAGAAGATTTCACTGGGTATGTCTGGGTTTATTTTATGTTGCCCTTTATGTAAAGAAAGAACTGTTACCTATTCACCACCAGCAAGGGATGCACGTTGAAATGGGCTCTTCTCCCCCAATGTGGGGAATACACACAGCCTTAAATGCCTCCCCTACAAAGGGAATTACTCAAACCCTGTTTCATGGAATACCCTTCCTGTGGATGCTAATACATGTTCTAAAAGAAAATGGGAAGCAAAGAAGGGATTCTGAAGGAAAAATAGGGTGGGACAAACTGGGTTAAAGAAAAAGAGGCTTCTTTACTGCAGGACTTTCAGAATCTTTTGTATGTTAATTGAGGATTGAATATTAAAGAGAGGGCACAGGTTGACAGCTGCTCTCCTTTCAAACGGACCATGGGACACCTACAGAGAGTGAACGTGTTTTTAATTTACATATATATTCATATACATATGATTCTTCTGAATCTGAAAAACAAAGTCCTCTGCTCTGCTCAAAATATTCCTAGAAGAGGGGATATTGGACACATTCTCTGACCACCCCATTGCAAGTCAAGGATTTGGGAAAAAAAACCTCTTAATTCAAGTTAAGAACAGAAGCTCTGGGGTCAAAAGACCTGGGTTCAAATCCTTGTTAATCCACCCACCTGCTGTACAACCTTGGGTAAGTTAACTAACCTCTTTGAGCACCATTTCTTGATGCTTCATTTCCACGCACGTGAAATGGGGATTATAATAGCCATTGTCCCTACCTTATTGGGACATTGTGAGAATTAAGTGATACAAACTCTGGAAAATACTTAGTATGCTTGCTGGCACACATAAGTCACCTGCCCTCCAAAAATATCAGCCATTATCATCGTTACTCCAGTATGCTGTATTTCCCAGATTTATATGTCATGGGAACCTTTTAACCCAGAATATCCATTAGCATCTCAAGGAACACCATAGAACCAAGCTTGGGAAACGCTAAGTAAGAAGGCATCCTACGAAGATGACGTCCTATGATGAAGACAGACCACAGGGCATTACAGGACCCAGAGAGCTCATTAGGAGCTCAACATCACGAACATGGTCTCTCTCCCCATCTCTCAAAATCCAAAATGGAACATCTAGAGGTGGTGCCAACTTCCCGGGACCACCTGCAAAGCCCTGGTGTCTAGGTCTTCCGCTCATCAAGTCCCAATCCCAGCCAGGGCTGACAAAGTGTGAGGCTGACCTTTCTCTGTTCAAAATGAGATCCGGCTGGCTGAACACACATGGAACTCTTAGACCCCACAGATTACCATTACATCCACCGCTGAGGGCAATGCTTTCCTGTCTCCTCCTGGGGCTCATTCTGCCCCCGTGGTAGAGGGCCCTTTCCCCTTTGAGTCTACTCCAGTCTGTCTAATCCAGGCTCTATGAGAGATGATCTGTCACTAAATGCAGTTATAGCCATTCAAGTTCCAGTGGATGTCAGTAGTAACATAACTATAGTCACCCTCTCCTTAGCGTTTCCAATATGCCAGGCAGTATACTAAGCACCTGAAATGCACCACCTCATTTAACCCTTACAAGAACTCAAGAAGTCGGGTCGATTATTGTGCCCAGGTCACAGATGAGAGAGTGCGGTTCCAAGAGATATAATGACTTGCCCAAGTTCTCACAGTCAATTATGATCTGAACCTGAGCCAGGTCTCCTGAATTTGGTTCATCTACTTCACACCACCTCCTTTTTCTCATGGTTTCCCTCCCACTCCTGCCTGCTCTCAGCAATGATCTCCGAGAAAGAACTGGATGGATTTGGGTGGGGAGGGAGAACGCCCGTCAGACACACTGATTTTCAGAAAAACAGCTTTCTTCTCATTGATGTTCAGCAAATTGGCCTGCTTCCAGTATCCGAACTAGTGGTTGGTCGGTGACTCAAGAAAGCCCCAGTGAAGAATCATAAAACAGAATGCCTTCATACCTTAAGTGTTTTAGTTTAATCTAAAACAAAGCAATGTCGTTTGTCCGCCCATATTTGGAGGCAGGGAGAGGTTTTGTCTTGGAGCATGGGAGCCCTGCTGGAATTTCCCTGCCTTCTTACATGAATCACAAACACAGCATATTACCTCTGATATCCAGTCCCAATTTCTTTGGAGTGGAACACTTGAAAGAAGGTACACATGAAGGAACCTGGGTACCGCACTCTTTTATTTAGAGTGTTGTGAATTTTTTTTTTTTTTTTGCTAATCTTTTCATTTTCGTCCCCTAATTTGACAGCATTTCTTTGCAACTCACCTTTTCAAGTCTTTTCAAAGCATTTAACTTCCTGTTCACAGAAACAACTCCTCTCTTTTAGCTCTCGTATTTCATCTGTGATTTATAATGTTTAATTAAAATATATACTCGTAGTAGAACAAAATGTAGGAGCCATGAACTGCCCCCCCGCCCCCACCCCCCGACAGGACTGCCTGTCTCATTCCCTCACCCCCTTCCGATTGTTACCTTCTTGGTAAGATAAAATGACCACACTCCCTGTCTCCCTTCCCGGCTCACTTTTCCCTATAGCTCTTCTAATCATCTCAGGTACTGACCATTTTATTTCTTTTGTTTATTGTTGTCCCGCCCCATTAGAATGTCAGTGCCGTGAAGACAAAGATATTAGTCTGTTTTGTTTGCAGATATCTCCTTAGCGCTGGGCACATAGTAGGTCCTCAGTAAACATGTGTTGAATGAATGAACAAATGCTCCAAAAGGGTCACTAAGACTAAAAGCCAATACCAAAGAGATCTTAAGAACCTCCATGTTTTAACGTGAGCCACTAACTTGGAAGTCAGACACCTACCTCTGAGGTTCACCAAGAGAACAACCACCTGACTTTAGCACCCCCGGTTCTCACCCATCCCCCACCTCTTCCCAGACTATGAAAGAAGGCAGCCATGGCCCTGTGAGTCATGTTCTGTGGTGACAGCTGCTTCCACCGTCCACTGTAGGGTTCGGTAGATGGGGGCTGGGGGAGGGAGCGGTATTTTGCCCACCCTGAGGCCAGGTAAAGAGAGATTTTCTCTTTGTTTTGGTCTTCTGTATTTTTTTCCAGAATGTGCCCACGTATTGGTTTCTTTATATTTATCCTGCTTTGGGGTTTGTAGGGCACTGTCTGGCTGATGCCTTTCATCAGATTTGGAAAAGTTTTAGTCACTATCTCTACAAATACCTCCTTCTGCCACATCCCCTTCCTCCCTTCTCCTTCTGAAACCCCAATTAGACCTTCTCACCATATTCTTAAGTCTCTTCCTTCTCTTCTGAATTTACCATTTTTGTGTCTCTCCATTCTTGATTTTCACCATTTTCTTCTGACCCATCTTCCAATTGACCAAGTCTCTTCGAACTGTGCCTAATTTGTTGAGTTCTTATTTTCTTTTCATTTCTAGAACTTCCAATTACTTCTCTTTATTATTTTTAGTTTTTCACCAACATTCTCAATTTTGTCTTTTATCTCCTTGTACATAGTAAGCAGAGTTATCTTATGGTCATTGTCTGATAACCTCAATATTTGGAGGTTCTAGGGGTCTGTTTCTTTTGTCCATTGTTTCTGCTGGCCGCTCACCTCTCATGTGCCTGATTATCGTTTTCTTGCATGCCAGACATTGCATTTGCAAACCTGTTTGTAGAAATAATTTGAGGCTTAGAATGATGTTGTTTTTCTCCAGGGAGCACTTACGTGTGCTTCCTCTGAGTCCCTGTGGAAACCAGCAATCTGGGGTCCTCTCCATACAAAATTCAGGGACTGAGATGAGTCGGTGCTGAGCTGCATCCCTGTAAGAGCCTGACTGCCTCTATCTCACCTTTACCCCTAGGGTGCAGCCCCTCAGGATGCCAACCAAAAGGAAGGAGGGCTCACCAAGCCCTCTTCCCCTCGGCAAGCCCTGAGCTCCGGTCTCTGTGACCCCAGCCCTAGGTGTGGGCTAAAATGACCACTCAGCCTCTTCGCCTCTCATCACACCCAGAAGTGCCACATACTGGTCTCACCTCCGTAGACCTCCACCCCGGTGAATCATTTTCACTACTTGTTAGCTGTCTGATGCCTTGAAGTAGTGTCTGTGTGTGTGTGTGTGTGTGTGTGTGTGTGTGTGTGTGTGTGTACATACATACGTATACGTGTGTAAACGTATGTATGTGTGTATATGTTTATATATATATATGGGTATATATGTATGTGTGTGTGAATATATATTCCAGTCTGTCTAGTGGGAGGGTTGGTCCAGATTCCCTAGTCTGCCATTATCAGAAGCAGAAGTCTCTTCATTACCTGTGTCAGGGCCTGGCTAGGGTAAGGCAAGTGAGGCATCCGAACACAAAATTTCAGCATGTTCTCACTCTCAGGTACGTGCAAATGCGAGGCTGGCACCTTAAACTGTGCACCCCCCGCACCTCACATGCCAGTCCTGATCTGCGTATGTCTGCAGAGGTTCAAATACCTGGGCAGACACTACTAGGTGAACTTATATCTAGAAAATGGGCTGGGGGATACTTTACTTCTTTATTTACTTCTAGGTTGTTTGATTGTTCTTATGTCACCAGATCTTGTTTACCATGCATCTTACATGCATCATCTCAGGCAACCCTCAGAGCAACCCTAATAAATAGGTACCATCTTCACCCTCGGTTTGCCTATAAGGTAACAAAAGTACACAGAGATTTAGTAACTTATCCATGTACCCAAAACTGAGAGAGGATGGAGCCGGATTTTGAACCCAGGCAGCCAGGTTCCTAAACCTCCACGTCTAATCACTACACACACAGCCAGTCATTATGACTCCTGTTGAAAACACTGAATTACGTACTTTCGGAATTTTAAAAACATGGTGCAATATAAAATGGAAAATAATATTTTAATTAGTAATATACAGGGACTTCCCTGGCCGTCCAGTGGTTAAGACTCCGTGCTTCCACTGCAGGGGGCGCAGGTGGGTTCTATCCCTGGTCGGGGAACTAAGATCCCACATGCCACATGGCACGGCCAAAAAAGAAAAAATTAATAATATACAGATATGTTCTATATATTAAAAGTCTTCGGCCAATGGTCAAAGCTACTTCCAGCTCATCCCGCAGCAGGAGAGAAGCAAGGCTCCGTAGCCCCTTTCTCGCTTCCTTGGCCTTTTCATGCTCTCCAGCACAGAGGAAAAATGACCCAGGGCCTGTTCTCAGATGTGTGCTGGGGCCAGACTACTGCCCAGGCCACATCGGTCTGCCTGTTGTTACCACGTCAACTCAGGCCTTTGTCTGCGACGCGGTGCCCGACTCCCATTACTCACTCTGTCCTTTCCTGTCCAGCTGTGCCAATAAAATGATTTATCAGCAGGAGCTTGGGACGGCCTGCCAGGTTCTGGGCAGAGGAAGGAGGCATGGGAACTGTTTTATGAAGTAAAGGCCTGGCTGCCAAAGGACACACTTCACAATCACAAGTGCCTCTCCCACGAGCTCTGGACGTTGCATTCATTCCTTCGTTCACTCATTCGTTCATTCAGCACGTGTTTACTGAGGACCCAGCGCTGAGCCAGGCCCGTGGGATACACAGGCGAGGCCTCTGCCCTCTATTCACGGGCCTGGGGAGCGGCAGACACAGAGCGAGTTAATCACAGGTGCGTCAGGTAGGTGTGGGAGGTTATCAAGGCAAGAAGCAGGGGCCTCAACTAGCCCGGGGGGCAGAGCAGGCCTCCCTGAGGAGGTGATTGCTGAGTTGTGATGGGGCTCAGGCCAGGCTGCCCCAAGATGTGTCACTCTGGCACTCGGATTATTTTAAGCTGAAAACAATCAGGGCCCAAAAGATTCAGGAAGAATCTTTGAACCTCCCCCTTACTGCCTAAATGAATTTAAGACAGGAGGCCTATCCCAGGAAGAAGCTATCACCATAAACGACTGTAGTGCAGTATTAGGAGTGGTGGTCGGCGAGGAACCATTTGATCAAAGCCCATTGTCTTTGGATGCCCAGCTAACGTTTACCGAACATTAATTCTTCTTAGCTCCCTGTGGGTTACTTTCCTTCCCCCTGAATCCTCAGACCCCTACCTCCTTCTCCTTAGTCCAGAATATATGTACATATGCATGTGTGTGTGAGACATATATATATATCATCTAGCCTTGCTGTCTTTGGAATTCTTCATTATGTGGATTCCCCACGCACATGTGATAAATTTGACTTTCTCCTGTTAATCTACCTTATGTCATGTTAATTGCCAGCCAAATGAACTAAGAGGGGGAAAAAGAGAAATTTCTCCACCCCAACAGCTGTGATCTGAAGGCAGAATAGAAGTCAACTCCCCCACAATGGAGGCAAAAGCATGCCAGGCAGAGGATGTTACACGCATCAAAGTCCTGAGGTCAGAAGGAACTTGCTGTTTGTAAGGGTATAGGAAGCGTGGGGAAGAAAGCAGAGGGGAAGAAGATGGGGAGGTGAGTGGGGACCAGATGATGCAGAACCTTCCAGGCCCTTGTGAAGAAGTTGGTCTTTATCCAAAAGAGCTTGAGAGAATCAATGGAGGGTTGTAGAAGGAGGCATGTCAGGATCCCACTTGCTTCCTAGGAAGACCACTAAGGAAAACAGATGAGGAGGGACCTGCACGGAATGAGAGAAGCCACTCAGGAACCCAGCACAGCGCTCTTCAGACTATCTGCAGGGACGGACCATTTTCTCTCCAATCCATCACAAACCGACACTTTTGTAAAATACAACAGAAATTCACTTGGATGTCACAGCAATGTCAAATTGCTATAAAAGTTTCTAAACACTAAATCCCAGTTTCTTTACTTACTCACTGTGGGCCAGTAATACTTTGCTGACTGTCACTGGCCTGTAGATGACAGTTTGAGGAGCACTGGGGTAGCACAAATGAGGTTCCCAAGCCAGACTCCAGTGTCCGAAGAGAAAAGTACTTTATCTTCCAGAACCTAGGTGAGCCTCTGGCACCTGGCCTCTGATCAGCCCGACGGAGGAAATATCGTGAGCCCTTCCGGACAAGCCTGCAGGTTACCACTCACGTACATTTGAGTGTTTATTCTCCTCCGAACCCCTCCTCGGCACCCTCCTCCTGGAGGCTCCTGCATACGCCAGCCCGATGGTCTTGGTGGAAGGGGCTCTTCCGTTTAGCCTTCGTCGGCCTCTGCCTGGTGCCAGTTCCTGCTCTGCATGTAACTTGTCCTTTTCAGTCCTTGAGCTCATCTCCTGTCCTGCACCGACTTCCGCTGAGGTGGCACTGCACCCTCCTTCAGGCCTCCCTGGTTCAGCTCAACACAGCCTCTGCTGCACAAGTCCCTGCATCCTGGGACCAGCCTTCCCCTGGCCCTCTCTCCTTACCTCCCTCCCCCCACCGGCTCCTCTTCCACCCCACCCAGGGCCACACACAACCCCCATGCTTTTGGCCAGCTTTCCCTCTGCCCAGCATAGCCACCACGACCTCTAGCTCTCTTGCCATTGAGAAGAGCAAGGCTGCTGGTCATCGCAGATCGCAGGGGGTCAACAAGTCACAGGCGCCCCTTGACCCCTGGGTCTCTGCAGTCCAAGTGGTGCTCCCAGCCGTCAGCTCAAGAAGGTGGAGCAAACACGCGAATGTAAGATTCTCTCTCTGCCTCTCTCCGTAGCTTTCTCCCTCTCAGTCTCTCTCTCCCTCCGTCTCTCTCCCTCCTTGTCTCTTTCCGTCTCTCTTCTCTTCTCCCCTCCCCACACTTCTTTCTCCTTCTCCCCTCTCCCTCCTCCTCTTCCAGCTCACCTCCCACCTGGCCTCTAATCAGAGGTGAGAGGAGGAGAACTGGGTCTGGCTGACATTGATTTCCTGAATCTTTCTGTCTCACAGCCAGATCTCCTGAATTAAAGAGGTAATAAATCACCGCCCTTATTATGAGCTCCCATTCTGCCACCCATTCCCTGGGAAAAGTGATTAGATAAGACTGCTGCACACAAATATTTCCAATTCCTCCTCTTCCAAGTGCCCCTCTGATCTTTTAAATTAGACATGGTCCTACGACTTGCTGTGGCCAATAAAATGTGAGGAGTGACACGGGTCACTTCTGGGTGGAAGCTTCTCAGAGCTGTCGGACAATTCTCTCTCTTTTCTCCTCCTGCAGCAATCATGGAAGCATGTTCCCTTGATATGAAAGATTCATAAGATCAAAGCAGCCTGGAACGCTGAACCTGTCCCAGAGTGCAACTGTCCCCGGGTGTCACCAGCACTGCAGCAGACTTTGCATGAGCACAAAATTTTGTTCTGAACCCGCTGGTTGTCTGTTACAGCACCATAGCATTGCCTGTCCTGACTAACAAACCATGGTTCTGGCCCAAACAGCAGATGGTGAAAGTGAAAAGAAAAAGCACTCAGTAGCTAAGAGCTCAGCGGGTCATCACCCAGGGGAGGTTGTGGCCGTTCTCCAAGCTACAAATAATGGCGGCCTGGCTTGTAAAGGTAGCGCCAGCAGAGACGACGGAAGTGGAGAGATAGGATACAAAGTGAAGAGAGACAAGTCTTGGCAATGGGCCGGACTGAGAGGATGAGGAGAGGGGTATGTCAGGCTGTGCCTCGGTTTCTGGCTTCGGGAATCAGGGGGATAGAGAGCCATTAGATGAGGTGCAGAGCACCAAAGAACACGCCGACCATATCTCCCGGTCCCAAGAGCTCTGAACACGGCCAGTTACAGCAGTTGGAACGAGCAGCCTTCATTCTGGGCACTATCCTGAC
Source organism: Leucopleurus acutus (assembly GCF_964270905.1). Taxonomy (NCBI): domain Eukaryota; kingdom Metazoa; phylum Chordata; class Mammalia; order Artiodactyla; family Delphinidae; genus Leucopleurus; species Leucopleurus acutus. Next base: position 79,628,722 of record NC_139155.1, on the reverse strand, counting down.
TCCAGTTTGCAGGTCTGAGGCTGAGTTTTCCCCGTGGTGTGGCAGATGCTCCGTGGAACAGCCAGCAGAACTCTGCTGTAATCACTTCCATTTATAACCATCAGGAAAAGACCAAACTACAAGGAGGAAGGCTGTACTCCAGAAACTGCTGGTGTTTGAGCACCTGACAGAGCTGCCAGTGCTGAGGGTTTGATGGATGGAAAAGGCAAAGAAGAGTGTCTCATTTCATTGTTCACGGTATCAACTAATTACCTGGCGTTCATCCATCAACACAGGACGGTTAAAGGGAGAAAGTCCTGAACTTGAGATCCAGAGGCCTGGGTCTTGGTTCCAATTCTGTTATTCAGGACCCTGGGCCAGGTACTTCCCCTCTCTGGAGTTCCCCAGCCCTACAGGCAAAGGTCCTTCCGTGGGGTCCTGTGCACTCCTTGGAGATTCAGGAATGGGCCTTAGAGATCCCCAGAAATTATATCCAGGACACTGTTTGAATGTCTGTGTATTGGAGAAGCGGGTCCATGCCTTTCATCAGATCCCCAAAGAATTCCATTGACTTGGAAAAAAGTTTTAAACCACTGAAAGTAGAGACGGACACCCCGGAGGGCTGGGGGGAAGGAGGTGGAAGGAGATGGCAGGAGCCAGATCACGAAGGACCTCACGAGCTGTGCTAGGCAGCCTGGCACCGCCCAAAATGAATACAGGAACCCCTTCTGGTTCACTTCCAGTTGTGCCCAGGCAAGCCAGAACAACAAACACCTAGATATCTAGGGACAGGGCAAGGAGAGAATACCTGAATCACCCCTGCACTTATTCATCCAATAGGCATTTGATAGACACCTACTGTGAGCTGGGACCTGATACTAGAGGCTGCGTTATTGTGATAAAGAAAGAGTGAATGGGACAAACGGGCAGAGGAGTGTGTGTCTGTGTGTCTGTATGTGTCTGCGTGAGTGTGTCTGTGTATGCGGCCCTTGGAGCAGCTGTGGGCTGGGAGCCCCGCTGCAGGCTCCTCTCCACCAGAGTCTGACTCCGAAAAGCTCCAAAGAACAGTTTGCATCGTGGTTATAAAGATCTGACACTAAAGCTGCAAGGCACACAGGAGGATGCCAGGGAGCGACGGTCTGGGAACCAGAAAGTCCCATTCCTAAGACGCAAACCTGGCTTAGAGGGGACTGGCTGTCCCAGGCCCTGCTCGAGGCTCCTGTCTCCACCACTGCTGACAGCCAGCCCTGTACTGCCAAGACCTGGAAACTTGCTGGACGTGGAGTCCCTAGATTTCTCTACCCCTTGCTAGAAAACCTACACCGTCATCAAAATTTGAGCTGCAAAAACTCAGAGTTCTTGGTATATCTATTTACTGCAAACTGAGAAGGCTTTGAATATCAGGTACCTTCCTGCAGTAGAAAGTCATGGGACACTGGCCTCTATGTGAAAGCTGTGAGGCTGTACAGCACAGCACAGGGAGGTGGCGAAGGAGCAGTCAGGACCAAGGGCCTTGGAGTCAGGATGGACAGGTTTGAACCGGTGACCAATGTGTGCCTCAGTCTCCTCCTCTGTCAAATGGGTATAACAATAGCACTGACCTTCTAGGGTTGTGTGAGAATTCAATGACTTAAAATGCAAAAGGGCTTGCAGTAGTGACTGGCACATAGCAAGCACTAAATAAATATCATCTATTATTTTTTATTATTATTGTTCATGAAAAATGGTTTCCTCATAGTTATTTGAAACTATACACTGCTGGGAGAGAGAGAGAGAGAGAGAGAGAGAGAGAGAGAGAGAGAGAGAGAGAGAGAAAGAGAGGAGGAGGGAGGGAAAAGGAGGCAAGGAAATAAGATGTTCCATATCTACCCATTAATGATACCAGGCAAGAGAAGGGTGAATCAATTTTTATGACACATTAATATAAATATTTTATCATATGAGAACTAGCTCGGGCTATAATATATCTTTTTCTCAACTGTAAGGCACTTCTTTTTCTTTTCTAAATTAATTATGCCATGTTTCACTTAGAAGAAAAGAAGGAAGGAAGGAAAGAGGAGGGGAAGTGGGGGAGGAGCCTAGCAGAAATCTGCCCCTCACCACACAGTGACTGCTGTGCCCGTGCACCGTCTGCCTAGTGTTTTACAGGTTCCTGAGCATCTGCAGCTCATCAGCTCCTTCTGGCTGCTCGAAAACTGTCCTTAAGCGGGTCTTCTCAGCTCCATCCAACAGATGAGGAGGCTGAGGCTAGAGAGGTTAAGTGACTTGCCCACGTTACGTGACCGAGCCCCAGCTGCTCTGACCTCCTACCCGGAACACCCGGCACTCCCCCCACTGCCTCTCAAAATTCTCCACTTATTCATTCAACCAGCAGCACTAAGTCCTGCTTTGTGCCTGGCCTCGTGATCAGCGCTGCAGACACAGAAATGAATAAGCTACTGCCCTTTCATCAAGGCAGGTTAGAGTCTGGTTATGGGGGGTATTTCCAAGTGCTGTCTCCTAGAGTGACCTTCTGAGCCATAAGGAAGCCCAGGCCCTGGGACTCCTGCACATCCTGCTGTGTGATATTGGGCACCCAAACAACCTTTCTAAGAGCCGTTTTCCTCAAATGTCAAACAAGGACGATGACGATAATAGGGCCTACTTCACAGGGCTATTGTGGGTCTTAACATAAAACACTTCCTACAGAAACACTTAGCCTGTTCTCGGAGAGACTCCTTCTGAAAGGCAAACTTGATAGATTTCCTCCCTGATGGGCCTGAATATCTTGAAAGAAGATTTAGACAACTGGCAAAGAGTTGAGGATTGAGGTAGTGGAAAGTACATAGATAACAAAGCCAAGGGAAAAACGAGGCAGTTATTAACTTCAGAGAGAACAAAAGATGTTGCAGGAGGGGAAAGTAATCTGAGCTGACCGCAGCATCAGCAGAGCACACCATTTACAGTTAGGGTAATATAAACACTGAATATTGATCCAACAGAAATCACAGCGGATCTGGGGGGAGGGGGAGCCCTGTGTGCAGGCGGGCGCAGGCAGGGGCTGAGGAAGGAGAGCTAACTCCTCACCTTCCACAGTTTATTCCAAGGGATAAAGCCTAGAATGGAATCATCAGGAAGTCACAATACAAGCAGGCTATTTAGAGACATCCAGGTAAATAAAATAACCCACCCAAAGGGCAAAAGTAGTTGCTTCAGAGGAGGTGAAGGGAAGAAAAGGGCCAAGAGGCTGCTGTTTTATATAACATGCTTTGCAGAACTACCTGAATCTAAACAAGGATTTCTCAACCTCAGCCTCACTGACATTTGGGAGCAGATAATACTTTGTGTTGGGAGACGTTCTGTGTATTGCAGGATGTTTAGCAGCAACTCTGGCCCCTGCCTGCCAGATGCCAGTAGCGAATAACACCCCCGCCCCCAGTTGTGACAACTAAAAATGTCTCCAGACATTTGCAAACATCCCCTGGAGGCAAAACACAGACACACAGACACACACACACACACGCTGAGAACCACTGATCAAATTAAGCACATGCATCACTTTAATTTTTAAAAAAGTTTTATAAAGTGTTTAGTGCAGTGACAGATGCATGGTTAGTGCTTAACGAGTGGTAGCAAGGATTGTTATTTCCTTGACCTTGCTGGGGATGCCTTCTCAAGCCATCGACAGTCATTTCCTTCACCGCCACAGGAGACACGTCCTGCCCCAGTGAGCTCCTGATCCTTCATATTCACAGACAATACCACTGCTGCTAATCACATTAGTATTGATAACAATAACCGTCTACCATCTCTGGGCCTGGCACAGTGTGCTGCACACAGAGGGTGAGCGCATTCATTCACATCTAGCAATACCTTGTTGCTAATTTCATCCTCACAAGTGGGAGAGGGAGTGGGGAGGTTCATTCTTCTCAGGTTACAATGAAGAAACTGAGGATCAGAGAAGCTAAGCAACTTGCCTAAGATCACACAGCTAGTAAGTGGAAAGGTCTAAGCTTCAAACTTAATTCTCTCCAACTCCAAAGCAAGTCAGCCCCCACCACACCTGGGATAACCCCTTGCTATGCATCGAAAACACCTGGGGAGATTTTAAAAAATAACGATACCCGGACCCCCCCCGCCCCAGACTAATGGACCAAAATCTATAGGGATGGGGCCCAATCATCTGCATTTTTTAAAACTTCCCCAGGTGACCCTGATGCACAGGGAAAGCCCTAAATCAGTGCTTCTCAAACTGTAAGGTGCACATGAATCCCTCGGGGACCTTGTTAAAAATGCAGATTCAGCAGATCTGGGGCGGGGCCTGTGACTCTGCATTTCTAACATGCTCCCAGTAATGCTCCTGCTGGTGCACAGGCCACACTCTGAGCAACAAAACATGAACCTGCTGCATGTCCTCACTTGTTAACGCTGTATGCCAAGTTTACTTAGGGAGTTTCCTAGGGAAGAGGTAAACTGAATTTCTTCTCCAGGGAACAACAACAACAGTAACAACGCCATTTACTTAACATCTACTATGTGCCAAACACTGTGCTAAGTATGTTTTAAATACATCAGCTCATTTAAACTTTATAATAACCCTGTGTAGTAGTTGCCTCTATTAGTATTCCCATTTTACAGGTGATGAAACAGAGACACAAAAATTAAGTGACTTGTTTAAGAGCAGTACAGTTAGTGAAGTAGCCAAAATTCATACCTGAGTCTCTCTTAGGACCCTTGATCCCTGGTTATCCTGCCTACCTTAATTTAAGGCCATTATCCACCTATGCTCTGCAACCTTAGGCAAGTCACTTGACCTCTCTGAGCTTCATATGTCCCAACTGAAAACTGAGCACAAAGGTCATCCCTAGATAACTCACATCAGGAGAATGCAGTTTGATGTCAAATGAGACAATTCCCGGAACAAGGCACTCACTCTTCAAAGACACAGCATGTTACAAATACCCGTTCTGAGAGTTGGGGGTGCGCTGTTTTGCTTTTAACCTTGAGTGGGTAGGTGGGATTCTGGCCCCTGGGAACACACTGTGTGAAGGGGCTGGGAGGCAGATACGCATACCTGCAGAAGAAGATGAGGTTTATGACTGGAGGCTTATTAGGAGGGGTGGCTGGAGAGATGCTATCACCCCAGCTGAAATATCAGCCCGTTCATCTCTGGCAGTGATTCAGCCTGGACAGCGGGGCAAAGGCAGCAGGGCGATCAATTACAATGCTTCCTGCTCTCCAAGGACGCTGAGACGCCACCTGCCCGCACCTGGTGGGGCCCAGCACTGGGTCGGGGTGGAGGAGCAGTCAGCCTTTCAGAGAAATCAAATGAGCTGCAGGTTCAAACTCTTTCTCAGGGAAGAATATGTATCCAAAATTATAGAGGCAAGAGGTGGAGCCAGAAGGCCCTGTTCCAGCACCTTCTGGCTGTGTGAGCCTGGCAGGTCAGCGCACCTCTTAGAGCCTCAGTTTAATCCTCCGTAAAAATGGAGCCTGTCTCAGCTGATGTGCCTTGCTCTTGGGGTTGTTCGAAGGTTTTCTAAATGGCAATATGTATTTTGTATGGACCTGCTGGTATAAAGCAAGTCCAGATGGTACCTGAACCGACATTCTTTTTTATGTCCACACTGTGCGGCATGTGGGATCTTAGCGCCCCGAAAAGGGATCAAACCTGTGCCCCCTGCAGTGGAAGCACGGAGCCTTAACCACTGGACCACCAGGGAAGTCCCATGAACCAACATTTTTATTCTAACAGTTATGTGTTGATTTTATATGCATCGGGGGAAAAATATATCTATATATACAGTTATTGTAATACATTGTTGGTTTCTTTTACCTTCGTCTGCTTCATTTCACCCCATATCACATATCACCACCTGACATTGTATAAATGTATTAATTCATTCATTGTGTATCTCCCGCCACTACTCTCTTTTGGTGCACTGATGTACTCCTAGTGCCCAAAATAGTGCCTGGTATAATGCAGGTGCTCAATACATATTTTTAGGATGAACAGCAAACTATGAATTCACTTGATAGGACTGCCTAGGATAGGTCAAGATATTTTTGTTTTCAGTTTTGGTTTTTAAGTAAGCAGATTTAAAGAACAGTCAAAGTGGATGCAAAAGCCCAAAGTCGGGGGACCACCGGGTAACAGATGCAGAGATGCTTAAACTACTGCGTCTCCAGAGTGCCGGGGGCTACTGGCAGCAGTGACAGCAGCAGCCCTGAGGGCCAAAGAGCGACTCGGGGCAGATGCCAAACCCTCAAGTCACCACCTGTAACATGAAGGGATCCCTCCCGGTCCTGCCTATTTCCCAGGTCTCCTGTGACAGCCAAGTGAATTAACCAAGTGGAACTGTTCTAAAAACCTTCAAGAGCTACTGACACAGTAGTGAAATCCTGTTACTATATAAACACTCCGGGTGTCACCCAACCTGATCAGCGCGAGGATCTCAATTCATTCCCATTGTAGGTGCTCCCCAGAGGAGTCTGCGTGGCTCCAGGGTGGGGCCAGACTTGGGTCCAAGGCCCAGCACTGCCACTTGGCACCAGTGTGATCTGAACAGTCTCTGGACCTCGTTTTCCGCACTCAGCAAATATTTTTTGCTCTGTCTATAAAATAGGGATAGCACAGCTACCCCGCAAAACAGCTGCTCTGTAAACAGCAATAGTAGGTTCTAGGTCTCTGCAACAACCTATTATGCCCACTGTACAGATGGGGAAATTGCGGCTTGGGGAGGTGGGATGATTATATAGCTAATAAGAGATGGAGCCTTCCCTCAAACTCAGGAAGTCAGATAACCAAGCTCCAAGGTTGTTCACACTAAGCTACACTGCCTCCCTTTAAACGTGGGTATCTATAGCTACTATCTTCATTCATTCATCGAAGAAACATTTACAAGCACCGACTGTGTGCCAGGCACCAGGTTAATCACTGAGGAATGAGGATGTCAATGAGTTGGATAAGTTCCCTGCTCTCAAGGAGAGGGGAAGACAAGGGTATTAGAGGGTGGCAAATGCTACAAAGAACAAATGGCTATGGGGGTTCATTCTGATGGTTGGGGAAGACCTGTCTGAAGACGAGACATGAGTGACCAGAAGGGATCAATCTTAGGGGAAGGTTTCAGGAAGAGAATGCCAGAAGGAGGGAACAGTTAGTGCCAAGGTCCATGTGGGGAACAGGGTTGGCATATTCAAGGGACAGAGAGAAGGTCAGGGTGGCTGAAGCACCATGAGAGGAGGAGTGGCTCAAGAAGAACCAGGAATGGCAGGTGGGGGTCAGTCAGGTCCGGTTTTCTGGGCCTGAGTAAAGAGTTGGGGGTTATTCTAAGTTCAAGAAGAAGCCTTTGGAGGCTTAGGCACTTGAGCCACACATCTTATTTAAGGTTGCGCTGACAGCTATGTAGACAATAGATTAAAGGGGGGAAGTATAGAAGCTGGGACATTAATACAGATATAAAGAGACTATTATAGTAGTTGGGACAAGAAATGATGGTAGAAAAAAAGGCTTGTGTCCACCAAAAGCCACGTGCAGGAATGTCCACGGCAGCATTATACATAATAGCCACAAGTTGGAAACAAGCTCCATGCCCATCAGCAGCAGAATGTTTAAACAAACTGTAAGACATTCACCCAGTGGAATACTACACAGCAGCGAAAAGGGGGAAACTCCCACTACCCACAAGAACACGGCACAATCTCCCAAACGCAATGCTGAGAAGCCAGACAAAAAACAGTACATGCAAAAAACCAAACAAACAGTACATGCTGTTTAATTCCATTTATAGGAAGTCAAAACAGGCAGAATTAATCTGTGGTGATGGGGGCTGGGGAGTGGTTACCCTTGGGATGATCTCCACTGGGAGGGAGTGTGAGAGAGCAGCTGGCCTCTGAGTAATGCTCTCTATCTCGATCTACACGGTGGTTATATGACTATGTTGGTATGTAAAATTCACTGAGCTGTGCACTTAAGATCTAAAACAAGAAAAACATTAAAAAGAAAAAACGATGATAGAGTGGGTCAGGCTGGCAGCAGAGAACGAACTTGACACGTCTGGTCCCTCCCTTAGGATTTTGGAAGTGAAACTGGCCTCCTGGCGCTCTGTCCCATGACTTACGAGCAGCCCTCTCTCCTGTAGCTAAGGCTGTCACCCAAGTGAGCGATGACTATGCAGCAGCCACAGCCGCAAGAGACACGATTCCCCAGGAGTGTAGGAAATCTCCAGCAAGAGGTCCAGAACAGCGAGCTCTGGCTTCCCACCCTGCCAGCTGAACCGGGAGGGCTTGGGTTCCAGAGGGAAAAGGCCTGATCCCATCCACGGGAGCCTCTGCAAACAGCGCTGGCCAGTTTTAAACAACTTTCCGTCTCTGTCAACCAAAGGGCCACGTCAGAACTGGAGGAACCGGGGCAGCCAGACTCCTTCTGCCTGTCTTCAGCCTGAGCTACCTGCACTGGGCTCCCCGTCGCATCAGAGCGACTGCAGGTTGGGGCCCTGCTGCTCGGGGAAGCCTCCAGCAAGGACCCCGTGGGCCAGTGGAAGATGGGCTGAGAGGTGCTTTGCATCCTTGCAGTAAGATGAGTGTCTATAATATCACCTTTAAAACTTTAGGAAATTTTTTAAAGCAAGAAGAAAATATACATTATATATATAATAATAATAATACACACACACACACACACAAATGGGGTCCCTTCCCAACTGCCTTTTTCACTTAATAACTGATCTTGACTATCTTCCAGTGCCATTTGAGAGACTTCAAGTGCATCTGTTTTATTAGCTCCATAATAAAGTAATAATCAATAAAGCTGGAATTCATTTGCTATACACAGTTCTAAGCCCTTCTCGTGTCTTTTTGCTTTTAATACTCACCTCAACCCTATGGGTCAGCTGTATAACTGTCATCCCCATTTTACACACGAGGAAACTGAGGCTCTCCAGAGGTCTGCCTAAGGACAGGACACAGTACTGTCTTAAATGTAAGTGCGTCTGACGCCCAGGTCTGCCCTTGATCAGCACATGTGACAGCCTCAGGGTCCCATACGATGAAGGTGCTGTGGTGTCTTGAATCAACAGGCCCCTCATCATACATCCAGATTGAGTCCACGTTTTCCCACTTGTTATACGACTGTGTTGAATACGTCCTTGTGAATAGATAACCAGGGGTCAGCATGACTATTTTCTTAGGATAAATGCCTGGTTGTGGGACGGCTAGGTGGAAAGCTAAGCCCCCCTGTCCAATTAACTGCCTTCCAGGAAGGCTGTGTCGTTGACTCTCCCACCTGCAGGGTGGGAACTGCCTGCCTTCACAACCCCGCCCCCCTGCTTGATAAAACCTCAGTCAAGAGTGACTCTCATCCTCCCTCTCTCTTTCCTCTCCTTGAACACAAAGATGCACCATTCGCTGAAGCCAACTGCCAGACCACAGGCTCCCAGAAGGCGGAGACCACAACTCTCTCCTCTTCATGACCCTCCAAGCTCCAGGGGGTGGGGGAAGGCATTTGCACTGGGAAGGGGCCATGTCCTTAAAATAAAAGACAGATTCTCAGCTCCCAGCCTTGGCACATGCTGTTTGCTCTGCCTGGGTCACGCTTACTCCACTACCAGTCCTACTCATCCTCAGAGCTTCACCTCTGACATCTTTGCCACCACTGCCACCATCTCCAGGAGGCCCTCCCTGCTTCCCCAGGTGGGCCAGGATGGCTTCTCGGCGCCTCCGCAACCCCATGTTCACCTCCGACAGTGTAACATGGACCACATCACATTACACTCAATTTCATCAAAACGGAGCCACCCTCATTATTTTATTAACCCTAAGAAACACACTGACCCAGTGCTTTCCTTTTTTCCAACAGCTTTGTTAAGATATAATTCATATACCATACAATTCACCCACTGAACCCGTACAACTCAATGGGTTTTAAAACATTCACAGAGGGCTTCCCTGGTGGCGCAGTGGTTGGGGGTCCACCTGGCGATGCGGGGGACGCGGGTTCGTGCCCCGGTCCGGGGGGATCACACATGCCGCGGAGCGGCTGGGCCCGTGGGCCGTGGCCCCTGGGCCTGCGCGTCCGGAGCCTATGCTCCGCGGCGGGAGAGGCCGCAGCGGTGAGACGCCCGCGTACCGCAAAAAAAACCAAAAACAAAAACAAAAAAACATTCACAGATATGCATGATCATCACCACGTCGATTTTTACAACATTTTCATCACCCCCCAAAGAAACCCTGTACTCATTAGCTATCACCTCCCTGTCCCTCTATCCCACACCCTTAACCCAATCATAGGAAACTAATCCACTTTCTGCCTCCGGAGTTTTCCCTATTCTGAATTTTTAAATGAATGGAATCATGTAACATGTGAACGGAGGTGACTGGCTTCTTTCACTTAGCATAATATCTTCAAGGTTCATCCACATTGTAGCACGTATTGGTACTTTATTCCTTTTTATGGTAGAATAATATTTCATTGTAGGGATAGACCACATTTTGTTTATCTATTCATCAGCTGATGGACATTTGGCTATTTCCACCTTCTGTCTATTGTGAATTATGATGCTGTAAACGTTTGTGTACATGTTTTTATGTGGACATACGTTTTCATTTCTCTTGGGTATATGCCTAAGAATCACAATGCTTTCTTATCATTTTATTTCTACTTATTTTATTTTTTTTCTACTTATTTTAAAAGTGCTTTTAGACTTATTTAGACAACAATATTTTACCACATATCACTCTGGCACATACTTTAAAAAAAAGAAGCAAAATACATCAGCTAAGATATTCCAAAAATGTTTTCAATACAAAGCCTGGATCTTCTAATTCATTTTTAAAATCATAGTTGCCTGCGTCCATGTTTTCCTGTAAGCTACTGTCCTCTGTGCCATTCTTGTATCAGCAATACAAGAATTCTCAAAAGAGAGCTCCACTGTCATCTCCGGTCAAGACTAACCTCATCCTGACTGCTGCTGTTGATTTCACACCATTGATCATAAGATGCATCCTGATCTTGGAGAGGTTAATGTGTGCCTTAGAATTGATGAAACACGGTCATTTCCTGTCTGCTTGTCTGTATCCCGCACAAAAGATCACAAGTGTCTTGAGGACAGGAACCAATCTTATCCACCCTTGTACTCATTCCCACTTTCAGTCAACAGAAATATATGAAGCACCTAGCCCACACATAATACATTCTTAAATGAAAATATATCAAACGAATGAATGAATGTTGACCTACTTTGGAAAATGGAACTCACCTCCTACCTGGGGGACCACCATCAATTTGTTTCATCTCTCTGAGTTGTTTCCACATCTATGAGATGAGGTAATGATAAGGATGAAAATGAGCTCACGTGTGCAATGAACCTAAGAGAGTCCCTGGCACAGAGTAGGCTACTGAAAAATATTTGTGGAATCAAAGGATGAATAACTGAATGAGAAAATAATTTTTTTTAATTTATTTATTTTTGGCTGTGTTGGGTCTTCATTGCTGCGCGCAGGCTTTCTCTAGTTGTGGGGAACGGGGCTACTCTTCTTTGAGGTGCACAGGCTTTTCACTGGAGTGGCTTCTCCTGTTGCAGAGGACCGGCTGTAGGCGCACGGGCTTCAGTAGTTATGGCACACAGGCTCAGTAGTTGTGGCTGGCGGACTCTAGAGCTCAGGCTTAGTAGTTGTGGCGCACAGGCTTAGCTGCTCCACGGCATGTGGGATCTTCCTGGACCAGGGCTCGAACCCGTGTCCCCTGCATTGGCAGGAGGATTCTTAACCACTGCGCCACCAGGGAAGCCCAAGAAAATAATTATTATTGCAGCTAAAAGTTATCACACACTTTCCCGTGTGCCAGACACTGTTGTATGCACTTTATGTGTGTGAACTCCTTTTTCTAACCCCTCATTTCATCCTCACAACAAGCTTGCAAGGTAGGTACTAATATTATCCCCAGCTAAATGAGGACAATGACAAATGAGGAAACTGAGGCATGGAGCAGTGAATCAATGAATAAGTGAATACAGGAATGAACAAGTGTTGGACCTACATTAAAATCCCAGGCATCCAATCTCTACAGGGGTAAGCTGGTCAGTCCCTTCACCTCTCCGAGCCTCACCCCTGTCTGTAAGATGGGGAAGTAAATCACCTGCACCTCACAGGTAGGTGCTGAAGAGGAAGTGAGTAAGCATCTGACTCAGGTGTAAAGGGGCAAAATGAAGCCTGACCCATCTGATAGGAAAATCCCTTCATTGCTTGGCCAGGTGACCTTGGGCAAGTCATGTAACTTCTCTGAACCTCATTTCCTTAGCTGTAAAAAGGGGATACCCTACATCCCCGAGGTGACGATGAGGCAGCCTGCAATGACACCCGCAAAGTCCCTAGCTCAGCCAGTGACTGTCTCAGAGAAAGTCTCACGATGCCGAGGGGCCCTCACCCAGCCAGACCTGCTTTCCAGGACAGCTCATCAGCTGAAATGGGCTCCTCCCTCTGGAGGCAAGTCCAACACGTGCCTGCAGCGGCAACCTTTCAAGCTGTCAGACAGGCGGGGCACAACCCAACGGGTGCACTCTTGCTTCCCCCAGATGAATAAATCATTACAGGAGAGTGGTATGCATCCCACCAGCAACCATAAGGACCTGAATTATATATGAAGGCAGCAAAAGCAATTTATCCCAGACACGTGCAAGTCATAAAATGGGAGTTCTTGGGCGCCCAAGACAATTTTCAGATATTGCAGTTTTTATCAAAGCAAAAAGATCCCCAAAGGAGCACCCTGCACCACGGGTGCAGGGATGCCTTAATCGGGCTTATTTATTATCAGAGGAGAGAAATCTACTCTCCCTCCCGGTTCTGCCACGTCCCCCCACCTGCCGCCCCAGCATGGCTGCTTCTCAGCTCAGGAGCCCTGGGATTTGAGGGTGAGCTGCCAAGAGCAGCCACCTGCCTGGTGGGAACCATCTGCTGGCAGGCCGGGAGCGGGACCAGGTGTGCTCCAGATCCCTGGAGGGAGAGGGGAGAGGAAGAGGGAATTGCAAGACGAGAAAATGGTCTGCTAGCAAGAGCTCTAAGCCGGAGCTCCAGAGTCTCACCTTCGCCACTGATTACATGGGGGGAAACCGAGGCACTGAAAGGTTGGTCAAGGTCACGTGGAGAGAGAGGGGAGGAGCTGGAATGACAACCCAGTTACATTCAACAGACATTTATTCAGTGTCTACAGTGTGCTGGCCCTAGGGATGCATGGTAGAGATGCGCACGTGACTTGCAGCTGCCCCTTCCAACAGTCGCCCTCCGTCCCTGGGCTTCTGCTCCCCCTGGCTGCCTTGCTGCTGATGCTCAAATGTGCCAAATGCACTCCTATCTTAGGGCTTTTGTATGTGCTGTTCCTTTTTTTTTTTTAAACATCTTTATTGGAGTATAATTGCTTTACAACGGTGTGTTAGTTTCTGCTTTATAACAAAGTGAATCAGTTATACATATACATATGTTCCCATATCTCTTCCCTCTTGCATCTCCCTCCCTCCCTCCCACCCTCCCTATCCCACCCCTCTAGGTGGTCACAAAGCACCTAGCTGACCTCCCTGTGCTATGCGGCTGCTTCCCACTAGCTTTCTACGTTACGTTTGGTAGTGTATATATGTCCATGCCACTCTCTCACTTCGTCCCAGCTTACCCTTCCCCCTCCCCGTGTCCTCAAGTCCATTCTCTAGTAGGTCTGTGTCTTTATTCCCATCTTGCCCCTAGGTTCTTCATGACCATTTTTTTTTTCTTAGATTCCATATATGTGTGTTAGCATATGGTATTTGTTCTTCTCTTTCTGACTTACTTCACTCTGTATGACAGACTCTAGGTCCATCTACCTCACTACAAATATCTCAATTTCATTTCTTTTTATGGCTGAGTAATATTCCATTGTATATATGTGTCACATCTTCTTTATCCATTCATCTGTTGATGGACACTTAGGTTGCTTCCATGTCCTGGCTATTGTAAATAGAGCTGCAATGAACATTTTGGTACATGAATCTTCTTGAATTATGGTTTTCTCAGGGTATATGTCCAGTAGTGGGATTCCTGGGTCGTATGGTAGTTCTATTTTTAGTTTTTTAAGGAATCTCCATACTGTTCTCCATAGTGGCTGTATCAATTTACATTCCCACCAACAGTGCAAGAGGGTTCCCTTTTCTCCACACCCTCTCCAGCATTTATTGTTTGTAGATTTTTTGCTGATGGCCATTCTGACTGGTGTGAGATGATATCTCATTGTAGTTTTGATTTGCATATCTCTAATGATTAATGATGTTGAGCATTCTTTCATGTGTTTGTTGGCAATCTGTATATCTTCTTTGGGGAAATGTCTATTTAGGTCTTCTGCCCATTTTTGGATTGGGTTGCTTGTTTTTTGGATATTGAGCTGCATGAGCTGCTTATAAATTTTGGAGATTAATCCTTTGTCAGTTGCTTCATTTGCAAATATTTTCTCCCATTCTGAGGGCTGTCTTTTCGTCTAGTTTATGGTTTCCTTTGCTGTGCAAAAGCTTTGAAGTTTCATTAGGTGCCATTTGTTTATTTTTGTTTTTATTTCCATTTCTCTAGGAGGTGGGTCAAAAAGGATCTTGCTGTGATTTATGTCATAGAGTGTTCTGCCTATGTTTTCCTCTAAGAGTTTGATAGTGTCTGGCCTTATATTTAGATCTCTAATCCATTTTGAGTTTATTTTTGTTTATGGTGTTAGGGAGTGTTCTAATTTCATTCTTTTACATGTAGGTGTCCAGTTTTCCCAGCACCACTTATTGAAGAGGCTGTCTTTTCTCCATTGTATATTCTTGCCTCCTTTATCAAAGATAAGGTGACCATATGTGTGTGGGTTTATCTCTGGGCTTTCTATCCTGTTCCATCGATCTATATTTCTGTTTTTGTGCCAGTGCCATACTGTTTTGATGACTGTAGCTTTGTAGTATAGTCTGACCACTGGTTTCAGTTTTCCACCATTGAGCACGATGTTGGCTGTGGGTTTGTCATATATGGCCTTTATTATGTTGAGGAAAGTTCCCTCTATGCCTACTTTCTGCAGGGTTTTTTATCATAAATTGGTGTTGAATTGTGTCGAAAGCTTTCTCTGCATCGACTGAGATGATCATATGGTTTTTCTCCTTCAATTTGTTAATATGGTGTATCACAATGATTGATTTGCGTATATTGAAGAATCCTTGCATTCCTGGGATAAACCCCACTTTATCATGGTGTATGATCCTTTTCATGTGCTGTTGGATCTGTTTGCTAGTATTTTGTTGGGGATTTTTCCATCAATGTTCATCAGTGATATTGGCCTGTAGTTTTCTTTCTTTGCAACATCTTTGTCTGGTTTTGGTATCAGGGTGATGGTGGTCTCGGAGAATGAGTTTGGGAGTGTTCCTCCCTCTGCTATATTTTGGAAGAGTTTGAGAAGGATGGGTGTTAGCTCGTCTCTAAATGTTTGATAGAATTCGCCTGTGAAGCCATCTGGTCCTGGGCGTTTGTTGAAAGTTTTTTAATCACAGTTTCAATTTCAGTGCTTGTGATTGGTCTGTTCATATTTTCTATTTCTTCCTGGTTCAGTCTCAGAAGGTTGTGAATTTCTAAGAATTTGTCCATTTCTTCCAGGTCGTCCGTTTTATTGGCATAGAGTTGCTTGTAGTAATCTCTCATGATCCTTTGTATTTCTGCAGTGTCAGTTGTTACTGCTCCTTTTTCATTTCTAATTCTATTGATTTGAGTCTTCTCCTTTTTTTTCTTGATGAGTCTGGCTAATGGTTTATCAATTTTGTTTATCTTTTCAAAGAACCAGCTTTTAGTTTTATTGATCTTTGCTATCATTTCCTTCATTTCTTTTTCATTTATTTCTGATCTGATTTTTATGATTTCTTTCCTTCTAACTTTGGGTTTTTTTTTGTTTTTGCTGTTCCTTCTGCCTGGAATGCTGTTCCTCCAGATCTTTGCATAATTGACCCCCTCCCCTCGTGGTCTTTGCTCAAATGTCACCTTCTCAGGGAGGACTACCCTGACCTTATCCAAACTCGCAAGCCCCTCCCTTGCCCTGAGGCTCCATCACCTTGTCGCATGTTGGGTTGTCCAGAAGCAAACACAGTGTGTAGAGGGGAAAGCAGGTTGAGAAAAGGGGGGAAGATCAACTGTTTTGGTTGACAAAGCCTCCTCCATGCGAGCAAAGAGCTCTTCAGGCAAGTATTGTCCCCCAAAATGTCCCAAGTCAGCCTGAAATGTACCCCCCCACCGCAGTCACTGGATGCAGGTTGCTCTGGAAAAGGTGTGAGCTTGGCAAGGTGTCTCTGCAGCTCAGGCTGATCCTGAAGGAGCTGACAGGTGCGGGCTGTCTGCTGACCACCCCCCCACAGCCAACCAGCAAGTCCTTCTTTGTCAGGGCACGTGGGTGGAGCATCCCCATGTCTACAGCATGCCTGATCCTGCTTGAAATCTCTTCCCAGCACTTACCACCATCCAACACTGTATATAACTATGTATTTACTTATTATCTTTCCGCACAACTCGACTCTTGTCTTCAAGAATATAAGCAATGGCTATCTTGTTCTCCTTGCCTAGAACACTGCTTGGCATAGAGCAGATACCTAATAAAAATGTGCCCAATTAATGAATGAATGAGTACCTCCCACTGCTCCCAACTTAACAGGGAAGACTGGACAGTGAATGGTTACATTTCAGCATGGTAAGCACGGTCAAAGGGGATATCCCAAGGGCAACGGGTGGCCCCTAACCCAGCCTGGGATGGGGAGTGTCCAGGGAAGGCTGTCTGACTCCAAGTCCACTGCTATTCCTACTTCACCAGGACAGGACAGGTGATGTAAAAGCAGCTGTCAAAGCACTCAGGGCTCCTCCAGAACCTTGCTGTGTCAGGTACGGTTGCTTAACCATTTCATGCTTTTATATACTGCCTCTCCGACCACGTTACAACTTCTCTGAGCCCAGGGAGCATGTCTTACATTTCTTTTTTTTATCCCCCTCAGTGGGAGTGTGGTGTTTTGTGCACCACTGACACTCTGCATAATTACTGAATATATGAATCAGGCCTGTAAGGATGAAGCAGCGTGGCTATGGGTGACTAGGTTTTCTGACCTCCAGTTGGGACACAAGGTCTATAAAAATAAAAACAGCTCTCGCTTAGTGAGTGCCAGATCCAGCCAGATACTGTGCCAAGCCCTTTGCATATATCACAGTATCAGTTCTCATGGCAGCCTTGCAAGGTGGAGGTCTGAATATTGTCTCCATTATACAGATGAGGAAACTGAGGCCCAGAGAGGGGAAAACATTTTCCCAAAGTCACATAGTCAGTAAGTAGTCAAGCTGCCAGACAAGCCTGCGCTGATGCTCTTAACCATTACACTGACCTTTTAAGGTTAACAGGACAGTTTTAAATCAGGAAAGAATCATAAAACCTGGGTTGTGAGATCAACCATCTCCATCAGCCTGAAGTCACTAGGGTCTCTGGGTATTCAGGTCGGGGAGCATATGACAAATGGCCACTCAGCCCCATTCATTCTCATCTCTGTAGTGATTCCTGATGTCTTCTCTCAGTCACTGATTGTGTCTCCACCAGAAGAAAGAACCAGAAGCTGTCTCCCAAAGAGATTTATGTGACAGCATGAAGGTTGGGTGATTGCACCAGATCATTACAAATATGGAAACCTGGCTTTCTCAGCACACAGCATGGTATCATCTCTAGGGGTTAGACTCACATTAGCCACACTTTGAGACTGATGTGTAAACCAGATGACAACTTGTTCATGTGCAAAGAGAAATTACTACAGTAGGGATTGGTTCAGAAAGTCTACACAACCAGTACTTTCTCTCCTGGTAAGAAGACCAGCCTGGGGGAATAAATAATAATCTGGTTTCTTGATGAATAAAATCAGGACAAGAAGAGACAATGTTTAGTGGCAGTAGACTGAAATGGCTGGGAGCAAGCATTTCATGGAAAAGATAGTTCAGATGGGATCATAACTAGTACGAGTCAACTGGCAGCAATATTTGCATCCATCTTGTGGCAGAGATTTTTGGTTGTTGCCAAAAGGCCATTGTCAATTCCCTTTCCCATGGTTGCTTCACACTGTAGAGATTAGATAAACATACACTCACTTTCCTTAGAACTATGGGTGGTCATAGCTGGCCAATGAAACACAATGGCAAGTCATCTTAGGGGGTTCTGGGAAGATATTTGCCTTCCTGGTGAAAGGTACAGAGGCAAGAGAAGAGCTCACTGGTACTACCTCTTTCCCCTTCTTTTTGCTTAAGCATGGATGTGATACCTGGAGCTGCAGTAGCCATCTTGCAAATATGAGGAAGATGAAAAGCCAATGTGCTAAGGTTTATGGAATGGAAACCTTAGACGCATGGCTCATTGATAATATTGCTGATCTGCTGCACCAAACCTGAAACTTCCTACATCCAGACTTCCCACTAGAGAAGATCATTAAATGTCTTTGTTGCTTAATCCATTGTTGTTTCAGTTACCCGTTGCATGATTACAAATCACTCCAAAATTAAGTGGCTTTAAACAACAACCATCATTATCTCTCATGATTCTGTGAGTTGACTGGGCTCAGCAGGGCAGTTATTCTCTCCACGTGGTGTTGACTGGGGTTGCGATCATCTGGAAACTCGACTGGGCTGAACGTCCAAAGGAGCTCGCTCACGTGCCTGGCAGCTGGCTGACAGCTCAGCCTTTCTCTGTATGGCTTGAGTTTCTCACAGCATGGCAGCTGGGGCCCAAAAGGGAGTCTTCCAAGTGTGCAAAAGTAGAAGTTGCACATCTTTTGCAGCCCGGCCTCGGAAATTACAGAGCATCACTTCCACTTCATTTTATTTTTCAAAGTAAGTCACAGGGTGAGCCTAGATTCAAGAGGAAGGGAAGGAGACACTGCCTCTTAAAGAGAGGAGTGGCAAGGAAGTCCAGCCACCGTTAATTGGCCACAGTTATCAACCTGCTTTTATACGACTTGCGGCTGAACGCATTTCTCTAAATGCAGCCTTGCAAAGATCAAGACTCCCTCTCCACCGGGACAACCTGCAGTGGCTACACTGCCAAGGTGGGCATTTGCAACTCTGTCCTTTAGGCCCCCAGGGCAGATCATGATGGATACAACCTTGCTTTAAATATGTTAACACATTCAGTCACATGACAGACAAGTCTTGCAGGCCTAGGAGCCATTCTGTCTCTTTAAGGTGACCCTGCATTGCTCTGCTTTGATCTATAATATATTGACTTAATGGTTTAACTCTCAGAAGGCAATCTTTACTCCCTGTGTTTTCCAAGTACTTGAGAAAACATCACTGTAGCCCCCTAAACCCGGCAACAATCCCCATCAAGATGGTTACCCTTCTTGCCCTGTCTGTACTGTGGCGTCGCTGAAAGAATCAGACGGGATGACGATTGGAAAAGTACCTTGGAACGGTTAAGAGGGATTATTACTATCATATTCAAATAAGCATGTTGTGTTAGTTACGGCTTTTTTGGTAAAAGTGACATAAAACCCAATTCGATCCAGTTTATGCAAAAGGGAGAAAGGTTGGCCAGAAGTCTGAGGGAGTCTTTCCAGTTTCAGGCATGGTGGGATCCAGCAACTCAAACATCGTCAGCAGGACCTATTTTCTCTCCACCTCTTAGTCCTGATCTCCTCCAGGTTGCTTTATTTCTCAATAGGACAAGCTGCCAACAACTTCAGGTGCATATCCTCCTAACTCTTTAAACAAAAGTCCTCCTCCTGACCATTATGGGTCCAAGTTGAGCAACATGCCCATCTCTTAACCAATCCTTATGGCTAAAGGCATGTAACGGGAAGGGGAGACACATGTTATAAAGTATGGATGCTTTGACAGGTACACCGTGAGTGAGCAGAGAACACAGATGTGCAGAGAGAAGCAGGGAGTGGAGTGGTCATGGCAAGAAGTGGAAGAGAAAGACCGTGCGGCTCCATGAGGAAAGGGGAGGTGGGACTGCCCTCCCTGGCTTTTTGTTTCTATCCTTGAGGAGCGAGTCAATCTTGGTAGAAGACATTTAAAGAGACTTGACACTGATCCCAAATTTACATAGCAAACTGGGGGGAAGAAAAAGGGATTGAGTTGGAAATTTATCTTGAAAAATGAAACTAAAGCTTATCAACCTAACAAAATTTACGTTACCATTTCAACAACACATGAATTCTTGTGAAGAATGGAAAGTGAATTAAGTAGTAAGGGTGTTTTGGGGGTAATTTTTCTGACAAAATCCTTCACTTCAGCTTTGGTTTTCATAGCATGATAGCAAAAAGGTCATTTAAAAAAATATTCAAGGGCTTCACCAATTTTTCCTAAGGCCTTCTTGAATCTTTTGATATTTAAATCTTTCTCTTTTGAAGTGCTCACCGTGTCATTTTCCTTGTCATTTTTTTTTTCCTTCAACTGTTAACTCTTGGTGGGGAGGGATGTTCGAAACACTGAATAACTGATATGACAGCATGGAATGATCAACAGTCACCACAACAGCCAGCGTGGCTGAATCTGTGGGTTCTGGCTGGGTATCGGTACTGATTGTTCTAAGACCACCAGACTCCCAGGGGTTGTCTGCGATTTTTCTGTTCTTTAAGCATGTTTCATCAACTTCATGGAATCCTGCACTTTGGGCAAGATTTCCAATCAAACATTTGCAGTTGGATTACACTGCATATGCACCAGGGTCAGACAGTCAGTGAGAGGCTGATTCTCTCCGATAGGAGGACTCATTTGCTATAAGAAACAGCAATCCCTACCAGGACATGTGATGGGCACTCAAAATTCAGGGGGTCCTTCAGAGAGACTAAGCCACAAGGAAGCTGATGTGGTTGAAAAGGATTCATGCTAGTATTAATCATTAAAATTTTTAACAATTGATGTTGTATAATTACTGAAAGAGCTGGAGGACAACTTTTACGTCTCTACACAACTCCATCATCTCCAGGACTCAGATGATAAATACTCAATAACAAAGACCTTCTGAGTTTTGTTTGTGAACTAGCTTGCATGGATTGCCCTTTCTTGCAGGCAGTAAACCTTGCCAAAGACAGTCAGGATTTATGCATAGCGTCACCAGATGATTTCAACAGAAATATCAGAACGACTTGGAAAAAATACGATGACCATGAATGGGTCTGATAGTTTCTGAATTTGTTTCCTAAGTGAAATGCTCAAATATCAGCCTACATGGTTCAAACTGGAAATCCTATTTATAAAATTCAGGACAGATCCTTTACACAACTGTAGTCTTTAGCCCACCGATTCAGAGAGGTGTGGGGCTTCCCTTGCTAATCATGGGACAGAAAACAGAGTAAACACAGAAGAGGGAAAGGAGCAGCTGAACTGATGAATTCTCCATCTCGTCTCTTTGCTGAGGCTTTGGAGTTCTGATCCTCGGACTTAGGGGGGCAGGGCTGGGGTGGTTACAGGTCCCTGGGTATCTTCCTGGCCTCAATTTTGAGGAACAACAGCAATTATTTCATGTTCTGTAATGCTAATTAACTCGAATCAGTCAAAGGCTTGCCCAGATCAGAAACAGTTCTGAAAATAGACTTGTGAATTCTGAACTTTCCTTAATTAACATGTTAACATACATCCTTCCCATGCCTCAAGTCAAAGCTTTTTCAATCTTGGGAATAGAAAAGCAAGAGCATCTGAAGCTAGCAATCATTGGCTCTCAAAAGAGTCTAGCGGTACAAAGCTGCAGTTCTACAGCCTGACAGGTGTGGATGTAAATCTTGGCTCTGGTACTTGCTAACTGCGTGACCTTGGGTAAGTCATTTAACTTGTGTGTGCCCCAGTTTTCCAATCTGTAAAATGAGGAAAATAATAGTATCTACCTCATGGGGTTGTTGTGTTAAGTATAAATGTTTTCAAGACCTAACACATAATGAACATTTAAAACTTATTATGAATCTGACCCAGTGGGTAGACAATCTAGATTTTTTTCCCCTACTGGGCCATTATTCTTCCTTGTAGTAATAGCTCCTTGGGTCTCCTTGGAGTAACCACCCCTTCTCTGCTCAGGGTGGTTCAAGAGGGGCTAAATAAAATCACCCCAACTCCAGGGCTGAAACTATGTATTAGTTTGCTAGGGCTTCACAGACTGGGTGACTTAAACAACCAACATTTCTCACAGTTCTGGAGGCTAAAGGTCTGAGATCAAGGCTTTTGCAGGGTTAATATCTTCTGAGGCCTCTCTCCTTGGCTTGCAGACGGTCATCTTCTCCCTGTGTCTTCACATGGTCTTCCCTTTGTATGTATCTGTGTCCTAATTTCCTCTTCTTGTGAGGACACCAGTCATATTGGATTAGGGCCCAACCATATGACCTCATTTTACCTTAATTACCTCTTTAAAGACCCTATCTCCAAAATATAGTCACATTATGAGATACTGGGGGGTTAGGACTTCAACATATGAATCTGAGGGAGAGAAAACTCAGCCCATAAAAACTTGTGACCCAGATCTGGCCAAAATATTTCCCTTCCCCTGGTCAGAGTGATTGATTCCATCCAAGACATTTTTTATAAACTTAAGTACAAAGAATTTCTTCATTTGCAAGATTGTGTGTTGCAAAAAAAAAGTGTGGAATGGAACTGCTAGGGTCACCATATGGAAAAGACCAATACAGAAGAAAACATAACAGAGAGATGGAAAGAGAGAGGCAGTCCTGATGTCATCATTTGAGCCCCTGGAGCCAGCTGAGCCTGAAGCTCGAATGACAGTTCATTCATATAATTCACTAAACATCCCCTTTTGTGACTTTAGCCGCTTCAAACTGGGTTTCTGTCACTTCCAACCAAAGAAGTCTTGCCTAGCATAGCCCCTACTTAGTTATTAAGCAGCTTGCAGATCCCAAAGAAACAGAAAGAAAAGGAGAGGATGGAGAGAGAGGACTGCAAAGTGGAAGGAATATTTACAGAAAAAACTAGGTAGGAATCATGAACATATATTACAGGGGATGGGGTAGGTTTAAGAACAGATGTGTATTCCTTTCAGCCTAATGTAATAAATTTGACTGCACAGTACTGGAGGCAAGTAGTTCTTCACTAAACCACAGTCTTCTGAGAGGCAGTAAGAGTATCTTGTTCAGATGCAATGTATCCCAAGTGCCTAGGTGCTCAAAAACATTTGTGGATTTGAATGAGCTTACTAAGAAATATTTTGCATTTTATGATTTAACATAGACACCCTTTAAATAATGAATTTGCCACAGCATTATATTTGCAAACTCCCAGTGTACTCATTGTTGGAGAATTACACTGATAATCACACAGTTGTTGAGTATTAATTTTAATGAGGCCTAATAACTCAAAGAGGAAATTTCAAGTGCATCCTCTCACCATTAGCTGACCTGTAACTGGCTCCTTCTTTACCCATAAATCGCATTACAATTCTCTGTTGCAATCTGGAACTGCTTTGCTTGGGACCCATTACAGCCCCTCGTGAAAGAGGTTTGGGTGGGAGAAGGCAAGAAGGTGTGTTTACAACATTGGACAGCAGCATGGAGTGAGAAGAGTCTGGCCTCCTCTACTTGGCTTACGGCACTGGAGAAGAACCCTGAACTTGGGAGATGCTCAGTTTCTATCAAGCTGCTGGTTCCCTGCCCATCCTCCCCTCTAGAGAGAGATTATTCCTCACCTTGGAAGGTAAGTAAATGTCTCTGGAATATGGGGCTTGCTGTAGGTTTACTGCCCTACAAAGGTAGGCAAATATCCTCCAGGAAGAGAAGGGAACTTTCTTATCTTGGAATGCCTCCTGGGAGAGAGAGTTTCTCTATCTTCAGCTTGCTATTCAATCAGCCTTGAACGAAACTTATCAGTGTCCGTTCCCGGGAAGGCCCAGACCGTACAAGAACCCAGTGAATCCAGGGAGAACTCTCTCCCAACAGACATGTGCGGAGGTGACGATGACACAGGATGGAAGGAACCTGGATCCCTGAATCACCAGATGGAGGAGAGCCTTTGCCAACTCACATGAGGCTTTATCTGAGCAAAATATAAACTTGTGTGATGTTCGACCACTGAGATTTCAGGTCTCGTCTACTGTGGCAGCTAGCATTAATAATCCTAACAAAGATGACTTTAACATACATTGAGCAAATTATACGTGTATGGGAAATAAGAGAGCTAGAAAATATACAGTAAACTCCAAATGACAAGGATGGGGTGGGATTTGGGAGAGGGTAGATGATTATGAAGCAGTTGTCACCTTACTAATGACAGTGTGAAAGGAAACAGAATTTGAGAGACAAGCCACAGCCGTCCAGGACCACATCCCCCCAGACTCAGCATATCCAAGTGTAATCAGCCCACCTCAGTCATGAGCATCCACACTGGAGCAAAAGCCGAGGATGACTTTCACACCAGTTTAGACATTTTCAGATCATCCTAAGCTCAGTTACGGCTAAACCAATAACAAGCCCCAAACATCATTATTGGAAAATCACCAACCAGGCCCGCTAATTGTATTTGTGGCCTCTTCACCATATTAGTAAAGCAATAAGTGCAGCATGATCTTCCCAGGGGATAACTATTCACAAGGCCAATTTCCTTAGGAGGAGACTTTCATATTGCACCAGCTTGGAACTAATGCGTCTCGGGAAATCAACTGTCAGATCAATAACATTTGCAACCAGAAAATATTTGAAGCAAACAGTGGGGTACAGCCTGCAGTTGAGACCGATGTGATCCTTACCTGACACTTTCAAGCTGTCGTGACTCAGAGCCTTTGGGGTCAATTTGGAGATACTGTTCACATTCCCTGGCAAGACACAAAGAAGCCCCATCATAAGACTTTGCAACTCTTTCCTGAGAAGCTCACCATATTATCACTAAACTGAAAAAAGAAAACAACATTACTAAGCTCCTTCTGTGCTCCAAGCTTGATGCCTTGAGCAGTGTACATAGAAGTAAGTGGTCTTTATGGAAGTCTGGAAGGAGTTCAAATTCCAGATCTGAAGCTTCCTAAGGCAGTTTTCTTTACTTCTCTGAGTCTCAATTTTCAAATCTGCACAATAGAAATAATAATACCTATTTTCCAAAAGTGTTTTGATCATTGAAGAGAAGGTGTGTAAAGTGACCAGCGTAGTGTGTGGCACATAGTTAGTGCTCATTTAATAGTTACTGCTGGGCTTCCCTTGTGGCGCAGTGGTTGAGAGTCCACCTGCCGATGCAGGGGACGTGGGTTCATGCCCCGGTCCGGGAGGATCCCACATGCCGCGAGGTGGCTGGGCCCGTGGCCATGGCTGCTGGGCCTGCGCGTCCGGACCCTGTGCTCCGCAACAGGAGAGGCCAGAGCTGTGAGAGGCCCGCGTACCGCAAAAAAAAAAAAAAAAAAAGACGTATCACAAAGTATGGTAGGTAGCTAAAGCTCTAGTTAGGCAAAAACTTACAGCTTTTTTTTTCTTTTTCTTTTTTAATTTTTTGGCCATGCCTCGCAGCATGTGGGATCTTAGTTCCCCAACCAGGGATCGAACCTGTGCCCCCTGCAGTGTAAGCACGGAGTCTTAACCACTGGACCCCCAGGGAAGTCCCACAGCTTTAAGTGGATATATTAGAAAACAAGATAGGATGGAATCAATGATATAAATATCCATCTCAAGAAGTTAGAAAAAGAACAACAAATCAAACTCAAAGTAGAAGGAAGAAAATAACAAAGATAAAAGCAAAAAATCAATGAAACAGAAAACAAACTTACAATAGAGAAAATCAACAAAGCCCAGAATTGGTTCTTCAAAAAGGCTAATAAAATTGATAAATGCCAATCAAGATCCTATGGGCATTGAAAAGATAACAATATGATTATAAACAACTTTATACCGTTAGAATTTGACAATGTAGATGAAGTATGCAAATGAGAAAAACACACCTTACCAAAACTGACATAAGAAGAAATAAAATATCTGAATACTTCTATATCTATTAAAGAAATTGAATCTGTAATTAACATTCCCACAAAGAAATATCTAGATCCAGATATCGAATCCTTCCAAGAATTTAAACAAGACATAATACTGACCTTACACAACATCAACAAGGAAATATAAAAAAATGAAACATTTCTCAATTCATTTTTTAAGGTCAACATAACCTTGATACGAACACCTAGATACCAAAACCTGACAAGGAAACTACAAGAAAAAAAAGTACAGTCCAAACTCTCTCTCAGACCCAGATGCAAAACTCCCAAACAAAATATTATCAAATCAAATGCAGTTATACATAAAAAGGATGCTAGATCATGACCAAGTTTGGTTTATCCCAGGACTACAAAGTTGATTTCACATTTGAAAAGAAATCACTATAATTGTCCACATTTATGGAACAAATGTCAAAAGAGAATACAGAATCATCTCAATAGATAAAGAAAACCATGTGAAAAAGTCAAATACCCATTTATGGTTTAATCTTAGCACACTAAGATACTTTTGATAAAGGGTAGCTACAAAAAACTAGCACCAACATCACATGTAATGGTGAAATATTGAAGATTTTCTCTATGAGGTTGGGAATGAGTTAAGGATACCCATTACACCACTTCTGACCCACCATATCAGAAGTTCTGCAGACCAGCTGTTCAGCCCATGCTCTCTGGCAACTTCCTTTGCCACCCAGAGGTAGGCCACTCCTATAGGTCAGGTGTGGCCCACATCTTCCTCTTTCTCCATCATTGGTGGACTGCGTATTTCTATGGGGCCCACACCTTCTCCAAATAGCTCTGAATTTCAGCCTAGGCAGTGGGGATGGGGGCCCTCTTAAGTTTCCAAGCATCTTTATTTATTCACTATCTCTTGGCCCCAGGGGTAGTAACAACTTTCTGGAGTTGCTCCTGCTGTACCCCTTAGTCATCTTCTACCCTTTTAAATAATGATCCGCCTTTTTACTAGTCAACACATTTTTATATTAAATTTTCCCTATTCAAATTACTGGTCCAGCTTCCGTCTCTTCATTGGACCCTGACTGATACAAGACCTAAATAAATGCAAGAATAAATAATATTCATGGATTGGAAGACTCAACATTCTAAAGAAGTCATTCTAAGTTGAGCTATAGATTTTAACAAAACCTCAGTCAAAATCCCAACAGGTTTCTTTTTGTTTGCATTGATAAGTTAATTCCATAATGTATATGGAAATAAAAAGGGCCAAGAATATCCAAGATAATCTTGATGATGAACTAAGTTGGAAGATTTATACTTTCAGATATTAAAAACTATAATGAAGCTACAGTAATTAAGACAGTGGGGTAATGGTGCAAGGTAGATGAATAGATCAGAAGAAGAGAATACAGTCCAGAAACAGACTTATAATATAGGGTTACTTGATTTATGACAAAGAGACCATTGCAGTGTGGTAGGGAAAGATACTATTTTTCAAAACTGGGGCTCAGTCAGTGGAAATCCACATGGAAAAAAGAAAGTATCTTGCTTCACACTATATATAAAATCAATTCCAGGGGGATGGTAGACCTTAAATGTAAGGATACAAAAATAAAGCTTCTGAAAGATAAACCTAGAATAAGCAAAGATTTTTTTTCAACAGGACCTACAAAACACTAATTTAAATGACTGATAAATTAGACTTCATTAAAATTAAGAACTTCTGTTCATTAAACTCATCAATAAGATACTGAGGAACTGCCCAACTGTTTTCCACAATATTTGCACCATTTTGCACCCCGCCAGCAATGTATGTGTTCCAATTTCTCTGCATTCTCTCCAACACTTGTTATTTTTCTTTCTTTTTTTAAATTATGGCCATCCTAATGGATATGAAGTGGTATCTCTCATGGTTTTGATTGCATTTCTCTAATGACTCGTAAAAAGGAATAAAGTACTAACATATACTACAACTTAGACAAACCTTGAAAACAGTGAGCTAAGTGAAAGAAGCCAGGCATAAAAGTCCACATATTATACGACTCTCCTTATACGATATGTCCAAAATCGGCAAATCTATAGAGACCAAAAGTCAATTGGTGGTTACCAGAGGATAGGGAGAGACGGGAATTGGGACTGGCTGCTAATAGGTATAGGATTTCTTTTTGGAGTGATAGAAATGTTCTTGAATGAATAATGGTGATGTTGCACAACTCTGTAAATATACTAAAAACCACTGAATTGTATACTTTAAAGGGTGAAGTTTATAATATGTGAATTATATCTCAATAAAGCTGCTATTCTTAAAAGTACCTGGATATGAGCTCACTGCTCAGTCGACTTTGTCTGCTTGCTCTCACCTGATATTCACTGTCTGTCGAACCCTTAAATATATTTTGGTTATTTTGCTCCTTAGTAAATTACATGTGCTTATTCTTCTATAATAAATCAATTTGCAAATGACCAAAGATACTTTTTTATAAAAACATAGGTCTTGCTTTTAAGAGAATTCTCTGAAGTGTCCGTGGATGTAAAATGATGTCTTAAATGATTGAAAATAGTTTTTAAATAATATTAACCAAACAAGGGGTGTGATGAAAACATTTAGTGGTGGTTAATCTGACAAAAACAGGTTTTAAATCGTAAAGTGGCACTTAATTGACCTGCAATAACTGGCTTGTTAAATCCAAATTAAATCATTATCTGAAGCTCTTTTTTAAAAAAGTAGAACTCCTAAAGATTTGCAGGAAAAAAATTAGTTAAGTCCAAGAAATAGCAATGAGAGTTGGCTACTGAACCAATTGTTGAAGAAGCCTAGAAACTTTTGCATTACTCACTTGCCCAATGTTGTTTAATAAGAACTTACTGGGCACTTGCTATGCACTAGGCATTGTGCTGGATGCTGAAAGCACAGTGTGAAGCAAGGAGACAGGTGTCTACCCTCCTGGACCACACAGTCTAGCCACTGGCACTGCCCAGTAGAAACAGAATATCAGCCACATCTGTAATTTTAATTTTCCACTGGCCACATTAAAGAATTAAGAAGAAATAGTTGGAATCATTTTAATAATTTATTTAATTTACCCCACTATATCCCAAATATAATTTGCCCCACTATATCTCAAATATAATTTCAACACGTTACAATATAAAGAATTACAAATGATATATTTCACATTCTTTTCTTCATGCTAAGTCTTTGAAACCCAGTGTGTAATTCACACTTAAGGCACAATCTCAAGTCAGACTGGCCTCATTTCACATGCTCAGCAACACACAGGATGTGACTAGTGGCTACCATGTTGGACAGTGCAGTTCTAGCTGTATTACTATCTCATTTTTGTTTTTTTTCTCTTTCATTCTATTTTCCCTAATGTTCTCAGTATGTCGTTCGGACCCTGGCTTTGAGGTTAGAATTAATATGGAAAATAGGGCCTGCGTATGGAAAAGTACCTATTACCATAAAAACTTTATAATAAAAATCGCAGTATTGTCACATGATGTACTCATTTAATTATACCTATATTTGGCATCTTGTTGGCTGCTGCATTGTTGGTGCCAGGCACACAATAGGTGTCAAAAAATGCTTATTGAATGAGTACAAGTCCTGTGAGTTTCCAAGTGGGAGGAATCCCTATAGCTGGAAGGGGCTGAGAAGACTTCTTAAAGGATTTATTCATTCATTCAACAAATATTTTTTGACCAACCACTATGATGGGTTTGAACTGGGTCTAGATGCACCAACAGGACTAGAACAATGTAAGTAATCCTGACTAGTTGGTTCACCATGTTGACCCAACCATTGCTTCAGAGACTTCAGTCCTTTTTCAAGGACCTTAACAATTTTCACCAAAAACCATGGGCGCTATTGTGTATCTCCTTAAATTGACTCACATCTTTTGACTTAGGAAAATGCTAACATATAAATTCAAGCATATAACATAAATGTAAAACCACTATCCCCTGCCATTATTAACAACAACTACAAAAAAATAAAAACAACATATCCAGTGCTACTAAATTCTCTAAAGGTACTGTTGCCCCTTGGAGACTCTCAGGCAATGGCCTGGTTTCCCTCCTTGTTCAAAAGTAGATTAGCCAACACTAGAGAGGTGTTAGAAACATATTAGTACCTAACGAATACCGTCTCCCTGCCATAATCAGTAGGTAAGGCATTTGAAAAAAGAATAGCTATGTGATTCAACTGTATGCAACGTTCAGTGCTGCCTAAAGTCATCCTGTGCGTAACCAGTGGTACACATACCACATTCTGTTCCAAGAACATGAACGGCTTCCAGAAGGAGACCAGGCAGGCGGCCTGTTTTATGATTCAGTGAACATGCCACACTTGCCTATAAACCAGACCCTCTAAGACGTCATTACCTTTGAGGAACATCCTGTTTCCAAAGCAAGCACACTCTCCTCTCTTCCTCTGCAGTTGGAGGATACACCAATGTTCACAGTGCAGAATGGCCATAAACTATATTCCTAGTGTGAAGTCTGGCTACAGCTTGTTTTTAAGGGAAGCGATACGGTGTTCTGGTTTAAAGCCCAGGCTTTGGAGTCAGACAAACCCAGACTGGCATCAGTCTCTGCATCTCTATAATGGCAGTCAAGTGACTTAACTTCGTTAAGTCTGTGCGCCTCGTATGTAAAATGGGAATAATAGCCCTTGCTTACAGAATTATTGTGAGGATTAAATAAGATGGTATGCCTAAAGTACCTGGCACAGTCCTGACCGTTAAAAAACATTCCAAAGTGTTTCTTGTTGCTGTTGTTGCAACTGCTGCTGTTATTCAGATGGAATCCTTTTGTATCAACCAGAGAAGCAAAACCGCTAGGAGACAGATAGATAGATAGTAACGTACATATATACATACATACATATATACATATATTTTCATATATTTAAAAAATATTTTTACGTAGAACATATTTTAAAATATATATCTCTACATAGTTATATATAAATATATGTAAAACAAAAGGGATTTGTTATAGGAAATTGGCTTTATGCACTTGTGGGAGCTGATTAAACAGTCTCTGAAAGGCTGTTGTCTTCACGTCTAATGCTGCAGCTTGATGTCCTTGGAATGGGCAGTTGGAAAGGGAAGAGGGATGTAAGGTGGGGAGAGCAAGAACGTGCTGAAACACCACGAAACCGGTGACCATTCCTGTTGCGCCTGGTGGAAGTGCTATGAGTGTCCTGAGGAAGCTGGGCCCTTAGTCACAGAGCTGAACACACACACCCAGCCCAGGAGTCAGAGGCACTGACTGGGGAGCCGTTGCAGGCCCCGCCGCTGCTCATGTTGCCCCCAAGATGATCAAGCACATCAGTAAGAACACGCGTGAGCTACAAACTGGCTGCTGCTCTCCTGTGCCCTCCAGATCTCCCAAGAATCTCCCTGGTGGCTCCCCCTAATTGGAAACACACCAAGAAAAGGACTGTGGGGATTGCAGTTCATACTAGTCACGTTGATAGATGCATTACAAAGCCACCGCACTACCCAAAAACAAAAGAATTCCCGCGAAGGAATTTTCACACTAGAAGGAGTTTTCACAGGGGAGTGCCGAGGAATGTTACTTGCACCACTATGGAACAGTGTTTTGGGACATAACTGACATTCTCTCCCTCTCTTTATCTGTCATGTATCATTCATGAATCTCTATGCACTGACATGGAAAGATCTCTGAGACCTCTTGTTAAGTGAAAAGAACTTATCATAAAGCAATATGCCTAAGAAAATCCCCCCTGAGGTTAAACATACACACACACACACACACACACACACACACACACACACACACACCAAAAAACAAAACTGTGTACGTGTACTTAGTGTATGTAAGTTCACAGAAAATGAAAGGTCCAGAATGATACATGCGTGGCTTACGGTGTTCATTTCTGGAGAGGGAGAGAAAATTGGGATGGTGGTGAAGGGGATCTTTCCCTTTCCCAAATGACTGATCCACAAACATTTTATTTGGACTAAACAGGTTGGTTTATTTTTTAATCGTTGCCAACACTTAAAAATTACAAGACTTCACATAAAAATCTCCAGTCCTGGATTTCTTTTTAATTACAAGTTCTGGTAACACTAGGCTCCCTCCCATGTGGCAACACTGGGCTGGAGCTGAGTGGTGGCTGATACCCCGGATGGAGCACAGGGCGCCACAGTGGCCAAAATTCGCTGCCTGACGCATTGCCTTCCCATCTCTTGTTAACAGAACCCTGATGTTATTCATCTCATCTGTTGAGCAGCCACGTGCCTCAGGTGACCCTCCCCGCTCCTGAGTGCAGGTGTAAATCTTGATTGGCCTAAGTCAATTGCGGTGGGCACATGTCCCTGGCCAGGGACCTGCTTAGGCTTAGCCATGTGACATAATCCTGGCCAAAGGGCCTGGGGGTGGGGCTTCTGGGAAATATTTCCCTCACCGATTACAAAAAACAAAACAAAACTATATATATATATATATATATATATATATATATATATATATATATATATAAATCAACAGAGGAAGACACAGACTCAAATTCATTCACTGGAATGGCAACGTGGAAAAAAGTTGACTTTTTTTCCTGCTGCTGAATTAGCCACTCTGGAACTACCTCCCTCCGGAGTTCTCATGATACAACATAATTTTTTCCTGACATGTGAACCTCTCCCAGTATGGCTTTCTTTTACTCATAAAGCAAAGCATCCTAACTGATATAAACTTAGTCTCAACCCTGCTTGGATCTTGGATCTCTGGGCATACAACTCATCTCTCCCCAGACATGCCACCAAGATCCTCACCTTCATGTCCGTATTCTGCTTCCCCCCATCTTTAGATTCCTGGCTGGCAGATTCTTAGTCATCCCTAAAAGTCCAGGTTAATTATCACTTTTTCTCCTATAGCTTCTTCAATCTCCAACTCCAGGCCAAATTAATTTCGCCTCTTCCATGTTCCCATAAATTGCTCCCAAAACCTCCATTTTTAGCACTTTCTTCCCAGACCTTCGTGAGTCTATCTCCCCAGCTGTATGCTACACATACACAAACTGTGTCCTAGTTCCTAGTTCCTCGATTCCTGGAAATCTGAATCCCCAGCAGAGGTTTACAGAATTCAATCAATGTCTTGGTCGTTGTCCGTGACCTCCAGCCTCCCCACCTGTTAAAGAATCCTGAGTAGGATTCAGTCTAAAGACAGAAAGAGGGATTCTAGGACCCTTTGAGCCTCTTTCTAGCTCTGTGACAATTTTAAGACTCCCAGATCATAGGAAGCAGAATAATAGAAAACTATCTGAAGATTATGTTTGCTAAGGATCCAGAGAGCTACGTTCACTTATTCATTGATCTCAATAAAGATTTGCTGTGCATTTACTACTCTGTGCCAGGCATTGTGCTAAGCACTAGGGTTATCATGGGAAACAAGACCATCAGCCAAGCCTTCATGAAACTCAACCCTTGGTGGGAAACAGAGACTCCCCCCAAAAAACTCATGTGATAAATGCTATTAAAAGCTAGGGGCGGGGCTTCCCTGGTGGCGCAGTGGTTGAGAGTCTGCCTGCCGATGCAGGGGACGCGGGTTCGTGCCCTGGTCTGGGAAGATCCCACATGCCGCGGAGCGGCTGGGCCCGTGAGCCATGGCCGCTGAGCCTGCGCGTCCGGAGCCTGTGCTCCGCAACGGGAGAGGCCACAGCAGTGAGAGGCCCGCGTACCGCTAAAAAAAAAAAAAAAAAAAAAGCTAGGGGCATGTACCCAGAAGTGGGATTGCTGGACCATAAAGTAGTTCTATTCTTAATTTATGAGGAACCTCTATACTGTTTTTCCATAATGGCTGCACCAATTTACACTCCGGCCAACAGCGCACAGAGAAAGGCTCCTGTTCAACCACATCCTCCCCCACACTTGTTATCTTTTGTCTTCCCGATAACAGCCATCCTAACAGGCGCGAGGTGGTATCTCACTGTGGTTTCGATTTGCATTTCCCTGATGATTAGTGATGTTGAACACCATTTGGTTATTTGCATGTCTTGTTTTGAGAAATGTCCACTCGGGCCCTTTGGCCATATTTAATCAGGCGATTTGGGGTTTTGCTACTGATCTGTATGAGTTCCTTACCTGTTCTGAAATACTAACACCTTACCCAATACATGGTTTGCAAATAGTTTCTCCCATTCTGTAGGTTGTCTTTTCATTCTGCTGAGTGTTTCCTTTGTTGTGCAGGAGCTTTCTAGTTTGATGCAATCTCACTTGTCTGTTTTGGCTTTTGTTGCCTGCGCTTCCGGTATCACATTCAAAATACCATTGCCTAGACATTAGCTTGATTATAGTCATTATTTCACAATGTACATGACCATGAGCGCAAAGAAGAGTTGCCTAGCCCAAGCATGAGAAGTCAAGAGATTGCTCCAGAGGTATGTTATACAAGATAATAACTAAAGGCTGCAGAAAGGAGCTTGGAGGGTATTCCAGGTAGAGGGAAGAAAGTGTGCAAAAGCACAGAGGTGAGATAGAACATAAGAAGCTTTAAAAAGTTCGGTTTAGATAAAACACAGAGTGCAAAGGTGGCTGAGAAGGTAGCAGAAAGTCACATTGCAAAGCACATGGTGAAGCCATAGTAAAGCATTTGGTATTCATCCTGAAGGCAATGGGGAGCTATTTAAAGTTCTAGGCGGGAGAGTGGCACCGGTTTTCCTATTAGCTCTCTCTAACTTGGTGTGGAGACACGTTTCGGTTAGCCTGGAGGCAGGAATACTAGTTAGGTGGAAGAGGATGGTGGTGAAATATTTGAAGGTGGAAAGAACAGAAGCACACAGCACTTTCACCAGAATTTAGAACACTGCACACCTGCAAGTCACTTCCCCAACCTGGGTAGACACACCGACACACATGCGTCTACAATCTAACGCTGGTGTTATTCAGGGAAAGTCTGAAGAACCTTACCACATGTTCCAAGGGGCAAAGACAGACAGAATTACATGATCATATTGGGAAATACTGGGTTAACCAAAGTGAAGCAGATGTCTTTACTGCAGGCCATCAGAAAACCTTTGATATGCAACTGTGAATTTGCGAAAAAGAAGATACAATATGTGATGTTTTTCACGTGTAGTTGAATATGAACTGCTTCTCCTTCGGTCTTTCCCATCTCAGGAGATAGTACCTTTTATCCATTGAGATCCAAACTCCTCTTTTTTCCTCACACAGCACAGCAAGTCCCGTAGGCTCAACTTGCAAAACAGATGCCAAGTGCAACCACTTGTTACCGCGTCCACTGCTGCCCTCTGGTTCAAACCACCATCTTTCACCTGGATCAACGCTTCCGAAATCAGCTCCAGGCTCCCAGTCCTGCCCGCTATGGCCTATCCTCTGCACGGCAGCCAGAGTGATCCTTCCAAAATGTAAGTTGGATCACGTCATTTTCCTGCTTAAAACCGTCCAACAGCTTCCCATCTCATTCAGATGAACATTCAGAGGCCTTCTCGTGGCTCGCGGGCATTGTGAGATCCAGCCCTGCACACCTCGCTGACCCTCTCCCCACTTCAGCCCCTGTGAGCCACATTCCTTCCTGCTGTTCCATGAACCTACCAAGCACATTCCCATCTCAGGGCTCTGCACCTGCCCACCCCTAAGGAATTGTTTCTTCTCATCATTCAGGTCGCCACAGACAGAGGGACTTGGCCTCATTTGTTACCATGTCCCCGTCATCCAGAATAGTGCTAGGCACATGGCAGGAGCTCAACAAGTCCTGAATGAATGAGTAACTTTGTATTTGAATGGCATGGCACCCAACGACTCACTATTCTGGAGCACATGTGGCTGGATGAATGTGATAAAATATCTGTCCTCTTGCCACTTCCCAGGTGAGAAGAAAAAAAACCAAAAACCCAAATAAATAAAAACAAGCCACCATTCTTCCCTTTGGTGTGCTGAAACTTTTTTCACAACAGCTTCAGTTCATTTTACAGGGAGAAAAATGCACAGCCCAACTTCTTCAGGTTAATTCAAAGCTCCAGTATTAGCTGACATATGATGGATGCTACATAACAGCCCCTGTCGGTCTTGTGTCTTTGGCACAGAGCTCTATAAATACTGGAGGGAAGGGACAGGAAGGGAGGAGGAACTGATCTATCAGGTCAAAAGGTCTTGCTTCTCACTGCCTGGAAAGTCCACTCCTTGGCCCCAATTGCTTCATGCCAACCCTCTGTATTTTCCAGGTGCCTTTAAAGGTCCCAGCACTATGATAAGCCCAAAAGAACACAGAAGACAAAGAGCCTCAAGTTGGATTCTGCATCAACCAGAGGTTAGAAGCAAAATTCAAATCCCAACACAGTCTAATCGTAACCCAAGCACAGTCATCTCCCTCCTGTGAATGATCTCTTGCTAGTTTGAGGGCTTTGGACAGATTATATACATTTTGAGCCTCAATTTGTTTATCTGTAAAAGGGAGATATTAATCTTTGCCTCAAAAAGTCATTGCAAGAATTTAATACACACAAACATCAATGTGCTTAGCAGAATCTGGCACACCAAGTATCAAAATGATCCACTATTAACATTAATAATATTATGGATGTTCAAAGTCTCAGTTTCCACACCTTCACCATTTTGTGTGTGGGGCGTTCACGGGTTTTTAATGATGATTAAATAAGTAGTTCTCAATCTTTGCTGCATCTTAGAATCACCTGGGGAGGTTTTAAAGCTCCTGACACTAGGCTGCCACCCCGCCCCCAGTTACTCGCAATTACATTGTAATTGCTGAGGGTGCGGATCAGGTGTCAGTATTTTTTTAGCTCCCTAGTGATTCCAATGTGCAGCCAAATTTGAGAACCATGGACTAAATTACTGACATCACATTTGTAAGCACATGGTAGATGTTAAACAAATGTCCCTTTCTTCCACCCCTCCAATGACTCTGGGAGAATGAGTTCCTCATATGATCTGAGATCTTTGCCACTTTTATGATTATATAAACAGAAATGACAAAGTTTTTGGAAATCAAATAAGATATAACTGCACAGACCAAGATAGGTTATGCAAATTATATTCAAATCAACAGTTATGCAAATGCTCTTGTGGCCCTTCTAACTATTTTATAGGCCCAGAGAAGCCCCAGAAAGACTCTGGTGGAAATACATGCCTTAAACGACAGATACAAAGACAGAAAGTTACTGTCTCAAGAGCAGGTGTTCACAAAACAAGGCAACTCACCTGAGTATGAAGAAAATGGAGAGACCCAGCAAAGAGGAGAAAGGGTGGGTTTTGGCTCTAATCAAGGAGTAGATTATCTTTATTTGGGTTTAATTATCTTAAAACTAGACACTACCTCTTCCTGCTTCAAGAAATACATCTGAAAGGCAGGCTGCAGGGGGGCAGTAAGTGAGCAATACCAATAACACAGGTGTTTTTATCTTGCTTTTCATCTGTGGCTTTGGAAACACTTTACAAATATTAGTTGATTAAGCCACCCAACAGTTTTGCAAAGAATATATTATTATCCTCATCCTTCAGATGGATGAAACCACCCTTATTGGAAGACAGTGCTAATTCATTATCCCAGGACCAGCCTTGGCAATTCTCACAGCTGAATAGACACCTTTGGGGAGGCGGTGGGGGGGGGGCGGGGAGGCGGAGGACTCACTTGCTCTCTGCATTCATTTATTCACACAGTCATTCATCCACAGGCTTTCCTTGAGGGCCTACTATGGGTTCTGGGCTTGGTGGGGAAATGCTAGACTCTGAGGACAGGGATTGTGTCTTAGTCTTAGCTGCATGCTTAGGGACTAGAAAAGTGCCTGGCACATAGTAAGTGCTCACTGCACATGGGTTTAAAAATGAAATGAACAGGGCTTCCCTGCTGGTGCAGTGGTTGAGAGTCCGCCTGCCGATGCAGGGGACACGGGTTCGTGCCCCGGTCCGGGAAGATCCCACATGCCGCGGAGCGGCTGGGCCCGTGAGCCATGGCCACTGAGCCTGCGCGTCCGTAGCCTGTGCTCCGCAACCGGAGAGGCCACAGCAGTGAGAGGCCCGTGTACCAAAAAAAAAAAAAAAAAAAAAAAAAGAACAAAAATGAGTGAGACACAATCCCTGCTAAACACACACAGTCTGAGGGAGGGAACCCTGATTCAGGCCTTACTCCCCGTATCTTAATAATAACAACTGCTAGTTACTCTGTACCCAGCACCATGCTAAGTGCTTTAGACAAACCAGCTCACTGAACCCTAAGAACAACCCTATGAGGCCAGGACTGTTATTCCCATTGGAGAGAGGAGGGAATTGAGACCTAAAGAGGTATTGATGGAAGACAGCAGAGAACCGTGATTTCAAAACGTGGGCTCTGGAGTTCAGCAGTCTCTGGTGGGAGTCCCAGCTATGCCCCAAATCCTAACCCCCAATACTCGTGAATGTGAACTTATTTGGAAATAGAGTCTTTGCAAAAGGAATTAAGTTAAGGATCTCCAAATGAGATCAGCCTGGAGTTAGGCAGTGACCGGTGTCCTTATAAGAGACCAGAGAGGGAGACTGGAGACACAGAGAGGAGGCCACGTGAAGATGGGGTCAGAGACTGGAATGGTGAAGCCCCGCACCAAAGGAACGGCAAGGATGGCCAGCAGTCATCAGAAGCTAGGAGAGAGGCAGGGGACACATCCTCCCTCAGAGCCTCCAGAGAGAACAAACCCTAAATACACCTCGATTTCAGACTTCTGGCCTAAAGAATTGTGCAAGAATAAATTTCAGTTGTCCTTAGCCAACAAGTGTTTAGTAATTTGTTATAGCAGCCCTGGGAAACTAACAAAAGCCCCTACAAATTTCAACCCAAGCACCTCCTCCTTTCTTTTTCTTTCTTTTTAAAATTTTAATTATTACAAAATGCCTCTAGCCTACTAAAAAAAATAAAAGATAGACACCAATATAATGAGCACCACAGATTCATCACCCACCTTGGGAAAAGAAGCTGTGCCAATACTGGTGAAACCCCAAAGGTACCTCCACCTGAGTCTACTCTCTCCCCTAACAGGAAATCACTCTCCTGAATTTGTGTTAATCATTCCCTTATGAGCTTTTATACCTTTACTACATATGTATGAATTCCTAAATAACAAATCGAATTATTTGCCTGTTTCTAAACAGTATATATAAATGGTGTCCTAGAACATGTATCCTTCAACTTGAATTTTAACTCAGCATTGTTTTTGAGAAACATGCTGATTCATGTGGTTCAAATCCATTTGTTTTCACCGTTCCACTGTGTGCATACATCACAAATGCACTGATACATTCTCCTGTGGATAGGTCTTTCGGGTTGTTGTTTTTTCTTTTGTTTTGTTTTGCTTTTTCCAAATTTCTTTTTGTTATTACAAACAATGCATCAGTAGGCCTTCCTGTTTCCTGGTGTGTAAGAATTTCTCCAGAGCTCTGTTTCTTAAAGTGTGGCTTGAGACCCGCTGGTGAATAATGAAATCATTTCAGTGGCTTTGTGGTCAACACTGCTTTTTTTATTCTTTTTTTGGCAGAAGACAAAATATTAGAGTGCATCACATGGCAAGGATAACTATTGCTTCATAAAACTTCTGTTTCAATTATAGATAAGTGTATACTGGATTGCCATCTGAAATGTGCTTTTTACTAGCAAAGCCAAAAGAAAGTTTAGAAAGCAGTTCCCTTGGGCCTTGCTACTCAGAGTGTGGTCCGAGCATCAGCATCACCTGGGAGGCAGCCAGAAATCTGGAATCTCAGGCCCCATTTGGGATCTACTGAATCAGGATCTGCATTTTCATAAGATCCCCAGGTTCTTCAGCTTCCCACTGAAGTGTGAGGAGCAATTCTCTACAGATATACCAGGAAGGAGGAATTGCTGGGTCACAGAATGTGCCATGTTTATTTAGCATTACGAGATATTGCAAAAAGGCTATCCAAAGTGTTAATATCAAGAAGCTCCTGGGACTTCCCTGGTGGCACAGTGGTTAAGAATCTGCCTGCCAACGCAGGGGACATGGGTTCGATCCCTGGTCCAGGAAGATCTCACGTGCCACACAGCAACTAAGCCGGTGCGCCACGACTACTGAGGCTGCACTCTAGAGCCCACGAGCCACAACTACTGAGCCCGTGAGCCACAACTAATGA
Source organism: Leucopleurus acutus (assembly GCF_964270905.1). Taxonomy (NCBI): domain Eukaryota; kingdom Metazoa; phylum Chordata; class Mammalia; order Artiodactyla; family Delphinidae; genus Leucopleurus; species Leucopleurus acutus. The sequence goes on along the minus strand of NC_139155.1, from coordinate 79,588,747 downwards.
AGCCTGCGCACCTAGAGCCCATGCTCCACAACAAGAGAAGCCACTGCAACGAGAAGCCTGCGCACCGCAATGAAGAGTAGCCCCTGCTCGCCACAACTACAGAAAGCCCACGCACAGCAATGAAGACCCAACGCAGCCAAAAATAAATAAAATAAATAAATTTATTAAAAAAAAAGAAGCTCCTTTAACGATCTGCTTTCCATGGCAGGGTTCCTAGTAAGTCTCCATTTGACCAAAGCATTCTGCAGCTACAAATTTTTTCTTTTTCTTTTTTAATTCACAGTCCATTGCTGCTTTCCTGCAACTTCCTTATTCTCCATCCCTCCTGGCTGTCTATGAGGAGTGAAGGAAGCCTGGATAAACAAGGCCCCCTTCTGGGAGCAGAGGGCTTCACTCAGAGATAGAGCAAGGGACAGCTGCTGTCACATAGAACCACCTGAGATGTGTAAACACCACGTCCTGGAGAAACACCAGCCCCAGGAGAACACAACAGGCCCCACTCACTCTGGCAGCTCTCGGCTTTCTGGGGCTAAGGGAAGGCTGCACCCTTTGTCAGTGCAGCTGACATTGCTTCGCGGCTAGAGCAGCCCCACACCCAGATGCAAAGTTTAATATGATTTTTTCACTCGAGTAACCAAAGCATTTCTGATGCATTGCTTTTCATGAGGTCCTGGCAGTGCATCAGCTGAGCCACTTCCTCAGGCTTCTCCCTTCCGCTCTGGTTCACACTTCCTTTTCCTGTGGTTTCAATGCCTGACTCACAACCCTGCATCCACTTCCTTATGCAGAGTCGTTGTAGTAATATACCTCTGTGCTGACAGCCATGCTCACTGAGGGTTCACCATAAGCCTGGAGCTGTTATGGGGACCTCCTCCACCCCACAGATAGACACAATTATCCCCACTTTACAGCTGACATCATCATTCCAAGATGCACATTGTCACACTGATGAAATTGAAGTGGGTCCTGGAATCAAGGCATCTCATTGCCATGTGACCAGATGGCAGTGATGTAATGGACATCCCCTGTGGACTGGAGAACTTGGTTGGTTTTCCTCATGGTCTGAGTAGACAACTGCCCCTTCACAATACTGCAGTCAGCACGTCATATCAGGATAAAAAGCATGTGAGCAACGACCATGAGTCCTGGCTGTTGTCTGAGAATCTTCCTTTGATACTTTCAGGTTAAGACCAAGAAACCACCAGCATTAAAACTTGCAGAATGGGTTTCAGGAGCTTGAATGAAAACCCTGGAGTCCAGAGTGGACTGCTCTTGACAGCAGGACCTGGTTATTTACTGAGCATAACAAAGCCCCCAAAACAATGCCTAAAACAATAGCAATCCTTTATTTTGCTCCTGGATCTGTGGGTTGGCTGGGCTCAGCCAGGCAGCTTTCGCTTGGGAATCTCTCATGCCCTTGCAATCACTGTAGCTGAGTCCTGGGTCACCTCAGAGGTTTCTTCAGTCATATGTCCGGCACCTGGGCTGGGAAGACTCAGATAACTGAGGGCGGGAATGGCTGGGGCTCTATGAACACCTCTTCTTTTTTTTTTTTTTTTTTTGCGGTATGCGGGTCTGTCACTGTTGTGGCCTCTCTCATTGCGGAGCACAGGTTCCGGAAGCGCAGGCTCAGCGGCCATGGCTCATGGGCCCAGCCGCTCCGCGGCATGTGGGATCTTCCCGGACCGGGGCACGAACCCGTGTCCCCTGCATCGGCAGGCAGACTCTCAACCACTGCGCCACCAGGGAAGCCCAAACACCTCTTCTTCTTGATGTGGTCTCTCCACATGGTACCTGCAGGGTGGCCACACTTGGGGAGGAAGGCTCCCAGACTGAGTATCCCAAGAGAAAGCAGCAGAGGTTGCATGCCCTTCTGTTCTAACCTAACCTTGGAAGTCACACAGTGTCACCTCCACTGCATTCTGTTCATCCAGTGGCCACAATGGCCCTCCCAGATGAAAGGACAGGAAACAGACTGCACCTCTTGAATGGAGGAGTGTCAAATCATGTGTGGACATGTTTTAAAACCACTACAGTCTGCCCTTGTGGCACAAACCGTACACATACAACACAAACCCACCCATTCCCAAGGACCCCCCAAAAATCTCTCCTAGAAGCATTAAGCTCAGCTCAGGATCCAGTCGTCTAAATCACATATAAGTGTGGGTCAGGCTTCTTGCGTGAAATTCAGCAAGTACAGTTCTTCAAGTACCGTTTCTCTTGATCTGAAGACCTGTGGACTAAAAAGACGGAGTATCTTCCCTCGACACACCCAACCTACCATGGTGAGCCAGGTGGACTGCTACAGACATTCTCACTAAAACGCAGGGAAGTGGGAGGCACTCAGTGGTCCATATCAATTCTGGGACCCAAGAGGGCATGTGTTGTCAGTGCCTTGATTAGGGCTCAGTCCAACTGCCTGGGATGTACCCAGCCAGGATCATGGGTTTTACTGGGGCTCCCAGATACTCTGCCCCCTCAAACTGCCCAAGCCAGCGAGTTCCACAGGAATCCTATCAATGAGATCACCTTCCTGCCCAAGCACAGTCTTTCTTTTTTTTTTTACATTTAGAAGCAAATCAGAGAATTTTATTTCCTTGAAGCATTTCAAGCTTACAAAAGAGTATAGAAATGGCATAATCAATATCAGCATATTCAGCTTTTATAAATCTTAAAACTTTGTCATATTTGATTCTGAAATGTTTACCCAATATATAAATGTTGCATATGTTTACATCCTCCTCCCCACTACAAGAGAGAACCTCCATCCTGAATTGGTTGTACCTCCTCCCTGTGCATTTTTTTTTTTTTTTTTTTTTTTGTGGTATGCGGGCCTCTCACTGTTGTGGCCTCTCCCATTGCGGAGCACAGGCTCCGGACGCGCAGGCTCAGCGGCCATGGCTCACGGGCCCAGCCGCTCCGCGGCATGTGGGATCTTCCCAGACCGGGGCATGAACCCGTGTCCCCTGCATCAGCAGGCGGACTCTCAACCACTGTACCGCCAGGGAAGCCCTGCCTGTGCATTTTTTAAAATCCTGGATGCAACCTCAAAGTAATCTATATCATTACAGCTGCCTCAGACAAAAAAAAAAAAATTTAGGTTAATGGGACCTAAAAGATGGAAGCGAAATCACCTCCAGAAATCCCTGAGAGTTGCTAAGTTACCTAACTGGAAGTATGTCAGGGGGATAATCAAGAGGGAGAACACCAGGATCTCAACCCAGCTTTACCATAAACCAACACGTTATAAGACAGGGCACAATGCAAACAGCCAGCCTACATGTGGAGTAGCCCTCCAGAGGTATTATGCTTTGCTAGCATTTTAGGAGTTCAGTTGCCAAGCACAGTCTTTAATGATGACTTTGATTCTCTTCTTTCTCATTCCCGAGGTTTTTAGTACATTTTCCCTAAAATCTACATTGTGACTTTTTTTTAGTTGTGTTATGAAGGTTGGGACACAGCCCTAGTGGTTGGTTAACAGTAGCAAGAAGCAGAAGACATGAGATCATCGAGGGATCGTTCTCTGCTGGAGTGAGAGGATGACAGGAAGGTTCAGTTTAACAAAATTTTGCCCAATACCTACTATGGGCCAGGCGTCAGATGAAGAAACCAGTACATAGCACGATGTCTAGCACACAATAGGTATTCAAAAACCCTCACTGAAATAAGGAAGGGAAGGAGGGGAGGAGGGAAGGAAAGAAAGAGGGAGGGAGGGAGGGAGGGAGGGAGGGAGGAAGTCTGCCCATGTCCTCAGGAGAATATGGACTCATAAATATATCATTGCAGTAGCACAGAGGAGGGGGCACCTAACTTGGCCTGAAGAAGAAGTCACACCAAACGGAAGTAACAACAAATGCAGAGGCATTTTCACATCCAATTATCTACCCTATGAAGTAGGCAGAGGGCATGTCATTCTGTCCAGTACACAGATGAGGAAACTGGGGTTCAGAGTTACATTTCTTGTTCAAGGTCACATATCCAACAAGTGGTAACCCAGAAGTGGGACTCATGCTTCCTGACTTCTAATCCAAGGCTTGTTCCCAATAAATGAATTAATATTTATTGCTACAGGCAATGCTGCAGCCCTTCAGAGATCCCAAGAATGGAGCCACCTTCTCTCTCATCAAAGCAGCACCCTAGGATAGTGGTCAAGAGCTCGGACTCTGGAGTCAGACTGCCACTTACTAGATGTATGATCTCGAGATCATTATTTCATCTGTCTGAACCTCAGTTTTAAATACACTCTGGTAAAAGAGTGTAATAACACAAACCCTTAGTAGACCTCTCATCTTTTATCTCTCCTTTCCAGGACTCAGTCCCCCTCTTCTGGTAAGAATATGTACATTTTTCTTTTGGAGAATCACCACTCCCTCATTCTCAGTCCATATGTTTCAGATTAAGTTAACCACATCCCCAGCTCCAGATGTGGGCACATGACCAAGGCCTAGCCAATCAGAGTATTCCATCCCTGAGCACATGACCAAAGCCTGGCCACTCAGAGTATTCCACCCCAGGCCACAGTGATTGGTTCACAAATTAACATAGGACCCAAGTTGGTCCGATGAGACACCATTATGGTGTGAACCACTTGAAAAAAGAATCTCTCTTCCCAATGCGTTTGCTGAACTGGTCACTGGCACCCCTGTAACTGCTAGACAGCCAACCTGCCATCATTGAAGGGAAAGGAACAGAGAAGCTGATGAGAGTGAAGCCAACACAGAAGAAAGCGCAGCAGAAAGATGGACAGAAACCAGTGACATTATTTAAACTCCTGGATCCAGGCTGTGCATGATTCCCCCTTGACTTTGCCACTTCGTGACCCAAAAAGTTATTTTCCCCTCAAGTCAGGTTGCCTTGGGTTTCTATGACTGCTGGATGTGATGACACGAGATAATGCTCGTGGGGCGCTCAGCACAGAGCCTCACACATAGCAGGTGCTCAATAAATGACTCCTGCTATTTTACCACCCCTGGACTGAACCAACTCATCACCCTCAAAATAATTAGCAGAGCGGTGGCCATGACCCTGAGGAGGGAGCTACTGACTTAGCCTATGCATCCACTTACTTCTCCCTCACTGCCTCTCAGCTCCCTGTGCAGAAAGCCCCGATGCCAGATGGCTTGGGAAGATGGTGACGGATGAAAGCTGGTGCAGCAAAGGTGGCGGCAGCTCCTGATGGACAGAGGGGCCACTGGAAGCGTGAGAGATGGGCAGAGAGGAGGCAATTAGAGACTACATGAGCCTGAGGCACTTCTGGACCTCCAGACCTCCAGCTGCTGGCGAGTCAGCCTTGGCATGGGCAGGTACCCAAGGCTCTCTGGACCCAGCAACCTCATGCCAACCTCATCCATCTAGCAGGGGCCTAAGGTCACCCCTCTGGCTTCCCTGCTGCCTGTGCTCCATGCTGAATCACCTCCTCACTTGTTTCTGCACAGTGAGGTCTCAGCATGTTGCTGAGGACTGTTAGGGGCGCTGTGATGATGGCTATGGTCAGTGGCAGAAAAACAACAGAGGAGCTGGGGGCTGCTTGGTTTCTCCTCCTCGATCCTGACCAGGAGGAAAAACGATTTCATCTGTCCATCTTCTCACAGGTGCCCATTCTTTCCCTTGCCCTTGCCTGCTCTCCGTCATGCCTCCTTCACCCCCTTCTGCTCCAGACAGCTGTGACTGTGCCCCAATACAGTGGGCCCTAGATCCCCTTGCATCCCTTCTACCACTCCTGTACACCCCAGAGCTTCTGTGCGGTGTGCTGCCGAAGCCCCACACCTGTGACCTTCAGAGCACTGTCCTTGAGCTGCCGTTGCTGTGTCCCCCATTTAGAGGTCCAGAAGTCCCTGGGAATTCACACCCAGGGAAGCCCATGGCCAGTGGCTAGTCCATGGGTACCAATACCCAGTTCCTATGACCAAGGTTAGTCATTCTCCAAGGTTTAATTTATATTCCAAAGCTCCCCATAGGATCAGGTTAAGGCTGGGGCTTCACCTCAAATCCCACCCTTACTTGACTTCCTCCCCTTTCCTCACTCCCTTACCAGTACCTCCTATAAGCATTTCTTAATAAATTACACACAAATCCTCATCTCTAGTCTGCTTCTGGGGGAACATACCTGTCTGCTACCCATTCCCCTTCTTCTAGTAAAAGAATGTAGATTTTCCTTTGGATGAACTGCCCTCTCCCAGTCTTAGGCCCTGTGGTTTGTTTAAAACTGATGACCTCACATCCCAGCTTGAGGGAGAGACATGCCCCAGACTCGGACAATCAACTGATTTTGTTCACCCATGACCTCAGTGATTGCTTCAAGGATGGGCACACAATTCAAGTTTGTCCAGTGGGACTCAAGACCATAGATTTTGCTGTAACTATAGGGAAAAAGAAGGTCTTGTTCCACTAGGTTTGTGTGTAAGTCTTGAGCTACTGGGCACTATCTTGCCACCAGGAGGAGAGGGCCCTCCTGGGAGTGAAGCCAACACAAATGAAAGCAGAGCTGAGAGGAGTTTGGAATGGGACCAGGTCAAGATCTCATATGAGCACCTGGATCCAGCTGTACCTGAAGACCTAACTGATGGATTTTAAGTTTTTGAGGCTTCAGAGTCTCAATCTGTACCCCATACTGCATTAGTAATAACATTCATTTACTAGGCACTGTGCTAAGTACTTTCTACACATCATTTCTTTTTTTTTTTTTTTTTTTTCACGGTACGCGGGCCTCTCACTGTTGTGGCCTCTCCCATTGCAGAACACAGGCTCCGGACGCACAGGCTCAGCGAGCCTGCTCCGCGGCATGTGGGATCTTCCTGGACCGGGGCATGAACCCATGTCCCTTGCATCAGCAGGCAGACTCTCAACCACTGCGCCACCAGGGAAGCCCTACACATCATTTCTAATCCTCACAAGACTGCTGCAGACATTATCATCTCCCATCTACAGAAGCAGAAATTGAGGTCCAGAAAAGTACATCTGTCCCAAAGTCACACAGCTGTCATGTGGCAGAGCTGGACTTGAATCCAGGTGTGCACAGCCTCTCTACCAAGTCAGTGTTCAATCAAAGCTATTTGATTTGAATCAACTTAACTTTTCAACCTCTCCAAAACAATTATGTGGGACATGGATAGAGTAAGTTTGGACTACCTAACAGTGGAGGTCATCGTCTTCACAGAACTCTGCTAGCAATTTCTGCTCTAAAAACATCTCCCCGAACATTCCTCACAGGGCCCACATGTCTGCCCTTGAGGTTGATCCTTTCCTTGACTCTCAAATGCTTTTTGCTCTCCATACAACCCCGATGAAATAGGAGCCATTTTTATCCCCATTCTTCAGATGAGGACACTGGGGCTCAGGGAGGTGAAGTCACTTGTTCCAAGCCACACAGGGACTTTAGTAGAAATCAAGACCCTGGAGAAAATAGACTCAGTGGGACTGTGTCTTCATCCCATTCAAGCTCACAGAAAAGGAAACAGTAAATGCTTGCTGAATGCATGAATGAATGAATGAATGAATGAACGATGGGATGGAAGGAAAAACAAACAACTAGTTTCCTACTTTCAATATTTTTTAGAAGGTGAGAGATGGTCTTGACGAGAAATAATCCTTCCGATCTACAGTTTCTTTACATGAAACTCTAAGGAAAGGGACAGGGGACTGGCTTGGTATGGGAGCCAAGAGAATTAGGATCTGACTGTGCCTTTATTTCCACAACATCCCATTTAGTGATGCAATGGAGAAACCAAAGGCCTTGGAGATAAATCCAGGGTCAAATCCATAGTCTACCAATTATTAGCTGTGTGACCTTGAGCCAGTCACTTAGCCTCTCTGAGCCATTTTTCTCATCCATAAAAGAGGACAATTCACAGATGCCCCTCCAAGGGTTGATAAGATGCACAGAGTAGAAATTCATTAAATACCAGCTCCTTTAGCATTTCTCTTTATTCTCCCATAACTCTGTTCTCCCACATTTAAGACAGAGATGACTGTAGCCCTTACCGTTTGAAGAGAATTGATTAGTTGCCAAAGCCCTGTCACATAATAGTCACGAGCTGCCTCCCTGGGGAACTGGAGGCTTAAATGGGACATATGAAATGCTTTGCAGGCCTTGGAAGAAAAGGGACAAGAGAATCCAGAGGGTTATTATTAGACATGGAAACGGGAGAGCAGGAACCCACACACGCCTCTCGTGTAATCAAACTGACATTGAGGTTTACAGTGCATTGAACACTGCGTTCCAGTCCCGGGAGCTAAAAATGGAAATCTGTGAAAACAGCAGCTGGGTTAAAAAGGGAGCAGGCCCAGAGTGCACTGAGCGGGCTCCCACAGGCCAGAGAGCAGAAAGGACGCCGGGCCTTCACCGCCTAAGCTGCGGCAGCAGCAGGCCCATGCTGGCTGGGACACGCACTCCACCTGTCATGGACCTCCAAATGGGCCATGACCTTGCAGGACTCCTGGAAATAGACAAATCAGAGCTACAGCCTGTCCTTGGGCAAGACACTTCACCACTCTGGGCCTCAGTTTCCCCATCTGCAAAGTAGAGATATCACGAGCGCTGTTATGAGGATTTAATTAGTTAATATGTGAAAGAGCTTCGCAGAGTGACTGGTGCATAGTAACCTTCAATAACCATTAGCTTATATTCTGTGGGCCTTGTTTGCCCTACCTCTTAGTCTTCACTTATACCGTGTTCCCCACCTGAATCATCCCCTCCCCACAACCTCACTTATTTCTTCCTAACTAAATCCTATCCATCCTACAAGCCTAAGTTCAAATTCCATTTTCTGGTAAAGCTACACATGTGCTGGGAGACTCATTCATTCATTCACTCATTCGTGGGGCACCACTGTGTGCCGGCAGCTGTCCTAGGTGCTGAGTCTACAGCCATGAACAAAACAGCAGAAGTCCCTGCCCTGGTGAACCTCCATTTTACTGCCTATTTAGTTGTATTATGGTTGTTCCAATTATATTACCATAACTACATAACAATGAACATTTTTAAGTGTCCCCGAACATTTTAGAATCAGTTCATGTACTATGAGAATCCCTGCACTGGTGCTTCAGATACACAAATCTTCCTGTGAAACAGGCTGCTGAACTGCTGCAGGGTGGGGTGGGCCCCATTCCTCTCCAGGGAACACTCAGCTGGTCACTTTTCTGGTGGAAAGAAAAAAAAAAGGCTGGCTGCCTTGAGTCGAGAAACCAGGCACCCATACCTCACATTTCTCTCCCCATTTATCCTAAATAACACCGGATTATGCTAAAATATCCTTTGTACAAATGTGCCCCTCTGGTGGTGCAGTGGTTGAGAGTCCGCCTGCCGATGCAGGGGACACGGGTTCGTGCCCCGGTCCGGGAAGATCCCACATGCCGCGGAGTGGCTAGGCCCGTGAGCCGTGGCCACTGAGCCTGAGCGTCCTGAGCCTGTGCTCCGCAACGGGAGAGGCCACAGCAGTGAGAGGCCCGCGTACCGCAAAAAAAAAAAAAAAAAATATGCCTCTCTGCCGGCATGTGCCCTGTTACACCACACCTCGGATGACATTTCAGCAGCCTGATCAGCCATGTCCAGATCTCTCCCCAGAGAGCAAGAGGCTGCTTTCAGAGTCTGGCAGTGCCTAGCATGCATGTGTGTCCTCAGACGGGACTGGCCTCGGGGACCTGAGGGCAGATGTTCTAAATGAACAGCACCCAACTGCTGGCAATCATCTTGGTCTTTTCTAACCCACAGACCCTGTAATACCTGGGGGAAAGGAGTCCACAGCGAGACTCTCAGCCCTGCAGAAGGGAAGGCTGGGAGGCCCCAGATCTGCTGACAGATGCAGACAGTGTCAGAGCCAGTGACCTTCAAGCCTCCTCAAGGGGACATTCTCCATCCTCCCACCCAGCATAACAGAAGCCATGCAATGAACTGGGAGTCAGAAGATCCAATCTCCCATGTAACACAGTGGCCACTAACCATGGGAAAGTCATTAGCCTTCCTGAACCTTGCTCTACCTGTCTATAAAGTGGGGACCAAAAAAATCCCCCTTAATCTTACAGGTTTCCCTGAGAGGAAATGAAATAATGGTTGTGGTAGTGTTTTGTGATCACTTTCTACTAAGTATGTGACCAATACTCCCTGTGCCTCAGTTTCATCACCTGCAATATGGGTTTACCAGAACATTCCTCAGAGTTTTGCTGCAAAATAAGTGAATGAGGTCAATCAGAAACAAAAGTTTACGGAAGGATTAAGGAGGGTGACCAACCATCCTGGTTTGCCCACATCTGACCTGAGCGGTTGGTTCTTGGGATGGAAAATCCCCAGCAAACCAGGACGAGCTGGTCACTGCAGGAGTCAATGATCCCAGCAAACCAGGACGAGCTGGTCACTGCAGGAGTCAATGACTTAATGCAGTGTCTGGCACCTAGTAAGGTCCAATTGGCATTAATTAGCTCAGTGAGTAAGGCTGATGCTCAAACCAATGAGCTCAGAATCTAGAAGGTCCCAGATGGTTTTAATGAGCAGCCAGTGCCTGGAGGGGGGTAAAAACCCCTCTCCACCACATTCTCAATCCTGCCTACAGACGGGAGTCACTCTGAGTGCTTTTGGAAACTCTCCATGCAGGGCCCCCATGCCCCAAGGTAACGGAATCAGAAGCTCTGGTGTGCGGCTTGGCATCGTTATTTTTTTTTTACTTGAAGTACAGTTGATTTACAGTATTAGTTTCAGGTGTACAACATAGTGATTCGATATTTTTATAGGTTATACTCCATTTAAAGTTATTACAAAATATTGGCTCTATTCCCTGTGCTGTATATTACATCCTTGTATCTTATTTATTTTATGCCTAGTAGTTTGTACCTCTTAATCCCTTTCCTCTATCTTGCCACCCACTCCTTTCCCCACTGGTAACCACTAGTTTGTTCTCTGATTCAAAAGGATACATGCACCCCAATGTTCATAGCAGCATCATTCACAACAGCCAAGATATGGAAGCAACCTAAGTGCCCATCAACAGATGAATGGATAAAGAAGATGTGATACACACACACACAACACACACACACACACACACACACACACACACAGAGGAATATTACTCAGCTATAAAAAAAGAATGAAATTTCATCATCTGCAACAACATCGATGGACCTGGAGGGTACTGTGCTTAGTGAAGTGAGTCAGAGGGAGAAAGACAAATACTGTATGTTTTCATTAATATGTGGAATCTAAAAAAATTAAACAAACAAATGAATACAACAAAACAGAAACAGCGCACAAACACTGGCACTGTTATTTTTGACGAGTTCCTGCATGAATCTAATGAGCAGGCAGCAATGAGGACCCCTGCTCTAAAGCAAAGCAGGCTCCCACCCAAGGGAAGTGCATCCTTGCACACATACTGGGTGACTTTCGGGGGCCAGTCATTTAACCAAGGTTGTTATGAGGATTAAAGAAGAGAAAGCAACCTGAGAAGAAGCTCAGTAAGTGAAAGGCTTATTATTATTTTAATTAATTAATTAGTTTGTTTATTTATTCATGGTTGCATTGGGTCTTCGTTGCTGCACACGGGCTTTCTCTAGTTGCGGCGAGCGGGGGCTACTCTTCGTTGCGGTGCACGGGCTTCTCATTGAGCTGGCTTCTCTTGTTGCAGAGCACGGGCTCAGTAGTTGTGGCGCACAGGCTTAGTTGCTCCGCGGCATGTGGGATCTTCCCGGACCAGGGCTCGAACCCGTGTCTTCTGCATTGGCGGGCGGATTCTTAACCACTGTACCACCAGGGAAGCCCGGTAGGCTTATTATTATTCATTTAATCAGCATAATGAGGTGGTTAAGAGCCCAGACTCTAGAGCCTGCCTAGATTCCAATCCCAGCCCTGCCACTTTCTGAGTATGGAGATATGAGAAAGTGACCTGCCTCTCAGTACCCCAGTGTCCTCATCTGTAGAATAAGGATGTGGATTTTTGTCTCATGGGGTTGTTATGAGAATTAAAGGAGTGAAGCTGGAAGCATCAAATAAGAGCTGAGTAATCGAGGTAAGGCATATTATTATTCCTCAGCACACATTAACGAACCCACTTTGCAGATGAAAATAAAATTGAGGCTTAAACAGTTTGTCCAAGTTCACAGCTACTAAGCATTGGGGCCAGCAGCTACCAGATCAGATCACCTGCTTCTGTCACCCCTCCACAGAGTTCACCACCCTGGCTATGTGCCTTCCCTTGCCTGGCCCCATGTCTGCCCCCTGTATATTTCTCACCATTCTCACAATTTCAGTTTCTAGGCCCTGCAGCCACAGGCAGACATGCAATACTAATCACCAAAATGAGTTCTGAGTCAAAGAAACAAACATAAACAGGGTCCCTGCATCCAGGTGAGTTTTCCAGGTGAGAATCTCAGAGCCTGACAATCCTGCCACTTTCCTCTCTTCTGTCAAGAATCCAGACGCTGTGGATACTTGATGACAGCACATGCCAGGCCTGGTCTAAAGGTCTATTAAATGGCCCATGACTTACTTAATACTCACAGCAACCGATGAAGTAGGTACTGTTATGATCTCCATTTCACAGATGAGGAAACTGAGGCTCACGGAGAACTAAGAACCTTGCTCAAGGAACCCAGGGGGTCTGGCTACACAGCTGTGCTCTTAAACATGTCCTGCCTCCACAGGCAGCCGAAGATCAGTCCTCGGTGGAGTGGGAGGCAAGAATGCAGGTCAAAAATACACTAGGGCTTGTCCTAGTATTTGGATTTTTGTTTGCTGTTTTGTTTATGTTATTTTTGTTTTGCTTTGTTTTTCTAGCTCCATAAAGAAAGCCTGGGGCCAAGAGGAAAAGGAACAAGAAGCAGTTTTCAACACAACATAAAGAAGAGCTTTCCAACCATCAGAACTCCCTTAAAAAGAAAGATTGCCACAGCCATTAAAAAGCATGTTGGAATTATTAGCATGGTTAGCCCCACGGAGGTCGTGACAGAGAGGGGTGGAGTAACCCCAAAGAGCCAGTTAAAACTTCTAGGTGCCCTGGGCTCTGGGAAGATTATATGATCCAACGTTTTAAATCCAGAAAATAAGCGTAAGGAATGCCAACAAATCCTCTCCTTGAAATATCAAATTCTTTGTCCCAAAAAGATAAATGGGTGGGGAGAACCCCCTTAGACTGCTCTCTGGATAATCTATCAGGAGAGAGTGGGGAGAGTTTTATTTTCTATTCCACAGACTTCTCCAGTATTTGACTTTGAGACCACTTTTGCAGACAAAATAATATTAAAATTATTTTAAATGGTCTGAAAGAGTATTTATGATGGGGGAATATTCGTGATGTCATGCTAAGTGAAAAATAACATAAAAAAATTTCACAATGTAACCTTTTTTCTCTCTGTTTATTTTTAGGTACCTGAACATTAACAGTAAGTGGTGCGTGATAGTATTACGGGTGGTTTTTATTTCTCCTTTATGCTTTCCAATAGTAATTTATATTGTTTTCTACAATTCACATGTATCAGCTGTATGATAAGAAAAAATAAAGGTGTTTTTGAAAAGGAGATGATCCTTGCCCAGGACTGAGCTTCCATGGTTAGAAAGTTTCAAACAGAGCCAGGGAACAGGGGGCCAGGGCATTTCAGCTTGAGGTAAAGGTCAGAGATTTGAGCTCAAAGAATCCTTGATGCTGGGATTCTAAGGTTTGTAAAACCTGAACAGCCAAGCTAATGGTCGGTGCACTGATCAAAAACTGGGACGACAAGAGGAATCTAGAAAATGAAAAAGATGTCGAGTTTGATATGATCTCAGACACATTCATACAAGTGGAGGTTGTAAACCTGGGAACCATGGAAAAGGTCAGAGTTGGAAAGTTAAATGTGGGAATTTCATGCTTCAAAGTGATCAGTGAATCGTGACAGAGAGAAAGATCCTCAGGAAAACAGTCTTACCCAGGATTTCTCAGCCTTGTTGCACCTTAGAATCACCTGAGCCAAATAAATCAGAATCGCTGGTCATGGGGCCTGGGCATCAGCATTTTTAATTAATAGACTTCATTTTTTAAATTGTTTCAATTTTTTAAATTAATTTATTATTTATTTTTGGCTGTGTGGGGTCTTCGTTGCTGAGTGTGGGCTTTCTCTAGTTGCGGCGAGCTGGGGCTACTCTTTGTTGCTGTGCGCGGGCTTCTCGTTGCAGTGGCTTCTCTTGTTGCGCAGCACGGGCTCTAGGCGCGCAGGTTTCAGTAGTTGTGGCACGTGGGCTCAGTAGTTGTGGCTCACGGGCTCTAGAGCACAGGCTCAGCAGTTGTGGCACACGGGCTTAGTTGCTCCGCGACATGTGGGATCTTCCCGGACGAAGGCTCAAACCCGTGTCCTCTGAATTGGCAGGTGGATTCTTAACCACTGAGACACCAGGGAAGCCCAGTAGACTTCATTCTTGAGAGCAGTTGTAAGTTCAAATCAAAATCAAGCAAAAAGTACAGAGAGTGCCATGTGCCACCATCCCCACCACACGCAGAATCACCTCACCACCACCACCCCTACAGGAGTGGCTCACTGGTTACAGTGATGGACCTACAGTGACACATCGTTATCACCCAAAGCCCACAGTTTACATCAGGGTTCACTCTGGTGTTGTACATTCTAGTTTTGACAAATGTACAATGACAGGTATCCACCACTGTAGTATCAATTAGGATAGTTTCTCTGCCCTAAAAATCCTCTGTGGGGACTTCTCTGGTGGCATAGTGGTTAAGAATCCACCTGCCGGGTGGGAGTGAGGGAGATGCAAGAGGGAAGAGATATGGGGATATACATATATGTATAGCTGATTTGCTTTGTTATAAAGCAACAAACTAACACACCATTGTAAAGCAATTATACTCCAGTAAAGAAAAAGAAAAAAAAGACAATATCACATTTAAAAAAAAAAAAAAGAATCCACCTGCCAATGGAGGGGACAGGGGTTTGACCCCTGGTCCGGGAAGATCCCACATGCCGCAGAGCAACTAAGCCCATGCACCACAACTACTGAGCCTGCGCTCTACAGCCCAAGAGCCACAACTACTGAGCCCACGTGCCACAGCTACTGAAGCCCGCATGCCTAGAGCCCGTGCTCCACAACAAGAGGAGCCACCGCAAAGAGAAGCCCGTGCACCGCAACAAGAGTAGCCCCCGCTCGCCACAACTAGAGAAAACCCATGTGCAGCAACAAAGATCCAACGCAGACAAAAATTAATTAATTAATTTAAAAAAATTATCTGTGTACACCAGAATTTTTTAGAAACTCCCCAGGTGAGTCTAAGGTACAACCAGGCTTGAGAACCACTCCTGTAGCTAGCAAGAAGCGAGTTAATAAGCATTTAAATCTTGAAGAGAACTTGCTCTTGGAAGAGTGGAAGAAGTGAGTTTTGAAAGAGAAAGATGAGGGGAATTCCCTGGCAGTCCAGTGGTTAGGACTCAGCACTTCCACTGCTGGGGCCCGGGTTCAACCCCTGGTCAGGGAACTAAGACCCCACAAGCCACACAGCGTGGGGGGAAAAAAAGATGAATAAAGAAAGGTTATTGAGATAACAGAACAGTGTCGTGAAAAGTAGAGAAAGGATGGATTTTTTAAAGGAGAAGATGGAACACCCTGCAGGAGTGAAGAAAACTGAGAAATGTGGAGAAGGAGAATAGATAATGTTTTTGCAAGATCTTTGGTGGCCTCTGAAAGTTCAGATTCAATAGACTATGTGGGTCGGGTAGGGTGTGGAAGCAAACTTGCAGGGCATTGGCATTGAGTGAGTGGTGAAATGGAGGCTGCAAATATTTTTTAAGAAGAATGGGAATAAGGCAGCCAAATAGGAGAGCAAGTCCAAGGAAGGGGTCTTTTTTTAAGAGTGTATGTATACTATCTATCTACCTAATCTAGCTATCTATGTGTATATATATATATGTGTGTGTGTATATATATACACACACATATACATATACACATACACACAAATTTGCAGGCAAAGAAAAAATCTGTGAAGAGGCAGAGATCAAAGGTCCTAGAAAAAAGGAAGTTTGGGGGTGAGACCTTGAAAGGCAGTGCCTAGAGGTGGGATGAAGGACAGAGGTGGGTTTGCTTGTAGGAGAAAAGAATATATATTCTTCTACCTCCAAGGCTAGAAGGACAGAAATAAATGGTGGTGAGGACATGTGTAAAGGTAAAAAGGTCACCTGAAGGACTTCAGGTGTGAAGGCACCAACCTCTGAAGCAAAGTAGAAGCCAAGGTCACCTACTGGGACTTGAGAAGACAGAAGAGGGGACTTTGGGACTTGAGGAAAGTTGGGAAAAAGAAAGGAAGAACTCTTGGAAGGACTTCGATAGACCTTAGTACAATGCCTGGCACAAGTTAAGTGCTTAATCCTTAGTTAGCTAGTTAGTTACTTTTAAGAGGAGATGATGTGGTTTTCTAAATGGATATCTTCACAGAAAGATTACGGAGGGATGGGGAAGATACCCTTTTAAGAGCTCTTATCACATACAAGGTTAATTTCCTCAACAGTTCTGTTGCAGATTCTATCTTTTCTCAGGAAATGAAGGCCCACGCCACACCCCCTTGACCCACCTCAGATTTCAGCCGCATCTATGGGGGATAAGGCCATGTCCACTGACAACATCACACATCAAATGCCCCCTTGACTCTCTGGTTTTCTGCCTCAAAGCCACAGGAACAGCCTTCACAGGTGCCTTCTAGAAGTACAGAGTGGTGCACGCCCCCAGGGGCAACCCTCAACCAACGCGAGACAGACGGCAGCAGGCATATATCTCCTGTCCTTTGGGGGGACAGTTTTGAAGTGCATTCTCCATGGTTCCTCCGAAGGTTGCCTACAATGTTGGCCTGCTCAGTAATGCACCTCTTTGTCCTCCCCTGTCTCACCTCCCCATTCCCTCATCTTGCTTCCTGAGTTGTTTCCTGAATACACTACCTACACCTACACCCAAGTCCTTGTCTCAGGCCCTGCTTTTGAATGAATGCCAACCAGAACACTCATGTTTCACTACACCGTGGAGCCCCATGAGGACTTTGTTGGACTCTGCTGCACCACCCAGGTGCTCCTTCAGGACTGAAGGATTACTCCCCCAACTGCTGAGTTCCTACAAGGATTGCCTCAGCTGGAAAGAGCTGTTTCACCCAAGGTCACTGCTGCCCACATCCAATGACTGACGGTCCTCTCATCCCTGACCTGGGACAGCCCTAAAGGGACACCCAGTTTCAGAAGCCCCCAGCAGGTTGGCTGAGTCTTCCATTCAGACTGTACCACAGCCCAACTGCCCCCTCTACCCAATCCTGCTTCGTCCCTTCCCTCATCAGGTATTGATCCCAGAGCGCTCCCTACTTAACCTGCTGCATGTTCATGCTCTCCCTCAGAGTCCATGTCCAGAGAAATTTCTCTGAGACACTTCTAGAGTGCTGCATTCTCAGTGCTTATACGATGCCGGGCTCGTAAACACTCAGTATACACTTACAGAACTGATTGATTGATTGGCTAGAAGGTGGGGGAGCTCTCTATGGAAACTACCAAGAGAAGCCCACCTTCCACCTGCTGTCAGCATCTCCTGCCATTTTGAGGTCTGGCCACATCACTGCTAAGTAATTTCTCCCCGTGGCCTGAATGTGGGGGAAGCATTTCACAGTTGACCTCTCATGAGCCTTTCACCTTCTCCTAGCCACAAACTCAAGGCTGCAAGAGCCAACCTAGTCCATGAACATCTCAAACCAGGAGAAATAAAATCTCTGTTGCACTTGACCTCTTGCTCTTGATTCAGAGAGTATTTAGAAGAGAGTCCAGGTGTGGGTCCAGAAGATGAAATGCAACTGCAAAATGTACCTGGGGCCAGAAGAAGTGTGGAGCTGTAAATAAACCACTTCCCTGGCTGCAATAAACCATTTCCCCGGACCTAGGTCTCTCCATATATGATGAACTGTCCAAAAAGAATGATTCTAAGACTCTCTCCAGTTGATCCTAGATCTCTCCATATATGATGAACTGTCCAAGGTTGGGAACTGACTGTATTCTGGTTCCTGCCTATTGAAAAGGATCTGGCTCAACCGGCCCCTCAGCCCAGCAGCAGGGATCTGGGAGGCTAATGATGGGATTCAGAAGCCTGACCTTTGCGGCAGCACCTGCTTGGGATAAGGCCACAGCACGCTGGCCACAGAGGCAGCAGCAGCCAACAGCTCTGTCCAAATGCTGAAGAACTTCCTGGCTCTGGGTAATGAAGTCATGGTGTTGTCTTCTTCTAGAAAGTATGCCTGTACGTAAGCATCAAGGCTTTGACCAGTAATTCCTTTTCTAAAAATGTACCCTGATGATGAATTACCTACCCGGATGTTCATCAGAGTACTTTCTAAAATAATGGTGAAGGGCTAGACACAACCTAAGTGTGTCCATCTGAAGGGGATTTGTTTTATAAATTATGGTCCAACATACCAGGGAATATAGTAATTAAAAACAATGTTATGGTATACAATTATATTTGTTGGCATGTGATCACATGCCTAATGTATTGTTAAATAAAAAGTCAGTGCATCAGACATAAAAAACAAACTTACGGATTACCAAAGGGGAGGGATGGGATAAATTGGGAGTTTGGGATTAGCAGATACAAACTACTAAATATAAAATAGAGAAACAACGAAGTCTTACTGTATAGCACAGGGAAATACATTCAATATCTTGTAATAAACTATAATGGAAAAGAATCTGAAAAAGGATATATATATATATACAACTGAATCACTTTGCAGTACACCAGAAACTAACACAACATTGTAAATCAACTATACTTCAACAAAAAAAATTCTTTTAAAGTCAGTGTGTGCAGTATGCTTCCACTGGAAGGAAGGGAGGGAGGAGGAAGGGAAGGAAAAGGAGGTGGAAGAGGAAGATGACAGGAAAAAAGTGATGTGGTTCAAATCTGGTATCTTAAATTGTCCCATGGAAAGTGGCCAGAGTCCTCCTGGAGTCCCAAGACGCAGAAAGTGATCTCAAAGCCATCTCTTTAACGGCCCACTTTTTTTTTAAGTCAGGAAGGACAGCAGGAACAAAGGAAGAAAGAATGATGTAGCAAATCAACAACCAGCGGCTCCTGCTTTCTACTCTGAGATCTGCCACCAAACAGCTTCCTGACCTGGGCCTGTTTCCCCAACAAGGGGTGGGGTGAGCCTGAGTGATTGCAAAGGTTCCTTCCAAGTTTGACACTTCTGACTAAAGAATGATTCTAGGACTTCCCTGGTGGTGCAGTGGTTAAGAATCAGCCTGCCAGTGCAGGGGACATGGGTTCGAGCCCCGGTCTGGGAGGATCCCACATGCCACGGAGCAACTAGGCCCGTGCGCCACAACTACTGAGCCCTGGCACCACAACTACTGAAGCCCATGCACCTAGAGCCCGTGCTCTGCAACAGGAGAAGCCACTGCAATGAGAAGCCCGTGCACTGCAACGAACAGTGGCCCCAGCTGGCCGCAACTAGAGAAAGCCTGCGCACAGCAACAAAGACCCAAAGCAGCCCAAAATAAATAAGTAAATAAATAAATTTATAAAAAAAAAAAAAGAATGATTCTAAGACTCTCTCCAGTTGATCCTAGATCTCCCTTTGCCTCTTCTCAGGTCCTGGTTGCCTCTACTGATATTCCCTAACTATGCTGAACTCTCTTAAGAGCAGGGAGGAGCAGACATGTTTTATGGCTTCTCTCTTGCGCCACAAACCTCAACTGAGAAGGAACCCATAATTTGGTAGGACAGGTCTAGAAGGACATATTTGTTTCAAGTGTCCCTGCCTTCCATAGTCACAGCTGATTGGGCGAGAGCTGGACACATGACCCCAAAAAAGCCAGTCCCTTTTTTTCTGGCCAATGACCAATTAGATCCTCATTCTTTCTTTCTTTCCCCTCCCTTCTCTTCTTTCTTTTCTCTCTCTGTTTCTCACTCTCTGTCATGTCTGTGATGGACGATGAAGTTACCAAGTCAGATAGAGCAGTCAAGGCTGGCAGTCATGTTGAGTCATGGATAGGCAGAGAAGGCCAAGCAAGAGAAAGAGGATCTAGAAACAGAAGAGAGAACGTGTTCACCCTGGGAAACCAGAGGGCTGCTCTGTTCCTAGTGGTTTCCAAGTTCTGGTCTGCACAAGGCCGGCTGTATTTCGTTTCATGTGTCCCTGAGATTCTCAAGTACATCCCTTCCCTGAGCTCGCCAAAATAGTTTCTGTTTCTTACAATGAACAGCCTCTAAGTAAAAATCAATGACTGTGTGTACGTCATACTTTGTTCTACATCTCTTGCACTTAGCTGAGGGTCTGGTGTATATTTCAAATGTCGGTAACATATTAATAATTAATAATAACAGGTAACATTTATTGAGCACTTAGCACGTGCCTAATACTCGCCAAACACATTAAATGGATTGTCATTTAAACCTCACACTAAACCTATGATGGTTACAAGTCATCCCCATCTAACAAAGGGAGTAAATGAAGCTCAAAGAAATTGAGTCCAGGTTTCTCAACCCCGGCTTTATCGACATCTGGGACCAGATCCTTCTTTGCTGTGAGGGCCGACCTGTGCATTGCAGGATATTTAGCAGCATCCCTGGCCTCCCTCCACCCACTAGATGCCAGTAGTAGCTTTGTTGCCAGAGCTGCTCCAAGTCTTCGCTCAACCCTCACCTTTAGCAGGAGTTAACAGAAATGTTTAACTTCAAGGGTCCAGCGATAAGAAAGGAAACTATAAACAAACAAACGAAAAGACAGATGGAACCAGCTGGGACCAAGATGGTGACAAATCTGACCTCCAACAGACCCTGAGTCTCATTATACATTGATTTTACTACATTAGCATAGTAAATGACACAACTACCAGCAGCCCTGACCAGACATTAGGACCAAAAAGGATAAAAAGGGGTCGAGACCCCACTCCCTTGAAAAAGCACTGACCCTTCCCTGTAGACTAACGCGTATGCCACCTCATCATTAGCCTCACCCCTCCCTGCGTCTTTACTTGGTAAAATTAAATCCCTCTCGCCAGGTGGGCAAGACGTCGATCTGTGAACTTAGTTCCCGCTTCTCCATTCTTTGGCCACTGAATAAAGCTAGCGCTGTGTTGATCTCAGCTTTGGTTTCATTACTGGCTGCTCAAACCCGAATGGAAAAAGACCCCTCGCCCGCTACGGTAGAGAGCCTCAGCCAGGCTAGGGCCCAAGCAGGGTCTATATGACTTAATTTGGTAACAGCTTCACCTTCCCCCATTTGTAACAACCAAAGATATCTCCAAATGCCCACTGGGGTACAGAATCACCCCTGATTGAGAACCACTGGTTAAGTGATCCCCTGCAGTCGCACAGCTAGCAAGGAGTGAGCTGGGATTCCAATCCAGACTGTATATGCTGGAGACAAAGCTCTTTACCACTACACTGACGGCTTCTGATTTGAAATGATTTTTTAAAGATATGGGAAATATCTATGACCTAAAATTAAGTGAAAAAATCTGGACCCCAAATCACATGATCTCATTTAGATAAAATCATAGAAAAAAAATACTGCAAAATGTTAACCGCAATTTGGTGGGATATGGGTTGACTGCCCTTACTGATACCTTTCTGTATTTTCCCAGAATTCCAAAATGGGCACTTATGACTTTCATAATTAGAAACAATTAATAAATATTAAAAATTATATTAAATCCCACTTATCAAAAGGAATTAGCAAAGCACATATGAAAAGGGCTTGGTGACTTTTGCATCTACTGCACTTTATTTATATGTGGCCAAGCCCCATGAACAGTCACACAGTGGCGCCCCACACTCAACAAGAGCCAGACTGGTTTGCTGCATTTCCTTATAAGCCTGGTCTGTGTTCAGACGAAGAGCAATCATTCAGTTCTCCCCACCTCCTTTCAAATACAGGACTCTGAACACTGAACAGACAAGAATTCAGTCATTTTCCCAGAAAAAAATTAAGGAGCAATGGGGAAATTTGTTCCTCTCCATTTTCAGGGAAAAGAATCGTGCTTCCCAGGGAATATGCCACCCAGATGAAATTAAACATCATTCAAAACTCCATTCTCCTTCCACACACACCGACACACCCATAAGGACACCAACGTCCTACATCAGCTAGTGTGGGTTTGTAGTCTGACTTTGCATGAGGTGTTATGTGCAAGCTTGGGGTCTGGATGCCTTCCCAGCACCCAATGGAAATGGTATCTTTTTTTTTTTAATTAATTTATTTATTTGGGAAATGGTATCTTTTAAAGGAAGAAGAACAAAGCGATGGTTTTAGAGTCATACACATTTGGATTTGCATCAGAGCTCATACACACGCACACACATATACACACACACATTCTACCTGTGTGACCTTGGATTCCAGTTCAAGGTGGTGACATAGGAGAACCTGAATTCGCCTCCTCCCACAGACACCAAATCTGCAGTTATATATGAACAACTTCCTCTGGGAAGAAAAAAAACCCCGAAAAACTGGCAGAGCAACTCCTATGCACCAGTGAAGGAAAGAAGGCCCACATCAAAGCAGGTAGGAGAGGCTGCAGTACAGCATCACCATGAACCCCACCCTCAGCACGACAACCCAGAATCGGGAGGGAACTCAAAACCCGGAGTTTCTCCCTAAGGAGGGAAGGTTTGAATCCTACATCGGGAGCCCCAACCTTTAAGACTTGCACTTGAGAGACAAACCCCCAAAACATCTAGCTTTGAAAACCAATGGGGCTCACGTCCACGAGACCCACAAGGCTAAAACGAACTGGGAAACAGTGCTTAATGGGCTCCTGCGAGGACTCACTTGCCCCAGGGCCCAGCACAGAGGCAGCTGGTCGAGAGGTGCCCAGACTTTAGGTGAACGAGGCTCATTTGCTAATCTTAAAGTATCAACCTGAGGGGCACGCGTCCAGGGACCTGCAGGCTGGTGGGTACCATCATCACACGCCCTCCGCCTCGCTCTAGCCAGCATCTCCCAGATGGGAGATTTTACACGCATCTGGCGCCCTGGTTTTTGACGCCACTACCCAAGGGATGCCCTTTGATCACTGGGCTCTGCAGGACAGAGGGGCTTGCGATCCATAGACTGTTGTTGGCAGGCGACCACCCCCAGGGCACTGCATGGATAGCAGACTAAAATACGCCCCCGGACTTTCTGAGAAGGAGGCGTATTTGCTTATCCAGGAGCATCTGCCTGAGTGGCAGGCCTCTGGTGTGGCACAAAACTAGGAGCCTACAGAGGGGCTCTCAGGGAGCAGTGGACATAATCTTTGCACTCGCCCTCTGCCTCGCTCCAGCTCACTGGTGCCTCCCAGAAAGGAGCCTATGCCCTTGTCTGGCACCACAAGTTTTACAGCTGCTGCCAGGGGGCACTTCCACATCACTTGGCTCTGGTGACCAATGGGGCTTATACACATGGGTCCCACAGGACTGTATGTACTCGCATACTTTAAAAGCTGCTGCTGGGGCTTCCCTGGTGGCACAGTGGTTAAGAATCTGCCTGCCAATGCAGGGGACACGGGTTCGATCCCTGATCCGGAAGATCCCACATGCCACGGAGCAACTAAGCCCGTGTGCCACAACTACTGAGCCTGTGCGCTAGAGCCCCCCCGTGAGCCACAACTGCTGAGCCCGCATGCCACAACTACTGAAGCCCACGCGCCTAGAGCCCGTGCTCTGCAACAAGAGAAGCCACCGCGATGAGAAGCCTGCACACCGCAACGAAGAGTAGTCCCCGCTCACTGCAACTACAGAAAGCCCACGTGCAGCAACGAAGACACAACGCAGCCAAAACTAAAGTAAATAAATAAATAAATAAAGGCACTAATCCCATCGTTAAAAAAAAAAAGCTGCTGCTAATGGTCTGGCTTGCAGTCACCCTGAGTCTAGGCACTGACTGAGATCCTGCCCTTTGGGACACCGACAGATCTTGGCACAATCTCAACTACTGGGAGCCATTAAAAATAAAACAGGTGCTTGGACCATCACAAAGATTGGAAAGACCATCAGGAGCTGGGGCAGGGCTGAATGAATAGGTCCCCCTCCTAAACTAGGCCACTCCTTCAAGACTTTGCGTGGGGACTTCCCTGGCGGTCCAGTGGTTAAGACTTCACCTTCCACTGCAGGGGGTGCAGGTTTGATCCCTGGTCAGGGAGCTGAGATGCCACATGCCTTAGAGCCAAAAAACCAAAACGTAAAAACAGAAG
The DNA here is from genome assembly GCF_964270905.1 of Leucopleurus acutus. Lineage (NCBI taxonomy): Eukaryota > Metazoa > Chordata > Mammalia > Artiodactyla > Delphinidae > Leucopleurus > Leucopleurus acutus. Next base: position 79,564,579 of record NC_139155.1, on the reverse strand, counting down.
CAATATTGTAACAAATTCAATAAAGACTTTAAAAATTGGTCCACATCAAAAAATCCTAAACAAACAAACAAAAAGACTGTGAGTGGTGGCTGTTTCATCTAATGCATAGACCCCAACACAGAGAGTCAAGGAAAGTGAAGAAACAGAGGAATATGTTCCAAAGGAAAGGACAATATAAAACCTCAGGAAAAAACCTTAATGAAATGGAGATAAGTAATTGACCTGATAAACAGTTCAAAGTAATGGTCACAAAGATGCTCACCTGTGTGACCTTGAGCTAGTGATATAATCTCTCAGAGCCCCAGTTTCCTCATCTTTACTAACTGGACATGACAGTCTCTCCTCATCCAGCTGTTTGGAGAATTAAATAAAACAAATAAAGCACTAAGCACAGTGGCTGGCACATGGTAGCTACAATTAACAGTCTGGCCATCAAGCACGGAAACCAGCAATTTGTGGTGTGGGGTAGATTCCTGTTTCAGAGGGATGTATGAGTTTCCTGTTGCTGCTGTAACAAACTACCACAAACTGAGTGACTTAAAACAACTCAAATTTATTATCTGACAGTTCTAGAGGTCTGAAGTCTGAAATGAGTCTTCTAGTGCTAAATTCAAGGTGCCGGCAGAGCTGCATTCCTTCTGCAAGTACTAGGGAAGAATCCGTTTTCTCTAGGGTTTCTAGGGGCTGCCCGCATTCCTTGGCTCATAGGCTTTCCTCCGTCTTCAAAAACAGCAGCATGGCATCTTCAAACTTCTCTCTCTCTCTCTCTCCTCTGCTTCTGTCCTCACATCTCCTTCTCTGACTCACCTGTCCCCTCTTATAAGAACCCTTAAGACTACACTGGGCCTACCCAGATCCTCCAGTATAATCCTCCAATCTCAAGATTCTTAACTTTACCTTATCTGCAAAGTCCCTTTTGCCATGTAAGGTGACATATTCACAGGTTTCAGGGATTATGACATGGAAGTCTTTGGGGGGTCTTTATCCTACCTACCACAAAGGACAAGAAAGGAGTCCATCTTTATAATCAAATAACCACAGCTAATCATAATACTGGGAACACTCAGCCGACTTGTGGGCTGAAAGTAACCTTGCGGCCAGGCCCCGCCCCAGGGGAGCCCCAGGTTATGGGAAGATGTGGGGCTGAGGTTTGGGGATCCTCCTTAGGCTACTAACGACTCCCGCCTGCCTTATACATTGGATTGCATTTTTAAAATATTCTACTACATTCAAACATTTTTTAAAAGCTCTGATCTAGCCAAATGCTCTTGTTTTAATGATGAACTGAGGCCTGGGGAGATTCAGCGACTTATCAGAGAGGCAGAGGAAGATCAGCTCAGTCACTGAGCTCTGAGCTAAGCCGGTCAGTCACTGAGCAATCACTGTGGAGGGAGCAGCACATAGTGGTAAAGAGCATGAACCTTCAGGAACACTCATGAGTTCAAGTCCTGCCCAGATATTTGCTGGGCAGTGTGTTTCTAAACCTATTGGGAAGGTGAATTAAGGGAGATAATGCACCCAAAGCACTAACCATGCCATCTGTCATTGTTGGCTAACTGGTATTGTCATTATTTCCATATATTTCTTTTTTTTAACACCTTTATTAAAGTATAATTGCTTTACAATGGTGTGTTAGTTTCTGCTTTATAACAAAGTCCATATATTTATCTCTCAAGCTACACTCTTAAGTTCTTTGAGAGTAGAACCTGGGGTGATCTGTCTTTGTGAAACAGCTGGGTGCCTCACTCCCTCTCGCCACCTAACCAGCCTGTTTGCCTCTCAGGTCTCGGCTGAAACAACCCTTCCCTAGGAAGCCATCCAGACCACCCAGAAGGCATCAGGTCTCCTGGTTTACACTCTTGTAGCATCCCGAATCCTCTCTTGTAGGCTTCATCCCAATTATTGCTCAACAATTATTTACGCAATAATTTCTTTGATCCCTGCCTTCTCTTACAACACAGGTTACAATGCAAGTTCTCTAAGGACAGTTAGGTATACCAAATATTCCATGTGCTCTCTCCACATTTCTCAGCCTCCTTTGAAATTAACTGGGGCCATGTAACTAATACGTGGCCCATGGGCTGAGTCCAGAAGTGATACATGTCACCTCTGGGCTGAAGCACAGAAAAGCTGGCACAGTAATTCTCCAGTTATCAATTCTCCTACTGCAGAGATGTAATGTTGCATCAGCCTAAGCCCCTGAGTGACTACATGGAGAAGCACCCTCTGTTGATCCACACTGGATGTGCAGCTTAGTGGGAAAAAAAAAACAAACCTTTGTTGCTTTAAGCTTCTGAGGTTTCAAAGGTAACTTGTTATATCAGCACAATCTAGCCTATCCTGACCAATGCAGCACTATATTCCCAGCATTCACATAGTGCTGGGCATGTAGAAAGTGCTCCATAGATACCTGATGAATGAATGAGTCTCTGAAACAACAGGTAAACGTCAGAACACAAGATATTTTCTAAGTTAGTAGAGAAGGACAGCTCACCACCACCAAAAATAAAAGAATGAACCACTAAAAAGTGAAATACCAGGATCCCTGTCACCCAGGACAGAAGCTAGAACACGGGCTCTCTGACCTTGAAACGGCTGGGCTCTGAGTCACTGTCGTGTTGTTGCAGGTCACAGAAACACTCAGCGAGGCCGAGGACGATTAGGTACTCAACAAAGTGATAAAATCCACTACAACCAAAGCTGTTAGTCACGGCATTTATAAACTGTTGTAATTTATAATATTTATGAATTGATCTGCAGGAACCCATAAACATTGCTTATCAATATAACTAATTGGCATTTATAAGTTTGGTTGGCTGGTACAGTCAGGCTGGTGTCATCATGGTCTTGAAGGGAAAAAGGAACCCATGCACACTGGGGCCTTCGATTGGGGTGCTGGCATTCTGACCATTCCACTGGATTGGACAAGGAATTGAGTGAAAGTGGTATATTTAAGAAGTGGAGGAAACACAGTATGGAAGCAAGGAAGATATAGCAAATAATGGGTGTGCCACCAAGTGAGCTATTACAAGGGGAAGAGGAGCTTAACGCCAGGAGGAAACTCTGGAGAAAGATGCAAAACACACCTTTGCCCTCCTACTCATGACTCATACCTCCCACCCCGTCCCTCCCTCCCTCCCGCTCTCTCTCTCTGCCCTCTGCTGACCAGTTTTCTCTCTCTCTCCCTTTCTTCAAGGAAGAAAAACAGGTATCCACCATCTTCTATATGTTATGATTTCAGCCACTACAGGCTGCCTTTTCTTTATTCTCAGTCCAGAAACCCAGGGAAGTATTCTTTTTTTTTTTTTTTGCGGTACGCGGGCCTCTCACTGTTGTGGCCTCCCCCGTTGCGGAGCACAGGCTCCGGACGCGCAGGCTCAGCGGCCATGGCTCACGGGCCCCGCCGCTCCGCGGCATGTGGGATCTCCCCGGACCGGGGCACGAACCCGCGTCCCCTGCATCGGCAGGCGGACTCCCAACCGCTGCGCCACCAGGGAAGCCCCCAGAGAAGTATTCTAATGGGCTCGGCTTGGGTCTGGAGGAGAGCCTTGGCGCAATTACCTAAGGCCAAAGGCCGAGTCCCATTATAGTAACAACAGCTCTCTTGGTTCCCTTGTGATTAGAGTACTGAATCGGGGTACAGGTGGGCTTTACCCAGAAGAAAATAGGAATTTTCCAGAAATAAATATTCGGTAAATGAACGGTCCTTAAGATCCCTTTACATTCTGGAAATCTTAAGATCTGGAACTCCAGACAAAGTGTTTTTGGTTAAAATGGCTAATAGAGTGATTTTTAACAATAGCGGTATGTTTGGTGAGGGCTGGCACTGTTCTTGAGCTGCAAGTGCAGCACGGCAGCATTTTGTACCTAGCAGGGCCCGGCACAAAAGTTGGGTCTGGGGACAAAGGAGACCTCTATCAACAGCCATTCATCTCAAGATGTGGCCTCCCAGCCCCACTCTCAAAGAAGACAGTGACCCCACAGGACACCCACATGGGCCTAGAGATGAAGTCCTGTTGCCAGCTCAGTTGAGATTCATTTCTCCGGATCACACAGAGACGGCCCTGGCTTGCATCAGCGCGGCTCTCACTTAAGCTGCAGATGGCAAACGGAACACTCCTCCCCAGCCCCTGCTCCCTGGCCTGGCTGCTTCTACATTCCTTGACAATAATGCTGGTTCAGAAGCTGGTACTGGAGCCAGCCCTCACCAGGCACAGCAGGGCAGGCAAGGCAGAAGGGAAGCTGGCAAGGTGGGAAGCAGGGGGTATTTATTTTATGCTGGCCCCAGCAGCCTGGAGGGTACTGTGAAGAGTGGGCGAGACCACAGCAGATGACAGAGCTTAATCAGGTAAGGGGTGGTGGGTAGGGGGCACAGGAAAATGACAGCCCCACTTGCCAAGTCTCAGAGACACCTGCATCTAATTTAGTATAAGGAAGAGATTATGGGAAAGGGCTGCCACCTTCCCCAGATGCAGAGCTCACTAAATCTAGTCTATTCCGTCTCCTCCACCTCTCTCCAGCCTGCTCTCCAACCCCACCCTGCCTGCTCTAAGCAACCATCATCTCACCTGGAGAGCTGGGACTGCCTCACAAACTCTCTCCCCCTGTATTTGCTCCTCAGGCCACAACAGTCCATTCTCCACCCAAGGACTAGAGTGATCAAAGTTAAGATCAGCTTAAAACCCAACAGTGGTTCCCCAAAGGGTAGAGTCCAAAATCCTTCACAACAGCTCACAAGGGCCTTCACAGGCTGATCCTGGCTGACCCCAACAGCTCCAAGCACCAAAGGGAGTTGGAGTACGTAGCAGATGCATTAGTGTCCTGCCGGATCCCCTCTCCTTTACCATACTGGCCCAGCTTCCAAAGGCCAGCACCTGCTTTCATTTACCTGATGGCTTCTCTGGCAATCGGAGCCCACTTTTGCTCATATGCATGGCAGAATGGAAGTGCCAGGGAATTAATGTCCCCCCACCCCAAGAGCAGTCCTCAAACAATCATTGATGGAAGATGGTGTATAAATACCATCATTCATTGGGTGGAATGTTTGACACTGGCCCCCAAAGTTCCCCACTTGCCCACAGTGGTAACTAGCGTGATGATGCATCCTTTCCTGGATACCTCCCTTCCCTGTCTCACCTCCCATTTCTCAACTTGTATTAAGAATTGCCTCCCAGATGCAAACATCTTTTTATTTATTTATTTATTTGTTTGTTTGTTTGTTTATTTATTTATTTTTGGCTGTGTTGGGTCTTCGTTGCTTCACGCGGGCTTTCTCTACTTGTGGCATGTGGGGGCTACTCTTTGTTGCAGTGCGCAGGCTCAGTAGTTGTGGCTCACGGGCTCTAGAGCACAGGCTCAGTAGTTGTGGCACACAGGCTTAGATGCTCCGCGGCATGTGGGATCTTCCCAGACCAGGGATTGAACCCCTGTCCCCTGCACTGGCAGGCGGATTCTCAACCACTGTGCCACCAGGGAAGCCCCCCAGATGCAAACATCTTGCATTCAAACCTTTATCTTAGGGTCTTCCTTGGAGAGATCCCTGAAAATTCAACTATTTTCCATAAGCAGGCTTTCCAGCTATGTACCCATTGGTACACATTAGATATGTGCCATATTCTCTACAGCCTCAGGACCTTTGCACAAGCTGTTCCCTCTGCTTAGCATACTCTCCCCTCACCCCAACCCTACTGCCTACTGCCCCATCCATCTCCTGGATGGATTTTACTCTAGCTTAGATCTATGTTCTCAGGTAGGACTTCACTGACCCCACTCCACACACACAGATGCTTTGATTCCCTTGGAATTTGTTCTCCTCGCCCTCTATTTCTCTTTCATTTCACTCATCCCACCTGTAATTATTTTTGAAGCCTGTATTCCCCACTGAAATGTAAGCCCCATGAGAACAGGGACTGTTATGGGATCACTTCTGTATCCCCAGAGTGGAACACAAAATAGATGGTCAATGTGGAGTCAAATAAGTGGTACTTTGACCTAAAAAAAAAAAAAAGAAAGAAAGAAAGAAAGAAAGAAAAAGAAAGGTATAAAATCACCCATTTACTAATTGGATAGTCATAGACACCATCACTCAGCACATACGATGCACCAGGCACCGTGCCAATGGTTTCACAAACATTAATTCGCCCTCATAAGTAGATACTGATATTAACCCTATTTGACAAAGGGAGAAACTGAGTCAAAGAGAGGTTAAGTAGTTTGCTAAATGGCACAGAGGTAACAAGAGGCAGAGCTGAGGTTTGAACCTGGAGAGCCTGGCACCAGAGTACACATATTTAACCACTGAGCTCTCCTGCCTCTCACTGCTCAGGAGGGGGACGCCGGTTGTAGAGAGCTTCACAGCACCTGCATGTAGAACTTTCCCCCTCAGAAGGCACAAAGTGAAGAAAAACAGACAGAATCACTGACCTGGTGACATTCATTCTCTGTACCAGATATTGACAAAGAACCTCCTATGTGCCAGCCACTGTGCCAGACACAAAGGTGGAGTGGCAAACAAGACAGACACTGTGCCTGCCCTCCTGAGGCTTACGGTCCAGCAGGAAAGACAGACACTGAATGAATAAACACACAAATAGGTATGCAATTACCAGTTGTTGTAAATACTGTAAAGACAACAGTGCACAGGAAGCACCTAACTGAAATGGGTCAGAGACAACATCTAAATGAAGACCCGAAATGGGAAAAGAATCTAGCCACCCTAAGGGGGTGAGCAGAGAACATGTCCCACCAGACCTTAGGAAATGCTGGATGTTATTCTAGGTGCAGGGGAAGCCGCTGGGGGGTTTAAGGAGCCGGAGATGTGGTCTGTTTACATTTACAAACATCCCCTCTATCTGCGGGGGGAGTGGGTGGTGGGGAGCTGGGTCAGCGAGACCAGCTCGGAGGCCGCTGCAGTGGACAAGGGGAGAGATGACGGCGGCTCCGGTGAGGCTCTCCAGCAGGGCAGATGGGGAAACAGGCTCCATTTAGGACACTTCTGGGGAAAATCCACAACGGAACTTAGCATTGAGTTGGGTGGAAGGGTTGAGGCAGGTGGAGGAACATCCAAGCTGACACAGGAGCGGGTGATGGGACATCTCAAGCCCGGCCAAGGGAACCAGCTTTCACTAAGTTTTATCCAGGCGGTTCCACTATCCTCAAGGCCCATCTTTCCCAATCCCTCCGTTCACCATAAGGACCTCATTCCAGAACAAGCTGTCGGAGCATTTTAGGAAAGATGGAAGGAGCAAGCCTCAAAGCTAGCAGTTTCTGCATGCTCGTTATGTGTCAGGCATATACTGCATGCAATTCTCTCAAATATTCTATGATAAAAGGCCTATTACTATCACCATCTTACCGGTGAAGCTTAGAGAGGTTAACTTTTGCCCAAGGCTCACACAACTGATCAAGGACAGGGGGCGCTTCAGACTTGGGGCTGGTAGCTTACACAGCCATATCCCACCCCTTTGCTCCCCATTTGGACAGATTTGTCTTTGGAGGACCAGCTGGTGATAATGTCTTCTTGCTGTGGGCCCTGAGTATCCTGGGACTGCCAGTGGTTGCCTGTGAGACCAGGGAAACTGACCAAAGGGGCCCCTGATGCCTGAGTCTGAGACCACTGCCCAGAGGCATCCATCCTCACTGATACCCAGCAAACACCCAAGTTCTGCACAACCCACTAGTCTCAGCCCAGACTAAGGAAACCCCAATCACAACAGAAAAATACCGAGAATACAAAAGGAATTAGGATTTTTTGGGTGGTTCCCTTCGGTACCACCGAGAGAGAGGGAGAAGAATGCAGGCCTGAAATACCCACTCGTCACACCCCTGGTCTGTTCAGGCAGCTCTCCTCTGATCTCCTGCCTCATTAAATTCTTTCACATACATTATCTCATTCAACCTACGGGTACAGATCATTCTACCCATTCCTACAAGATGAGTAAAGTGAGGTTCAGCAAGCTCAGAGCCAAGCTCTGAAGCCAGGGCCTCTGCCTAAGTCCAGTAGCCTTTCCAACACCACTCACCGGCTTACTGTGAAAACCTTCTTAGAGGTTTGCTCTTTAGTGATTTTTGCTCTACATGCATTTTCCCACTTCAGCATCAGCCAAGAATTGGAGGGGTGGGGGGAGGGCAGCAGGGGGATGGGAGGTAGCTGGACTACAAGGACGTGACCCTAACAGGAGCTGTGATTTGAACTGAGTACAAATTGGTTCTCTGCTATCTTTGGAGCCACTGCATTTGCAATTCAGGACCCGATGCCCATGTACTGGGCCAAACACTGCCACAGTTTTCTGATCAAATCTCCTTCCCAGGAAGATACCTCTTAAAAATTCTCTGTAACCACTCAGGCAATCTAAGCTCCTCTAAAAGACCCATATTGCTGAACAAGTTCACAGAGGACTCCAACCCTAATCAGGAAGAAAAAAAGCCACACGCACCATGATATCTGCGGGGCCAGGTGGTAAGACAGATTCACAAAAGCCTGTGTGGAACCAAAAGGAAACATGAAGGTACTCAGACACCACTCAGTGCCTCCCTCACCCACATCCTTGCTAAGAGAATCTGCCCCCAGTCACAGCCCCTGATTCCTCTTTCCCTCATGACTGATATCCAGCCATTGCACATAAATACATGCACACTGGAGGTTAAAATATTAAACTCCTTCTGTACCCACTGGTAAATTACCTCCCTGAATGCCCCTCAGAAATTCCATCTAAAACAATAAGCAAATGTGTCATCTCACGCAATGGAAGTCCATAGGTGCGGAGGTCTTAGGACTTGTTGATTCAGCTGCTCCACAAGCACCCAGGTTCTTGTCCCTCTCCTCTGCCATCTACGGTGCTAAGGCTTTCTTGTTTCAGTCTAAGAGGAGAGAGACAGAACCTCTCCCCAAATCATGGACTATAATTTCTTCCCGTTAACGGTTTATTTGGACCAACCTGAGTCACATGACTACCCCTGGACCAGTAACAGTCACCAGGGAAATGCCTCCAGGGACATTTGGCAATTAATAGTCATCACACTATCAGTCTGGAAACATTAATAGTCATCTCACTGGGTATGGGATGCTACTGGCATCTAGTGGGTAGAGGCCAGGCATGTTAATAAACATCCTATAGTGCACAGGACAGTCCCCACAACAAGGAATTGCCTGGTCCAAAATGTCAACAGTGCTGAGACTGGGAAACCCTGGCTTAGATTAATCTAGATCAGGGTTAGCCAACTATAACCCATGTGCCACGTTTGACCCACTGCCTAATTTTGTAAAGTTTCATTGGGACACAGACATACTCATTGAGTTCCATATTGTCTACAACAGAGAGTTGTCACACGGCTAGTGGTGACAGAGGTCACATGCCCCCCACCCCCCCAAAGCTTAAAATATTTTCTCTCTGGCCTTTTTCTGAAAAAGCTTGCTGATCCTTGATCTGGAGCTGCGGATGGGAGAATATGTAAACAAAATTAGGGTTCTGTTAGGAAGGAGAAGAACTGATATTGGGAAGTGATAAACAGTAATGACTATCAAGATAAAAGTCTGTTTATGGAGGTCACACCGTAGGGCACAGCTCTCAGCAGGAATTTTCCCAACGAAAATTTATTTCCACATAAAGGACTTCTTACAAAAACTAGGGCCTTAGACCTTACGCACATTTTAAGTTGGTGGGAGGTGTGAACCCTCCAACTTGCACCCGCCCCCCCCCAAAAAAATCCAGATTTTCCCCATTCAACTCCTACCACAGAGACAGAAGTGATCATCAGAGATCGGTGAGTTCCAAGCCCACAAAGATCTCAGAGTCAGGCCTGGTGTGAGCTCTGGGGCAGGCCACAGTCACCCCGAAATCAAGGGAGGGGCACACAGCGACGCTTTAGAACACTCCTGGGGGAGGGAGTTACCCAGCAGAGAGGCCCATGGGACAGACGAGAGAAGCACTCCAGAAACATGGCTGCCCAACAGCAGTCTTGTCCCATAATGCCCAGGGCCTATCAGTAAGTCCTCTTCCCTCTACTAGTTTAAGTGGGGTTTTCTCCCTTGGACCAAAGGATCCCTGAGGAGGACAAGGCCTCCTGAGTCACTGAACACCCTTTCCAGGACCCTCCCCTCATTGTCTCAGGGGCAGGGTAAATGTTCACTCCCTGGGTAGACTGACTCCTCCTCTCTCCTTCCATCCCGGTCATCCAGGGAGATTTCCGACCCATTTGGCAGGAAATTAGGCAGGCCCAGAGGCCTGACAGAACCTTCAAGACTTAAAAACTAAGAAACCCAGGAGGGAGACTGGTACCTGACTTTTCAGAGTTATTTTAAAGATTTCTTTTAATGGCAAGTATAAATGGTTACTGGACTTGTCAGACTTGAATCAATATCACCTCCTAAAAAGGACTAAGAAGGAAAAAAAAAATACACCTTTTTAAGTGGGAAAAAAAAAAAATCCATGGCCATTTCTTTTCGACCTGGGATAATAATGTGACTCCGATCTTCCCACTCGTTCAGGCCGGTCTTTAAGTTATCAGAAACCCCCCACTAAACACCCTGTTCCTATTTCTTCCCTATTTCATATTTTAATTGAATGAGAACCCTCATATCCTGGCCAATATTCATTACCCATCTGTTGCTTCTCCGGTTTTTTTCTAGGAGCGCCTGGGGCAACACTCGGAACAAAATCTCCTCTCTCTGACTTCCTCTGGAAGAGATTCTCTTTCCTGAAGCCAGAATCCTTTGCCTCCTGGAAGCAAATCTCTCCTGGAGGAGTCCCCCGGGGGCCACCATCTGGGTTTCCCGGCTGCCCTCTCACTTCAGCAAGCGTGTTGCCACCATTGGCTCCAGCCCACCCTCCTCAGCCTGAGGCTTTGGGAAAGGGGTCCCTCCCCTGGAACCACAGCCAAGGCAAGATCAAACAAATGACGATTCTGAGTTATACAAACTGACTTCTTTCAGCAACATCACCGTGAAGACAAACACCTCATGTAAACATATTCAGCACACACACCCCGACTAAGTGCTGAATTCTACAGAGATGAGGAAAATAGAATCCAAAGCCCCCAAGAAGCCAGTCTTGAATAACACTGTCCAGTAAAAAAGTAGGCACAAAAGGCACATTTGTAATCTGGGAGTTTCTAGTAACCACATTAAAATAAGTACAAAGAGGGACCTCCCTGGTGGTGCAGTGGTTAAGAATCCGCCTGCAGGGACACGGGTTCGATCCCTGGTCTGGGAAGATCCCACATGCCGCGGAGCGGCTAAGCCCGTGTGCCACAACTACTGAGCCCACGCACCACAACTACTGAAGCCCGTGTGCTCTAGAGCCCGCGCACCCCGCAACGAAGAGTAGCCCCCGCTCGGTGCAACTAGAGAAAGCCTGCACGCTGCAATGAAGACCCAACACAGCCAAAAATAAATTAAAAATTTTTTTTTAAAAGTACAAATAAACAGGTACTTCCAGGCACTTCACATACATTATTTTCTAATTTAATCCTCACAACAAGCATATGAACCAAGACCTTTTATTCCCTCACTTTGGAGATGGTAACACTGAGGACCAGAGAGGGTGAAACTGCTCAGGATCTGACACTGAGTGGCAGTAGGGGAATTAAAGCAGACAATTTAGATGCAAAGTCTATGCTCTTGGCATACTTGATTATTGTAGAGAAGCTGCTATTTAGAAAGCTCAAGTAGGTGGGTCCCTTCCAAAACAAGAAGGCTGTTTTCTTTCATCCTTTAATCTACTTCTGGCTTATAAATTTAGATTCTGAAAAATCTAGGATTTTTTCTGTGGCAAACATGTCAAGCCAAGACATTAAACTCAGACCTAACCAAATATGCTTTTGTCAATGCTGCAAACTGGCTCTCAGTTTGTTTGGCCCTTGTTTATCTGCAAAATATTTTCCTTCCTACCTCGTATCTGTTGCTGCCATCTAGCACAGGCACAGGGAGGCTAACTAGCTATGGGTCGGTCACACAGCTCATGACAGGTCAGAATTAGAACCCCTTCTTGGGGTTCCTAATCCACACTGGGTCCCAAGGAAACTCCTCTTGGATCTAAACAACCTCCCAGAGAAACAGCCTTTCCCCAGAGACACAAAGGATTAAAATAGAACATCTCAGGCATTCATTTATTGTGCACCTATTATATGCCCAGCACTGGGCTGCACTGGGCTAGGTGCTGGGGTTAAAGAGAAAAACGACAAGATGCCCACTCTCAGAGAACTCACATTGTCTCAGAGGCAGCAGACAGAGTGGACAAGTCCACTGCAGTACCATGTGATGAGAACCACGAAAGGAAAACTGTGGGAACCCTGGGGCAAAGCACTTAACCCTGCCAGGTGGGTACCAGGGGATGGGGAAGTAGTGGTCACGGAAAACTCCCTGGAGGAGGTAATGACTGAACTGAGTCTTGAAGAATGAGAGTGAAAAAGTAGGAGACACAAGGCCAGGAAGAAATGAGGCTGGAGAGATAGGCAGGGTCAGATCATGAAAGGCCTTGAGTACCCAAGTAAGGAGTTTGGACATTTCCTTGAACACAATGAGGGATTGTGCCTCAGTTTCCACATCTAAAATGAGGGAAATAATCCCAACCACCTCATAGGGTTTTTGTGAGACTAAACCACAATTATCATTGAAAGTTTTTAGAGAGACTGATAATATGATAATGTTAATTACTGTTAATATGACAACTACCATTAATTAAACATCTATTCCTTAAAACACTAATAGCAGAACTACCATATGACCCACCAATCCCACTCCTGGGCATATACCCGGAGAAAACCATAATTCAAAAAGATGCATGCACCCCAATGCTCATTGTAGCACTATTTACAATAGCCAGGATATGGAAGCAACCTAAATGTCCATCAAAAGAAGAATGGATACAGAAGATGCAGTACATATATACAAAGCGATATTACTCAGCCGTAAAAAGGAACGAAATTGTACAGTTTGCAGAGACGTGGACAGACCTAGAGGCTGTCATACAGAGTGAAGTAAATCAGAAGGAGAAAAACAAATATAGTATAATATCGCTTATATGTGGTATCTAGAAAAATGATACAGATGAACTTATTTGCAAAGCAGAAATAGAAGCACAGACGTAGAGAACAGACGTATGGATATGGGGGTGGGGGGGGAAGGGGGGTGGGATGAATTGAGAGATTGGGATTGACATATATACACTACTGTGTACAAAATAGATAACTAATGAGAACCTACTGTATAGCACAGGGATCTCTCCCCAGTGCTCTGTGGTGACCTAAATGGGAAGGAAATCCAAAAAAGAGGGGATATATGTATACGTATAGCTGATTCACTCTGCTGTACAGCAGAAACTAACACAACATTGTAAAGCAACTATACTCCCATAAAAATTAATTAAAAGAAAATTTAAAAATAAACATCTATATGTGCTAGACATGGTGCTAAGCACTTAGTGGACATCACCATTTTTCTTCTAAACATTTGTCATTATCTGAAATTGCATCACGTAACTGTTGGATTGTGCAATTACTGCCTGCTTCTCCCACTAGAAGAAAGCTCCCCAAGGGCAGGACCTGCTTGTCTTGTTTGCTGCTGCATCTCCAGTGCCTACAATGGAGACTGACACATGAAGCAGGAGCTCAATAAATCATGGTTGGATGAATAAATGATGATCTCATTTACAATAATCCAGAGAAATAAATATTATTTCCTTGCTTTTACAGATGAGGAAACTGAAGTGTAGAAAGATCATTCAGGCTGCAATGTGGACAAAAGATGCAAGATGAGAAAGGCTGGAGGCAAGGAGACCAGTGAGGGGGCTATTTCAGACATGCAGGGAAGAAAACTGGGATGGAGAAAAGTTACTAGATTGAAGAGATATTAAGAAGGTGGGTGAATGGATGGATGGGTGGGTAGATGGATGAGTAAATGTGTGGATGGGTGAATATGTGGGTGAATAGATGGGTGAGTGAATGGATAGGTGGGTGAACTGATGGATGGGTAGATGGATACATGGGTGGGTTGATTACTGATGAGTGGATAAATAGATCTTCAGAAGGCCCTAAATGCCCTTGCATGAAGCATTTTATACATAGAATAAAATTTTTTACCAGAAGTAACCAGAATGGATATCAAAATATTGTCCAGATGATGAAGACAAGTCTTTAACATCATCATATTCAGGGAATATAACAATCCTCTCCTATATGTCTTCATACCAATTTTGTCCAAGACTCATGTGCTCAGTTACTCTTCCCATTACTCCCCCAAGACAAATAAGGCATAAATCAGCCCTTCAGCTGTCATTCCTTCAGCTGATTCCCAAATCCAGAGTGCTGAGGCTTCAAATTATTGTGTATATAACTTGGTTAAGCAGTACCTGGGTCCAGCTAGGATGATCTTATTGTCAGGGAGACAGAGTCAGCCTGACCTGCAAAAGCTCCTGCTGATGCTCTTGCTATTCCAGGGAGAGTGTTGAAGCCAACTCAGAATGGCTTTCAAAGATGAGTTGTGTCCAGTCAAGTTCGAATAGACATCCAGCCATAAAAACCCCCAGTTGTGTCATTCTCCCTTATTAAAGGCAACACGTAGAAAGGAGTCTGATCTGTTCTTTTTCTTCAGCCCCTTCTTCCCACCCTTTCCCTGTGTCTTGAAAACACATACACACACACACACTCACTGCCAAATTCAGGGCTAGAGTACGTGAAATACATTAAGACAATTTAAAGGAAAGCCCCACCTCAAAACAGTATCTTCCCAATCTTTCCTTGAAATTCTCCCATGAGCAATACATTCTTTTGTAATCAGCATTACCCTCTTGTGACCTGATGATCTCGTTTTAAATGATACTCAAGTATTCCACAGGCTAGACCAGCAGGAGTCAATAGGTCCCTATGGGAACTTCCCCTACCTAGCCTGTCAATTTAGTTTGCTACAGCTGCTATTACAAAGTACCACAGACTGGGTGGCTTAACCAAAAGAAATTTTTCTCACAGTTCTGGAGGCTGGAAGTCCAAATTCAAGGTCTTCTCTCTATACCTGTCTGTGTACTAATCTCTTCTTAAAAATAGAGAAACAACAGTCACATTGGATGAGGGCCCACCTTAATGACCTCATTTAACCTCAATTACCTCCAAAAGATGCTATCTCAAGTACAGTCACATTCTGAGTTACTGGGGTTAGGACTTCAACGTATGGATTTGGGAGGAGACACAATTCAGCCCATAACACCCTGGAACACTGAGTGGTCCAGGAAAGCATCTTTTCCAATACC
Source organism: Leucopleurus acutus (assembly GCF_964270905.1). Lineage (NCBI taxonomy): Eukaryota > Metazoa > Chordata > Mammalia > Artiodactyla > Delphinidae > Leucopleurus > Leucopleurus acutus. Next base: position 79,549,340 of record NC_139155.1, on the reverse strand, counting down.
CACATCAAAGAAGTCTCGTCTCCAATGGGACAGTTCTTAAGTATATCCACTTGTACATGAATGTTCATAGCAGCATTATGTATAAAAGCCAAAATGTGGGAACAACCCAAGTGTCCGTTAATGAATGAATAAACAAATGTAGTAGAAGCATGCAATGGAATATGATTCAGCCCTAAAAATGAATACAGTACTGATACAGGCTACAACATAGATGAACCTCAAAACATTATCCCAAGGGAAAGAAACCAGACAAAAGACCACATAGGGGGCTTCCCTGGTGGCGCAGTGGTTGAGAGTCCGCCTGCCAATGCAGGGGATGCGGGTTCGTGCCCCGTTCGGGAGGATCCTGCATGCTGCGGAGCAGCTGGGCCCATGGGCTGTGGCCACTGAGACTGCGCGTCTGGGGCCTGTGCTCCGCGGCGGGAGAGGCCACAGCAGTGAGAGGCTCGCGTACCGCAAAAAAAAAAAAAAAAAAGACCACAGAGTGTATGATTCCATTTATATGAAATGTCCAGAATAGGCAACTCCACAGAGACAGAAAGTGGATTAGGAAGGTTGAAAAAGACATTAAAACAAACCTGGGTGTATGATTGAAGTGGGTGCACATGGAAAAAGGTCTTCAAGGATATGTTGAGGTTACCAGCAGCAAGTACCTTTAGGGAGTGGAAGGGGAAGCAGCTAGGATTTCTTCACTGTTTACCCTGATACCCTTTTCTAACTTTAGAATATTTTAAGTACATTTTTAAACAAAAGCCCTCCAGCAAATTGGTGACGGGTATTACAAATTTTAAAACTGTGCTTGAGACAAATTCATAGAGATGTTTGTGCATGTGGATGCTTGACTTATTATTTATAATATGGGAAATTTTCAAACCACCAATGTCCAATAACAGGGCACTGGTTAAATTAATTACACTATGTACATATACAGGAACACTATGGAGTCATTAAAACTCCTGTTTTTCAAAACCATTTAATGCACAGAAACTGTCTGTGATGCACTGCTGAAGTTGGGGGGGGGGGGGAGAAGAACACGACTAATTCTAAAGAGTACTGTATGTAAGGTCCAAAATTTTGTTTAAAATACCTGTGTGTATGCATATGCATTATATACAACCAGTACATCCACACGCATAGAAAAAGGTCAGAAAAAAATGTTAAAGAGGTCACCTCTGAGCTACAAAATTATGGGTAATTTTTATTCTTATTCCTTCAATCACTTCATAATTATTGTGTACCTACCAAGTGTTTCCTGTATTTCCGTTTTTATGAATATGTTTTATTTCTGTAAATAGAAAAGAACAATAAATGTTCATTTTAAAGGGATAAAAAACATCTCTGGAAACAAAACAGACTACCACCTTCCTCTCACTCCCCTAAATCTGAACTGTTGTTTGCACTTAACCTGAGCATGTGAAACCTGACCACTATAGGAGCCTTAAAGGAATGGGGACCAAGTGGGGAACTAAGCTTTGCTTCTGCTCAGGGACAAAACCATCACCCATGCAACCACTCACCATCATCCCATGTGGCCACCTTCCAAAGGTACAAAACCCACTCACTTCTCTCCTTTCCTACCTAGTGCTCCCCTTTTCTACACATCTTTGAATTGCCCACACTAATACTCGCAATCATGTCCTTAGGTTGGACATCTGTAGTTTTTGCCAACCTGCATCCATTCACTCTTCTCCTAGCAAAGGATCCTGAATTATCTCTGAGGAATACCATCTTTGTGTTCTCATCCAATGTGTTACAGGTGGGGTTCCACCCCTAGCCCAGGGTCAGAACATACCACCCAGGTCCAATTCAATGAGCACATTAAACATTAAATCCCTCTGGTCAAAATGACTGGCTCAGGGATAATCATGTGAGCCCATGAGATTCAGTGAGGCTTTTGCTGGGTATGCTGGGATGAAGACTGTCCTACTTTTCCTGTTGTGTGTAGACATGAAACAAAAGTACATACTCCTGGGAACTGCTGGCAGTCACTGTAAGACCATAAAGGGAATACTAGTCTGTGAATGGGATCGACTCAAAGAAAGCAGAACACAGAGATGGAGAGAGAGAGAACGATGCACCTGGATCCAGCCATACGCTGACCTTTTAGTTACTTCAGCCAATAAAGTCCCTCCTTTGCTTAAGCCAGTCAGAGTCGTGTTGCTTCAATGACTCCCAACCAAACACCACCAGCTGACATACCTGCCTTCCTTTGACTGACTGGGCAAAGGGCGTCTTGCAGTCACCTGCACTGGAAGATGTCTTAAACAGAAACCCAGACTTGGGTTTGAATCCTTCCTCTACTACTTATTAGCTATGTGACCTTGAGCCGGTCACTTACTCTTTCTCCTTCCTTATCTGTAAAAGAATAGTAACACCTAATTCACAGCCTTGTTGTGAGAATCAAATGTTAAGGATTTTGATTTTTAAGAACAATGGGAAGTCTTTCACAGACATTAATGAGGAGAGTTCTTCAATCTGTCTTGAAAAAAATCACTTTGTTGTATAGAGAACAGATGGGAGGAGGGCAAGAGTGAAAGCAGAGAGATCTGTTAGGAAGGGGCTTTAGAAGTCCAGGCAGATGACGGTGGTTTGAACCAGGACAACATTTACCCACTGTCAACTATAATACCAAATGACAGTTGTCAAAATGGCAATCACCAAGTTTACCAAAATTCCCATACCATCTCTGACCTTTTGCCATGTTATTTTCACATAAGTGAATTTTGTGCTTCAGTAAATTCTGCCACACCTTAAGCAATAATATGACATCTCGAGGTTGATTTACAAGAGATATAGACACACTATATTACATAACATATATGTTGGGGAAACACTGATCAAAACTGCCTGCCCTGGCCAGACCCAATAGTAACCACTGGCATGAGTTATCTTACAACAGGAGGTCCTGGTAAGGAATGCGGAACCGACAAGCTACCACCAAACGGAAGAATTCGCGAAAGGTCAAAAGGAGAGAGGAGACGCCAGCCCATATGTCCTGCCAACCTCCCAGAATCCTTCTTGCTAGAATCCATCTTGGCTGAGTGATGCGCGCGCCACCAGGAAGGACCCTGAGTCAGAATGATCGGCCAGAGACAACCCGGAAACTAACCCCATTACCGTAAAACCCGAGACTGCAAGCCACATGGCAGAGCAGTTCTCCTGGGTTCCCTTACCCTGCTGCTCTCCAGCCGGGCGCCCCTTCCCAATAAAGTCTCCTGCTTTGTCAGCACGTGTGTCTCCTCGGATAATTCATTTCCGAGTGTTAGAAAGAGCCCACTCTCGGGACCTGGAAGGGGTCCCCCTTCCTGCAACATGTATATGATAAATTACATGTCATATATATGAGAAACTACATACCATATATATTATATATTATATACATATTACATGTTGTAATATTTCTAATCTACATTAAGATAAGTACATAACTATTAATTTTTTTTAATGTTTATGTACACATCACCGAAAATCAACTCAAATACGACCATTAGGAGACAATAAACCACCCAAAAGGATTGTGGGAGGTACAGGGGACAGAAAGAACTATTTCTTCTGGTTATTCAGAGAAAAAGTGCTAGTTAGCAGCAAGTAAGGTAATTTAAAAAGGCTAGTAGAGAAGTCTTACCTGTAGATGGACCTTACTTTAAGAGTGAACCCAATTAAAAAAAAAAAAAGAAAACTCAGCTGAGCAGAGAAATGGAAGGACGATTATTTGAACCACAATTCCTTCCAGCGACATTTTAGACTGAGAGCTCCCCTACTGAATTAGTGCCTAGTACAATCATTAACTACTTGACAGAAAACCTGGGAGCAGCTGGGGAGGAAGGAGGGGGTAGACAGAAATCTTAAAGCCGAGCCCTGGCCCGTTTAAGATCAATTTGAAATGAAGATTTCAGAACGTCTGAAAGTATAATTTAAGTGAATGGGCTAAGTAGGCTTCTGCGAATAACCCTTCCACTTAGACAATGTTCCTCAAGAACACCCTACTCTGCAGTCATTAAAAAGTGTGTTTTAGGAGAATATTTAACGACATTGGAAACATCTCAAAAGCAGGTGGCAAATCAGCATGTACAGCATGATTCCAATTTCAGATTTTAAAAAGAAATTCTATACATGGGTTTAAAAAAAAAGACAAGGAGCCCACATTAAAATGTGAACAGTTATATTTAGATGGTGGGTTAGACGGATGATATACATTTTCTCCTTTATTCGTGTCAGAATTTACACAAGTCTCTGATAATTTTTTAAGCAGAGAAGGATAATTAAAGGATTTTTTTAATATGAATTCATTGATGGTCTATTGTAAACTGTACCAATTTCTTATTGACTAAAAACATAAAATAGGAAAACTCTTACTAGAAGAGCCAAATCTGATATTTCAAATATGATGGTATAATGATAGTTAACACTTGTAACCACTTAATACATGTGAGGCATGGAGCTCAGCACCTTATATAATCATGTCATTGACAATGATTCCTCACAACCTCTCTATGAGATGGGTATTTTTATGCACACACACCCCTCAATTTTCCAAACGGAAGAAACTGGGGCTCACAGCAAAGACATAACCTGTTCAAGGTCACTAGCTGGCAGGTGACAGAGAATCCAGGTCTCCTTATTTCTAATTCAGGGCTCTTTCTCCTCCACAGCATTGGGTTTCTACAGATGCCCTAGTTTATGAGCTGAAAATATCCCATAATTACCCCATAAATAAGCCATAGAACTTATTTCTTCCTTGCATTTAACTTATTATGTAGCATTTAAAGGACACGTTACACTGAGCAAGAACCATCAATCTTTCACATAATGCTCCGGTTAATAACTTGGTAATTATAATCCACAGTCACAAAGCTGAATATGCTTGTTGCTTCCATGGTGCCAGATCACCCTTTAAAGAAGAGAACTCATCAATTATCTCCGACCTGCTCGCTTGGTGAATTTACACCCTCCCAGAGCACCAGCACTTACCATGGTGGTCGGAGAGTTCAATAGTAATTGCAGGGTTTCCCTGGCGGCACAGTGGTTGAGAGTCCGCCTGCTGATGCAGGGGACACGGGTTCATGCCCCGGTCTGGGAAGATCCCACATGTCACGGAGCGGCAGGGCCCGTGAGCCATGGCCACTGAGCCTGCGCATCCGGAACCTGTGCTCCGCAACAGGAGAAGCCACAACAGTGAGAGGCCCGCGTACCAAAAAAAAAAAAAAAGAGTAATTACAGAGTCCCTAAACCTAAGGATTTAAAAAGCTGTGTGTCCATAATCCCCTTTAACATGGTATCAGAATATCATCTGGCCATTCGTCAACATTAATAGAACTCCTATTGGAAAGCATTCACTCTGTGTATTCCAAGACCTGAGCTAACCACTTTGCGTACAGAAGGAATAGTAGAATAAAATGTTTATCAATCTTATCAGACCCAACATCTCTTTGTATCAGTCAGTTTCTGGTGCATAACAATCTCAAAATCTCAATGACTTACAAGGAAAAAAAACTTACAGTAAGTCCCCTGCACACAAACGAGTTCCGTTCTGAGAGTGCGTTCATAAGTCAAATTTGTTCATAAGTCCAACAAAGTTAGCCTAGCTACCCAACTAACACAGTCAGCTATATAGTACTGTACTGTAATAGGTTATAATACTTTTCACACAAATAATACATAAAAAACAAACACAAAAAATAGGACATTTTAAATTTTATAGTACAGTACCTTGAAAAGTACAGTAGTGCAGTACAACAGCTGGCATACAGGGGCAGGCATCAAGTGAACAGGCAAGAAGAAGTTACTGACTGGAGGAGGGAGAGGCGGTAGGAGATGGTAGAGCTGAAGGATCGTCAGCAATAGGAGATGGAAGGCAAGCTGCAATTTCACTCACACATCCTGGGCTTGAAATAAAGATACTGTACTACTGTACTCTATACAGTACTGTAAAGTATACAAAAGCACAACCACTTGTAGAGGATGCACTCATGTGACAACGTACGCCAGACACGTCAACTAACTTATGCGACTGGACATGTGAACACACGTTCACATCTTTGAAAGTTCACAACTTGAAGGTTCATAGGTAGGGGACTTACTGTATGTTTTTTACTCATGAGTCTGTGGTTGGCTGTGGTTCTGCTGAGCTCATCTGGGACCCCATGAGCTTGGCTCCAGGTTAGGCTCAGATCTGTTCCAAGGGTCTCTCCATTCTCCACAGAGCAGTGGACACCCATTTTCTCACAGCAAATGTCAAAAGAACAAGAAGATGAGTGAAAACACATGATGCCTTTTGAGCACGGGGCTCAAGACTGGCATACTTCCATTTCTGTCGAGGCATCATTGGCCAAAGCAAATTTCATGGCTAAGACCCAAATCAATGAAGCACATAAATACGCTCCACCCACTCTACTGAGAAGTACTACAAAGTCACATGGCAAAATGTGTTGATGTGTAATTCCATTATGGGAGAGAAGGAACAACTGGGAGCAATGATCCATTCTACCCACCCTTTTATAACAAATATATTGTAATGTGCCCTTTATACTATCACAGAATGAAATTCAGAGATAGTATAACCTACATAAATGTATCATTTTCAAAAATCAATTACATATGTAAATGCTAGAAGACATAGTGAGGTAGTCTGATGATGGCATATAAATAAAGAGCCGCTGTGGGCATAACAGATGAAATACAAGCTGATTCAGGGGTGTGGTGCTGGCTCCTCGAATACCTTGAATGACGTTTCCATGGGTGATGTGATTTTTTTTGGAAATGGTATACAACTATGGATAACATTTTGAGCAAAATAAACTGCAACCATCCCTTGATGCATACTGTAGAAAAATCAGAACATGCTAAAACTATGCAAAATATACTCTATATGTAAAACAAGCTCAGATGACAATAAATGAGTTTTTCACCTACACGAGGGTCTCGCAGGGTACTGGCAGGTCAAGCAGGACACAGGAAAGATCTTCCCCACACATCGCTAAATGTCTAGCTCGCCTGGTCCTCTAAAGCAAATCATACCAAAGTCATGATTTTGTAACTCCCCATCACCATAACTACCAAAATCGTCCCCACAAATTTCTGAAAAGAGCCCTAGGGGGCAGTATTGACCCAGTGAGAACCACTGGTGTTGCATTAGAGTGAAATCTTTGAAGTTCTACAGCCTGATTCTGAATCAAAGCTCTGCCTCGTACTTACTAGCTGTGTAACTTTGGACAGGTTACTGAATTACTCTGAGTCTGCCTTACTCATAATGTTGCTTTAAGGATTAAATGGGAGCATGCAAATGGCAAAGCATTTGGCACAAAGCTTACACACATGAAGCACTCAATAAATGTCAGAGCTTAATGTTCTACCATTCAGTTAACTTATTCCCATTTCACAGATGAGGAAGCTGGGGCTTGAATGAGATGTCTTTGGACATCGTTCCTCCTCCTCTCCCTGATGTCTTCTAGTCTAAAGGTGGGTAATTGCTGATGTTCTCCTGAGGATCACTTTCAGAAGAAAGGTGAGACTGGAAAGGTTGTGGGATTGACAGGTGAGTCCATGAGTGGAGGGGACCTGGATTCAAATTCTAGGCTAGGATATGTAGTGGTTTTACTCTGAAAAACAGCATTTCCCAGGAGTTCCCTGGCTGTCCAGTGGTTAGGACTCTGTGCTTTCACTGCCGTGGGCCTGGGTTCAATCCCTGGTCGGGGAATTGAGATCCTGCAAGCCATGCAGTGTGGCCAAAAGAAAAAAAAAATTTTTTTTTTAAATACATATATATGGAATTAAAAAAAGCACTTCCTTTCACATCTGCATCAGTGTTACCACTTGGCACACTTAAGAATGCTGGCAGCACAGAATCGTCCAACAGTGGTCCAGAGGAGGACATGGTCTTCAGTGGTAACGTCAGGAGAGGTTAGAGAGGCAGAATCCAAGACAGGCTCTGGAACCAGATGCCAGGGTGCAAATCCCAGCTCTACCACTTACCATTCATGCATCCATTCGACCTTGGGTAAAAACTCCGCTGTGCCTCAATTTCTTCATCTGTAGAACACTAGTACATACCTCACGGGGTTGTTGTGAAGGTTAAATGAGTTAATACACGTAGAGCATGTAGAACAGTGTTGGCATATGATAATCTCTATATAATTGCGCATCATTGCACAACTGGTGTCCACCCACAGGTTCAGTGCAGTCATACAGAGCCTGACCCATGGTGGGTGATAAAAAGTGGTGAAAAGAGACGAGTGGATGGAGAAGGGTAGGAAATAACTGTGAACTTTGGAAACATGTAATATTCACTGTCTGATTTGGGCATCTGGAAAGCTACAGTGGAGTATTTACACTTATTGCTATGCTCTCAACCACTAGACTGGATGGTCTTTCAAAAATGCAGAACAAAACTGAGGTGTGTCAAGTTGTGTTCACAGCAGTTAACATTCTAAATGAACTAAAGCCATCAGCATCAATTTATACAGACTTGTCCTAACAAGTAAGGAGGTTTTTTTTTAACCTCTACTTGTCAACATTCACAAAGGAGAATGAAGGAGGACGCATTGGTGAGAAAAAGAATGGGACAACAGAAGGAAGGAAAGCAGAGAGAAGCAGGGTGCCTAGTACAGTCCTGATGCATAGTAGGGTCTCGATCATTACTTGTTGAATGAGTGGATAACTGGATGGAGGGATGGAGGGAAGGATGGATGGATGGATGCCTAATCTCCCTTTCTGCCCCCATTTCAACTTTCAAACAAAGACAAAAGATTTCCAGAGATGAATGATCATCTCTGTTTTTTAAAGCCAACAGCTTCCTTAGGAAGAGACGATGAAAATACCATGTTTTCCAGTGTTGGACAAATCATAAATATCTCAAATTGTAGTGAAGCTCTGCCACTTACTAGTTATGTGACCTGCAGTGAGTCGATATGACTCTCTGAGCATCATTTTTCTCATAAGTGGTCTCTAAGAATCCACACAGTGCAGACATCATATAATATCATGAATGGTTTATGTGCATGAGTGTAGGCTCATATTTATACATTATAACCAGGGCCCAGTTCATTAGTTTTGTTCACGCCAACTCTCTTATCATCATTATTATGCAGCCTGTTATTGTATATTGATGACTCTTTACTTCTACACAGTACTCAAGCATTTATAAAACACTGTGATGTCATAGCTACCACTTATTTAATGCTTATGTGCTCTCTCACAGGTCCTCACAACTCAGTGAGTAGGTACTTCCAATCCTGTATCAGTCATATATTCTCCCCAGTGATGCTGAGTAACAAGCAAGCACAAAAACCCCAGAACATTTAGCAATAAACATTTATGTGGGGTTCAGCCAACCAAGGTGAGGCTCATCTGATTTTGCTGCCTTGCTCACGAGCCTGTGGGAAACTGCAAGTTATCTACACAGCTTTGCTGATTTTGGCTGGACTCACTGACACATCTGGGGGTTGGCTTGATGTTGGCTGATTTAGGATGGCCTCTGCTGGGATGCCTGGGACAACTCAGGCTCCACAACATGGGCCTCTCCTCCTCTAGCAGGCTTGCCTGGAAATTTTCGCATGGCAATTGCACAAACACTTTTGCAGACCTCTGCTTGCATAGCCTCTAACATTGCTTTGGCTAAAGCAAGTCACAAGACCCACACAGATTATTTAAAAGATGGGAGGGACTTCCTCGGTGGTCCAGTGGATAAGACTCAGCACTCCCAATGCAGGAGGTCTGGGTTTGATCCCTGGTCGGGGAACTAGACCCCGCATGCATGCCACAACTAAGAGGTCACATGCCACAACTAAGAGGTCCACATGCCGCAACTAAAAGATCCCGCGTGCCACAAGGAAGATCTCGCGTGCCGCAACTAAGAGCCGGTGCAGCCAAAATAAATTAAAAAATAAACAAAACTAAATAAACAAAAGATGGGAAATACACTCCACCTCTTTCATAGGAGGAATTGCAAAGGCTATTATTGGTTGAACTGTGTCTGCTTAAAATTCATATGTTGAAGTCCTAACTTCAGAATGTGACATTCAGTCCTACCTCAGAATGTGACACTATTTGCAAATAGAGTCTTTACAGAGATAATCAAGTTAAAATGAGGTCTTTATGGTAGGCCCTACTCCAATGTGACTAGCATCCCTATAAGAGGCAGCAATTTAAACACAGACTAGGACACAGGGAAGGAAATGTGGAAAATGCCACCTATGAGCCAAGGAGAGAGGCCTGGAACAGATTCTTCCTCACAGCCCTCAGAAGGACCAACTCTGCCAACACCTTGATCTCAGATTTCTGGCCTCTAGAACTGTAAGACTATAAATTTCTGTTGTTTAAGCCACCCAACCTGTGGTACTTTGTTAAGGCAGTCCTAGCAAACTAATACAAGGGGTAAAGAATGAAGGCAGGGACTTCCGTGGTGGCAAAGTGGTTAAGAATCCGCCTGCCAATGCAGGGGACACAGGTTCGAGCCCTGGTTCGGGAAGATCTCACATGCCGCGGAGCAACTAAGCCCATGCACCACAACTACTAAGCCTGTGCTCTAGAGCCCGCGAGCCACAACTACTGAGCCCATGTGCCACAACTACTTAAGCCCACGTGCCACAACTACTTAAGCCCGTGTGCCTAGAGCCCGTGCTCCGTAACAAGAGAAGCCACTGCAATGAGAAGCCCACACACCATAACAAAGAGTAGCCCCGGCTCGCCACAACTAGAGAAAGCCCGTGTGCAGCAACAAAGACCCAACGCAGCCAAAGATAAAAAATTAATTAATTAATTTAAAAAACAAGAATGAAGGCATTAATGCAATCAATCCTCAATACTTTTTCAGTGGGGACACTGAGGCTCAGAGAGTCTGGTTAATGCCACCCAAGAGGCATCGGAGGTGTGAGTGGAACCCAGGTCTTCTTTGCCAGACATCCTTGCACCTGCCATGGAAACATTTCAGTTCCCAATACTTTGTCTTTTCCTAGGTGGCGTCCAACAGGGAGGCACCAGCACATGCAGGACACTGTTCATGCCCAACTAGGCAAGGCTGTGCATGTTGCTTCAAAGCTTCTGTTTTAATGATGTAGTAATTGTTTTTATGGCTTTCCAATGAAGTGTGCAGAGCTCTGATAGCCATCACTGGTTTCTTGAGGGCCTTTATTTGACCTGAGACTGTACAGAGCTTCTGATAGATACAAAAAGGCGTGTGAGGCAAAGAGGAGAAAATTCTGGTCAAATATTTTTCAAAATATTTTTTGGCTAGTCACTCTACACATTTGAGCCACCAACTACATCTGCATTGAACATACTCAATTATTTGGGATAACTTTGAAGCCACTGGAATGATTTCTTTGGACAGAATAAAATGAAAGGAAAAGAACTGGGTCATTAATTCACATTATCAGTCAGCGTTCTTGAGACAAAAAGAACCAATAGGAGAGAGAGAAAGAGAGAAAGAAAGAAAAAGAAAGGAAGGAAGGGGGGAGAGAGGGAGAGGGGGAGAGAGAGAGAGAGAGAGGGAGGGAGGGAGGGAGGGAGGAAGGAAGGAAGGGAGAAAGAAAAAGAAAGAGAGAAAGATTTATTATAGTTATTGGCTCATATGATTATGGGGGCAGAGAAGTCTGCCATCTGCAAGCTGAAGACCCAGGAAAGCCAGTGGTGTAGTTCAAAGGCCCCAGAGCCAGAGAGCTGATGTATAGATTCTAGTCCAGGTGCACAGGCCTGAGATCTAGGAGTGCCAAGGGCAGGAGAAGATCAATGTCCCAGCTCCAATAGTCAGATAGGGTTAATTCAACCTTCCTCCACCGGTTTATTCTATTCAAGCCCTCCGTGGATTGGATGAGGCCCACCATGCTGGGGAGGGCCACCTGCTTTACCTAGCTCACCAATTCGAAAGCTAATCTCTTCCAGAAGCACCCCGACAGACATAACCAGATAAAATATTTAGCCAGCAATTTGGACATCCCATGGCCCGGTCAAGTTGACACGTAAAACTAATATTTACTGGATACCTACTACGCGCCATGCACTGTTATGGCTCTTAGGATACAGACATGAGTGAGGTACAATCCACACACACAAGAAGCTTCACTACCTCATTCACTGTTCACTCATCAAATTCTAATTATGAGCATCTACTGAGATGAACAAGACACACATGGTCCCTGCTCTCGTGGGGTCTACAGGTGAGCTGGTGAAACAGGTATTGGATAACTGATGGCATAATTAAGCAATGACAATTGTGATGAGCGCTGCAAAGGAGAAGCTGAACTTGTTAATGACTGTGTGACAGGAAGACCTGATCTATTTATTTTGGGGGGAGGGGAGGGAGGGTGGAGGGATGGATGAGGAAAGACTATCATTAGGAAATGAGGTTTGAGCTGAGATTTTTTTTTTTTTTTTTTTTTTTTTTTTGCCATGCTGAGCAGCGAAAGCACAGAGTCCTAGCCACTGGACTGGCAGGGAATTCCCTTGAGCTGAGCTGAGTAGGGATTAGCCAAACAAAGATAGTGGAAACTTCCTCCTGAGAAGGAGAAAAGAAGCTGCCCAGACACCCAGGAGCTGGGCTGGTACTTACTGTCAGCTTGGCCTTGGTGTTGCTATGAGCCGTCCTGCTGGCACTCACGGCTAGGGCTTGGCGTTCTCCTGTTGAAGATAAACAATTGCACAGAACATCAATATCAGACAAGGCCACTCTGAGTCCACAGGGGAGCAAGACAATGGAACACAGACCAAACATGAACACCGTCCAAACCACAAAAATGACCAAAATTCCCCTTCCCTGTCTAATATGAGGGGCTGCTGCTTCTTTACCAATTTCCCACATGAGCTGAATCAGCCTTTTCTCCCTTTGAATAAGATTTATTAAGATGCCCAGTCATAGAATTTCTCCCACTTCCTGCCAGTATCCAGTCCAGAGCAAAGTCCCAGTTCTTTAACCCTCCCCAAATCACCCAACCTAAGTCCAAATCCCATACTAAGTCCTTTTTAAAACCTTCTTACTGAGATACCCCACAGCTCCCATAGTGCCTTTCCCCCCTCACTGCAATGAATACTAATCCCAATTTGTTCAACTGCGAGTGTGTTCCTGGTGGTCTTTAGCTGAAGGGCATTGACACTTGGTAAATCTGGATGTTTAATTAATATTTATCATAGATAATGTATTAGTTTTACAATAAATTTAAGATGGAATTGTTTTTATGTGCTGTATACACACATTCACAGTACACTGAGAACCTTTTATAATTAATGTGTCTAGTATATCTTTATTTAGATTCGAAGCATAGTTTATTATCTTAAATCATAATGAAGGCTTAAAGTTCTCATAGCTCTGCTTTCGGCAATCTGTAGTTGTCACTTTTCTTCAAGTCCTAACCTGTGTTACTAATGATCTGGGAGAATCCATAGTGAGCTTTGGCCTTTGGCACCTTGACCTTAACTTGACCAAAGCAGAACTCATTAATTGCTTCTAAAAACCTGGCTGACTGGAAATTTAGAAGAATTTATCCTATAAATTCACTGGCACAAAAATCCAAAGACATACACAGAGACATCTATCGCTTCGCTGGCGATAACAATAACCCCCTCCCCCCAAAAAACTGGAAACAACCCTAATTTCCATCAATACTCAGCTGGCTAAATGAATCTTAATACACACACCTCTGCAGTGGAATACTACATAGTCATTAACAATAATGTTGTAAATATACATTAATTGGTTTGGAAAGATGCAGATAATATACCGTGGGGAAAAAAGTTGTAGAATAATATAATCCAAGATTAATACACTCACTCACACACACACACACATACATTTTTCTTAAAACATATTTTTATACCATAGGTAAAAGTGGGTTACTTCTGGGGATTGGGATTGAAGACTTTTATTCCATCTACATGTTCAAAAGTCATGTTGTATTGCTTTTACTTTAAAAAAATGCATTTTTTATTTGTTCCATTTGCTGTATTCGTTTACCAGATTCACCAACCACACAGTCCCCATCTAGGATCTTATCTTCTTTTCTTGTCACGAAACCCAGCCAAATGCTGAGCCAAACATTTCTATCTCTGAAACACTTCTCAAAGCTTCACCATACCCTTCCTTCTGCTCTAGGTCAGGCTGACCTGTCAGTTCTCCCGGACTCTACTTCCTCACTGTATACTCTGTACTGCCATAGGGGACTCTTTCTAGCATACATAACCATAATCTTCATTCCTCTGCCCCCAAACCTTTGGCTCTCCTGGACCAACGGAATAAGCTTTGAACTTTCACTGTGGACTCCAAGATTCCATTTTAGCTCCACTTTACCATTTCAGGCTTAAGTCAAGCATCCAAGGCATCCTTCACTCACATCCCAGACACAGCAGCATTAATGGATACCCTGAATTTGAACCTGCATTAACATACCTTCAAATCTTTGCTCACGTTGTTCTCTCCTTCCCCATGCCCCTTCTTTTAAATTACGTCTTTTAAAATACAAGAGTCTTGGGCTTCCCTGGTAGCACAGTGGTTAGGAATCCGCCTGCCAATGCAGGGGACATGGGTTCGAGCCCTGGTCTGGGAAGATCCCACATGCCGCGGAGCAACTAAGCCCATGTGTCACAACTACTGAGCCTGTGCGCCTAGAGCTCGTGCTCCACAACAAGAGAAGCCACTGCAGTGAGAAGCCCGTGCACCGCAACGAAGAGGAGCCCCCGCTCGCCGCAACTAGAGAAAGCCCGTGCGCAGCAATGAAGATGCAATGTAGCCAAAAATAAATAAATAAAATAAATAAATTTATTAAAAAATAAATGAAATAAAATAAAAGAGTGTTGAGTTACATTCAACACTGTAAATGTTTTTTCTTGCTTGTACTACAAGGTAGCCTAACATGATTGGAAAAATGCACAGATTTTGAGTCGACCACCTGGGATGAAATCTCAGCTGCCACTTACTCTGTGACATTTACTTCACTATTCTGTACCTTGGTTTCCTCATCTGTAAAATAGGGATAATAATAAAACCAGTTTCCTAAGCTCACTTTCACAAAGCATAGAAGTACTGAACACAGTAAACACTGGAAAAACGGTAATTATTTTGATTATTGGATTCTAAGGTGACATTATTTTCTGTTGCTCTTGAGAAGCTGAAACTTCTAAATTAAATGCTCCCCTCCCAAAGCTACTAGCCTTTTGAGTTCTTATGATTGCTTTTTATGTATAACTTTTTTGGCCTTAGTCTCCATACATAATTGTTAAGAGCTTAAGCTCTGAAGTCAAACTTTCTGGATTCATGATCTCGACTGGATTCAAGGCAAGCTTGGGCAGAATAACCAAGTCTATGTGCCTCACTTTCTCCATCTATAAAGTGAGTGAATAATATTCCTGCCTCATAACGTTTGTTTTGAAAATTAAATGTGATCATCTCTGGAAAGTGCTTAACGTGGTGCTAGCACATAGTAAGCACTCAATAAATGTTAGCTAGTATTATTATGAGAGAGAGAGGAAGAAGGAGAATATACTCAGGATAGGTTTAAAAAGGTGGAATTTAGAGACTTCCCTGGTGGTCCAGTGGTTAAGACTCTGCACTCCCACTGCAGGGGGCACAGGTTAGAACTCTGGTCGGGAAACTAGATCCTGCATACCCTGTGATGAGGCCAAAAAATAAAATAAAAATTTTAAAAATTATTAAAAAGGTGGAATATATTTTAAGGACCCAGACAGAAAAATAACGCTGCCTCAGGGATTCTCAGCTAAGCACTACCGACACTTTGGGCTGGACTGTTCTTTGTTGTGGAAGCTGTTCTGCATCCCCAAAATAAAGGATAGAACATTTAAACAGCATCCCTGGCTTCTCCCTGAGACAAGAAGGAAGCGGGCAGGGCACAACTGCTAAAAGAATGAGGAGTCGGAGACAGCCGTTGAGAAAAACTGGATGCGACAAAAAAAAAACCCGCTTAGAACCAGCTACACCCAAGATGGCGAAAGATCTGACTTCCAGTTGACCTTGAGCCTCATTATACGCGTATTGTAATATATTAGCATACTAATGACACACCCACCAGTGTGCTGACAGGCGCCATGACAGTTCCAAGGCTGACCATAAAAGGCCAAAAAGCAGGCAGTGGCCCAATAACTGGAAATCCCAGCCCCTTCCCCCAAACAGAATACTCCTCCTACCTGTTAGCATATGAAATTACCAAGCCCATAAAAACTAACCACTCCCACACCCCCGGGGCAGTCTCACCTTCTGAGAGGGTCCCAGTTCCGCCTATGGTATGTGTCTCTCTCCAAATAAACTTGCTTTCATTTTACTTCGGCTCGCTGCTCTTGAATTCTTTTCTGTGTGAAGCCAAGGACCCTCACTCGGTGGCCCATCCTGAGAACTCCCCAGAGACCTTGGACATGACCATTCTCTCACTCCCCGCTTCTCCTGCAAGATCCCCACTAGTTGCCAGTAGCAGCCCCTTTGCCCAGTCCAGTTGTAATAATGAAAAATGATTCCAAACATTGCCAAATATCCCCTTGGGGAGGGGAGGGACAAAATCATTTTCCGTTAAGAACCACTGGGCTACCTTCACAGGACCCAGAAAGTTGTTGGCCCATACGGCTCTGTCCTCTTGGCTTCTTTCTACCCTTTAAATTGCTCTGCAGGGACTTCCCTCATGGCGCAGTGGTTAAGAATCCGCCTGCCAATACAGGGGACACAGTTTCGAGCCCTGGTCCGGTAAGATCCCACAGGCCGCAGAGCAACTATGCCCGTGCGCCACAACTACTGAGCCTGCGCTCTAGAGCCCTCGTGCCATAACTAGTGAACCTGCGCTCTAAAGCCCGTGCTCCGCAACAAAAGAAGCCACCGCAATGAGAAGCCTGAGCACCGCAACAAAGAGTAGCCCCTGCTCGACGCAACTAAAGAAAGATCACGTGCAGCAACGAAGACCCAACGCAGCCATAAATAAATAAATAAATTTAAATTGCTCTGCAAATCAGCTTCCTCTGCAAGTTTTGCTCTTCTGCTCCCCCATAACTTAAGCCCATCTGGGCATTAGTTTGCCATTGAAACAGGAGGGAAGGGGCAGGGCACAACCTTTTTTTTTTTTGGCTGTGTTGGGTCTTCGTTGCTGTGCGTGGGCTTTCTCTAGTTGCTGTGCGCGGGCTTTCTCTACTTGTGGTGAGCAGACGCAACTCTGTTGTGGTGTGCGGATGTTGCAGAGTGTGGGAGTCTCGTTGTGGTGGCTTCTCTTGTTGCGGAGCACGGGCTCTAGAGCGCAGGTTCAGTAGTTGTGGCGCACGGGCTTAGTTGCTCTGCAGCATGTGGGATCTTCCCGGACCAGGGCTCGAACCCATGTCCCCTGCCTTGGCAGGTGGATTCTTAACCACTGCACCACCAGGGAAGCCCAGGGCACATCCTTTAAAAGGTTGACAGAGTCGTTGAGGATATGACAAAGACTGGTTAGAACCGTTAGGTCCAAGATGGCGGAAGACTGGACTTCCAGTGGACCTCAAGCCTCATTAGACACTCATTGTAATACATTAGCATGCTAAATGACACCAGCGCCATGACAGTTCTGAGGCTGACCATCAAAGATCAAAAAGTGGGTGGTGGAGGGACTTCCCTGGTGGTCCAGTGGTAAAGAATCCATCCTGAAATGCAGGGGATATGGGTTCAATCCCTGGTCGGGGAACTAAGATCCCACATGCTGCGGGGAAACTAAGCCTGCGCACCACAACTACAGAGCTCACCTGCTCTGGAACCCATGCACTACGAGAGAGAAAACCCACATGCTACAACTAGAGAGAAGCCCGCGTGCCACAGCGAAGAGCCTGCATGCCGCAACAAAAGATCCCACATGCCACAATGAAGATCCCACGTGCCGCAACTAAAGACCCGATGCAGCCAAAAAAAAAAAAAACAAAGTGCCGGTGGCCCAATTCCTGGAAATCTCCACCCCTTCCCCAAAATAGTTGGAATAATCCTCCCACTTGTTACCCAGCCCATTTAAACTAACCACCCCATATTTCAGGGCCCCTTGCCTTCTGAGATAGCCCACACTCTTGGTGGAGTGTGTTTCTCCCAAGGCCATTTTCACCTTTTGAGACAGACCACATTCTGTCCACAAAAGGTGTTCTCTCTCTAAATAAATCTACTTCTTACCTATCACTTTGTCTTTCACTGAATTCTTTCTGCAATGAGACATAAAGAACTCGAGCTTCTGTAAGTCCTGAGACAAGGTATGTGATCTCGATTAAAGGACAGTGGGTTTAAGTCCCAATCTGCGTGGTGCAGTTTCACTGTGATACCAACGTTGGCCCATGCATTCCCATGCCGTTAACAGCTCCAACATGGCTGCCTTCCATTTCCCTTTATGCAGTCTCAAGAAACAAAGACTCTATTTGGCTAAACTATAGTCAGGTGTCAACCTCTAGTCCAATCGGCTGTGACCAGGAGAAAAAAGGCACCTGGAATCAGCATGGGAGCCCTGGGTTCCACACTTTCAGCAGGGATCCTGGGGTGCTTCCAAGGAAGGGTTTGTGGCCAGGTCAGGAATCCCCAAACCTGTTCCCATAGCATCTGTCTTCTCCCTTTTCCTCAGATGGTTTTCAAATATGACCCCCACTGCCAAGGAGCCTGCCACCACCCAAAAACTTCTATCAAGTTTTTGCTTCTGGTCAGTCACGGGCTTTTTAGCAGTGTTTTCAAAGAATGAACAGGCTTCAAATATGGGTCCCAGACAGTAGTCAAGACATTTATTTGGCTTCCTACGAGACCTTTCTTAACTCTTTTTGGCTTTTCAGAACTGATTCAAGTAATTAAGATTGCAAGACTAGTGAGATATCCCTGTGTGTCTTAAAGAGAATCAGAACATGGCACACAAAATATGCCACTTTGGCATAAGGATTGTTTGGAGTTGAAAGCAATTATGAAGCAGCAAACACAGAAAGAGCTCCTAGGTCTCCCCCACCATTTACATAAAAGTAGAACATAAATTTCCCTTTGTGAAAGTCTTCCCCGCCCGTCTTCTATACCAGAAGAAGGTGAAACAACCATTATCACTGGAGATAGAACTTCAGCATGAAAATGGGTTTTTACCACAAAAAAACTTTACTAAAATAACACTTATCTTCCATTAGCTCCCCCACATATTTACCTTCCCACAATTTACTACCCCTAAAAGCCCAAACCCCTTTTCCTTTGCCTTGTTACTTCTCCACAAATGTATTGCCTTTTGTTAAAATGGTATATAAACTGCCCAGATGTAACCACCTTCTTCAGTCTTCATTTCTTTTCTAAGAAGGCCTCTGTGCATGTTTTAAAAAGAATTAAAATATTAACATCAAGTAAAATCTGTTCACCTCTTCTCCTGTTAATCTGTTTTTTGTCAGTCTAATTTGCAGGCCCCATGAACAGAACCTAAGAAGTAGAGGAAAGGATTTTTTTTCCTTCCCTACAGTATTATAAACACACTAGACCAATGTGCTTAGCTTTGTAAACAAAGATCTTTTGGAAGATAATAAACAACATTTTTAAGTTACATACAACTTCAGAGTGGTTGATGGCCCTCAAGCCACTTCTTGAATCCTGTAAGATTTTATATATGTATAGAAATATAATATATATATAAAAAAGAAATATAATATATATATAAATCAGTTGAATATATATTGTATCCAGTGTATTTGAATGCACACACATTTACCTTATATGAATTCAATTATGAGAAAGAGAGAAAAATTTATCCTGCAGCTCTTAAAACCAATCACACTAGAATTTGTCCTCAGTGCCTCATAAAAAGGAAGGTCACAAGCAAAATGCAAAGAGAAACAGAAACAAGATAACTTATCTCTTGCCTTTTGCCCTTGTAAAGACCCAGGGCAATTTAAGGTAATTTTTGCCCTAAGCATTAACACTAGAGCCTATCCCTTTAACCTCTCATTCAAGACATAACTCTACAGTAACTCCCCTACATACAAACCTTCAAGTTGCAAGATTTCAAAGATGCGAATGTGCTCCTGTATGCCAGCTGTTGTACTGCACTACTGTACTTTTCAAGGTACTGTACTGTAAGATTAAAAATCTTTTATTTTTTGTTTGTTTTTTATGTATTATTTGTGTGAAAAGTAATATGAACCTATTACAGTACAGTACTATATAGCCGATTGTGTTAGTTGGGTACCTAGGCTAACTTTGTTGGACCTGTGAACAAATTGGACTTATGAACGTGCTCTCAGAATGGAACTCGTTCGTATGTAGGGGACTTACTGTACAGGTTTTCCATATCAATGGTTTCCATGTCAGCCGTACCCATAGGTGGTCATAAAAGCAATTTAATGGGTCATGACCACTATTTTTTTTAAAATTAAATAGAAAATATCAGAGGGCAAGATTCACAATATGATAATTATTTCATTAAAGCTTTGCTTAATTTTTATAGTGTGTGTGTATGTGTTTCTTACTCTGGTCAAAAATGTCTGAAAGTCACTGTTCTATAGTCTGTGCTGTCCAATATTGGTAGCCAGTAGGTACACGTGGCTATTAAGCACCTGAAATGAGGTTGGCCAGAATAGACATGTGCTGTAAGTGTAAAATACATATGGAATTTCAAAGACTAAACCCAAAAAAGAGAATCATGATAAAACTAATATTTTCATAGTGATTACATGTTAAAATATAACATTTCACTTTGGATGTATGATGTTGAACAAAATATTAAAATTGTAAGCAGATAAGGTAGGGGGTCCCTGGAGAAAGAAAACCAGGCATGTCTTTCTTGATATAAGAGAAGCCATTTCTGGCCTAAGCAAGTTGTGATCTACGGCTGGCCTCAATCCTTGCCCTTGAACAGGTCTCAGTAATTAATGACCTTAAGGGAACAGAAGAATGCAGAAACAGGCAACTTATCAGGCAAGAGAAGTAACAACAGCAAAGGTAATATATCAGTTGTAAAGACTCCCAGTTCTGTTTCAATGGTAAAGATTAGCGTGAAGCGCTCAACCACCAGATAACTGGAATCTAAGGGATGATGATGTTGACCTCTTCTGACCCTTTTAGTGACTTCAATCAACTAAAGCTTGTACTCTGTGGACGACCCAGGTCCCTTCGTGAATATGCAGGTACACTTAGCTTAAAACTGGCCCAATATTGCTGTTCAGGGAGACAGTGTTTGGGGAAAGATCCCTGGTGTCCTCCTTACTTGCTGCAAGGATAATAAATCCTTCCTGGGTTTCCCTGGTGGTTCCGTGGTTAGGACTCCACGCTTCCACTGCAGAGGGCACAGGTCCAATCCCTGGTCGGGGAACTAAGAGCCTACATGTTGTGTGGTGCAGCCCCAAAAATGAAATAAAATAAAAAAATAAATCCTTCCTTCCCCCCATCTTTGTTTCCTTTTCTTTTTTTTTTTTTTTTGATCAGCAGCTAAGTTTGCCATCAGTTTTATTTTTCCCCCCATCTTTGGCTTGTTTGTGTCTTTTGGCTGGACACCCACCAGGAGGCAAACCCAGTTTACAGGTGACAAAATTAATTTCACATTTTTTTTTTACTGTTATAATGTGGCTACTAGAAAAATTTTAATTATATATGTGGTTGTCATTGTATGCCTGTTGGACAGCACTGCTCTATATGTTTTGGCCAAGTATTATATGTATATACATGTGTGTGCACAAGATATATCTATAATCTGGCTTATATCATCTTTCCACAGCATCTATCACCATCTTATTACCAAACACTTAGAGAGAACTGTTCAGTGTCAAATGAGTGCCAACCTTTCAATGTCAGCTGAAAGGGCTGCCCCCATCATCTGAAGTATCCTCTTCCAAAGCAGAGAATACCTGTTGACTCAGTCTGACTCATCTGCCTGACTGACCTTAGTCTGATGTTGCAGCACCTTGGCAGAGATGACAAACCTCTTGAGAATGTTTTTTTTTTCCTTTCAACCTTATTAGTTCAGAAAGGATTATAACCATCCTGCCAATGGGTATGCTCTCCAAATGACCACACATCCTGGATCAGGCAGGAAATGACTGCTTATCTACTTCCTGTGTTCTCTGTAAATCTCTCCACGCATCAGCTTTACCATTCCTCATATTCTCCTTCCCTCTCCTAACTCAAGATCTTGTTATCTGTCAATCATAATCTTGATCTTTCTACTTGTCAAAGGTGTGTTAGAATGACCCCCGCAACACACACACACACACACACACACACACACACACACACACACACACACACACACACACACACACCTGCCACTCCCTGTCACTCCTGATTAGTTCTAGCCTCTATGGAGCCACTCGTTTTCCCCGAGCTTGACTTCTTCTACATCCAATACCTCTATATCATATTAATCTAAGAATTCTTCCCTTCCTTCAGGTTAGTAATAGTAATAATAATAAGCTGTCTTTTATAGAGTACTTATCTTCAGACACTATACTACACATTTTCTCTCATGTAAACGTCACAATAATTTTGTTGTGTTGTGAATACTTCTCCCACTTCATAAATGAGGAAAGTTTGCCTTATGAGGTGACCTGAATTGTAAGATCCATGATGTCTTGTTCACCACATACCCAATGTATACAACAAGTGCCTGATACATACATGTAAATGCTTGATAAATGTCTGTTGAATAAATAAGTGAATGAATAAATTGGCACACACCACTTTCTACCTTAACTTATAGTTGTGTCCATGTGCTAACAACCTTATTATGAGTTCCTTGAGGGCAGGATTTAGTTTTGCATTTCCTGTGCTTGTTAGCATAATACCTGCCACAGAGTGGACACTCAGAGATATGTCAAACAAATTTTAAAAATAAATGATTAAATGAATATCATAGTCCCACAACTTCAGAATATGACATTCCCTTGCTAAGAATCGTTCAGTGACTCCCTATTACCCTTAGGCTAAGGCCCAAGCTATTCTTCATGGCCCACGAGGACTCCCTCACCACTTGAGCCATTCATTATCTCTTGGAGCTCCAGCCACAAGCTCTTCAAACTTCTTTCAGCTCCTCAAATTCGGACTTAGGTTGAGGGCCAGAGCTTCTACTTCCCCTCTCAGGGCCTTTCACCTGGCCATTGTCACCTGCACCCAACCCCACTGCTACCCCCTCCACCTGGCCAATTCCTCTCAGAGAGATCTCATTGTACCCTGTACTTTGGCTTTGTAGTGCTTATTGCAAGGATAACTCAATAATTATGTTTATGTTTCTTTTATCTAGTGTTTATTTCCTGAAACACCCCATGAAGTAAGGAGCATGTCTGTTTTGTTTATCACAACGTACCAGTGTCTAGCCCAGAGACAGGGAACCACTGGCCCACACATGATTTTTGGCCTACCCTCCAAATGTTATAGATATGTGATATGAATTCATTACAAAATTTAAAAAATATGTATTTCACCAAAAATTCTGAATTTATGACTTCTCTTGGGAAAAAAAAAAAAAATCCAAAGACCCAGCAGTACTGCATATATGAGTCAGGATAGGCAAGCAATGCAACAGTAACAACCCCAGAGGACTGGATTGTCACTCACACCACAAGTCTGACGTGTGAGTTCCATCTGGAACATTGACAGTCATTGTGGCTGAAGGAAAAGCAGACCTAGCAAACCATGCTTATCGCTCTCACCGAGAAGTGACACACACCTCTTCCACCCACATTTCATTGGCCAAAGCCAGTCAACAGCATGGAGATACATAATCCCGCTGCAGGGAGGGCCTTGCCTCCCACGGTGACAAGAGACTCTCTGCTCTGCTGAGGGACTCAGGGATACGGAGGATATGGATTTCCTACTTCTTTCGCGCTTGCTTTCTTCACACTGTAAAGGTATAAGCAACCCAAGTTTTTCTCTATTATCTCTAAGAGGTCCTAAGATGCTGTGATGAGGCATCTGTAATTATCTGCAAAACAATCTCTTGTCCAATCTGCAACGCTTCTGCTAATTTCCTTTCGCCAGGCTACTAGATTTCAGGTTATCTCTTCCTACACACAAACACCAGTGCTCCCATGTGGACACTTGAGGGGACATCATTCCATTTTTAGCCGGGTTCCAGATCGTCCCCCTTTTCTGATTCCCATCTGTTGACGACTCTCTCATGTGTGTGTGCATGTGAGTAAACATACACACACATGCATTTATGAACGCCTATGTAAATGACATTATTTCTTCCAATGAACATTTAATACAATGTTAGACACCTGGGGTAAAACGACGAGCAAGATAAGCAAGGACACTAGCCTTCTGAATCTCAAAAGTCCTAAAGGAAAGACAGCAGCAATCACAGGAAATGGTTATGATAAGTTCTACCATAAAAGAAGTTCAAAGAGCTACAGGAAGCCTGAGCCCAGAGCTAGAAGGTTCATGGACCACTTCCCAGAAGAAATGACATTCAATCTAACACCTAAAAGTTGGTAGTAATTAGTGAGGCAACTCCAGGAAGAGGGAACAACTGTGAGAAGACCCAGAATCCAAAGAGAGCACTGGATCTGTAAGAAACAAATGAGTTCAGCGCGGCCGGGACATGAGTGGCAGGAGACATGATGGAAGCAGGTGGGGAAACACAGAAGAAGCTAACGAGGGATGCAAGCGCCAGACCTTATAAGGCCTTCGGTGCTCCGTGAAGCAGATGGAATTTAATTCTGAGTGAAACAGGGAGCCAAGGCAATGAAGGCTTTCAAGGTGTGATGTGTGATCCAATTTACATTTGCTCCACGCGGATTTTCACAACGGGCTGGAAGTCTTGGCACTGGCCCATCAGAGTGGATTCAGACAGGGTCCTGTAGGCACCCTGCTCTTATAGGCATCTACCCATTGGCCGCTGAAGGTCTGAAGTGTCCCGGGGGAGAGGCTGGGCTGCCTGGAGGACAGGGGACTCAGGACAGTGGCTTTTTACCACTGTATAGTGTTAATTTACCACTTCATTAATTATACTCATAAATATCTAAAAATACACATATGAGGAAGATGAAGAAAATATACACCAGCAAAAGTTACCTTTTAGGATAACAGGATTAGTGGTCTAGTTCTTAAGTATTTTAATTTTTAAACAGCCAGCATGGCCATCCTGAGGCATAACAGCTAAATACATGTGCTAATGTCTACACAGAACAAATTAGCCAGGATGATATTCAGGAAGATTAACTGATGCTCTTTCCCCCCACCGCCAGTATGTCCTATTATCCCATGGCCGTTCTCTATTTATGGCGTCAGACCATGAAAGCAGAAAAACGACTTTTAAGTTTCAAAAGACCCAACCTTGAAGGGACTCAGGCCAGAGGAAAATAAACCCAAAAAAGCAGACCAGGGAGCTCTTGCCTTCAAAATGAGATAAAAGAGGAAAGGAACTGGAGAGAGTGTGGGCACTGGGGAGTACCTGTCCCCCAAGGGGTGCTGTCAACAGAAACCCCAGTCTGGAATCCGAATGCTGGAAACCTGTGCTCTGAGCAGTTCACGCAAGAAGCCAGCAAGGATCCGGCAAGAACCCAAGAGGGGAAATAGGATCCAGGCACGTGAAACAGTCCTTCCTCCCACAGAGGACTCCACGCCTCACCCTCTCCCCATGACCCTGACACTGATGTTATTTAAGCCTCCTGGAACTTGAAAGAGTCAGGCTCTCAGAACCCAGCTATAAGAGATGTTCTTGGAACAACTGGGGAGTTCTGAATATGGACTGGATTTTAGATGATATTATGAAATTACTGTGAATTTCCTTAATGTGGTAATGGTATTGCAATTATGTAGGAGAAAGTCCTTTTACTTAGGAAAATCAGGCTGAACTGTTAAGAGGTAAAATACCATAACTTCTGCAACTTATTTTCAAATAATTCAGTGGGGAAAATACACAAGTACATAGGGGGGAGAGAGAGAAAGCAAATCCGGAAAAATATTAAGAACTAGCATAGAAAGGGGGGCATATGGGTATTCACTGTGCTAGTGTTTCAATTCTCATAGGTTTTCATTTTCCAATAATAAACTTCTAAAATAAAATTTTATAGTAAAATTCATAATTGCTGAATGCCAGAAGTCACAAGGAAAATGTTGATCCAATAATACCAGTTTTATGTATTTATTTATTTATTGGCTGCGTTGGGTCTTCGTTGCTGCGTGCGGTCTCTCTCTAGTTGCGGCGACCGGGGGCTACTCTTCTTTGCAGTGCGCGGGCTTCTCATTGCAGTGTTTCTCTTGTTGCAGAGCACGGGCCCTAAAGTGCACAGCCTTCAGTAGTTGCGGCACGCGGTCTCAGCAGTTGTGACTCACAGGTTCTAGAGCACAGGCTCAGTAGTTGCAGTGCATGGGTTTAGTTGCTCTGTGGCCTGTGGGATCTTCCCAGACCAGGGCTCAAACCAGTGTCCCCTGCATTGGCAGGTGGATTCTTAACCACTGCGCCACCAGGGAAGTCCTCAATAATACTAGTTTAAAATGTGTTAAGAAGCACAAAGAATCGTTTGTATTAAGTATATTCATAAATTTGTAAAAACTTATACACATGAAAAAGATAAAGAAGGTGCAAATAATAGTTGTTACATTAGAATGGTGGGGGCTTCCTTGGTGGCACAGTGGTTAAGAATCCGCCTGCCAATGCAGGAGACACGGGTTCGAGCCCTGGTCCGGGAAGATCCCACATGCCGCGGAGCAACTAAGCCCGTGCGCCACAACTACTGAGCCTGCAAGCCACAGCTACTGAAGCCCGCATGCCTAGAGCCCGTGCTCCGCAACAAGAGAAGCCACTGCCATGGGAAGCCCATGCACCACAACCAAGAGGAGCCCCTGCTTGCTGCAACTAGAGAAAGCCCACGTGCAGCAACGAAGACCCAACGCAGCCAAAAATAAATAAGTTAAATAAATAAACTAAAAACAAACAGCACCAGCTTTTGGGGAAAAAAAAAATTAGAATGGTGGGATTATCTGTGGCCTTTCCCTCTATTTCTCACCCTTCTGTGCTTTTATAATATTAAAAATTAATTTTAGATGTTAGCTTAAAAAAAGATGGGTGAAAAGAAGAGATCCTGAATTGACTGCAATTAAGTATCTACCACCCAACATAATGAGAGTTCAGAATATAAATTAAATTGAATTATGGGAAAGTAAGAAAGGTACTGTTATTCCTGGGTTAGTGAACCAAGAATTTACACAGGTCAGGTGTGCTAGTTGCAAACAACAGAAACCAACTCTGGCTCCTTTCAGAGTTCTAGGGATGGTGGAGAGCTTACAGAATCACCTGGAAGGCTGGAAAGCCAGGCCTGACAAGTGGGCAGGCATAAAGGCAGGCTGACCAGCAGCCACTGACAAATTCAGGTGACAAGAACAGCTCAGAGAGGACAAGACTGCAGCAGCCACTGAACAGAGGGTGCCACAGCTCAGACGTCCGTCCCTGCTGGTCCTGGGCACTGAAGGCTGCCTCTGGCCCCACCACTGGCCTGCAGAAGCCTGCTGCTGCTCCTGCCTTCTCCAAAACACATCCTCTAGGGCCCCTGTTTCTGCGTAACACAGCTCCCAGTTCAACCTATCACACACGTTACATCTAATTGGTCAAGTCTAGGTCACATGCTCACACCTGAGCTGGGAAGACCCTGGGAAGGCAATTACCTCAACTTCGGAGCTCCTACAGCACCAGGAAGGCCCTAGTCTTAGGGGGCTAAGACATATAATGGGACAACTTCCAAAGATAAGACAGAGATTCTAATATTGGGCACCAAAAAGTGACAAATGTCACCACACAGTTGTTCCTGCTACAACTGGACCGGGCACTGCGTAAGAGAAAACAAGACTAAGATTTGGCCTTTTTCCTCAAGGAGCGACTTTGATAGTGGATATTATATCTTATTCTTCTTCGTTTTTGTTTTTAATAAATTCATTTATTTATTTATTTTTGGCTGTGTTGGGTCTGTGTTGCTGCACGTGGGCTTTCTTTAGTTGCGGCGAGCGGGGGCTACTCTTCGTTGCAGTGCACAGGCTTCTCATTGCAGTGGCTTCTCTTGTTGCGGAGCTCCGGCTCTAGGCACGTGGGCTTCAGTAGTTGTGGCACGCAGGCTCAGTAGTTGTGGCTCACGGGCTCTAGAGCGCAGGCTCAGGAGTTGTGGCGCATGGGCTTAGCTGCTCCGCGGCATGTGGGATCTTCTCAGACCAGGGCTCGAACCTGTGTCCCCTGCATTGGCAGATGGATTCTTAACTACTGCACCACCAGGGAAGTCCCTTATTCTCCTTTGTTAACTGTAGTGTTTGACAGAGAGTAAACACTCAGTAAATGTTTGCTAAATAAATAAAAACAAATGAACAATCTGCCCCAGACAAATCAAACGACCCTTTGCAGGCAGGGGACTGGACAAAATAATACTCCAGGAACTTCTAGCAAGAGGATTCTTGGACTTGATGATCTTGCCTGAGACTCACAGTTTTCTTCTAGAGACTGTCTATGAACCAGAAGCTAGACTAAAACTGCACTGATGCACTAAACCTTAACAAAAGCCAAATATTAAGTTTTGTAAATGGATCCACCTAGAAAACCAGTTCAAATCAAGTCAAAATCCAAACATCTAAAACAAATGAATGAGAATGAAATTTGCTCTGAGTCCCTACTTACGGCTGAATTTTCTTATCTTTTAAGCAGAAAGCCCAATGTCATTAGTTCTGGTCATACACTGGCCTGTGGTGCCACGCTGGGCTAAGTCACAGCACACATCAGCAATAATTTTATAAATGTGTTCTCCCCAGCTGCCTACCTCTGAGCTTGAATCAATTTCCAGTCACAGTTTGCACATTTCATGCCAAAAGGCTGCAGTGGGGCTACTGACGGTTAGTGTGAAACCACCTGTTCTGCAGATCTTTAAACACTGGTAAGAATCATCTCTCCTTTCAACGGTTTTGTCTCAGTTTAACAAAATGCAAAGTTGCTAGATTCTGTGCAGCATCTGAACTTTTCATTAATCCACTCACTCAACAATTTGCACTGACTGCTTACCATGGGTCAAGAACTATGCTAGATGCTGGGGATATGACAGTGACTGGAGAAGATATGGTCCTTGAATTCATGTCACTTAAATTCCAGTTGGAGACCCATAGATGAATATGTAATTACAAGATGTAATAGGTATTGGAGGTGGAAAAGTGCTATATATAAGAATGGAAGAATCATAGGAAATCTAATTTGGATTAGATGGAGTGGAATAAGGGAACGCCTTCCTGAGGAAGTGGCATGTAGGCCACAATCTAAATAATGAGAAGACTTGTTATGGGCCGAGTTGTGTCCACTCAAAACTTACAGGTTGAAGTCCTAACTCCCAGGACCTCAGAATGTGACTATATTTGGAGATAGGGTATTTAAAGAGACAATTAGGTTAAAATGAGGTCATTAGCTTCCCTGGTGGTGCAGTGGTTGAGAGTCCGCCTGCCGATGCAGGGGACATGGGTTCGTACCCCGGTCCGGGAAGATCCCACATGCTGTGGAGCGGCTGGGCCCGTGAGCCATGGCCGCTGAGCCTGCGCATCCAGAGCCTGTGCTCCGCAACGGGAGAGGCCACAGCAGTGAGGGACCCGTGTACCGCAAAAAAAAAAAAAAATGAGGTCATTAGGGTGGGTCTTAATCCAATATGACTGGTGTCCTTACAAGAAGAGGAAATTTAGACGCAGAGACACACACAGAGGGAAGACCACGTGAAGACACAGGGAGAAAACGGCCATCTACAAGCCGAGGAGAGAGGCCTCGGTAGAAACCAAAATGCTGACAGCTCCATCTCAGACTTCTAGCCTCTAGAACTATGAGAAAATATATTTCTGTTGTTTAAGCCACTCAGTCCCTGGTACTTCGTTACAGCAGCCCTAGCAAAATAATACAAGGGTTAATCAGGCAAAAGATCAGGGTGGGGAAAAGAGAGGCAGAGGGAAGAGCAGGAAAGACAATGACCCAGAGTCAGAAAAGAGCTTTGTCCCATCAAAGAATTGAAAACCCATTAAACTTATGTGGTTGGAGCTAAGTAAAGAAGAGTCAGGAGGGGGACTTCCTGGCGGTCCAGTGGTTAAGACTCCACGCTTCCACTGCAGGGGGCACAGGTTCAATCCCTGGTGGGGGAACTAAGATACCGCAAGACCCGCAGCCACAAAAAAAAAAAAAAAAAAAAAGGCAGGAGGGACAAAATAAGACTGGAGAGGGAGGCAGAAGCTAGGACCTGACAGGTTATCCTGAAGAGCTTGACATTTTCCCTGGAATTATAAATAAAAGTCACTGGATAGTTTTTGAGGAGGGGAAAGATGTGGGTGACAAGGTTCGATTTACACTGTTAAACAGCTTGTTGTCTGGTGAGTGGAGAAAGGGCCACAGCAGGGGGATCAACCAGCAGAGAGATGATGGTGTTTGAACCAGGGCGGGAGCGGTGCAGGTGGAGAACTGTAAACAGATGTCCACTTAGAAGGTAGAATAGACAGGCTTCCCTGGGTGGGAGCTGGAGCAGAGGGAGTGGCAAGTATGGTACCTTGGCTTCTGGCTTGAGCACGTGGCAGCACTTAATAAAACACATTTTCTTCTGTATAGAGGAGCCTGGGAAGAGGGTTGGCCTTCCAATCCCTCCACCTTCTGGCCGAGACATCAGACAAGAGGTTTAACCTCTTCAGGCAAAGGCTAAGGTGCTCAGCCTGGAAAACAAGGTTCTTCTAAATGTAACCCCTACCTGCTGTCTCCCTTCCATCCACCGCCCACCCCTGACACATTCCGTGCTCTAGACACATCAATTTCTCAGTGCCCATCCTCGCTCCCTGTGTAGAGAAGCTGACACATACTCCTCCCTGAAAACCCCTGCCCACCATTCCATACCCTGTGAAAATGAAACCACTTCTCCCAAACCTTCCTTGACTCTCCTGTGTTTCCACCTTGACCCCACCTCTCCCTCTGGCGGCTGTTCTTTGTAGGTCCCTGCTCTTCACCCAAGCTTCTTGGAAAAGGCATCTATCGTCATTGTTTCCTCAACCCTTCCTCCCTGATCACGCCATTGCAGGCTAGCTTCTCCATCCTCCACTCCTCTAGAACTGGTTTGACCAAAGCATTAATTACATCCATGTCATCCTCTCATGTAACACTCTGTTCTTTTTCTTCCAACCCCTATTCCCATTTGAAATTATATATTCATTCATGGTTTTGCTTCTAGAATTGAAGTACCATGAATTCAAAGCTAAATCCATGTTGCTAAATCCAATGGACACTTTTGACCTTTATCTTGACCTGACTTCTCCACAGAATTTGATACTGTGTATACCACTCCTTTCTTTTTTACCATTTTACTTTGAAATTTTTCTATAGAAAACTATACAGAGCGCTTCCCTGGTGGTACAGTGGTTGAGAGTCCGCCTGCCGATGCAGGGGACACGGGTTCGTGCCCCGGTCCGGGAAGATCCCACATGCCACGGAGCGGCTGGGCCCGTGAGCCATGGCCACTGAGCCTGCGCGTCCGGAGCCTGTGCTCCGCAACGGGAGAGGCCACAACAGTGAGAGGCCAGCGTACCGCAAAAAAAAAAAAAAAACTATACAGAAGTTGTAAGAATCGTACAGTAAATACCCACATCTCCTTCATCCAGATTCACCAATTAATATTTTTTCACCTTATATGTTTATCCTTTGTTTTTCTGGACTATGGAAGAGTAAGTTGCAGGCATTACAACTCTTCACTCTCAAATACCTCAGCACGTTTCCTAAGAACAAACATTTTCTGCCTTAGCCCATCTGGCCTTCTATATATATATATATAACAGAATACAACAGACTCAGTGGCTTATAAACAACAGTATTTATTTCTAGCAGCTCTGGAGCTCGGAAGTCCAAGGTCAAGGTGCCGGCAGATTCAGTGTCTGGTGAGGACCCACTTCCTGGTTCATAGACAGTCATCTTCTCTCTGTGTCCTCACATGATAGAAGGGGCAAGGGAGCTCTCTGGGGTCTCTTTTATAATGACACTAATCCCATTCATGATGGCCCCACCTCCAAATATCATCACACCAGGGGTTAGGATCTAACATGTGAATTTGGGGGGGGGGGCACAAACATTGTTTATAGCCAACTCTTATCTAACAGCTTATTTTAAAATTTTGTAAGGTGTTCCTGTAATGTCCTTTTTATTTATTTATTTATTTATTTATTTTTATTTTCGGCTGCGTTGGGTCTTCGCTGCTGCACACAGGCTTTCTCTAGTAGCAGCAAGCGGGGGCCACTCTTCACTGCGGTGCTCAGGCTTCTCATTGCGGAGGCTTCTCCTTGTGGAGCACAGGCTCTAGGCACGCAGGCTCCGTAGTTGTGGCTCACAGGCTCTAGAGTGCAGGCTCAATAGTTGTAGCACGTGGGCTTAGTTGCTCCTCGGCATGTGGGATCTTCCTGGACCAGGGCTCGAACCCGAGTCCCCTGCATTGGCAGGCGGACTCTCAACCACTGCGCCACCAGGGAAGCCCCTATGATGTCTTTCATAGTGATTTTATTCTGATCTAAGATCAAATCAAGAATCATACATTGCATTTGGTTGTCATGTCTCCTTAGTCTCCTTTTATCTAGAACAGTTCCTTAGTCTTTCAAGATATAAATATTTTTGAAGAATACAGCCCAGTTGTTTTGCAGAACGTCCCTCAATTTGGGTTTGTCTGATGCTTTCTCATGATTAGATTCTGGATATGCAGGGATATTATTACAGAAGAGACGTGGTACCCTTCTTGGGGCATGGTATCACGAGACATGTGATACTGGTTTATCCCATCATCAGTGATGAACCACTCCTTCCTTGAAGTTCTCTCTTCCCTTAGCTTCTGTGGCTTTCCTCCTGCCTCCCTGGTGGATGCTTCTTGGTCTTTTTCGTGGGTTCCTCTTCCTCTGCCAATCCATAATCACTGGCTAGGCAGGTTCCTATTGTAGGAGCCTATTCTTAGCTCTTCACGATTTAAACTCTTCCGGGCAGCTTCCCGTTCTTCTGTATCCTGAATCTAATCTTCGTAACTTCAACTAACACCTCTGCATTGATGGCTCTCAAACTCTCAACTCACCTTACCCTGGGTCTCTCTTAAACTCCAGACCCAGACCTGCCTACTAGACAGCTACACCAGGATGTTAGCACAATGTTCAAGACCGAATACATCATCTTCCCCTGCTCCGAGCCTGCTTCACTCCCTCCTATGATGAATGGAAACACCCAGAACCCAACATTCAAAAAGGCACTCAGAACTTTTCCAATCTGATGATTCAGAGTCTTCCTTGCTGGACTGTCAGTGTCTTTAAATAAGAACCGTATCTGTCCTGTTTGCAACTGGGTCTCTAGAAATGCCTGACACTTGAAAATGGTAGCTATCTCTCATCAGTCTCTCAGTGTCCTCGTCTCAAAGGCAGAAATAATAATGGATGCCTCACAGGGCTTGGGTGAGGATCAAATAAGGTCATATATGAGCGAGTCCTTTGTAAACACCGTATCTCCTGGCTACTCAAAATGTTCATGAATCAGCAGCAGCAGCAGCACTTGGAAGCTGGTTAGAAATAAGCATCCTGGGCTCCACTCCAGGCTTCACCCACCTGCTGATTCAGAATCTGCATATTAATAAGATTCCCAGGTGATTTGTATACGCAGTAAAATTTGAGAAGGAATTCTTAATCCCAAGCGAATTACAGACAGACGCGTCCATGGAATATACACCATTTGTTAACCTCCAGGTTGTGGTCCTTCTCACACAGGAAATCTTTCCTGATCAAATGAGAAAATGTGAGGTGAACTGGCTCAGCATCATGGAAACGGTGGGCTTTCAGAGCCTGCTTCTTGGTGCCTGCTGTCGATCTGACCGTGGGCAAATTGCTTCACCTCTGTAAACCTCAATTTCCTGGTCTCTAACATGGTTTTGAGAGGACCAACCTCCCTGACTGCTGTGATGACTGATGGAGATACTGCACAAGATCACAGACAGA
The DNA here is from genome assembly GCF_964270905.1 of Leucopleurus acutus. NCBI lineage: Eukaryota > Metazoa > Chordata > Mammalia > Artiodactyla > Delphinidae > Leucopleurus > Leucopleurus acutus. Next base: position 79,515,481 of record NC_139155.1, on the reverse strand, counting down.
GCATGGCATGTGCTGAATACTCAGCTAATCGTACTTTTTTTTTTTTTTTTTTTTGCGGTACATGGGGCCTCTCACTGCTGTGGCCTCTCCCGTTGCGGAGCACAGGCTCCGGACGCACAGGCTCAGCGGCCATGGCTCACGGGCCCAGCCGCTTCGTGGCATGTGGGATCTTCCCGGACCGGGGTACGAACCCATGTACCCTGCATCGGCAGGCGGGCTCTCAACCACTGCGCCACCAGGGAAGCCCCTTGTTTGTTTTTTAAGTAAAGAAACTCACATTCTGACGGCTTTCCATTTGCCATAAATGTGTAAAACCTGAGCTTGTCTCTGGGTTCTGCCTAAGAGAAGAATGGGAATCTCCTTGTTCTACATCCGGAACAAATAACAATTTTCCCAGAGATCTGGATGGGTGTGCTTTTTTTAACTACCATTTTTTTAAAAATTCCTATTATGTGCCAGACACGAGTTAAAGTGAAACTGTCTGGTCTTTCCATTCCCCATGGTGGTTCCAGGCCTGGAGCACATAAAGTGGGCAGGGGCTCGAGCAGCGGAACAGAAGGAGAAGTAGACAGCCGGCTGGAGGCGCAGATGGCCATGCTCAGATTCATCCTGCCGAAGTTTATATCAATCTGGCTGGGCTTTTTCAAGCTCCAAACTTAACAAGCTCGAAATAATAACAATTCCCATAGCTCAGCGCCTTACCTAGATAAAGATGCTTCTCAAATACCAAGGACCTCTTGTACCTAAGATGATTGTGGCTCTTCAAAGTGAAAGACGTGCCAGCTAACAGGCAACATAAAATTACAGACGGACCTTCTCTAAAACCCCTTTGAGATTCTGATGAACACTGTGTTGTGCGACCTCCAAAAAAATAATCAGGCCCTACACACAAAGTTCTGCATACAATTTTGGGGAAGGGAAGGCTGTAGTCCTTGAAAGGAGACTCAAGAACTTTCCACTTAAAACCCCTAGATTTAAGCCACAATTGCTTCTCTTTGCGCAGATCCTTGTGTATCAGCACACACACACGTGCAAGCATGCGTGCGCGTGCGCACACACACACACTGCTTCGTCAGTCACTTCATTCGCCTCTTTAGATCCAAAAGCAGAATAAATTAACATTTTCCTGACAGCAAAGTGGAGACATGTTTTGTCTAGAGGTCACGCAGATTAAATCATTAAGTGCCATAATCCACTCCCCAATAAGGCAGAAAGACTGACAGGAAAATGTGGATATAGCCATCTAAGCCCCGGCAGGAACCTGGAAATTCACATCTCAGGTGCGCCCTGACCCATGGAAATGCCCGTACCTCCCTCCTGGGAAATGCCCAGCCTCCCTCCTGGGAAAAGTGCTTCTCTGATCTAACTGACATTGTTCCCAGGAAAACACATTTTCCGTGTAATGAGATTTAAAAAAAAGAACACAAAAAACTGTATAGTCAGAATGAGCAGGGCCGCTTGGGAGCCACTAATGATTTCACTTCTCCTTTATTACTGTTTGACTAAGTAAATACTCAAAATAGGTTTTTTTAATCCAATGGTAAGGATTTTGGCTCCAAATCTCAGCAAAAGAGGGTGCAATGGTTAAAAGCATGGGACCATATGGAACCCGACTACCTCAGTCTGATTGAATACGGTCTCTATCCCTTTCTCTGAGCCTCGGTTTAATCACAAATACAGGGGAGCAATAGGAGCACCTGGACTGTTTTGCGGGGCTGTTTTGAGAGTTAAATGAGGTGACCTGTGTGAAGACCTTAGCTTAGTACACGGCGAGTACTCAACAGAACCTACACTTCTAGAACGGATGCTAACCCTAACGGTCAGAGTCCCCACATCCTACCTACTCCTTCCCCTCAAATGTTCCATCACAGGCCACAGCATCTTGGTCATGCATTGCACCAAAGAGTACAGAAATTGGCAAAAACTTATGACTTTAACTTATTTGAAGTTTTTTTGTTTACTTTCTTATTGCAGTAAAAAAAAAAAAATGTATTTGTAACGTAAAGTTTGCTATTTTATGACCAGGTTAGTGACCAGGTTTAAGCGTACAATTCAATGGCATTAATTACATTCTCAATGTTGTACAACCATCACCACTATCTAGTTCCAAACTTTTTCATCACCCCAAATGGAAACTCTGTACACATTAAGCAGTAACTCCCTAGGCCCACCTTCTCCCCAGTCCCTGGTCACCTCTACTGTTTTCTGTCTCTGTGAATTTTCCTATTCTAGATATTTCATGTAAGTGGAATCACACTTGTCCTTCTGTGTCTGGCTTACTTCACCTAGCATAATGTTGTAAAGGTTCACCCATATTGTAGCATGTAGCAGAACTTCATTCTTTTTACAGCTGAATGACATTCCTGTTGTATGCAGAGACCACATTTTACTTATCCATTCGTCTGCCGGTGGACACTTGGGTTGCTTCCATTTTTTAGTTATTGTGAAAAATGCTGCTATGAACATTAGTGTACAAATATCTGTTTGAGTTCCTGCTTTCAATTCTTTGGGGTATACATTTAGGAATTGAGTTTAGGATTGCTGGATCATACGGTAATTCTATACTTAACTTTTTAAAGAGACACAGAACTGGCTTCCACAGAGGCTGCACCATTTTACGTTCCTAGCAGCAATGCACAAGGGGTCCAGTTTCTCCACATCCTCCTCATCTCCTGTCATTTTCTGTAATTCATTTGTTTTTGTTTTTTCTTATAAATTTATTTTTTTATTTATTTATTTTTGGCTGTGTTGGGTCTGTTGCTGCGCGTGGGTTTTCTCTAGTTGCGGCAAGCGGGATCTGCTCTTGGTTGCGGTGCACGGGCTTCTCATTGCGGTGGCTTCTCTTGTTGTGGAGCACGGGCTCTAGGTGCGCAGGCTTCAGTAGTTGTGGCTCGCGGGCTCAGTAGTTGTGGCTCGCGGGCTCAGCAGTTGTGGCTTGCGGGCTCTAGCGCGCAGGCTTAGTAGTTGTGGCGCACGGGCTTAGCTGCTCCGCGGCATGTGGGATCTTCCCGGACCGGGGCTCTAACCCGCGTCCCCTGCATTGGCAGGCGGATTCTTAACCACTGCACCACCAGGGAGGCCCCTCATTTGTTTTTAATCATACCTCAAGACTGTCTCACAATACAGCAAACTTACTGTCCTAAAATAATTGAGACGTGAGTAATTCTGGTTTAGAAGTTCTCATCTAGGGACATTTTTTCCACCCAAGGAACATTGGACAACGTCTGGAAACATTTTCAGTTGTCACGACCAGGCACAGAGTGCTACTGGCATCTCGTGGGTAGAGTCCTGGGGTGCTGCTAAGCGTCCTAGATGCACACAGCAGCCCCCACAACAAAGAATTATGGCCCAAAATATCTACAGCACCAAGGCTGAGACATCTTGTTCTAGTTTAAAAGTTAGCCTTCAAGCCAGTCTTCAAGCTAGGTTCTGCAGAGGCACAGGATTCCAGAGGAAACTTGGGTCCTGTCATAAGGGAAAATACCGGAGTCCAAGTGCACAAGGTTTCAGCACTCCACCCCCACTTCAAGGGCAACTCCTCATACAATTATTTTACATACGGGTCTTCCCTGTAAGATTCCAAAGTTCTCACTTCTCTTTTCTACTTACAAAACAGTTATTCAGGGACTTCCCTGGTGGGCCAGTGGTTAGGACTTGGTGCTCTCACTGCCATGGCCCAGGGTTCAATCCCTGGTCAGGGAACTAAGATCCTGCAAGCCGCATGGCTCGGCCAAAACTAAATAAAAATTAAAAAATTAAAAACAAATTTTAAAAACAGTTATTCCAATCAACTTGCTTTTGGCTGCTAGTAAGAGAATGCCAAATGAAAAAATAATGACATCTCAAATTTTTAAGTCTGGTAATAATGAGGTTTAGTAGTTCAATGATACAGGCTTCTTCCATCTCCTTGCGTTATCACCCTTAATACTCTGGTTCCTATCCTCAGACTTGTCTCTTCATGGCCTCAAGCTGACAGCTTCAGATCCAGTCATCACATCCTTGCAGAGCCATGTACAAAGGCAGGAAAGGACAGTTTACTTCTTTGTACCCAAGAGGAAAATCTATCCCAGAATTCAGGCAGGAAACTTCCCTCCCTTCACCAGGTTTGCATCACCTACTCATGCCTAAAGCAATCATCCACCAGGAGAATAAAATCACTATCTCAAGTCTAGGCTCGTCAAAGTTTACCCCCTAAGGCTGGGGAGGGACCACCTTCCCTCAGCTCGTGGGAGGGTGAAAATCCAAACAACAGGAGATGTTGGAGGTACTAACTAATCTGTAGGTTGTTTCATTGGTGCTTTAAGCTAGTTTACTCGTCATTTGGTTTCAGATGCAAATAACAAAAACCTGGGTTTTTTTGTTTTGTTTTGTTTAAAAAGGGAATATCCAGCTCATATAACTGAAAAATCCAGGGACAGACTTTGGGTACACAGAGATGGTGGTGGTCAAATGCCACCACCAAAACTTGGCAATGCTTTCTCCAGCTCTCAGTTCTGCTTTCTTCTGTATTGGCTTCATTCTCAGGCTGCCTCTCCCCTGCTGGTGAGAGCGGGACCAAAACAAATCCCCAGAATTGAATTTGCATACGCTGCGACTATTCAGGCTTGGACCACATGTTGATCGTTGAACAAATCACTGTGGCTAGGGAAACGGAATGCTCAGATTGGCCATACTCGGATCATATGGTTCCCCACAGTGTTGGGGAGGAATGTACCATAAGTAGGAAGGGTAATGAATGCTGGGTTTGCAAAATCAATACACATGCATTCCATAGATATATAGGGAGGAAATGTATGTATTTTTTACCTCTAGGTAATCCAGATATTATAAAAATGCATCAGTTCATTCCACAAACATCTACTGAGTACTGTGTACCAGACACAATGCACTGGGGAGGTAAGTAAGACAGTCTCTTCCACAAGGAATCTAACCCTCTGCCACTAACCCACTGTGTAACCCTGAATGAGTCCGAAACCTCTCCCATTCTCCTACACAACATATGTAACAAGAAATGGCTGGAGTGCTTGATTTCTGAGTTGACTTCCAATTCTGCGTTCTATTAATTCCACCATTACCTCCCTGCAAACGCCTTTGAATATTTCTTTCTAGATGCTACCAATAAGGCCAATTTGATTTCACTTGCATGGTTTGTTGCCACCACAGAGGAACAAATGAAAGAGGAGTGAAATCAACTCAGAGGCCCCCTGTGACTGAAAGGCTGACCTTGGGCATCCAGAGTTCACTGACTCTTGCAGCCAGACACCTTGCGGGTGACTGAGGTGAGGAAGCCCAGTAGAGAAAGAGGGAGTGAGGAAGCCTAGCCCTGGGGAGGAAGCTCTGAGCTCCCAGCTTCCAGGCCCAACCTGGGTGAGCCACTTCCAAGCCATGTCTGTTAAGGGTGCCTGGCATAAAGACTCATTGGTACCCTCCGCAGACTGCAAGCTAAAATTCCCAGTGGGGTTAAAGCTGACTCCTTCAGAGCGATTACAGGGCCCTGGAGGTGCTGGCTTCTGTTGATTACTCATGATGCTGGCTTGCAAGGAAATGGTGTCAGGTGCTTGAAATGTTTAGTGACCCTTAAAAGAATACTGTAGCTGAGCCCAAGTGAATTACGTCTGCTCTAACAATCCTTTATTCTTTCTCCAAAGTGATGAGCATGGTAATAAGAGGTAAGAGGCTGACAGCCCTCGCATGAGGAGTTGTGCAGGTTGGGCACTGCACGTTAGGGGCACCAGGTACACTGCAGTCTATGGAAACCTAGGTGAGTGTTGCCCCCAAGAGTGATGCAGTGCTCAACCTGTGTAACCACACGTCAGTCCTTAACGCTGACACCAAAACGAAGGAGAAAAGGCTGCCATGGCAGGAATCCAGAGATTTTCAATCAACCAACACGTAATTTTTATATTGACTATATACTGAAGTGATATGTATGATACATCGGGTTTGGGAATTCTCTGGCTGTCCAGTGGTTAGGACTTCACGTTTCCACTGCAGGGGGCAAGGGTTTGATCCCTTGTCGGAGAACTAAGTTCCTGCATGCCCTGGGGCATGGCCAAAAAACCCCAAAAAGATATATTGAGTTAAATGAAATATGTTACTAACGTTAATTTCATCTGTTTCTCTTTATGTGGCTACTAGAAAACTTTAAATCACACATGTGGCTTGTATTTGCGGCTTGCGTTATATATATTTCTATTGGACCAACCTATCTTAGAAGGTCCTCAGCAGGATTGTGCACAGCTGCCCACAGCGGTGAACCAATACCTATCACACCCTCCTCTTTCCTTCCTTTGCTTATCTCACTTTCCTACTCCCTCATTTACACTGGATCACCTCCCAAATAAACTAACTAGACCTGAATCTTGTCTCAAGGCATGCTTCTGGGGTAGACTAATAAAAAACTTACCATGCACAGGGAACCATGCTAATATCTACCTTTCCTTATATGCAGTTTGCATATAACCAGGCAGAGAGATATAGAAACCAACACAGGAAAGGTTAAATACCAGATTTAAATAACAGAACAAGAGATGTGCATGATTACCTGCCAAGTGAGGAGTACAGAGAGTAAGTGCTAAGAGCCTGAAGGAGAAATGATATTAATATGTAGCGTGGTGGGGAAGGAGAGTTCTTCTTGGCCACACAAGATCTAAGTGCTGTGAAGTTTGCTGCCAAGAATGGGTCGTGAAATATGAAGTATGAGCAAGGACCTAGACTCAAGGAATGACTCTGGTGTTGAGGGCAATGTGCTGTGTATTTTGCGGGGAGTTCACTTTGAAATGCATTGTGTATGCGTGAGTGTGTGTGCATGTGTACAGTGGGAGTCGGGGAGGATGCTAGATCTGATTCCCTTATTTCACTCATTCCGCTTGTGAACAAAGTTGGCAAGGGGAAGTAATGCAGCCTATTTCAGAAAGCCCAAACAAAACACACTTTCCACAAAAGGATCAAATGCTCCACCCCTTTCCCATTAGCACCTTGCTTTTTTGTGACTGAGATGAGCAATTGTAAATGTCACCATAGGAGGGGCAAGCTTTCATTACTGACCATTCACTATGTGCCAGACATTGTTGAAAGAAAAGTGCAGAAAGCAAAGAGCAAATGCTATGTAGCCTTCAGGAAGAAGAAATAACCCCCTGCCACCATTCAGGCCTTTAAAATAAGCAGTAAATAAACCTTAAAAAGGTACATAAATAATTAAAATGTCCTGAAGACGCTAGTTTTGATAGTTACCCATTCTCTTATTTGCTGTTCCCCTTTATAGGAGTTACAAGTATTTAAAAAATAAGAGTCCAGAGTTAGATGGAAATTTTAAGAGTGGGTGCTAGATACAGTATTTCCCCTGCAGAACAAACTCACCCCAAAGACTTGGGAGGGTGCTGTCCAAGGTACCAGCTGACCTCTCAGCGAGCCTAGCTAGGATTTGAACATAATTATGAATTCCCCCATAACTCTACGGAGGCAACATTTTGCCCTCAGTAAGTGGGCATCACAGTCCACAATTATATATGTACGTGTGTACTAAAGACAGCTTTTCTTTCACATATTCTTATTTTAAATGTCTTGATTTAAAGATAAGTTCCTTTAAAATGCATAAAATTAGGGAGTTAAGGTTTTCTATCAATTCAGTTCAAATGGTTGTAAAGTGTGCTTCATCTCGTAGATGATGTTCTTCCTTACACCCAGCTGAAAATCTCTCCTGCTTAGATGTGGAAGTTACAAATTCAACTGTCTACAAGGATCAGAGGGCAGAGTAAATGACTGAAATGGAACGTTTTAAATAGTAACTGACACAGCTTCAGTGTTGGGGAGATAATAGGCATGGTGGGGACTGGTTACCAAGAGAGTGTGTGCTGTCTAATGGGAGAAGCTTCTACTCAACTCCAGCCATTGTGTCCACGTAGGACAACAAACTCAGTCACAAAGTTAGCTAACTACTCAGGAGGCGCTCAAAAATCTCTCAATTAGGGCTTCCCTGGTGGCACAGTGGTTGGGAGTCTGCCTGCCGATGCAGGGGACGCGGGTTCGTGCCCCGGTCCGGGAAGATCCCACATGCCGCGGAGCTGCTGGGCCCGTGAGCCATGGCCGCTGGGCCTGCGCGTCCGGAGCCTGTGCTCTGCAACGGGAGAGGCCACGGCAGTAAGAGGCCCACGTATCACAAAATAAAATAAAATAAAAATCTCTCAATCAAAAAAAAGAATGTTTAATTCAATTTCTTACAATTCACTGTGTAAGCCAAAGACAGCACCTGTGGGTTGGAGCTTACCCACAGGCTTCTGTTTTGCAATCTCCATTCAAGGCAAGTTCTCTTGCTTGAAATCTCATATACTCAGAAAATTGGAAGATGTAAAAACAGGTATTTTTCTTCCCTATTCCAAAGATGGAGAGTGAGGTAAAAAACATCTTAGAGTAATAGACAGGAGCCAGCACCTCCACGGCCCACCAATTACCCTGAGGGAGTCAGCTCCATGCCCACTGCTAATTTTAGTTTGCAACCGCAGAGGGTACCAATGAGTCTTTTTTTTTTTTTAATACTCTTCTCCACCTAAGCACTTTATTATTTTTTAAAATTTATTTATTTTTAGCTGCGTTGGGTCTTCGTTGCTGCGCGCGGGCTTTTCTCTAGTTGCGGTGAGCAGGGGCTACTCTTCGTTGCGGTACGCAGGTTTCTCACTGCAACGGCTTCTCTTGTTGCAGAACACAGGTTCTAGGTGCACAGGCTTCAATTCAGTAGTTGTGGCACACAGGCTCAGGAGTTGTGACTTGCGGGCTCTAGAGTGCAGGCTCAGTAGTTGTGGAGCACAGGCTTAGTTGGTCCGTGGCATGCGGGATCTTCCCGGACCAGAGTTCGAACCTGTGTCCCCTGCATTGGCAGGCAGATTCCCCTGCGTTGACAGGCGGATTCTCATCCACTGCACCACCAGGGAAGCCCACCGAGTCTTTCTGCCAAATATTTTTGGCTCTGTGGGCCAGACATTCTCTGTCACAACTACTCAGCTCTGCCCTTTTAATGCGAAAGCAGTCTTGGAGTTGTGTATATTTATGGGTGTGGCTATGTTCCAATAAAACTTTATTCACAAAACAGGGGGCGGGCTGGATTTGGTCCGTGGCTCATGGTTTGCTGACCCGTGGTTTAGAATAAAAAGATGATGATGTGTAACAGGAAAAAGCAATCTATTCAGTTCAAGAAACTGACTGCATAAACACAAACTCCTGGAATTTAAATCAAAACCCAGGACAAACATGGGAGGTGAGATACCAAAAGGACAAGTAAAATTGCTAAAGTGATTTTAGGCCACAAAGCCAAAATTCTACTCTAGTGTGTTCTTTATGGATCATGCCTAGATCAGTTCTGGATAAAGTAATGTGAACAGGAGCACGTTCAGCTGAGATTGGTGATAAAAGACCCAACCAGAAACGGCTTTTGTGTTTCATCTGGTGTGTGTGCCTGCCACCTCACCTCACCCCACCCCCAATCCATTGCTGGTGGCCACTGCATGGAAAAGGATCATGAGACTTCACATGTGGACCTAGAGAGAATGAGGGCCATACTGATTAGTAATGTCTGTCATGGGTACAAAAGGGGAGAACAATGATGCGTGTGCCACATAACTGCCGTCTGTAAAACCGTATCTCATGAGGAAGGATAGGGAGTCGATAAATGGAATTTGTTATCCCAAGTAAGTTGTATAACCCAAAATATAATTATCTTCAAATGGAAAAAACAGTACTACACTTTCTAAATATTAATCTGATCTTGCTAATGATAAGCATGACTTACCCAAAATAGTTTATTACAGCAGGCAGTAGGAGGCCGGGCTAGATCACCTCTGAATATTCTTCTCAGCCCTGCATAGGACTCTGTTTTTTTCAAGATGCCTCATTGTACTATCCCAGCTGTATTCCAGGTGGCTTAGTCTTCCCAAAAGCTCTGCTTTGAAGACGTCATGAATATTTAAACAAACTTCAGGCTAAACATTTTTCACGCTTCTCATTTCATCCACAGTCCAAAGCTGGGTTTTGTTTGGCAAGAAGGCTCATTTTTGAGATGTGTGTATGTGCACATATATGCATATAAACCCACTGGCATTGTGTTATATACACATACTCGGACCTCCAAGGTACATGTATGTAAATTCCTCCTCTTATACCTTTTTTTTTAATACATTTATTTATTTTTGGCTGCGTTGGGTCTTCGTTGCTGCGCACAGGCTTTCTCTAGTTGTGGAGAGCGGGGACTACTCTTCGTTGCAGTGTACAGGCTCTAGGCGTGTAGGTTTCAGTAGTTGCGGCTCGCGGGCTCTAGAGCACAGACTCAGTAGTTGTGGCGCACGGTCTTAGCTGCTCTGCAGCATGTGGGCTCTTCCCAGACCAGGGATCGAACCCATGTCCCCTGCATTGGCAGATGGATTCTTAACCACTGCGCCACCAGGGAAGGCCCCTCCTCTTAAATCTTGACACTCAGCTCTGAAGTTAAAGTCTGCAGTTAAAGGCCACTGACTGTCTTCAGGCACAAACCAGCAGGTATGCAGTTAAGTATGGACAGACTGATTACTTGGAAATGACCTGCTAATGTTCCCACTGCAGTTATTCATTGACTGTGACTTCAGAACCACAGTGACAGTGAGAAAGCCAATGTCCCTTTCATTGTCTTGATGAGTAAGAGGCTCAATGAGTCACAGAAGGTCCCAGAGAGAGGTGGGAGCAGGTAAGGCCTGAAGGGCTGAGGTAAAGAGGGTTGGTTAAATACACATATCTTTTTTTCTCTTTTCCATGAAATCCCATGAAGACAACTACAGAGGTGTTTTGTTGTTGTTGTTTTAGGGTTTACACCCACCAGAACTGAGAGAACAGGCAAGGAAAAAAACAAATTGCAGAAGCTGAATGCAGATGAAAAAAACAGAACAAAATCTTAAGCCAGCAGTTGATAAAGCAGAGGAACATGGATTAGCAGCACCTAATCAGAAAGGAAGATACCCCTAGAAATGAAGGTGAAGGCAGTGGGAATGGTTGAAATTCAGTTTAAGAAGCTCTGAGTTCCCGAGATCTGTCTCCCTACTTCATACAGCAAGATTGCCAAGATCCCAACCTGGCAAGAGACCAGAGATTTCTCCTCTAGAGAAGATAAAACTAAAGGTCTCTGGACGAAAGGACTCCAGAACCATGTCCTACATTAAAAAAAAAAAAGAGGGAATAAAAAATTAGAACACAAAAATAGCTCTTAGTAAAAATATTTTTTGTTTTAATGAAAGAGCAGAAGTTAAACTCAATAGAAAGGTTAGAAAATAAAGTTAAGGAAATCGCCCAGAATAGAAGGTAAAAAGATAAAGAAAAATAGGAAAGAAATGTAAATTTAAAGACTGTTATAGGAAGTCTACTATCCAAGTAACAGGAATCACTGAATGCAAGAACAGAAGAAATGGAGGGGAGGAAATCATGCATTATATTATTTACCTATTGCTGCATAAAAAAAATTACCCCAACCACACAGAAACTTATAACAAACATTTATTCTCTTAGCTAGTTTCTGAAGGTCAGGAATCTAGGAGCAGCTCAGTGCGGTAGTTCTGGCTCAGGGTCTCCTCAGAGGTTGCAGTCAAGCTGTCAGCGAGGGCTGCTGTCTCATCTGATGGCTGGACTGGGGCTAGAGGATTCTTTCCAAAGTGACTCACTCACATGGCTGTTGGCAGAAGCCTCAGTTGCTAGCTGGCTGTTGGCAGGAGGCCTCAGTTCTTTACCACACGGAACTCCCCATAAGGCTTCTTCACATGGTAGCTGGCTTCCCCCAAAGCAAGTGATCCAAGAGAAAGAGAGAGCATGGCCAAATGGAAGTCACGGTGCCTTTTATAGCCCAATTTCAGGAGTGAATTATTATCATTTCCACTGTGTGCTATTGGTCACAGAGACCAATCCTGGTCCAATAATGAGAGTGAACTGTACAAGGTATGACTATCAGGAGGCGAGGACCATTGGGGCCATCTTGGAGGCTGCCTATCACATCCATGAAATAGGTATGTAGTATGTGCATATTTATGTATATGTATATTTCAATTCTCAGAATTTGAGGACCTAAGTTTCCAGAATTGAAAAAGCCAACTAACCACTTAGCACAATGGGCCCACACCAGAGCCTACTGTCATGAACTTTCAAAACACCAAGGAGAGACTTCCCTAGTGGTGCAGTTATTAAGAATCTGCCTGCCAATGCAGGGGACACAGGCTCAAGCCCTGGTCTGGGAAGATCCCACACACCGTGGAGCAACTAAGCCCGTGTGCCACAACTACTGAGCCTGCGCTCTAGAGCTGGTGAGCCACAACTAATGAGCCCACACGCCACAACTACTGAAGCCCATGTGCCCTAGAGCCTGTGCTCTGCAACAAAAAGCCATTACAATGAGAAGCCAGAGCACCGCAACAAAGAGTAGCCCCCGCTTGCTGCAACTAGAGAAAGCCCGCACACAGCAACAAAGACCCAACACAGCCAAAAATAAATAAATAAATAAAAGAAGAAGATACACAAATGGCCAACAGGCACATGAAAATCTGCTCAACAACACTTATCATCAGGAAATGAAAATCAAAACCACGAGATATTACCTCACACCTATAAAATGGTTATTAGCACAAAGACAAGAGTTAACAAGTGCTGGCCAGGATATGGAGAAAAGGGAACCCTTGTGCAGTGTTGATGGGAATGTAAATTTGTGCAGCCACTATGGAAAACAGTATGGAGGTTCCTCAAAAAATTAAAAATAGAACTACCATATGATCCAGCGATCTCACTCCTGGGTATATATCCAAAGAAGATGAAATCATTATCTCAAAGAGATATCTGCACCCCACCTTGTTCACTGAAGAATTACTCACAAGAGCCAAGACATGAGAAAAACCTGTGTTCATTGACAGATGAATGGATAAAGAAAACGTGGTACAGGGAAGTCCCTGGCAGTCCAGTGGTTAGGACTCCACACTTTCACTGCCATGGGCCTGGGCTTGATCCCTAGTCAGGGAACCAAGATCCCGTAAGCCACATAGCACAGCCATAAAAAAAAAAAAAAAAAAAAAAGTAAAGTAAAACAAGAAAGAAAATGCGGTATATATACAAAATAGAACATTATTCAGCCATAAAAAAGAAAATCCTACCATTTGCAACAATATGAATGAAACTTGAGGGCATTATGTAAGTGAAATAAGTCAGACAAAGAAAAATGCTGTATGATATCACTTACATGTGGAATCTAAAAAAGATGAACTCATAGAGTAGACGGGTGGTTGCCAGAGGCAGGGCCTAGGAGGTGGGGGAAATGGGCGAAGGTGGTCAGAGGTACAAACCTGCAGTTTATTTTGTAAAGCCTGGGGATGTAATGGACAGCAGGGTAACTATAGTTAACAATACTGCACTGTTCGCTTAGAAGGTGCTAAGATCGTAAATCTTAAAAGTTCTCACCACACACACACACACACACACACACATAAAATGGTAACTAATAAGATGATGGATATGTTAACTAGCCTTATTGGTAATCACATCACAATACACAAATATATCAAATCATGTTGGACACCTTAAACTTGTACACAATGTCATATATCAATTATATCACGATAAAGCTGGGGAAAAAAGTCAAATAATCAGTAATCACAATGGCTTCAGACTTCTCAAGGGCAACATTGGAAGCTAGAAAGCAATCAACAGTGCCTTCAAATTCTTGAAGGAAAATGATTTCCAAGCCGGAATTAAACCCTCCAGAATGGAAAACATTGGAAAAGAAACAACCAAATTTCAGAAGCTGAAAAGTAAATTTAAAAAAGAAATCCTGAATTTTAAAACTTGACACTGAAGAACTTGAAAATAATGAATTAGCAGCACAGGGAACCTCTAGAAATGGAGGTTAAGGGAGGGAGGGGCTGTTTGAAATACGGTTAAGTGCTAAGTACTTAGCAGGCCTTTTCAGTTCTGGAAATATATAGGCCTAAATTCTGGGCATGAAAAACGTAGTTATACCAGCCAAAGCATCAATGAAGAGAACAGAATAAAAGTGTTCTGAATCACGCTTGGTAAGTTACTGCAAGATGCGTTTCACCCAAATCGGGGAGGAAGCAGAGAAATAGGAAGACAAGAGAAACAAGAAATGGGAGATCCAAACCCAAAGAGAGGTAATGGGGAGCTCCAGGATGGTGATGAAGTGGGACCCGAGGGACCACTGTGTGCCAGGCTGCAGGGCAACCAGTCCAGAGTGGAGGTCAGAGGTCCCCAGGGAGGATGCTTTTTGAGAGTGATGAAATGGACGGAATACCTGGCGCATCTCAACGTATTGGGAGGAACTGAGACACTCAGTCAAGGCTTTGAGGTAGAATTTACAATAGTGCACAGAAAAGCAAGCAAACACAAAACTGTTTTAAAGAGCAAGATAATTATTGACTCCTGGGGAGAACACTGTCCAGGAAAGAAAAAGCAGTCATAGTTTACAACATGACTCAGCTCTGACTAGCATTTATATAGTCATATTATTATAAACACTGAATACTGACCTAATCAAGATTATGAAAGAACTATATTCTGGGGGAGTAGGGGATGGCTTCCACAGTGGGAATTTAATAGAGAATGCCTAGAACAGAAATATCTAGCATTGGTAACAAGGAGACACAGATAGAAGTTAAATACGAAAATAATCAGCTGGTTGATTCTGGGAGGGGAAATGAAGGAGAAAACAGGGGACTACTGTGTTTTGTGGCCAACTTTGTAGATTCCTTTGACTTTCTAAACTGCACGTGCATTACTTTGATCTTTGAAAGAGATTAATATGCTGCAATGAGAAATCAGGCAATAGGCAACCATTCATTCATTCAATAAGCATTTAATGTGTGCCTACAGTATACCAGTCCCTGGGAATTCGGAGGAAAAACAAAAAGTGATCCAGGCCCTTTCCTCCCTGGCTCACAGTCCATTGGGTTTCTCAGCACAGCCAGAGGGGCAACAATTGAAACTCTCCTGTAGTGAGGCGTTAATATGGTGAAGGAAAGAGGCGTGGACACCTGCTTGTTTTGAATTTCAAGGTCTGTGGCTAGCCGTTTCTGTTGGCTTGCCTTGGGCAAGGTTGCTGTGGGCTTAGCCTCAAGTCATGATGGGACCCAAGCAGGTGGGGCAGATGACAACTGAAGTAATAATGATCCCTAACGTGGGCAGTCGGCAATGTGGGATACATTTTCTAAAGCATTAGGGCAACCGAAGGTTTGTTTCAAGCATGAGGGTCATTGGCTGGCTGCTTTGTTTGCATGACCTAATTTAATCCTCACACTAAACTTCTGAGGTGGCTACTATTAATATCTCCACCTTCTAGATAAGGAAATTGGAGCCCAGAGAGGTTATGTGACCTGCCTAAGGTCACACAGCTCATAAGCAGCAGAGCTAAACCTCAAACCCAAGTCTTGAGTCTATGCCCTTCAGCCTTAAGACTGGGATTTTTCTCAGTCATTGCATTAAGAGCTGCAAGACCTGAATTCTAGCTCCTGCTCTACCAATAATCAGCTGTGTGATCTTAGGCAAGTCCCTTCCCTTCTCAATGTCTGTTTCCAGGTGTGAAAAACGAGGGGGTTGACTCAGATGACATCTAAGCATCCTCTATACTTTGGCAGTCTGTGTTAGCAATAGGGAAAGCCAATGGGAAAAGGAAACACATGAATGGGGTGCAGAGGTGAACACACTTTTCTCCTCTGAGCCTCAACTGCCTCATCTGTAAAATTAGAGAATCATTAAGACACACCTCTCATGGTTGTTGAGTGTATTAAATAAGACAGCGTATGGAAAGTACTTAGCACTTGCCTGGGCACAGAGTAAGTGCTCAACCAACACAAGCCCTTATTCATTCCTACTACTCATATGCTTACAGGGCTCCACCACACTTGGATTCCTGAAAGTTTCCACTTCTGGTAAGGTCAAAGTACCATGTTTGTGGGAAGAAGGGGGAATCAAATCACAAGAAAAGGGAGTCAAACAAAATTACTGTCTGACAGGAACGTGTGCTGTTGCCCTTGATTGGTTTTGCATACGAGTTAGTTTACCAATACTTTCAGGAGCATGTAAGTGTGAAATTGGAAAGCGTCACCGCAGGACTGCCACAAGCCACTGCACTGGCGATATAAAAGGGGAGGCGAGGGGAATACGCTGGGCCAGGGAGAGGGAGAAAACTAGAGAGACAGAAAGGATAGGAAGGTGAGCCCCAGGTGTGGAAGGACAAAAAGATACAGGGCTGGGGAGCAAACTGGCTTTAAAGTTCAAAGCACATTCATCCAGATTGACTGTTGAACACACACTTCTTTGAGTTTTTAAACATGTCCCCACTGTCCCACCTCTGTGCTTTCCCTCAAACCATTTCCTCTATATTATTTCCTATTCCCAGCCACGGACACTGCTCAAGGCCAGCCTAGCTTTCAGGCCAAGCTCAAATTTTTTTTTCTTTCAGAAGAAATTACAAAGCGTTCATGGTTAATAAGAATATAGACTCTGGGTCAGTGAGACCTGCTTTGGAATTGAGTTGGTTGAACTTGAGGCGAGTTTCTTCACCTCTCAAAACCTCAGCTTCCCAATCTGTAAAATGTAGATACATAGTAACAACCTCACAGGATTACAATGAATAATAAATGATGGTGCACATGAAGCCTTAACCATATGCTCAATAAATGTCAGCTGCTGTTATTTTCTCCATCACCCACACTCCCGTCCATTCCCCACACCTATTACATTGAACTAGAACTACTGACAACCATGGAACCGTGCTTCTGTCTTTGAATCCCCAAAAAAAGCCTAGTACACTAGGTAACATGCAACAGATGCTGCATAATAAATATATGAATTGAATGCAATGACTATCACATTCTCAAGCTCATGATTATTGACTGTTTCAAGTAAAAGAAAAAACATCCCAAGCAATTGGCTACAGGTGACCAAATGATCATGGCAGGGTTCCCAATCTTGTCTGGGATAAGAATGAACCTCTCCAGGAAACCATTCTGTGGCAGGGACCCTTGGGCTCCCATAATAATGAAAATAAGAACAATTAACAACTAACATGTATTGAGGACTTACTATGTCCCAAACACTACCTCTAAGGTTTACCCAAAATAAATCAGTTAATCCTCAAAGGAACTCCAGGGGCAATTCTCACCCCTACTTTACAGAGGAAACTGAGTGACCAGCTGCCCCAGTTTGCCAGTATCTGAGGGGGTTCCTCAGACTTTCAGAGCTAAACCCAGAACAGTCCCAAGCACACTGGGACGAGTGTGCCCTAACACTGAAGCATACAGATATTAAGTAAATGTCCCAAGGTCAATGAGTGGCCAAATCAGGATGACAAACCCAGGAGCCCCATCACCTCTACTGCAGGCACAGACAAAGGCAAAAATGAACCCACTGAGACAAATTAGCCAGGTCATCAAGTGGGCTGTCCACCAGGCTTCCGAGCACAGAGTCTGACGCAAGTAAGTACTCAAATAATTGTCCCAACCGTGTTCTAACCGTGCACTGCCCAGAGCTACCCATATGACCTTAGGCAAATCATTATCATCTCTGGGCCTCAGATGTTTTCCTCTTCAAAATGAAGGGGTCACACTAAATCAGGATGGCAAATAAATCAGCTCCCTTGCCCATGGCAGGCAAAAGTAAATGATTAGGCTACTACTTCCCACTCCACCCAGACTTGGGCCTCAGAATCCTTCTCAACCCAACACACTGGGTATTCACAACCCATTTATAGCTGATGCTTAGCATGATCTCTAAAGCCACCAGCTTTATCTTCACAGTCTGTTGGCACTCAACTAGCTTGCCAGGAATTGCTCTGGTCTCTTAGGATTTGGCACTCAGACTAACACCCAAGGATAGGGAGCAGTTGGATGGCAGCAGGATGACAATGGAAGGGCCAGTCTCCGTAGACTGGGCACTCCGTGTCCAGTCCTATGCCATGTATACCTCACAGTACAGCACAGTGAACGAGAGCAGGGACTCAAGAGAGACCACTGGGCTCAGTATCCTGGCTCACCATTTACCAGCTGTGTGACCTTGGGCAAATTACCTAATGTTTCTCGATTTCCTCAACTACACAAGGAGGATTATAGTACTACCTACCTCACAGGATTATAAGGATTCAATTAGTTAATATGTGTAAAATGCCTGGCACGTAGTACGTAGTAGATGTGTTAATACCAGAATTCTCAAAGTCACCCTGCGAGGTGGATATTACTTAACAGATGAGGGAACTGAGATTCAGAGGGATTACGCTGCCCAAGATCACACAACTAGTTAAACAGCAAAGCCAGATTCAAACACTAATTTCTAAGCCTTTGCTCGCCACACTGCATTTCCGTAAACACTCAATGGTGAAATGAAGGATTCTTGATTAGCTGCAGGGCCTTGCCTGTACTCCTGAGGCTGCTGTACTTCCACCCTCAGCACCTGCTGGACCCCTCCTGACACTGCTCTCCTAGCCGGCTCTTGAATACTGCCTGCTTCAACTCCTGGACCATCCACACCTTCGGCACAGAGAGAGCAGATACCTACAGAAAACCAGAACACAGACTGCTAAGTCTCCAGCTCCTGGGAAACAGGGGAGAGAATCTTTACAATTCTGATTATTGGTCTTCCCCTATCTGTAAAGCGAATTCTGCTATTTTATAGATTTCTATCTTTCAGGGAATTGAGCAAACGCAGATTAGAGAAAATGTGTAAAGGGATTAAGTACCTTAGGTACCTATGCTGTATCTTATCTACCTCACTCCCCTAGGGGTCCTCCTAAACATATGTATCTCTTTGTCTTAAAAATCATAGCTATTCACAAAAATATTCTGGTTAACACTAAAGTTGCTACAGCTAATATATTTCTTGCCATGCCATTACGTCCAGAAAGAGTGAGCTGGTGCCCACGTTTCTAGTTCATTCCATCTAGTGCCTTTTTTTTTTTGGCAGCACCACGTGTCATGCGCAACCTTAGTTCCCGGACCAGGGATCGAACCTGTGCCCCCTGCAATGGAAGTGCAGTGTCTAAACCACTGGACCGCCAAGGAAGTCCCAATATGCCTCCTTTTTAAAAGCTAGGAAAGTGCTTACCCAAAGATGGGGCTTGGAGAGTCTCTAACACTTGTGAGAGAGACCAGAAATTGGTTCCATTCTTGCTTCTGCCCAGGTTGCTGGCAGGAGCTGAGCAGGCAGCTTGCAGGTGACATAGAACCGTGTGCTCTTCCAGCCGGTGACTCCACAGGATGTGACATGGGAAGGTCCACTGACCTCCAGAGCGCAGTAATGGTGCACGACGTCCAGCTCTCAGTGGCTCCTACCTCTCCTCCTCACTTTACAGACGATAGGAAAGGCAGGAAGAAAGTGAGTTGGAAAAATACAGATATGTGCTTCCTTCCAAAGTCTCTCTCGTTGCTTATGAGATAAAGTCAGCTCCATCCAGACCCATTACTCTCCACATTCTAAACGGTTCCTTCCTTTGTGAAACTGTCATACTTGTGCCTTTTCAAAGGAAACAATCTCTTGGCCAGGGACTTGACTCTCTCAACTCTAATGCCAAGGGAGAACCCCAGAGTTATCTGGCAAGGGGAAGGGTCCCACAAAATAAGAGTGTTTTTACCTCTAAAATTTGCTCTGGATGTGTGTCCAAGAGGTGAGAACAGATAAAAGCAAACTCCCAGGGAAGCACTGGAAGAGAAAGGTGAGAATGCTGAATGTGATTTTAACAGATGAGGTTGGGAAAGGAGAGCAAAGGGTAGTAGGCAGGAAAGCTGGCTCAGATTCCAAAAGATGTGGACTTGGCCACTCAGTGTGTGACCTTGGAAAAGTTACTGAACCATCTTCTGTGACTAACAGAATCTCTTTCCTCCTCCGAAAACTGGTGATAACAGTGTATTCTCTCCAGGGTTGTCATGAGGCTTCAATGAGATGATGTAAGTGAAGGGCAGAGTGCCAAGAACTGGAGCCATTCTTACCAACCAGTCTGCCTCTCTTGGCCCATCATTTGACACTAACACTGTCTGACAGCTAACATTCATGGAGCACTTACTATGACCAGGCACAGTGCTGATCTCTGGGTTTCAAAGGAGAATTAAGTCTTGGCTTGATTATATTTGACATATAAAGAGTACTCAGTTAAAGGCAGATACTAACGTCGAGGGCAAGCCCCGGTTAACAAACAGGAAGGCAAAATGGTTGACCTGAGTCTGCTTTTTGGCCTCTCCCACTTAGCCACACCCTTTGCTGCCAGCTCTTGCACCCCTGGTCAGCAGTCCCTAGCCTACATCAAGGATTTGGCTCTTCTCGAACAAATATGGAAGGACCCATAGACCTGAAGAGCTTGAAGGCTAAGATGATTAAAACAGAGAAAAGTTGTCAGGCTAGTAGTTACCCTAGCAAGGAGTGGTAACTGGAAGAAAGCCTACGGAGTTCATGGACGCTGGTAACGCTGTCTCTCGGCCTAGATGCTGGTTACATGGATGCTGTTGACACTGTCTCTTGGTCTAGATGCTGGTTACATGGAGGCTGGTGACGCTGTCTCTTGGTTTAGATGCTGGTTACATGGACGCTGGTGACACTGTCTCTTGGTCTAGATGCTGGTTACGTGCATGTGTTCACACTGAGAAAACAACTTCTACAATTAAGACTTGTGCACTTTTCTGTATGAATGTTATGTTACAATAAAAAATTATTCAGATCGTGACTGCCGCTCTTCATTATGCAAAGCATGAAGCAGCCCTTCCCAATGGGTATTACAAGTACAACTGGGTTGCAAGCACAAGACGTCAGTCCCCAGTGGCAGCAAGCGGCCTTATCACTTTACTCGCTGGGAGCTGTGGAAATACCATGATGTCTGGTGAGACTGGCAAGTCCTGCTCTCGAGTACCCAATGAATACCATCCTCCTCATCAGACCAGTTTACCTTAAGGTTTTTCCTATCTAAGGTCAATTTTATTCACTTTATTTTTTTAATTTTTTGGCTGCGTTGGGTCTTCATTGCTATGCGCGGGCTTTTCACTGCAGTGGCTGCTCTTGTTGTGGAGCACGGGCTCAAGGTGCACGGGCTTCAGTAGTTGTGGCTCGTGGGCTTAGCTGCTCCGCGGCATGTGGGATCTTCCCGGACCAGGGCTCCAACCCGTGTCTCCCGCATTGGCAGGCAGATTCTTAACCACTGTGCCACCAGGGAAATCCCTATTTACTCCATTTTTAATCAGATTCTTTTATCCTCTCCAACCAGGAGACAGCTGGCTACATTTAAGGGTCGACACCCCTAGACCGATCTTTACAAACCTGAGAGTCAGTCTTGGACATCACTCCATATCTCACGCTTCATAACGAGCAAACGTCTAGTAGGTCCCTCCCTCTTCCCCAACTTCCTTCCTTCCCAATTGCTGGAGGGAAAACCTAAAATAAATTTCAATCATTTGTCAAGTCAATGGATATAATTTCAGTAAAAATATACAGACTACGTGCTGGTTTTCTCTTTCAAAGTTTATTGTCATTAAAAAAAAAAAATAAAACCCTCTACTTGTTACATTCACCTCTCAGAACATTTAATGTACCAGTTAATGATGTTATTGTAAAAAAAAGCCCACCAACTGCTTGCAATGGCTCTAAGTTATCATTATTATTTTTTGCCATGTTCTGGTATTATAGTGGTTTAAACTCTTTGGAAAAAAATGGTGCAACATTAAGTAGCAAGATTTCAAATTCCCAGATTAGAAACAATTTTTATATCAGGAGGAATTTTAGTAAAAAATCCAACGATAAAAGGAAATGTTAATAGAAAAACAAAAATACTGTAAAAAATAGGATTCCCCCCACCCAGCCCCAAGTTAGGTTAAAAAAAAAAATGGAACCAATCCCACCCACCCCCCCATATTTCTCTTAGAAAAGTCACCCAGTCCTAAACGCAGGGTCTCACACACCAATACAAGTAGCCTGATTTGCAGACCAGCCTCTGGGATCTTACACTGGCCCCAGTCTGAAGGGTTTTTTTCAAAACTTAAGGTAAGTTAGGTAGTTAGACTTCCATAAATACTGGTATCCGAATGAATGAATGAAAACATCCTGACTTTGGTATGGCTACAGAAATCTGGAAACTGTTCAAGAGGACACTGGCTTAGAGAGGGAGTTGAGGGAAGCACACAACAACCCCCAAGCGGAGGTAAAATAAACATCAGGCCACACCCAAAGCAAACACTGTGTGTAATACCTGAGGCTGATGCCTTGAACGAAACACACGCAAAGGTTCTTGATCAGAATCACACACATACAGCTTCTTGAACAGAGTAACACACATACAGGTTCTTGATCAGATTAACACATGTATAGGTTCTTGATTGGAACTGTCTGGACCAAACTTTATCCAAGTTACCACTTGCAGGAAACAGTTTGAATTTGGTAATTTATCCAGTACCCTGGAGTCCAAGAAGAGACAAAGATGTTTTGGAAGAAGAACAGCCACCCGGGCTAAAAGCCAGGCCCCTCTTATTCTAGGAAGCTCAAAGTCTGTTTTTTCCTTCTCTCGTTCGATTTTGCCCATCACAAAAGCACCTCCATCTCCCAACAAGGGGGCTCTTCCACCCCAGGTCACCGCAGGGCCCTGTCTGAGGGGAAGAACTGCTGATTTTTCATCCCTGGAGTGATTCAATAAAAAGCAAGTCTTCCGGGATCAGGAATATAATTTACGGTGTTGTGTCTCAAGTGTACTTTACGGTTTCCCTCATTTTCACTAGATCATGATTGTTAAAGGTTGTGAGGATACTGAGAAGGCAGCGGTGGGGCTGCGACCATGCCAAAGCGTGGCCTCAAACATCCTCAACTTTACTGAAAAGGGTAAAGTTCCCAGTCTTCAAATCACCAGTTACTTCATGAAAGCACAAAGGACCCACCAGACAAGGCAAGAAAACAAGGCAACTTGCTGCTGCATCCATGCAGAAAAGCAGTTATCGATACAATCCTTCCCCCAAAAAACAAACTTTGGTGCAGTGTTAGGAAGACAAGATAATCATTAAAAAAAAAAAAAAAAATTAAAAATTAAAATAAACCACCTTCGATGGCAACACACACTAAACATATCTAAATAAATTTCCATCACAGGGCACAAGGGGATAACAAAGAGCTCCCTGATATTATGGGAGGTAACACACACCACAGTGACAATTCGATCAAGAGAGAGCCTCCCTTACAGCAAAGGCCGCCAAGAAGAAACAAAAGGTGAAGCCCCTGTTTACTGTCGATCCGGTTCACTATTGCAAATATCATAATCATGGGGGGCTGGGAGGCAGAGAAGAAACTCAGAACGCCCAGGCAATTTTGATAAACAGCATCATTTGTCCTGTTCCCTAAATGAGACTCCAACACCAGAAAAAAATGAGAGGAAAATTGGATTATAAATGAAAACTAAAATGTATCTGTACAAGTCTTTACTCTGAGTCAGTAGAGTTTGGCCTCTGTTGAAGCCAGGACTCTGGAGAAGGTGATTTACTTGTCATCACAGCTCTACAACTAGCTGTGGGGTGTGTACATCAAGAGACAACACGAAGACAATCACTTGAGACCAAGGGAATTACTTACAAAGATTTCCTAGGATGTATAAGGTCTACTGATTGCCCATAGAGATGCTAATACTTGCTCTAACCCCAAATACTTTAAACATCTTAAGGTGGCAACTAGAATATTAGAAACAAAACAAGAAAATCATCACCCAGTGAGTTATTTCTCTCATTATGGGAATGAGGGAAAGGGAGCAGGGCAGGCTGTTTCACCAGGATTCATTAGGGGGAGTGCAGGTTTAGTGGCAGCCAACGGCCTTCCTCGTCTGCAACCTGGGCCAGATCTCCTGGGAGCCCGGAAGTGCCGACAAGGTTCCATGGGTTCGGAATGGCCAGGCACAACACTGGCATCAGCAGCGAGAAGAGTGCGATGTGAGTTACCAGTGAGAGTCTACAGATCACTGATGACTCCACCAACCATCTCACCTCCCCACCGACCACAGACAACCCGGATCACCAGCCGGCGGCAGGTGCCACCTCATCTACTTGGGAGCAGGAGAGAGGAAGAAAGCTTCTGAAAATGACCGCTTCTTGTTCCAGCCTGAGCTAGAACAAATGCGTTTGAATGAACCACTTGCTTTAAACAACATTTAAAATATGGAACCTTCAGCACTTTATGATATGAAACGCCCCCTTCCCTCAACCCCATTTACTGCAGTGCACGTTGTCTCCCGGGCGAATTTTTCTGTCTTTCAGCCGGTGGAATGGATGGCATACGTCAGATGTTACACAAGGCATTCATTTCTCTGAGAAGGCTTAGAGCCAGGAGAATTAATCTCCTTCTGCTAGGATCTCTGCCCCAAGCTTCTGGGGAAATGGTGAATTGGGCTTGACAAGGAAGATAGCTACATGATCCACTAATCAGATTCAAAACATGAAAATGCACTGAGGAGGGTACCCCTTCCCGCTCCTTATGACAGCAAGACCTACAGATAATTAAGAGAGACGTCCCTTCAAACTCAAAGGAGGCTTTAAAAAAAAAAAAAAAAGACAAAGTATAAGCAAAAAACAAAGAAATCAGTAAAGCAAACTCCCAATTCTCCTGAAAGTAAAATAGTCTCATGGTGACGGATGACTGGAAGAAGTCGAGGCAGGGAAAGAATGACACAAAGGCGGGAAGTGCCTGGCCACAAGGGCGCCTTGCAGAATCCACCACAGTGTTCTCCATTTTCCAAGGCCAAGCAAGTAGCAAGTCCCAAGTTAAAAACTTTCTATTAAGAGCAAAACAAAACCAAAAACCATTCCAGAAAAGGGGTCAAGGGAAGAACAACACTGGAGAAAGTCAGGCCGCTGACCTCCGGCGGATCACGAAGAGCCCGCGCTGAAGCTGACCCAAGTAAATCCTCATCTTGGTGCTGTCACTTGTCTTCCTCACCCAGATCTGCAGGGGAGATGGAAAAGGAACAGGATGAGAGAGGCTAATCCTGAGGGGCAAATCAGAATGTTTGCATGAATTAGGTGTAGCCAGACAGCTGGCAACCTCTTCCTGTCAACCCGTGAGGCATTCACAGGCCTTGACCTCTGGCCTCCTAAAGGCACATCTCCACTGCAGAGAGCAGGCATCACCCTTGAATTCATTTCTCCCAGCCATCTCTCTTACACCTTTGAGTAAGAAAATGGAAACCACGGTGTTCTTGAGTTCCATTTTTGCCTTCATCTTAAAGACTTTTTTTTTTTAGACTGCACCATGTAGCAGGTGGGCTCTTCTCTTAGTTCCCCGATCAGGTATCAAACCTGTGTCCCCTGCACTGGGAGTGTGGAGTCTTAACCACTGGACCACCAGGGAAGTCCCCTTAAGAACTCTTTTTGATATGGTATGACTACAGCATTATCAATATTCAAGACACATATATTCATAAACTTACAATCAAATTAGAAAATACTTTCCTTGCCCCTAGGGACTTCCATAGTATAGCCTTTCAATTCTCTGGTTTCCTGACAATTAAGGCTAATGGTCATAACAGCAAAAGCTAGAAAAATTAACAACAAAAGAAATGCCCACGGGTGAGCGAAGGCCCAATGAGGATGCTGAGAAGGCCAAATTAGCTTAAGACAGTCCTTCCCTCCTGACCGCATCATTCTCCCACAGATGGGATCAGATGTCTGGTACTGTACAGGGCAGA
This sequence comes from Leucopleurus acutus, assembly GCF_964270905.1. NCBI lineage: Eukaryota > Metazoa > Chordata > Mammalia > Artiodactyla > Delphinidae > Leucopleurus > Leucopleurus acutus. The sequence continues at coordinate 79,489,797 of NC_139155.1, read as the reverse complement.
TGTATTCTTCCCTAGAACTGAAAATGAGCTCTGCCAGCATGGGGCCTGCCAGAACTGCCAAGTGCACCCAGTATGTGGCATCCCTGCAGCCAGGGAGGGCAAGGAGAGCTGCCACCTCGGTCACCTGACCCACTTGCGGGGGAGATTACTGGAGGCCAGACACTGTGCTGACCAAACTGACCAAGCTCCTTCATCTTCAGAACAATCCTATGGAGTAAGTACTGTTATCACCTCCATTTTACAGAAGAGCAAGGCTGAGTCCACTTGTCCAATGGGAATCCTGGCGCCTGACATCAAAGCCCCTTGCTCTTCTTACCTGGTTCCCCACTTTCTCACCCCTTCTCTCATCCGTGTTATTAACACGTGACCAGATGGAGACAAAAGCATAAATTTTTTAAAGATCTGCATCTCACCTATATATGCAAGTAGAAGTTTACAGATACAGCTCCACCTTTGCCCATTCAGTTATCAGGTTTATAAAAAGCTTATTCAGGGCTTTCCTGGTGGCGCAGTGGTTGAGAGTCCGCCTGCCGATGCAGGAGAAACGGGTTCGTGCCCCGGTCTGAGAAGATCCCACATGCCGCAGAGCGGCTGGGCCCGTGAGCCATGGTCGCTAAGCCTGCGCGTCCGGAGCCTGTGCTCCGCAACGGGAGAGGCCACAACAGTGAGAGGCCCGCGTACCGGGAAAAAAAAAAAAAAAAAAAAGCTTATTCAGGGCTTCCCTGGTGGCGCAGTGGTTAAGAATCTGCCTGCCAATACAGGGGACATAGGTTCGCTTCCTTGTCCGGGAAGATCCCACATGCCTCGGAGCAACGAAGCCCTTACACCACAACTACTGAAGGCTGCGCACCTAGAGCCCACGCTCCGCAACGAGAAGCCACTGCAATGCGAAGCCTGTGCACCACAATGAAGAGTAGCCCCGCTCACCACAACTAGAGAAATCCCACGCGCAACAACGAAGACCAAACGCAGCCAAAAATAAATAAATAAATTTATTAAAAAAAAAAAAAAAGCTTATTCAGAAAAATAGAAAGCTATTCTCAGTTTCTATTTCCTTACTGGGATTATTTAACAACAAAGAGACTATGAAGTCAAATACACTTGTTTAAAAATAAAGACCTCACCTGAAGCTGAGCCTCTAAAGGACCTTGCAGAACCATTTTAAACTGAAAACTGACCCCAAGGAGGGCTGAATAGCTAGTCACCAACATGCTCAGACCCACGCACCAAATATGCTCAGAGTCAAGTTATGCAGAAGCCAAGTAGCTTCAGTGTTACTTAGGATTTCACCTGAAAAAATGAGCTGGAATACTTCCAAGAAGTGAGAAATGTTTTCCCCGCTGCAAGCCTCCGACGCACTGAGGCTTCTCCCCTCCAGGAGACATGTCTCAGTGTCACCGTTTCCTTGTCAGACTTCGCTAACTATTATGTCAAAGGGTGACAATCTTCAACAGAGAGAGAGAAAAAAATCTAACTTGCATTTGTTTTCCTGAAAAGTCCTGAGGTGTCACAGAGAATAATGCATGGGTTCTGAAATTAGGTTCAGGGACGAGGAGGCCACACACCCTCTGTGCAGCAGCCCACATGGCCAGGCACACGTGTTCCACTGTGAAACTGCAAAGCCTCCTGCCAGGGCAGCGGCTCTCTGAGATGCCCTGTTCCGACCTGGCTTAGGGTGACACACAGATTGCGAGCCCAGAGGAAAATGACATTCATTTATCTGGAAGGCTCTCCCTAACTTCTAAGTTAACAATCATTTTGCTAACTAGTTGTCACATTTGAGGGCATTTTCAATTCAGGAAGCTGGGAGAATAGAATAGGCTTACGTTATTTCATAATCCAGCTTCATTAGACTTACTATGCTCTGGCACGAATAAGTTACAGAGGGAAGACACATAAAAATCAATTTCTTTGCAGACATTTGTGGACTGATAAAAGATCAAGCCAAACAGGCTATTAACGTTTTAAACTGTTTTTTGACTACTAACAATACCAGTTACACACTGCTGACACCCTCCTAAAGAAGGGTCAGCCGGAGAACTCACAGGCTAGTCACATCATCCTTCAGCATGACCCTCAGAGCTGACTTTCAACCAGACCCCATCCTATAAGAGAGACTGGAGGAGACCAGTCCCTAAGGGTATGAGCCTGGTAGCCCATTGCTCAGACGCACAACAGGACACGTCGGATTAGAGAGACAGCAGGTGAAGAGTAGTGTGTGGGTCAGATCAGGCCAGCACCCATTTACTGAACACTCACTGTGTGCCAGACCCTGTGTCAGGTGCCTTGTTAGATCCTCAGAGCATGAAACAAATCTAAGTGCACATGAAAGCTCGAGAGAAATAACAGCAAAGACAGAGTATGCTCCAACGGCAAGTCCCATCCTCAGCAGATGGCTGCCTCAAAAAGCAGCAGGATTTGAATGCACAGACATCACACCAACTTGCCTTGTGTTCTTTCCTGCAGTCTATCTCAGTGGTGCCCAACTCAATTACTCTGCAGGGAGTTCACAAAACCACAAGGCTTACACAAACCCGCATAAACTGCAGTCATGCAAAGTAAGGGATTTTTAAGGGTGATTTTGCCTATGTGCAATTTCAGCCTGAAAGTGCTGACTTTAGAATCTAACCCACATACAACACTGTGATTCCACCGTACTTTCTTGGTGGCACTCACATTGCAGGTCTGTCCCATTTTGCTTTCCTAAAGGGTGACAGAGGTTCAGTCTTACCTCATTGGCTCCGACAGAGCTGATCACACAACTCAATTTCTGGTTGTCCTTTGACTCCAGATAGATGGCCTGGCTCTTGTGGTACCTGCGGGAAAAAAGACACACATTTATTTTTTTAACCACTTTATTGAGGTATGACTGACATGTGAGAAGTAGTACGTATTTAATGTATACAACTCAATGAGTTTCGGGATAAGTACATACCTGTGAAACCATCACCATCAAGGCCATAAACATAATCCACCTCCTCTCAAAGTTTTCTCCCACCCTCTATTGTAACTACTGTTTTGTGGCTTTTTTTTCCTTTTGTGGTAAGAATATTTACCATAAGGTTTACCCACTTAACAAATTTTAAGTGTACAGTATTGTTAAGGGCCCAAATTTAGAAAAGGAATAAAGAAAAGGCCACAAAGGGGGGAAGAAAAAAAAACACAACAAAAAATATAATTAAAGGAATCTTAATTTATAGTTGAGGAACAGCCTAAATTTCAGGTTTAATTTACAGGCTTCCACCCTTGGATTAGATCAGATGACCTCCTAATCTCCTTCTAAGTCTAAAAATTACATTCTTGGTTCCACTGCAGAGTGGAAAAGGGGGCCAAGGAAAAGGCTGGAAAACTCTGTATTTTAGTTTTTTATTTGAACTATATGACCCAGTTCAAAAAGTAAATTATAATTTTTTAAGTAAAACCTCTGTCCCCACTTTCTGCCTCCACCCCAAAACACTGAGGAGGGTTGGGTGGACAAAATGAACAGGTGGGCTTGAACAGACTGTCCCGTTATATGTTTTCTATTTGTCCAAGTAAGTCATCAGCAAGAAGGCAAGCCAAATTCAGTCCTTACTTTGATCACTCATTCAGCAAATACTCAATCACCACTTGTTGTGTACCACTGACCACCCTGGAGGGTGGAGTGGACAGTGAAGAAGGCCACAAGGTCCCTGCCGTCAGGAGCTTCAAATACAGTGGCAGTGACAAATATGAAATAATCACACCTGGCAAGTACTAACTAGGTGAAGTTCTGACTGTTAGACTTGCACCAAAGGGTATCTAATTTGGCCTGGTCAGTCGGGAGAGCAGCTCTGAATGAAGTAGATAAGACAGACTCCCCCCTTTCAGTCCCTGCATCTATTCTGTAGTGTAGGACCACCCTCACCTTCTTCTACAAGTTCAGGGACAAGGCAGAGGATGAAAAATGAGGAAGCCAGGGCCAAAGCCCAAATGAGTCAGTAACAGGTGCCACAGGAGGAAGGAGCAGCTACTGGGTGACAGGAGTTGGAAACATCAGCTGAGCTGCTGCTGGCAGTCCTGGCCTAGGCCAGCCCAGTTCAGTCAAGATAACCTTTGGTTCATTCTGGCTGCAAAGAGTTGGCTTAACAGACCCACTAACTCATATAATTTCCACCAAAACACATCTCCCAGCAAAGCACTGCATCTAACCATTATTTCTGTGGGGGAAGAAGACAGACTCTGTTTTGCTGGTACAGTGAAATAATCCACTGCTAAGATATCACAGTAAAGGATGTACTTCACTCCCACAATGGGCTTTTTCCAGTCAAGGTTCTAAGCATTCTTTAACCTGCTACTTAGGAGCGGAAAACTCAAGTTTCCAAGTCAATTTACTTCCTGAGAACACCGTTAAAAGAAATCAAATCATAAATTCAATTAGAACAGCGAGACTGGTTTAGACCCAGCTTGAAAGCTGCTTTTGGCCAGGGATTAGTTGGTAAACTGGGTCAGAGGACCTCCATTATGCTAAATATGTAATATTACAAGGTCTGAATTAACAAAGTGCATGAAGAAAGGTTCAATTAGTTCACAGAAAACTCAAACTTGAGTTTCCCTCCCACATCTAAGCCAACCATCCTATGTAAATGGTAACGTCTTGAGTAATGGTTAGAATAAAAACAGAAGGGGAGGGCTTCCCTGGTGGCGCAGTGGTTGAGAATCTGCCTGCCAATGCAGGGGACATGGGTTGGAGTCCTGGTCTGGGAAGATCCCACATGCCGTGGAGCAACTAAGCCCGTGAGCCGCAACTACTGAGCCTGCGTGTCTGGAGCCTGTGCTCCGCAACAAGAGAGGCCACGACAGTGAGAGGCCCGTGCACCACGATGAAGAGTGGCCCCTGCTTGCCACAACTAGAGAGAGCCCTTGCACAGAAATGAAGACCCAACACAGCCAAAAATTAAAATAAATACATTAAAAGAAGGCTCAACATTAAAAAAAAAAAAAAAACAGAAGGAGAGAACATTCACAGTTATTCTATGGGGGTTGTGAGTTATTAGAGAGATAAAAACACAAAACAACATGCAACTAGCCTCAAGTCATCCTGATACTACTTTCTAAATAAAGAAAGGTCATGGGTGTGGTGTAGGAGTATATTACTAGTGTGGAAATGTGGTCAATATACTGCTCAGTCAAGAAAAAAACTACGTCCATTATGTCCCTGTGTGTGTAATACAACATAATACGTGTTACATGTGTATCATATACACACATACGTAAAAATTAGTAAATTTATATTAAAATCTCTATTAAGTGTATATTAAAATTTCATAAAAATATAAAGTTTTATAAAAATATAAAATAATGATATTCTTCTTATTGCATAGCCTTCTTCTTTCCAGAATAAACAGGTATTACTTGTAATCAAAAAGTAAATAGTACTTTCTTATAAGTCATGGTACTGAAAAACACCGAAGTAGCCAAAGGGCAGGAAGAAAACAATGTCACAAATTAATGTCTTAGTGTCTGTTAAAGACAACTCTGGGAGACAAGCCAGACAACTCTCCTGAGACGTGCTGCATTTTCCCTCAGATGCCCTCAGCACCCAAACCCCAACCCATCCGACTGGCTTTAAAGTAAACCTCAGGAGTAAACCACGCAATGTAACCTACTACCCCTGGGAAGCGGTCTGGGACCTGCACAGCTGGCCACCTCCCAAATCCGCCTGCTCTGGGACCGCCGGATGGTGGTGGCCTGAATGCCCAGCAGTGCTCCATGTGCTCCCTGGGCTCCACAGGAGAGCTCGCCAGCGTGTTTCCCAAACCAGCTGATTCCCAGGTCCCCGTGAAGCAGAGGCCCTGGGACCTCCAGCGGCTGTCAGGCACCACACAATGGTCTTGGGGAACCATTATCCCTGGATATCAAATCTAGTAAATTACCCAAATTCCCTGGGAAAAAAAAAATAAGTCCTCAGAAATTAAAGTGCTCATGCTGGGGCGGCGGTTTCAAGATGAAACCAAAAAGTATATGACAACCGTAACATACAAATTTACTTGCCGATTTTTAAATACTAATTAAAAGGAGGGGGGGATTCAGAATATGTTTAGACACAAAAAAATGTTAAAAATACAAAAATAAAGTTAAATTAGTAAAAATGTACATTATCACTTTTTTTTTTGCCAACTAACCTGTTTTACAAGCTACAACTCATCTCTCCTGAAAAAAATACTTTAAATAGCCTCAGAGAACAAGCCCCAAATGTCAAATTGACTTTATTACTAATGGAAATCCTGACCTGGGAATCTCTACAGTTAAGTTCTTAAAGCTCTGCCTCTACTGTTAAACCTGACAAAATAGAACCACCGCTACTATTATGGAAAAAGCAATTTCTTTAGAAGGTGGGTCAAAAAGTGGGGCAGGGAAGGGGTAGAATTAATTTAATTTTGTATCCTACTGTACTGATATTAATGTGTCATTTCCCCAAAAAAAACCCATGAATACCATGTTACAACTACAGGACTTAAAGGAATCCTGATTCTAGCTGTAAAGAGTCACTGTTTTGAGTTAATAATCTCTCGTGTCAGGCAAAGGCCGGAGGGTTAAATCCACCCATGCAAGTGGGTGACTTCACTGAATTCACTTCAGCAGTGCTGGATTTAAAGTGAGGAAAGAAAAAACAGTCCACTGGCACCATCAGTGAGTTACTTTAAAATCTCAGCTACTTTCGCAGTACTTTCTAAGAAGGGTTATAAGGTTCAAATCAAAATGTGAGGAAAACTTACAGGATATAAAATGTCTTAAAAGCAGTATAAGACCCAGGAAAAGGGAAGATGCTTATCTTTCCAAAAGAAATGTAGCTTGATAAGCGTTCAGGCCAAGATGGGAAGCCTGAACCACTCTCATTTTGCTGAAGTCATTAAAACTGAATGAAACTTGTTTTACCAGAAATACTGTTTCACCAAAATACTCCACATCACTGGAAAGAGCAGAAAGTGATTCAGCCGACCTCTCAGCCACAGGCCACAACTGCTGGAAAAGAAGGAAGAATGAAAGCCTCCAAACTGACAAGGACACAAAAGCCAAACATCAGGAGCCTGGTGAGCCGCGAGAGGCCCGTCCTGTAGAGGACTCCTGGCAAACACCTTCCAGATGCAGGGGGCGGGGGGGGGTGGGGGGGGGACCTGCCTTTCAGCAGATGAGTCATGAACCTGACCTCCAAGGCCAAAGATGGCAAACACACAGAACACAGAAAACAACAGTCTCAATATTTAACAAGACAGTAAGCAACTTGAAAGTCACTAAAATAGTAAAATGCTCCGAGACACTTGACAGATTTCTGCCGCCACTGGAAGAAAGACAGTGATTGTGACATTCCTTCAAAATGCTTAGGTGATCTACCACACCCCACCTGACCACTGCCTACATTATGAAACACCAGTCACCGTGGGTCCTTTCTTTAGAAAAACAAGAATTTTATTTTACTGCATTTTCATCCTCAAGACATGTCTCACAAAGTCTAAGGATTAAGCCTTAGAAGGAGGAAGATCAGAAGCAACGCAATGACAAAACGAACATCATTTGAAATATCACATGGCTTTAAGACTCACAGGTCCGTAAAAATGCTAGCGATAAATCTTATCATTTTTGAAGATGGTTCTTATGTGTGGGCTTGATCTTTAAAGGTTATTTGGTTTTCATTATTAGAAACATTTTTCATTTTATTTTGCCCCTCAGGGTGTTGAGCTGTCAAGGCCTGCCACCTAGTGGTGCTGTGTTCTGATAAGCTATGTTAGGACACAACATAACTGGCCTCTTAGAAAAACAGTCGTCAAATGACAGGGGCAGAAGTCACTAAGATCAGGGTTACAGGGGGCGGAGTCAAGATGGCGGACTAGGAGGATGCAGAATTCGCGTCTCCTCACAACTAGAGCACCTACCAGGCACCGGTGGGGACCCATAGACACCTAGGCGGACAGGAAGAACCCCCAGGGGCCGGGTAGGACGTGGGGCATGGGGGGAGTGAAGGGGGAGGAGAAGTGGAGGCAGGACAGGACTGGTGCCCCTGAAGGGTGGCTGGGAAGGGGAAGGGATCCCTCGCCCCAAGCGGGAAATTGGGGGAACACTGGGAGGGCAGAGGATCAAAAGGGAGTGTGGGGGCTTCCCTGGTGGCGCAGTGATTGAGAGTCTACCTGTCGATGCAGGGGACATGGGTTCGTGCCCCAGTCCGGGAAGATCCCACATGCTGTGGAGCGGCTGGGCCCGTGAGCCATGGCCGCTGAGCCTGCACGTCCGGAGCCTGTGCTCCGCAATGGGAGAGGCGACAACAGTGAGAGGCCCGCATAACACACACACACACAAAAAAAGAGAGTGTGGCCAGGTTCCCCTTGCCCACTTGGGCCCCCAGGAAGCTGCTGAGATCCCGGGCCTGATCCTCTGCCCACTGAGGCGGCCTCCAGCCACGCGGGTCCTGAAGGAGTGGGAGGGAGGGAAGGGGGAACAAAAGTAAAGGCCAGACCTCTGGGACCAGCACCCCTGAGGGGCGGCTGGGGGAGGGGAGTAGTTCCTACACCCAGTGGGACCCATCCACGGTTAGGGGTCCAGTGACGAGGGAGACCCTGGGGAAGGGGGTGGGGGAGGCCAGCGCTTTCCCTGTCTGCTTAGGCACAAGGGAGCCCAGCAGGCAGGGTCCTAATCCCCTGCCCTCGGGGCCTCCCTCTTGCCTCACAGAGCCCAAGCCCCTCCCCACACCCCCACCCAGGGCCCCACCCCTACACTGGGGGACCCCCTCCAACGCCCTGGGCCTAAACCCCACCCACACAGCCTCCCGCAGGGCACTACCTCCAAACTCAGAACTCCATTCTGCAGAGGTCCTCCTTTCCAGAAGCAGCCTCTCCCCTTGCGCAGGTCCTAAGCAGAGTCCCCCCACGCTTGACCATTGCCCCGCCTAGGCCCCGCCCCACGACCACAGTCACCCACCCACCGGCCTAGGTCCCGCCCCACCCTAAAGCCCACCCCTGCCCAAGTTCCACCCCTGCCCAAACTCCACCCCCCTAGGCAAGACTTTTTTTTTTTTCTGTTTTCCTCTTTTAGATTGGGGTTCTCTTTTATCTTGTTAATTCACTGTTGCTGATTCTTTTATATTTTTATTTTTCTTAATAAAGTTTTTATTTTTCGAATTTTATTTTATTTTTTATACTTTGTTATTGTTCTCTCCTTTTGGCTTGTCCCCCCCCCCCAACCTTTTTGTTTCTTTTCCCTGCTGTGGTTTTATTTTACCTTGTTGCAGTTGCTTCAATTAAAGTTTTGTGGGTTTTTTTGTGGTACGCGGGCCTCTCACTGTTGTGGCCTCTGCCGTTGCGGAGCACAGGCTCCGGACGCGCAGGCTCAGCAGCCATGGCTCACGGGCCCAGCCGCTCCGCGGCATGTGGGATCTTCCCGGACCGGGGCACAAACCCGTGTCCCCTGCATTGGCAGGCAGACTCTCAACACTGCGCCACCAGGGAAGCCCCAATTAAAGTTTTATTTTTCCTACTATATTTTTTTATCTAATTTTATTTTGTTTTTTATTCTTTATTTTTATTTTTTGCAGTACGCGGGCCTCTCACTGTTGTTGCCTCTCCCGTTGCGGAGCACAGCCTCCAGACGCGCAAGCTCAGAGGCCATGGCTCAAGGGTCTAGTCGCTCCGCGGCATGTGGGATCTTCCCGGACCGGGGCATGAACCCCTGTCCCCTGCATCGACAGGCAGACTCTCAACCACTGAGCCACCAGGAAAGCCCTGTTTCTTATTCTTTGATATTGTACTGCTCCTTTTTTTTCTTTCTTTCTTTTTTAAACAACGCCACAAAGTTTGTGAGATCTTGGTTCCCAGGCTGGAGGTCAGGCCCAGGCTCCTGTGGTGGGGGCTCCAAGTCCAAACCGCTAGACTAAAAGACAACCTCTGACCCCTGGGAATATTAACTGGAGTGAGGCCTCCCAGAGGTGCTCATCTCAGCGCCAAGAACCAGCTCTATCCAACTGCCTGTAAACTCTAGTGCTGGACGTCTCAGGGCAGACAACCAGTAAGATAGGAATACAGAACCACCATCAAAAAGAGGAAAAAAAAAAATGAAATGACAGAAAAATATGTTACAGATGAAGTAGCAAGGTAAAAACCTACAATACTAAAAAAAATGAAGACAAAATAGGCAGCCTGCCTGAAAAAGAATTCAGGGTAATGATAGTAAAGATGATCCAAAATTTCGGAAACAGAATGGAGAAAATACAAGAAACATTTAACAAGGATCTAGAAGAACTAAACAGCAAACAAACAGTGATGAACAACGCATTTACTGAAATTAAAAATACTCTAGAAGGAATCAATAGCAGAATAACTGAGGCAGAAGAACGGATAAGTGACCTGGAAGATAAAATGGTGGAAATAACTGCCAGGGAGCAGAATAAAGAAAAAAGAATGAAAGGAATTGAGGACAGTCTCAGAGACCTCTGGGGCAACATTAAATGCACCAACAATCGAATTATAGGAGTCCCAGAAGAAGAAGAGAAAAAGAAAGGGACTGAGAAAATAATTGAAGAGATTATAGTTGAAAACTTCCCTAACATGGGAAGGGATACAGTCAATCAAGTCCAGGAAGCACAGAGAGTACCATACAGGATAAAACCAAAGAGAAACATGCCAAGACACATATTAATGCAACTATCAAAAGTTAAATACAAATAAAAAAATATTAAAAGCAGCAAGGGAGGGCTTCCCTGGTGGCGCAGTGGTTGAGAGTCTGCCTGCCGATGCAGGGGACACGGGTTCGTGCCCCGGTCCAGGAAGATCCCACATGCCGCGGAGCGGCTGGGCCCATGAGCCATGGCTGCTGAGCCTGCGCGTCCGGAGCCTGTGCTCCGCAACGGGAGAGGCCACAACAGTGAGAGGCCCGCGAACCCACCCCCCACCAAAAAAAAAAAGCAGCAAGGGAAAAGCAACAAATAACATACAAAGGAATCCCCATAAGGTTAACAGCTGATCTTTCAGCAGAAACTCTGCAAGCCAGAAGGGAGCGGCAGGACATATTTAAAGTGATGAAGGAGAAAAACCTGCAACCAAGATTACGCTACCCAGCAAGGATCTCATTCAAATTTGATGGAGAAATTAAAATCTTTATTTTAAGAGATAAGAGAATTCAGCACCACCAAACCAGCTTTACAACAAATGCTAAAGGAACTCTCTAGGCAGGAAACACAAGAGAAGGAAAAGACCTGCAATAACAAACCCAAAACAATTAAGAAAATGGGAATAGGAACATACATATCGATAATTACCTTAAATGTAAATGGATTAAATGCTCCAACCAAAAGACACAGGCTTGCTGAATGGATACAGAAACAAGACCCCTAAATATGCTATCTACAAGAGACCCACTTCAGACCTAGGGGCACATACAGACTGAAAGTGAGGGAATGGAAAAAGATATTCCATGCAAAAGGAAATCAAAAGAAAGCTGGAGTAGCAATTCTCATATCAGACAAAATAGACTTTAAAATAAAGACCATTACAAGAGACAAAGAAGGACACTCCATAATGATCAAGGGATTAATCCAAGAAGATATAACAATTGTAAATATTTATGCACCCAAAATAGGAGCACCTCAATACATAAGGCAAATGCTAACAGCCATAAAAGGGGAAATGGACAGTAACACAATCATAGTAGGGGACTTTAACACCTCACTTTCACAAACAGACAGATCATCCAAAATGAAAATAAATAAGGAACTACAATCTTTAAATGATATATTAAACAAGATGAATTGAATTGATATTTATAGGACATTCCATCCAAATAAATAGAATACACTTTCTTCTCCAGCACTCATGGAACATTCTCCAGGATAGGCCATATCTTGGGTCACAAATCAAGCCTTGGTAAATATAAGAAAATTGAAATCGTGTCAAGTATCTTTTCTGACCACTATGCTATGAGACTAGATATCAATTACAGGAAAAAGCTGTAAAAAATACAAACACATGGAGGCTAAACAATACGCTACTAAATAACCAAGAAATCACTGAAGAAATCAAAGAGGAAATCAAAACTTACCTAGAAACAAATGACAATGAAAACAACACAACCCAAAACCTATGGGATGCAGCAAAAGCAATTGTAAGACGTAAGTTTATAGCAATACAATCCTACGTCAAGAAACATGCAAAATCTCAAACAACTTAACCTTACACTTAAAGCAATTAGAGAAAGAAGAACAAAAAACCCAAAGTTAGCAGAAGGAAAGAAATCATAAAGATCAGATCATAAGTAAGTGAAAAAGAAATGAAGGACAATAGCAAAGATCAATAAAACTAAAAGCTGGTTCTTTGAGAAGACCAACAAAATTGATAAACCATTAGCCAGACTCATCAAGAAAAACAAGAAGACTCAAATCAACAGAATTAGAAACGAAAAAGGAGAAGGAACAAGTGACACTGCAGAAATACAAAGGATCATGAGAGATTACTACAAGCAACTCCATGCCAATAAAATGGACAACCTGCTAGAAAAAATAGGACAAATTCTTAGAAAAGCATAAGCTTCCGAGACTGAACCAGGAAGAAACAGAAAATATGAACAGACCAATCACAAGCACTGAAATTGAAACTATGATTAAAAATCTTCCAACAAACAAAAGGTCAGGACCAGATGGCTTCACAGGAGAATTCTATTAAACATTTAGAGAAGAGCTAACACCTATCCTTCTCAAACTCTTCCAAAATACAGCAGAGGGAGGAACACTCCCAAACTCATTCTATGAGGCCATCATCACCCTGGAACCAAAATGAGACAAAGATGTCACAAAGAAAGAAAGCTACAGGCCAATATCACTGATGAACATCGATGCAAAAATCCTCAACAAGGGCTTCCCTGGTGGCGCAGTGGATGAGAGTCCGCCTGCCGATGCAGGGGACACGGGTTCATGCCCCGGTCCAGGAAGATCCCACATGCCGCAGAGCGGCTAGGCCCATGAGCCATGGCCACTGGGCCTGCGCGTCTGGAGGCTATGCTCCGCAACGGGAGAGGCCACAACAGTGAGAGGTCCATGTAACGCAAAAAAAAAAAAAAAAAAAAAACCCTCAACAAAGTACTAGCAAACAGAATCCAACAGCACATTAAAAGGATCATACGCCATGATCAAGTGGGGTTTATCCCAGGAATGCAAGAATTCTTAAATATACGCAAATCAATCAATGTGATACACCATATTAACAAACTGAAGGATAAAAACCACATAATCATCTCAATAGATGCAGAAAAATCTGTTGACAAAATTCAACACCCATTTATGATAAAAACTCTCCAGAAAGTAGGCAACGAGGGAACCTACCTCAACATAATAAAGCCCATATATGACAAACCCACAGCCAACATCATTCTCAATGGTGAAAAACTGAAACCATTTCCTCTAAGATCAGGAACAAGACAAGGTTGTCCACTTTCACCACTATCATTCAACATAGTTTTGGAAGTTTTAGCCACAGCAGAGACGAAAAAGAAATAAAAGGAATCCAAATTGGAAAAGTAGAAGTAAAACTGTCACTGTTTGCAGATGACATGATACTACACATAGAGAATCCTAAAGATACACAGAAATTTCTTGCATTCCTAAACACTAATGATGAAGAATCTGAAAGAGAAATTAAGGAAACACTCCCATTTACTACTGCAACAAAAAGAATAAAATACCTAGGAATAAACCCACCCAAGGAGACAAAAGACCTGTATGCAGAAAACTATAAGACACTGATGAAAGAAATTAAAGATGATACAAACAGCTGGAGAGATATACCATGTTCTTGGATTGGAAAAATCAACATTGTGAAAATGACTCTACTACCCAGAGCAATCTACAGTTTCAATGCAATCCCTATCAAACTACCAATGGCATTTTTCACAGAACTAGAACGAAACATTTCACCATTTGTATGGAAACACAAAAGACCCTGAATAGCCAAAGCAATCTTGAGAACGAAAAACGGAGCTGGAGGAATCAGACTCCCTGACTTCAGACTATACTACAAAGCTACAGTCATCAAGACAGTATGGTACTGGCACAAAAACAGAAATATAGATCAATGGAACAGGATAGAAAGCCCAGAGATAAACCCATGCATATATGATCACCTCATCTTTGATAAAGGAGGCAAGAGTATACAATGGAGGAAAGACAGCCTCTTCAATAAGTGGTGCCGGGAAAACTGGACAGCTACATGTAAAAGAATGAAATTAGAGCACTCCCTAACACCATACACAAAAATAAACTCAAAATGGATTAAAGACCTAAATGTAAGGCCAGACACTATCAAACTCTTAGAGGAAAACATAGGCAGAACACTCTATGACATAAATCACAGCAAAATCCTTTTTAATCCACCTCCTAGAGAAATGGAAATAAAAACAAACAAATGGGACCTAATAAAACTCAAAAGCTTTTGCACAGCAAAGGAAACCATAAACAAGACGAAAAGATAACCCTCAGAATGGGAGAAAATATTTACAAACAAAGCAACTGACAAAGGATTAATCTCCAAAATACACAAGCAGCTCATGAAGCTCAATATTAAAAAAACAAACAACCCAATCCAAAAATGGGCAGAAGACCTAAATAGACATTTCTCCAAAGATATACAGATTGCCAACAAACACATGAAAAGATGCTCAACATCACTAACCATTAGAAAAATGCAAATCCAAACTACAATGAGGTATCACCTCACACTAGTCAGAATGGCCATCATCAAAAAATCTACAAACAATAAATGCTGGAGAGGGTGTGGAGAAAAGGGAACCCTCTTGCACTGTTGGTGGGAATGTAAATTGATACAGCCACTATGGAGAACAGTATGGAGGCTCCTTAAAAAACTACAAATAGAACTACCATACGACCCAGCAATCCCACTACTGGGCATATAACTTGAGAAAACCATAATTCAAAAAGAGTCATGTACCACAATGTTCACTGCAGCTCTATTTACAGTAGCCAGGACATGGAAGCAACCTAAGTGTCCATCGAAAGATCAAACAATAAAGAAGATTTGGCACATATATACAATGGAATATCACTCAGCCATAAAAAGAAACGAAATTGAGTTATTGGTAGTGAGGTGGATGGACCTAGAGTCTGTCATACAGAATGAAGTAAGTCAGAAAGAGAAAAACAAATACCGTATGCTAACACATATATATGGAACCTAAAAAAAAAAAGGTTCGGATGAACCTAGGAGCAGGACAGGAATACAGGCACACCCATAGAGAATGGACTTGAGGACATGGGGAGGGGGAAGGGTAAGCTGTGACAAAGTGAGAGAGTAGCATGGACATATATACACTACCAAATGTAAAATAGATAGCTAGTGGGAAGCAGATGCATAGCACAGGGAGATCAGCTCGGTGCTTTGCAACCACCTAGAGGAGTGGGATAAGGAGGGTGGGAGGGAGACACAACAGGGACGCGATATCGGGATATATGTATGCATATAGCTGATTCACTTTGTTATACAGCAGAAACTGACACAACATTGTAAAGCAATTATACTCCAATAAAAATGTTAAAGAAAAAAGATCCGGTTTACAGACAGAGCCAGCCTTCATCTTCCAATGTGTTATTAACTCACTGCAGCCTCAGAGGTGGAACTGATTTATTTTAGGCATCACGAGGTCTCTAAGCTTTTTTCCCAACTTCAGAAATACAATATTATAAGGTTATCAACTAACACAGTGTTGGGGTTTTTTAAGAAAGTTCAAAACATTCAAAATAACCACAACTTTAATTTTGGAATTTTGGGTTAAATAAATATATTGAAACTCAAAAAATCATATAACCATTATAAATGACAATTACAGAGATCATACAATAACCCAGAAAAACATATAAACAAGTGGAAAGGCAGTACGCAATTATGTGTCTGCCATGACTTAACCTGAGTGAGACTATGCCTGCATGTGGGCAATGAATAAAAGGAAGAAATTCAAATTTAAAGAAAAGGTGGCAGTGTCCCGGTGACTTAACACCTAGGAGAACGCCTAGTCACAGAGCAAACAGTAAATATTTGTTGAAAGAGTAAATGCATGAGTATTTGTTTTTCACATTGTTTTGCCATTTTCTTCCCAATGAAAACGCTGGTGGTCTGAAGGTTTCAAACCGTCTTCTATCTAAACTAGTAACGTTTTAGGATACACCTCCCCTGATTATTTTTCCTGGAACACTCGTGCTGCAGGATGTTGCATGCAAAAGGGTACCTCAGTCAAATAAACAACACCTAATAACATCTCAGAAATTCACAGTGTACATTAGCATATCAGAGGACCCAGAGTGCTACAATGATGAAACCCGTTGGTCTTAGCTAACATGGCCATTCCCCCAAACTCATCTGACCACAAAATCCTTTCTTCCACAGAACTCCTATTAATTTTAGCACACAGGGGTGCAGTTAAGAGGAGGCAGAGGGGGACATAAGCCCTGATGCCAGTCTACAGGGGCACCACAAGTTCTAGTATGGTGAGAGCAGCATGGAGAGAGAAGGGGGGCCACTACTAGAAGAGCACGTTTTGGGGAAGCACTGCCTTCAGAGAGCTAAAAAGCCGTATGGATCCAAGACTCCTGACAACTTCTAAATGCTCCTCTACCTTTAGTTAAGCAGCAGCCACGCTCTGAAATAACAACTATAGACAGCCCCAGCCCTATTTCCAAATGGTTCTTTTGAGATTCTAACGAGTAATCTGTGTTTACCAAGAACATACCATCTTTTATCATAGTACAGTTTGCCATCTTCTATCCGAGCTTCAAACCTCTGGGCTGGAGACTCTGCAGGTGTGGCGGGCAAGTGTTCGGGAGAGGATGGGGATGCTGGAGGAACCAAAGAGATATTTCAATGACTAAGTGTGGCATGAGCATGCGAGTCCACCAGCTAACATGCTTTCATTGAAATACTATTAAAACGGGGGAAACAATCATGATCAAGTCCTTACAGTTGTAATAAATGGGAATTCAACAAAATTCTTGTACATCACATCTAACTGAATCCTTAAAGCAACTCTGTGAGGAAGGCAAGGCAAAGAGAAACCTCACCACACAGAAGGGAAACTGAAACCTAAGGCTCGGACAGGCTAAGGGGTTTGCCCAAGGTGACTCAGAGTAGGACTGTGGCAACACTGACCATCAGAAGCTCCAATGGCAAGAACTAGAAAAATCTCTTTAAATTTATAAAAATGGAATCATTTCTAGAAATATTTATTACAAAGCAGGGCAGGTTACTGGGCATGTATGGAATCAAGCTAACACACTGCTGATAACTGCAGTGGGTTCAAATCATCTAAATTCACACACTCACAAAACCCCCTCCCCACCAGGCCTTCAGAAACTCAGGACGTCTCTGTGGACCATGGCAGCTCTCAGAAGGTAATTATCTAGAGCGAGAAGAATCTTGTTTTCTTTCACAAGACTTGGCTGGTAGAGGGATGTGTAAGTAATCGCAGCGCTTAAAACCAAAAAAAAAAAAAAAAGCCTTGTCAGTTCAGAATTCTATTCTGCAGCCTAGCAACGACCCTTAAGTGCTGCTCTAAACAGAAGCACCCCGAACACTGGGTGGGTCTCCTCTGTAAGCTGGGACTGGGAGCAGCCCGAGAGGCCGTTACCAGAAGCAGCTGCGAAAAGCCACTGGGTAAGTGTGCCTCGTACTGAACTCCACAAAGCAACTCACACTGCAAAACCCTTCTGGTTTCATTTTCAGAAATGCATGTGCACTTAAATCTTATGCCTGATGCCTACAAAGAAGGAAATGTCTCTCTTAAAATAAATCCCAAGGAAAAGACAAAGTAACTTTAACATAGCAGGATTAAAAAAAAATAAATCAGGGGAGGGTACACATGAGGTCCACTCCAGTTTTCATGATGACTGCTCTTAGGCAAATGATGAACATTTTGCTTTTGAAAACTGCAACAACTTCCTGTCAGGTATTCGCATGCTTTTCCAACAATATGATAAAAAGATTGCACGAATGCCAGCAACATCGTGCACTTACCTGGTCTCTTGGGTGACTTCAGCTGTAAGAAGAACAAAAAAATCTTAGAGAAAATCATTTCAGATACAACGTAAGGTGTCAAAGGTATAAAAGTGATTTAACAAGTAGCAATGAGAACAAAATAAAGCAGAAAACCCACATCAAGCCTACGCTTTCAAATGAATCAAAAAAATCGAACTGTACCTTATTTAACGTTCTCAGATCCTCCATGATCTGTTCATCTGTTAACAAATAGTTTAGCTGGGGTGTTCAGAGTTAAAGGAACGTGTCTGAAAAGGATGGCTGCCAAGCAAATAGAAAGAAACAAAATGGTGCCAGCGTTTGAGAATCTACAAAGTGAGAGTATGTTCCACCATGTTTCTACAGTTTGCCTCTTGGAACTTTTTGATCTTCCTACTAAATGTCATGGAGCCAGGTATCTAAAAGAATTCACATCCCCCCCCATCTTACAAACTTCTATGGTAAGAAGGTGAAATGAGACTCCATAGGTAACTACAACAACAGTGAGAGCCCAGGCCACAGTAAAGAACTTCATCCTCCATCTGTGAAGTGCTTTTGTTCCAAAGATCTGAGACTTCCACACAGGTACAGGATTAATCTTGCCTAACAGCTTCAATTCTCAGTTGATAAGATGAAGGGAACGTGAAGTTATGCCCCTTCCTCGTGGCAGACAAATAACAAAACCATTTTGTACAAATGGCTATTTATTATCTCCTCGAGACGATGGAAACAACACTCCCCCATGTGTCCCCTTCCCATTCCCACTGTTATGATTAAAGGGGCTTCTTGATGTCCGACTGAGATCTTTTGCTTTAATTAAACAACAGTTTGCAATCCACTGTTTGGGGGACATAGCTGACTGAAGTACGAAAGGCAAGTATTACGGTCCTCATTTCACAGATGGGAAAATCTAAGGCACATGAATCTCCCAGTGAGTGTCAAAACCAGCACAGAGTCCCTTTCCAAATAACTGCTGTCTATAAATTCCTCCCACTCAAAGCAGTAACAATTGAGGACTCCAATCATAAAATGGCCATCCCCTACCTCCCGGATAAATACATGTGCTTTCCAGCCAAACATGACAATTTCTGAAGGACCACGGCCATGTGTATTCTATCGAATGGAAAAGCAAAGGATTCAACAGTCTAAAGGAAGAAAAGTGATTAAGGCTTGATGCAACGGATATCAGGAGCAGGTTTTCGTCTCTTGTCTGGGATGGGGACAGGATCATTTGGTCGCCTCCGCAACTTTCTGGTCATGATGGGTTTCACTTCCATAGAATCTGTGGCAAGAATGGAATGGGTGAATCTATCCAACTCCAACCTAAAGTCAGCAAGAATTTGCAGTGTAAGAATATCGGCCCCAGAGCCACCCAATCAGAAGTGTTTTATCGGGGACATCTGGTCCATACATGGCCCAAGTCAGACACCGTATCAGACGTTCGAGAGGTCTGTGCTCAGGAGACTCAGACCTGCTGACCTAAGAGCACACCCCTCTCTGAGACACAGCCCCGCCCTGCAGCCTCCCACTGCAGCCACGGCTGGCATCTCTCTGGCTCCCTGGAAACTAGAAATTTTCCTCTCCCTCCCTCAAATCAAGAGGCCACAGAGCACTAGGCTCTTGGGATCAGAAGGAACCTTTGGGTCTTCTCTAATTCCTGCAGTTCCCACAGAGAGTGGGTAAACCAGAGCCCACCGGCATGAAAGGCCCTTTGAGAGGCCTCTGGCCTCAGGCCCAACATTTTTACATGAGATTTACAAACCTGGGCTCTTTTCATTTTACTTTATAACCTTTTGTGACTGCTTGACTATCCAGACTGATACCCTGAGGGCTCCTGAGAAAGGCCTCCTTTCTTCCTCCTCGACTCACCCCTCACCACACACTTTTCCCCGCCTGCCGCCCGCAGCGGCCACACAGATCTCTCCTCTCCTGCTCTGCCTCCTTGGAGTTCTTCTTGCTGGCCTGCTCCTTAGACACTGGTGCTCTGCGGGGTCCAGTCAGTTCTCGGCCTGGATCCCGGTGAATTTCCCGTCACCAGTTCCAGCCCCACCCACCCCGCTGCATGGCATCCCACACCCCATGATGTCACACACTCTTCTCCAGGTTCCACATGAACCCACTTCTTCCCCATGTCTCAGGCCCCAAGGCCATCTCCCCAACGACCCACCCTTCCCAGCCGGAGCCAACTGTCATCTGTGACTTGTCTTTCTTCACCCACACATCAGACCCACCAGATAATGACACTTCTGCCTGTGAACGGCCTCTCAACACCATCCCCTCATCACACCCTGTCTCCCTCAAAGGGATCTTCGGAAGACATGAACCGGATCATTTAGCACATCACTCTTTCTATGAAATGTTTCAATGGCTCGCCATTGGCTACAGAATAAAGGCCGTGTCTCCCTTCCGGTCTCCCTCCCTTCTCCTTCCTTCACAGAGAGCCCGGGAGCAAGCTTTCAGCTATTCTGTTACCCAAGGGCACCTTACTTTCTATGCCTTCAAGCCTGTGTGTGCTGCCCTCCGCCTACCCTCCTCTTTTCTGCCCAGAAACTCCTACACAACATCCTCGGAGAGCAGCTCAACACTGCCGCTGCTGTGATGGCTTCCCCGGAGTCACGCCACCTTCCCAGTAAGCAGAGCATCTGTACAAACCCCTACCACCAACCGCCAGCATCTGGGACACTCCCCCAGCGGATGCATGGATTCCACCCCAACGCCGAGCGATCGTTCTGGCGCATGGGAGGGGCTGGCTGCACGGGGTTTCCTGCAGAACAACTAGATGAGGTCAAGTCTGATGATGAGATGCAGTTAATTCATGACTACGCATCCTATGTGCAGAGCAGACAGGACAGCCTTAGGGAATTCAACATAGCCCGTCCACCACGGCAACTCCCGAGACCCGAGAGGCCTTGGTTTGTGCGAACAAAGTCAAAAGGCATTTCTGCAGAAGAGAAATGGGCAATACTGACTTTTCTCCCCTAGGAATGGAGGTAAAGTGACCAGAACCAGTGACCTAATGAACATTCATAAAGGTGTATTCAGAAGTGGGGACGGAAGGAGGACAAACACGCACCCACCCCTGGGAAAGGGGAGCCTTCTCCCTAAAAGACATCTCTTACCCTATGCTGAGATGCCACCCTTCTCCAGTTTCTTACTGGCCGGGTGGGTGGGTATCCCTGCGGCCGCTGTGTGACATAAGGCAGGCTGCGTAAATACTCTTATGTCTCAAGTTTCCTCATCCATAAACTGGAAATATCAATAACACTTCCCTCGCAGGGTGCTGTGAAGATTACATGAGATGATACATGTGAAGCCCTCAACATAGTGCCTGGCATAATAAGAGTTCAATCAATGCTAGTTTTTATTATCATGTTCTTAGCCAGGAAAAAAAATCATACAAAGATCTTTTTGAAAAGTCAAAGCACAAACAGCTGGAACAGAAGTGATACACCTGAGGAAAGTGATGTCAACAGTGAGGCTTGCAACATTCAGACCTAATTTGGAAGACCAAAGAGCACCAGAGAAAAGGCACCAAGTGTGCCCTACCCTCCGGGGGTGGGAGATGCATGATGGAAGCAAGCAAAGGTAGAGCTGAAAGGATTTGGGAAAAAGCCGGTCTGACCATGGCCAAAAAACTCAGAAAAAAATAACTCCATCACTCACAAAGCAGAAAGCATAATCGAATTCTCCGTATGAGATGGTGAAAATCAATCCACATTATTGCTCTAGTCACGGTAATAACCTAATCAGTTTACCCAAAAGACTACTTCAGCACAAGGAAGGTGCTCTGAAGAAGCCGCTAAAATTAATTAGCATGTCCCCATCACCAGCCAGGAGAGTGAGTGAGGAGGGAGCAGTCCTGGCCAGGGGTCCAGGTGGAGGATGTGATTCGAGGGGAAGAGCACCATGTAAGTATCACAGCCCGGAACTACACAGTAAGATTACCTACTTAATTCACTTTGTTCCAATCCCAGCCAGGTATGCATGGTCGGCTTCTACGGACGATTTTTTCATAGAAAGATGGGATGTACTGACCACCTGGGTTTGAGTGCGCCTGGAAATCCTATTTCTCACCAGAAGAAACAGGCTGGCAGGCTGGGTTTATTTTTTATTTATTTTTAACATCTTTATTGGAGTATAAGTGCTTTACAATGGTGTGGTAGTTTCTGCTTTATAACAAAGTGAATCAGCTATACATATACATATATCCCCATATCTCCTCCCTCTGTGTCTCCCTCCCACCCTCCCTATCCCACCCCTCTAGGCGGTCACAAAGCACCGAGCTGATCTCCCTATGCTATGCGGCTGCTTCCCACTAGCTATCTATTTTACGTTTGGTAGTGTATATATGTCCATGCCACTCTCTCACTTCGTCCCAGCTTACCCTTCCCCCTCCCCGTGTCCTCAAGTCCATTCTCTACATGTGTCTTTATTCCTGTCCTGCCCCCTAGGTTCTTTAGAACTTTTTTTTTTGTTTAGAATCCATATATATGTCTTAACATAAGGTATTTGTTTTTCTGACTTACTTCATTCTGTACGACAGACTCTAGGTCCATCCACCTCACTACAAATAACTCAATTTCATTTTTTATGGCTAAGTGATATTCCATTGTATATATGTCAGGCTGGGTTTATTAACATCTGTCTCCTGGGAGTTTGGTCAGGAGCCCCAAGGGCTCAATCTAGGTGCACTGACAAAACCCAAACTTCTGGAACTGAAACTCAGACCTTGGAGTGTGGCCACCCTGGAGAAGGCACTCCAGCAGGAAATAGCTTCCTCTCAGACATCACGCACCAAGCACAAAGCATCTCCAACTGGCTTCAACCAGAAAGCCTCCCTAATCCAGAGGCCTATTGTAGGTCTGCTTCCTGTGAATAAGTGAGGATAAAATGTGCAGAATCTAACTGAACGTCCAACAATTAAACCAGAGGCAGGGGAGCATTCGTGACAGAAAACAGCAAGCAAGCGATGAGACCAGGTGCACAACTCCCCTCCACACCACTGTGTATATGTGGCCTTGAATCGTGTAAATCCTACTGGTCTGCTCTCCAGATGGGCCTGCTGGCTAAGCAATGGGAGCGCAGGATGAGGCAGTACTAAGCCACAGCCCTATGGAGACATAGTCCTGATAACGCTAATTACCTTTTAACACACAACTACGGGGTACTGGCTGGCTTTTGGCTCTGCACTTCTCAAGGCAGAGTCATTCACTCCAATAGCCCACCCGCCTACAGGGCACAGATGCAGTAAAAGCTTCACTTTAACATACTTGCACCATGAAAACAAACTCACACTTGTTTAGCTACTGAAAAAAAAAATTAGTTGCAGGGATTCAAAGGAACATCCTTTTAAGTAAGAATGGGACAGAAAAGCCTCAGCAGAGCCGACACTGCAGCCGATGGGCAATTACCCCCAAACCAGGGGCAGCGAGCCACGGGGCTGGACTGAAGGCCCAGACCAAACCCCAGGACACCCCACTCTAATGGCAACATCACAAATCCAGGCTGCATGGTGACCACAAACAGGGGCCTGAAGTGGGGGGTGGGGGGGGGTGGATAAAAATCAGGGTTAGGTCATCGGGGACCAAACCAGGGTAGGAACAAAGGGACCAATTTCCATTAGGCCACAGCTGCCCGTAACACAGGGGTGCATTTCAAGAGTGAACTGATCAAGGCCCACCGCTCTGCATCCTCAAACCCGCTCAATGGCCTGGATTCCACAACAGCATCATCAAGAAGGAACGTCTTGGGGACAAGCCCATGCCACCCCAAATCCAGGTCCCCTCTTCCACCCTCCCTCCCCTGACATTTGTGCGGGGCCTCTTCTCCTCGCCTTGACTTCCTGCTCGCGGGCACCTGTTCCGGTGACTCTGCTCCTGTATAACCACATGTGCCTCTTGATGTTTTACAGTCAGTGAAAACCAGCCTGACACATCTTTACCTTCATTTATGTAGGATCCCCCTCTCTCAAAACTACCTCACACTGGGGAAAGCATGGAAACCGTCTCGGTCTTGTAACTATGAGGACATGAGCTCCTCGAGGACAGAGACTTCCCTATCAACCTCATTCTGTGAAGCACTTGGACCACATGAGTCCACAGCATTTAGAGTCAGTATAATGCAGTGGTTAAGAGAACAAGCTTGGGGCCCAAGTCTGGCTTAAGCACCACCTCACTGGGGCACTGGAGCAAATGGCTCCGTTCCTGCACTCCTGCCCTGCCAAGTCATCACAGGAGTCTCAGGAGCTCAATGAGGTCACAGCTTCCCCAGCCCTTAGTACGCACTCTGCGTGCCAGCCACTCGGGGCACCATCTCCTCTCACCTCTACACCAAACCTCCACAGCGGGATCTATCGTGTCCTTGTCAAATGGCAAAACTCCACCACAGAACCAAGTTCATGTCTGGGCTGGGATTCAACCACATCTGTCAGCCTTCAGCGGCAGCTGTAGTATTTTTATATTATACCTGGCTCGATGTAAACACTCAGAGCTTCTATTTGATGTTATCATTACTCATGCCACCCGCTATGAATCCAGTAACATCTTTTTTTTTTTTAACTATTTATTTACTTATTTATGGCTGCATTGGGTCTTCGTTGCTGTGCGCGGGCTTTCTCTAGTTGCAGCGAGCGGGGGCTACCCTTCGTTGTGGTGTGCAGGTTTCGCATTGCGGTGGCTTCTCTTGTTGCGGAGTACAGGCTCCAGGCACGCGGGCTTCAGTAGTTGTGGCTCGTGGGCTTTAGAGCGCAGGCTCAGTAGCGCTCCCACGGAGCACATGGGATTCGTTGCTCCGCGGCATGTGGGATCTTCCTGCACCAGGGCTCGAACCTGTGTCCCCTGCACTGGCAGGCAGATTCTTAACCACTGCGCCACCAGGGAAGTCCCCTGAATCCAGTATCTTCTAAAGGAACGTCACAGGCTTTACTGAGGTCATGAATAACTTCCACAGGGGCCTGAAGGTTGAAAGATGCCCCTGGTGAGGCAAGAACTTAAAGATAAAGTGGCAGTTAGTCGGGCGGTTGGCAGAAAGGAGAAAAGGTGGCTGGCGTAAGGTAAGAGGACACATGAATTAAAAATGATAGAGTGCCCCACGTTTTCAAGCTAATGAAGCTCTCGTTGATTCCTGGGGTTACTGAGAACCGTGGCCTCAGCTGCAGAGAAAAGTCACCCTCAGGTAATTCTACCTATAATCTCACTACTCCAAGTGTGGTCTGACCAACAGCATCACCAGCCCCGGAGAGGTGGTTAGAAATGCAGGATCACTGGCTCCACCCCAGACCCCCTGAACCAGAATCTGCATTTTATCAAGACCCCCGGCTGACTCACACACGCATTCAAGGTGGGGGAATCACCGACCTATAATCCATCCCAGTTCCTCTGCCGACAGTACACCTTTCTGCCTGCACAACCCAGCTGTCCCAGGTTCTCCACCAGTGGTTCAGGCGGTGAAGAGAACGTCCCACCAATTCCCACAGATGGCTGGAAAGGCGGAAATCCTGTTTGGACAGAGCAGGTCACTGGGTACGCCTGTTTCCAATGTGTTATCTGGTTTAAGCTTCTCATCGGCCTCATACTCCACTTTGTTTTTCAAGAGATCTTCATGTTGAATTGGAGAAGGAGATTTTAGGAAGTATGTTTTCTGGGCAGAGCTAGGCAACACTGATACTGGGCATCAATCCACAGAAGTGAAATCAGTCACTCGGTGAGAGGAAGGAAACCAGACCTTTAAGTCGACACCGTAACAGCACCATCTGTGGAAGCGCTCATTATCCTTCTAGCTCCAGTGCCTTCTCTTTAGATGCTCCATCATTACCTTGGCAGTGCTTTCCATACCAAGGGTACCAAACGGCTTGAGGAAGGACATCGGTACCTTTAATGCCCATGGCTATAGCTTTAAGCACTTCTGTAATCTATTTTACTGCATCACAAATGACTTCCCTGAATTTATTTGTCTTTTCTACCCTGGCAGGTTTGGCCGCTCAAGTCACTGAGGATGCCTACTGTCCCTGTTAAGATTCCAGCTGTAAAATTGCCTGGCCAAACAACATCTATCGCTTGTCAATAATTAGGCTGCCAAATCACAGGTGAGGTGATGACAGCCTTCCCCGCAGATGGAAAGGGAGCAGCTATAAACTGACAATATTTCCCACCAGCCTAATGAAGGCTCTGAGCATCTGGTGGCTCTAATGGAAAGCGATGAGGCGTCAATGCCAGCCGGAGCCACCGTCGGAGAAGATGGTGTGCAGGTCAGAAAACAGGCACACCGACTGGGACCGGACAAGGTACCAATGTGCCTGCAGTTTAATTAAAAAAACATTTCAACAAGAATAAGACGGTGCTGTTCTGAAGATGCTGTTTCAGCATCCATTCTCACCAAAACACATTTCTGAGCCACTGTCAGTGGTCTGCAAGGAATTCATTCCTTTTGCCAAGTCTTTCAATGAGGACGGTGTATCAGAAGAGAGATTTTTCAAAAGTCAGACCCCTACTTTAGACGCAACCACATGATCATCGGTGCATCGTGGGGACTGGAGCTAGAAGTTTGTGTTAATGGGAGGTCCATGTTAGCTAACAGCACCAGAAATACCAAAGGGGAAATACAGCTCTTAACTGTTACTTTTAGTTTCAAAGTCAGCCCCAAGGACTTACATAACAACAATGTATTTCTTAAGGACCCCGACAAAAATCAGACACGCCAGAACCCCAGGACCTTCTGAACATGATTATAAGAGTGAAATTTTGGGGTGTGCCGAAGGCATGTCACTTACATACCCAAGTGACAAACTCACCACTGACGTGCCTTGCGATATTTGCTGATGGAAAGAAATTTTGCCAAGTTCCAAAATAGCTAGTTCAAGCCAATTCCCATCCTGTACCCTTCTCAGCATTGTTGGTCTACATATGGCAACAGAAGAGGCAGCCCATATTGCCTCTCCCTTAAACTTGCCTACAACCTGCTGAGTTCCCATATGCGGATGACCGAATCCTAGAAGGCCAGGGAGGGACTGGCTCCGAGTCTAACGTAACTTTCCTGCCTTTACAAGAGAACAGTTCAGTTTAGCTATCCCAGCTGAAATGGTAACAACTCTTTCTGAAATGTTCACAGTAACACCTGGGGCTGAGGGATCTAACAGCACAGATGACACAGCCAAAGCCTCTGTTCTCACACCCGGGTCAAAGGAAGACAATGCTTTTTCCATAATGAAGGTAGAACGAAAAAAAACAAGCAGAGGGATTCCTACCACCACAGAGGGACCAGGGTAATTTGTGAATATAACCAAGATAGGAATGGCAGTCGACCCAGGAATTACATTAAATAAAGTATAAGCCAGAAGTTGCAGTCACTATTAAAGATCTACCCTTTAATTTACCCAGCGGCTGTTATGTACAGGGCCCTGTACTAGGCACTCGTATTTCTAACCACAGTTTTGTGAGATAAGATATGATCAGCCCCATTTTACAGAGGGGGAAATTGGCTCAGAGGGGTTAAGTGGCTTGACTGAAGTCACACAGCCAATACAAGACAGAGCTATAACTCTGACCCACCGTATGAAAGCCCACCCTCCTTTCAGCTCACTCTGTTCTGCTGAGGAACCAACAGGAGTCAGCACCGGAGCACCGCCCTCCCCCCAGGGTCCCCCTCGGGTCTCCCAGGACCCTGCTCTGTGGTGCTTCCATACCTCCAGTCAGTTCCATCGTTAGCTTTTCATTTTCAATCATTTTCTTCTTTTCTTCTAGCTCGGCAATCAGGTTCTCTTTCAGTTCAACCTTCTTGTCTTCAAATTCCTTCACTGCCGCCTTCTTTTCTTTGATGTAATTTCTTTCCACTTGTTCAGTCTGAGCAAAAGAGAAACACAGGCTGGGGCTACATGACCCTGGCAGCCAGGGCTCCAACACAAAGCCTGGCTCTGTGCACAAGCACAGAGGAAATACGTTTACTAGAAAGAAGAGAACCAGCTGCAGTCAACACACCAACTTTCAGAAACAGGGTGTCTGGGAGCAAGTTTTCCAACGAATGTGTGAAACCGAACCACACTTCTGGTTTTTATGTGCACACCTCACTCGTGACTCAGATCTATCTCCTCTCTTCCACGTCTTGTATTTTATGGATTGTATGTGAAAACAGAATGTCTAAGTTTCTCAGAAACAGTAAATAAACCCTCTTGAAGACACAATTTCAAAGAAAATAGTACATTCCAGATGAAGTATCTATATTTAAAATAGTTACAGGATACCAAGTCAAGACGGCCTGAGTTACTCTATTTTTTTTTGATGCTTACAGTAAGATAAAGGCCAACGAGAGGACAGGATCACTTCTTAGGTGCCTGAACCCCGAGGTACCCAAACCCTGAAATTATACTGAGTAAAATAAATGCGTATGCATCCATTTTCCAAATCTCACTGTTGCATTAAGTGAAGAACAAGGGGGCTCCTGGTGGGCTACGGCTGTGGACCCTGTGACCCCCTGGGCTGTGGCCGTGTGTGTTGCACTGACTTCAGTCCCAACACCGTCTCTCATAACGCGGCTTTGATAAACTATGACCCCGCCGCACCCCACACACACACCAGCCTCCCGGGAGCAAGCACATTACCCAAGATTCCAGCCCTC
The DNA here is from genome assembly GCF_964270905.1 of Leucopleurus acutus. Lineage (NCBI taxonomy): Eukaryota > Metazoa > Chordata > Mammalia > Artiodactyla > Delphinidae > Leucopleurus > Leucopleurus acutus. Next base: position 79,461,178 of record NC_139155.1, on the reverse strand, counting down.
ATCTCTGCCTGTAGCGCCGCACCTCACATGCAACCAGCACTCAGACGTCTGCTAAGTGAAAGATCTTAATCCATCTTTCCGACCCAACCAGGGCTTCAGCTGTAAAACGGAGCCAATTCAGAGGCCAGGCTGCTTTGAGGACCAATATAACAAACTATTAGGCCATTATAATTCAGACATACTCCCAAATGGCTTTAACGTGAGATATGCGTCGACAAGAAAGCGGTCAAGTGTGAGTATCCCCTAGCCCCTCTGTGATAAGCAGAAGCTGCCCAACCAACAAACGAATAGATGGAATTTCTGAACTGAGACCAAATGTCCTTTAGTCAAACAGAACACTGATGGAGGCTTCCGGGGGGCTTCCCAGCTGTCTACGTGGTAATGGAAGGAAAGGCCATTGGATCGGTTGGGAGAGCAAGATTCCAGTCTCAGAATGAGCCTGCAAGCCCAGAAGACCCGTGGTACTTACTTCCAGCTGGAGGAAGAGTTCTGAAAGAGATAAAACATGCAATTAGATTCACCAGGCTATGCCACCTTTCTAGACAGTGACGTTAGGATTCATTTAGAAGCAGTAATTGCTTTCTGAAAACACGGCTGCAAGGAGAAAATGTTTCCGTCAGTAAGCTGCTGATATATGTGAAGGGGTAGGATGCGAGAAGCATGCGTGTCTAGTTAAAATCTGACCCTGAACAGAATGCGCTCTGGCAGCTCTGCCCAAGGTGAAAGCGAGCAGGAACCAAACTGCCCTGGCGAACTCAGTAAGAGCTAGAAGCTAGCCCTTCTTCCACTCAGTACACACCCTCAGCAGTCCTGCAGGGCAGCGAGAAGGAGCAATGCAGTTACTCCAGAAGCAGAGGCAACATGGATATTTTTAAAGCCCCTCGCACAGGGCTCTGCGTGGTGAGGAAGGGCATTCCCCAAGCTTTCAGAGGGCAGAGGTCCCGAGCCCTCCTGCGGCTCTGCTCACACCCAGGCCTCCACCTGCAATGTCCTCTGGTCTCTGACCGCAACTCAGAGTTTCAGACTACTGCAGCCTCCTCCTTGAGGCCTTTTCTGAGGCCCCTTCGCTCACCAAGCCCCTCTCAGACACCTCAGAGTATCCACTGCCCGGTATCAGCAGCTTACTGAGCACCCACTGCGCGCCAGATCAGCGCCTGTTTACTCAGCAGCTCCCCGACCTCTCGACTCTAAGGTCCTGTGCACACTGAGCATGTGAAACCAAACAGGTCCACGGCTTCTTTTCTGGGTGACATCTGAGCTGCTGCAAACGGTCCACAAAGACTGTTGGTTGGTGGAGCGGTAACTCCAGGGGGTGCTGTTCCCATCTAACCATGGTCTCCTTTGCAGACCCGAAGGATCCTGTGGATCCATCACCCCATAAAAGAGCACATATGCACAGTCACACATAAAACCTTGAGAGTTTCAAGAACTCGAGATGAAGAATCTAGACATCCATCAACTGTTCAATGAGAAAATTGAGGAAAACGGACCAGCCACTCACTATTTTCTAACCCCCAGAAATCCTCATCACCTTGGCACCGGGAAGCGTGAGGCACATGAGCCCAAGCGCACCCAGCCCAACACACTCACTCCTGACTGCTGCAGACCCGTACCCGTGTGAACCGGCCAGATATCTGAAGTCTGCACCATTCGGAGACTTCACCTCTGCACCAGCAAGTCAAGCGACACGTAGCACTCTCGGAGCTGGTGGTGGTTGTTTCAAAGCAGCCAGACGCCAGACACAACAAGAGCAGGTGGATCAGCTCCACACAGACTGTGCTTTTTCAAGCTGAAGGTGTGACTGATTCAGGAGCCCCTCTGCATTTTCACCTGGGGGCAGGGGTGGGGGGGATGTTTATGAAAGACACCGAGCACAGGATTGAGAGCAGAATTCAGAAAGACAAATCAACACTCACCCTGCAGTGCTCGCTTAAAAGAAATGGCTCACATCAATTTTCTTTCCCTCCTTACATCTCAAACCAGTTCCACGAGATATTAGCAGCGCTCTCTCCAAATGGGGAAACTGAGGCTCCAAGAGCAGAAGCGTGCTAAAAGGCTTAAGCCCTTAAGGGATGGGAGGAAGCCCTCAACCTGGGACCTCAGCCTCCACAGCACCACCCCCTTTTCCTGCTGAAAAGGGGCTCCAGGAAGAAGGCTGAGGATTTTAAAGATGCCTGAGGAGATGCTTCAGGAACTTAGAGTGGGGCAGGGAGAGGGGTGCTGGGTCGCCACAGCAGCTCTATCGCCCACCTTCCCTGCAGCTCCTTTTCTGTGCCTTGACGGACATGGGCATCTACTCACTGAAGGAAACAAAGAAGGGTTCCGTCCATAGAAAGCTGGAAAGTCAATGGATCAGAAAGTGAAAGGACAGCAGCCTAAGGCCACTCACTGGGGAAGAAGATGAACAGTCCTACATAAGTGCAGCTTTGGAGTCTCTCTTCGCCCAAACTCGCCCCACAATGGGATAGCTGAAACACGTTTTGGAGAATGGCTCTTCTGGCCACATTACGTCCCAATCGATGACCAGCCAAAGGAGGAAAATTTGACGAGGATTTATTTCCAGTTAAGACAGGGCCTCACCTGCATTTCGTATCCTCTCTTTGTACTGCTGATCTAGTTTTTTCATCCTCTTCTGATATTCCTGTAATGTACCTGATTGAGATTTACAAAATAGTTACTATGAAGATCAAACTGCTCTACATTTTGGTTTTCTAGCACCGACACTGAATGTTTTAAATAACATTAGAGTAAAACACACACCATGGAAAGGCACCCGTGAGTAGAGGTAACTTGGTTCCCAAGCAAGATGCAGAGCAGAAACCCCAACCAGTGGTCTTAAGACTCTCTAGCAAGTGAGGAGTAGAAGCAAGCTGCACCCATCCACCAGTGACTCTCATCACTCGCTGCCAGTTTCGGTCTGTGGGCCTCCCTTTCCTGGAAAAAGCTCACTCTCCCTCAGTAAGGTCTAGATCAACGCCATCCAGTAGAACTTGCTGTGCAACGGTGGAAATGGTCTATTTTGCCCTGTCCAGTATGACAGCCCCGAGTCACATGTGGCTATGAGCACGTGAAATGGGGCTAGTGCAAGCCAGGAAGTGAACTGTTAATTTTATTTAATTAAATTTAAATAGCCGCGTGTGGCTAGTGACATTACTGGACAGCTCAGTACAGCATCTGACCAAATGGCTCTTCCCTGAGCAACTAATGAGGGTCCCAATTAGCATGGGAAGTGTTTTCGGATGACAATGCTTCAGTGGGCTATATATACGGATTTTTATTATTAATTAATTAATTTATTTTTGGCTGCGTTGGGTCTTCGTTGCCGTGCGTGGGCTTTCTCTAGTTGCGGCGAGCAGGGACTACTCTTTGTTGCGGTGCACAGGTTTCGCATTGCGGTGGCTTCTCTTGTTGTGGAGCATGGGCTCAGTAGTTGCGGCTCGTAGAATCTAGAGTGCAGGCTCAGTAGTTGTGGCGCACCGGCTTACCTGCTCTGCAGCATGTGGGATCTTTCCGGACCAGGGCTCGAACCCGTGTCCCCTGCATTGGCAGGCGGATTCTTAACCACTGCGCCACCAAGGAAGTCCCCAGTGGGCTATATTAATGGTATCTTTTTCAAAATCCCCCACTCAACCCTGCCAGGCACACTTTACAGACCTGCTAGAGTGGGACGTATTTCTTTCTCTGGCAATACTTCCATTACCATCGGAAGAAAAACTAAAACAAAGGTGTGTGATTGCAAGTCACAGGAACATGTTTCACTATGAAGGAGAAATCAATATAAGATGGGCTGCTCCAAGCAATGGAAGTACCTCATGGAGAAGCAGTTTCTGTGCCGGGGACCCCACAGAAGCAAGCTGAAGAGTTACTGACAGCAGCCACCGACGCTGGGCTGTCACCAGGTGCCCAGCGGTGCTGGTCGCCCCTCACACACAATCTCACCTGCCTCTACTTTCTTCATTTCACAGATTAGAAGACAAATTAAGCAAGAGACAGTGAAATGCCCAAGGTCAAATTTCTAGAAAGCAGTGCAGGTGGGATTCAAGCCCGCGACAGGAATGGAGAGCCTGTGCTCTTCACCCAGTGCTGAACTGCCTCTGACAGCAAACAGCCTTGGACAAGACACGACCCACTTGTAGTTTACAAAGTAAAAAGAGAAAACACGGTGAGAACGATCCACAGCTCATTAGCATTCCGTTTAGAAAGAACAGTACAATTATATTTATCCTTAGTAACAGCATCTCTCCTAAAAACAGCCAGCTTTAGGCATGGCGGTTTCCAGTTCTTGCTCTGCAGAAGGCCTTAACTGAGATTTCAAAAGTCTGAAAACTGCGACTTTGCTGACTGCTAAAATCAGCCAGACCAAATTTTAAATCACTCCCACTTCACTGAGAAGTGAAATACACAGATTTCACAGGTGTGTGATATTAGGAAGTATGTTTAGAAAAGAAGGATTAAATCACACACCAACCTTCTTGCAGTTGTTGCAACTGTCTCTTGAGAGAAGCCAATTTATCCTGATACATCCTGTAAAAAAAAAAAAAAAAAAAAGGAAAGCCACACTCAGAGACAAAAATATCCAATACCCAATTCAATAATAATCTACATGCAGAAATTACCTGGGCTTTTATGGAAATGTCATTAATGTCCCTTAGGGAGAGAGAAAACTAAAGTCTGCTGGTGGTTTAAAATGTGCCCACAGCTAAAGGGATCAGAAAGGGACAAGGATTCCGTGGTTTGAATGGTATCCCAGCTTTGCAGATTCCCCGGTGTTCTCTCACCCTTAGAGAATCAGTCTAAAATCTACAAATACGAAGACATGCAAGTTTAAATAAATAAATGATAAACACAGTTAGGCAAGAACACACACAGAAAGACTGGAAGTGTGAAGCCATTTTCTTGGGGATTCAGAAGCGTGACATACACACGAAAACGTAAAAAGCGTTAAATGCAGGTCTCATATCAACTCTACAATCAGATCGTAAGTTCCAAAGGAATAAGACTATGCCTCCAGCACATTTTTCTATATAGACAGCACTGCTGTGTAAGCACTGCGTTAATAAACCTTCACATCATTTTTAAAAACACTTCTCTTTTATGATCAGAGAAATGACAGCAATTCAGTAACAAAAGTTAAAATGCAGGATTTATTTGCAGCCCCAGTGGGATAAGAACACACAGTACACACAAAGCAAAAGAACCTGGCATGTTTTCACCCCCCTCACGGTGAATGGATTATAGGCAATTATATACCCTGGTAAGTCTGTTTGAATGGTGGATTTCACACGTCAGTCACGTTTCAGCAATATTTTTGCTTCTACCAGAAAAACACCCCCCGGGCTTCCCTGGTGGCGCAGTGGTTGAGAGTCCGCCTGCCGATGCAGGGGACACGGGTTCGTGCCCTGGTCTGAGAAGAGCCCACATGCCGCGGAGCGGCTGGGCCCGTGAGCCATGGCCGCTGGGCCTGCGCGTCCGGAGCCTGTGCTCCACAACGGGAGAGGCCACAACAGTGAGAGGCCCGCGTACCGCAAAAAAAAAAACCCCAAAAACCCCAATTTCACAATGACAGAAACAGGACTTGCAACCAGTCCAACAGGTAACAGGCACAGCAGCCTCTCGATCACTCCAGTAAGGGCTGCAAACACAACCTGTCTGTCTACAGGCTGAGGAAGAGTAGGCAGAATCTCAGAACTACACGGAAGGCCTTTTTTGTTTTTTGTTTTGGCTGCGCTGCCCAGCATGTGGGATCTTATTTCCCTGACAAGGGATGGAACCCGCGGTCCCCCGCACTGGAAGAGTGGAGTCTTAACCACTGGACCACCAGGGAAGTCTCAAGGCCTGATTCTTTTAGGGAGAATGCTGATGCTTTCAATGCTCATCTTGAATCACAAAGAGCATTCAATTTTAATCAAAATTATTTTCTACACCATCAAATATTAAGGGGTACGTTCACTTAAACACACCAAGTATAGGAGAGGGAAAGGATGAGTAAGCTGCACACAGGAAGTCAATATTTGGAACCCAATATTTAATTTTTTATTTTTAATGTGAAGACCACTGGCCAGAGGGGGGAAATGGTGTTTAATTTTCCGTATATAATTTTCCACCACAGTGAGTGTGCCAGACTACGTCTTTGAATTCTTAGTCGGTCTTTGAAAGAGAGTATTAACAGATTCAAGAAGTAAACAACAACAACAAAATTCAGATTTGGAAAAAGAATAGGTATGTAAAAATACATCTCAAATGGGTCCAGGTAAGTCAGTAAGAAGCCTGGAGAGAGTACAAGTAAAATAAAAAGCCAGCACAGTTTCAGGGCTGAAGCTGTGAGAAAAATCACATCAGTTATTAAAGCAATCCTTTATTTGGCACTGGTCAGATCTAGCTGAGCTTCCCCTTTGGATTCCAAAGCGTGAAAAGGATGACAGAATCCAGATGATGGTCACAAAACATTCGTGTATACAGAAAACATTCTATAAGGAAAGGAATGTGGATCATCCAGTTTGATGGTAAAGAATTTAAAAAACAGAATCAAGATCCTCAAAATACATTCCACACATACTTATCAGATCTGTTATACTGTCTTGCCCATAAGTTTCCGATTAGAGGGAGTGGTTTTAGTTTCTCTGAGGTGTGGCTCTGCTGGAGGCCTGGGTACGGATGCCGGGTAAGGGGAAAGGGCACTGGAGGAGTCTGGAGCCCTGCTCTCCAATCCTGGTCTCCCTGAGCTCTCCCAGGCATCGCCGTCCAGCTAGTAGTCAGTGCTCAGGTGGGGTCACGCCCATCTAAGAACCAAGGAGCTGTGAAACACCATTTCCCCCCTCTGGGCAGTGGTCTTCACATTAAAAAAAAAAAAAAAAAAAAAAGGCAAGGGTTCTCTCCTGTTACATGGCCTTATTTCCCAGGAACATTTCCCTCTAGATTCTTTCTAGCCTTCTCTCAAAAGATTCTTATCACAGGAAGAGTGATTAAATGTGACAAATTTAAAGGGGGGAAATTGCACACATATGCATGGTCTTTGGAAGCACTACGTGAAAACCATACATACGAAATCACTATTAAAGATGCCCTTGTCAATTCTGTATTCCAAAGAAGAAATGTAAAAACCATACTCACTGTTCCTTCATTTCTACATAGTCTTCTTCATCATGCTTTGCCAGGTCGGTTTCGCTAGCATCCTCAGTGTCTGTGTAAAAAATTAGGGAAGATTTGTTAAAATCGTAATTCGTAGAGTTGGTATCACCTGACACAGTGACACTTCACAAACTTCTATAAAATGAATTTATACTCAATGCAGGCCTGCGTGAAGCCATCAATGAAAAATATTACATCTAATTACTTCAGAAAAGAAAACGCCATTTCCAACTTGTACACAGCCAGATTTATCCAAAGAGCCTCCCTTTATCTGAAGTGCAGCCAGAGAACAGAGTGCATCACACACAGGTGGTCACAGTCAAGGCTGCGACTTCAGAAGAAACAACGCTGGCAGTTCAGTTAAAGGATATGTGGGTGTTAAGACTGGAAAACTACAGGCAGCAAGCCCTGCTCACTACTCCTAAACAACCTAATATGTACATTCTCTTCTGGTAAATGCCAGTTTGAACCCCTAAAGGATTTTACATCATATATACAAAGGAGAATCCAAAACAATTAAAGGAACTCTAATAACCGAAATATTTTCAAAGGGAGAGGGAACAAGACAAGAAGATCAAACAGAAACTGTTTCAGAACACTTTAAACATTGGTTTTAATTTTTTTAACATCTTTATTGGAGTATAAATGCTTTAAAATGTTGTGTTACTTTCTGCTGTACAACAAAGTGAATCAGCTATATATATACATATATCCCCATATCCCCTCCCTCTTGTGTCTCCCTCCCCCCTCCCTATCCCACCCCTCTAGGTGGTCACAAAGCACCGAGTTGATCTCCCTGTGCTATGCGGCTGCTTCCCACTAGCTATCTATTTTACATTTGGTAGTGTATATATGTCCATGCCACTCTCTCACTTCGTCCCAGCTTACCCTTCCCCCTCCCCGTGTCCTCAAGTCCATTCTCTACGTAAACATTGTTTTTAGAATAAGCAAACGGCTGGAGTGTCTACCTAACTTCAACAGCCCTACTTGAGGGGGGGGAACAAAAATCAATTTTTGCTTCACTACTCCCCCTTGTGGGCATTAAAAAACAGTACAAGTGATTCACATTCAAATTCTCTGGTTAAGCCTTGTCTTCAAATGTAGTTTAACCAGATTGTAATTCATTTCTTCAATTTCGTATCTTCACATACATATGACTTTTCTTTTTTTTTTTTTTGCGGTACGCGGGCCTCTCACTGTTGTGGCCTCTCCCGTTGTGGAGCACAGGCTACGGACGCGCAGGCTCAGCGGCCATGGCTCACGGGCCCAGCCGCTCCACGGCATGTGGGATCTTCCCGGACTGGGGCACGAACCCGTGTCCCCTGCATAGGCAGGCGGACTCCCAACCACTGCGCCACCAGGGAAGCCCACAGCTGACTTTTTAAAGGTTGTTGCAGACTCAATCCTCCACCTACCTTTCCCCCTCCTTCAGTGAAGAAGCCTACCCAGAGCAGTCACATGCCAGCCAGCCACAGTACTTGGCACTTGGGGAACTGAGATGAATAAAACATACTCCTGATTCCAAACAGCTGGCCTAGCTTTTATTCCACGGCCCTATTTTGTTCACCCATATGTTCGTCTCTTTTTATCTCCTCTTTTCTTCTCTCTTGCCCTTTCGTGTTTCCTCATCTTTCTCCTCCTGCAGCCAGCTCCTTCCTCCATTCCAGTGTTCCTCAAACTTACCAAGCTTATAAAGCCCAGTTTGAAAAGCCAGGCTCTCAGAGGCAGTAATCATAATGTAAAGAGTGTGGAACTGAAAACACAACACCTGAGGACCATTAAGCAAATCCCTATCTCCCGCCCCCCAACCCCGTGCCTGTTTCCCCAATGGTGAAAACTGAGTATTAGACCAAGGACCAAGCCACGTGCTTTACACCTGTATCTCATTTTATTATCGCACCTACGCTAGTAAGTAGGTACTACTGACAGCCTCACTGCAGTTGGCGAAACTGGGGCTCGGAAAGCTAAGTATTATAAATTGTCTAATATTAAGCTGGGTTCAGTGAGCCAAATTTACACCTAATTCGATTTGCCTGGTTCCAGCCCTCGTACTTTTAACCAACCTGTCCCGCACTGCCCAAAGTAGGGCTGACTTAAGCATTTCCCCGGGGTAGGGGGAGAGAGGCACCTTGGTAACTAGAAAGCTAAACCGGGCTTTGCTCTGAGCCTCTCAGGAACTAAATAGAGAGGAGTACTCCGTGGACCCCAATGAATGGCTTTCTCATTCCAACCAGTGAAGACCTGAGGTTCAGAGACAGCTGGGGGAAGAGGGGCAGAATCTTAAAGGGAACTACAGCTCTGACAACAGCTTCTTAAGGCCCTTCTCCGCATAACTGTAGGGATAAAACGTCCTCAGGGCTTCGCCTTCCACAGCACCTGTCGGGATAACTTCCGGGAGCCGCGCTCCTCCCGGCGGCCCCTCCAGCCGCCCCCAAACCCCAGAGGTCGCCCCGCCCCTCTCCCAGGCAGCCCCACCCCCTCCCACTGCTGTCCCATCCCCGCCCGGGGTTGTCCGGCCCGCGGGAAAACGTACCTTCGTCCGACTCGCGGCCCCGGCAGCTGCGCTCGTCATCCTCGGCGCTCTCCAGCTCTTCGTCCTCCTCGGGGTAGTACTCCGGAGCCGGCGGCGCTCCAGCCGGGGCCGGAGCTGGAGCTAACAGCCCCGCAGCACTCATGTCGCCTCTGCCCGCAGCTGAGCGTGCCACCCGGGATCCGCGGCCGCGCGCCCTGCGGACTCCACGTCCGCGTAGCAGCGCCCGAGGGAGCCGCCAACTCGAAGAGCCGGAGCCGCGGCTACCCCTTCCCTGTCTTCGCCAAGCTCCGCCCCGCGCGCTCGCTCTCGGCAACGGGGACCTCGCGCCGGCGGCGACTTCCGGGTCGGGAGCTGCCCGAGGACCGCCTGACTCTGCTATCCTAGAGGGAGTAGAGAGGCCGCCTGACGCCCCCTTCGCCTTAACCCCGTCTCCTTCATCGCCGTCTTTAAAATCCTCAACGGGTAGTGGAGAAAGGCGGAGACAGGCTCTCTGGAGTTAGGCAAATCCTTGGGTAGGCCCAACCGCGGCAAGGACCCCGAAGCTCAGAGGCCACTTCCGAAAACAGCCGCTAGGCGTCGCCTGGAGCCAAAACTAAAGAGGTTTTGTTTTTTTTTTTAAGGGACTTGGGCGGCAGAAGATTTGAAGGGCTCTTGGCAGGTGGAGGTGGTCTCTTTAATTTAAACGGTGAACGACATGAACCATCCCATTTATAGGTCGGGAAACCTAGACATTTAGAGTTCGTGTAATCATCCCGAAGAAAAGGAGCGTGGCTCCTCCCCTGACTGATTAGAGCTTTATTAAGAACTAAAATAAAAACGAGGATGCTAATATTCCATCCTGGGGTCAGTAAAACTGTATTTTCCCAGTCGGTGGGAGTCCGTCCTTTTTGTATAGGTTTGTTCAATACGGTATTATCCCGACTTTACAGATAAGAAAAGAGCTGTCAATTGCCTTTAAAAAAAAAGAAAGCGTCCAGGCTGCCTTGTTTAGACTCTCAGACCCAGGTCCTCTACACTACAGCTGCCTCACATTTCTCAGAATATAAATTTTTTAAAAGGTGGTTTTCCCCAATCCAATAACTTGCTAACCAACTCTCAACTGAGCAAGTGGAACATTTGCCTGCAGAAAGTTAATTAGGCTCAGGAAAGGAAGGTGCTAGCTGGTAACTTGGAAAACAAGAGAGTTGAATATCTGCATGAATTAATTTGTGTGATTATCTCTGAGTAGAAGGGGACACGGTGTTATAAGCTTTGCTTAATGAACAAATTGAGGATGTCCTTTGTCTTGGTGTGTGTAGCAAGAAAAGGGATGGTTAATGGTTTGTCCAAAGTAACCCTACTCTTTACGTTGCACCCAAGTCTCCATAGAAAAAAAAAAGTAACGTACAAGCAGTAAACTTGAACACAGATGTAAAAGCCAGACTGGAACCCAGTATTCTCATTCTCAGATCCTTTGTGACCAAATTTATCTCTGAATTGGCCCCCACAGAGTCTCCTCAAAGTGAAAAAATATATTCTCATCCCGTTTATTTTAACATTTGTTATTTTCTACCTTGTTGTAATTAAAATCTTGCCTGTACTTGTGAGGGATTCTTCCTCCCAACAAAACTCAAGAATTTTCAGAATGGAATGCTGCAATGCTAAATAAGAGGCATTCTCATGGCTCCCTGTGGGTCCACCGTCAACATTTAAACTAGAATTTCAAAGCTGTCTCTTGTCCAAAGGATGAAGTTATTTTCTTTATGCTGTTAGGTCACGTCTAAATTATTTGTAATTGACTATCTTGACCAACTTGCGTTTCCATCAATAGCAATAATCATAGACCAAACCAAGCACCAACATTTTAAAAATGAGAGTTCATCAATACAATGATACATCGATTTTTTTAAAAAAGAGTTGATATCATTGCTAATTGGTTTCCTTTCAAGACACTGGCATTTTTATCTTGCTAACATTTTGTCTTCTTTTTAAAAAATATTCATTTATTTATTTGGTTGCACAGGGTCTTAGTTGCGGCACATGGGCTCCTTAGTTGTGGCATGTGAACTCTTAGTTGCAGCATGCACGTGGGATCTAGTTCCCTGACCAGGGATCTAGTTCCCTGACCAGGGATCGAACCTGGGCCCCCTCCTTGTGAGCATGGAGTCTTATCCACTGCGCCATGAGGGAAGTCCCACATCTTGTCTTCTTGGCTGCAAATAACATCTGTTAATGATCATGCATTTTTTTATATGACTAGACAGAACTGAATACTTGCGTTGTGAAAATCTACCCCATTTCTTCTGTCCATATTGCAACTGGTAGCATCAACACTCAATAAAGGATGAGGACCTAGTCAAAAAAATTCTCTCATGACTTTAGTCTTACCCAACTTTTATAGTTGTCTAATATGATTTTGGACAGTCTGTAAAAATCAAGTTCCCTTAAAACCAAGTACCCTTTTTACCACCTTAAAATCACTCTACATCCCTTCCCAAAATGGCACTCAGTCACATCGCTCAGGAGACATCTACATCCAAATTCATTTTAGAGGAAGTACTGCCAGCACTCTTCTACAGGCCCTCTCTACATACCCTAACACTCAAATCTTAAAGGGGAGCATCTTAATTGGAATGGGTATGATTTTAAAACACTAGGAAAAACATGAATAGTGTTTAGAACACAAATTTTGTTAGCAGGAGTTAAAAAAGAGTTAATGATGGAAAGTTTTCTAAGAGCTAAGTCCTGCATACATCTGACAATGCTTAGGAACAAACTGTGTTCCTGAAGTGAAACAATGTCTTCGCAAAGTTCATAAACTTTAGGATTTAGGGGTGAAGGTAGCAGTTTTCAGTTTCCAGTATTGATTTAATCAACATATCCAGTTTCACAAAAAATATATAAAGAATGGCTCCGAGTTAACACCACGCACTTTCACCCCTGGCAAGCTCCATCTTGCAGCTTGGATCAAGATGGGTCTCTGGTTATCACGTGTTGCACTTGGGTCAAAGTTCATTATACTTTGGCCACTAGTTCCCACAAAATCATTAAAATCATTTCCTGTGGCCCTGAAAAAGAATATGTTGAACAGGCTTACTGAAGCCTTGCTAAAGCTAACAAGGGTTCCCCTACCACACAGTTCCTGTTCCTACTTGTCAAAATGATTATCATAACCCACAAAGTGAGTATTTCTTAAGTTTTGTCCTTGTACCTATCAAAATGTGCCCCGTCAGTGTTGAGTGCCTGTGTGCTGAGTATGCATCTAGTACATAGATTTTCTTCCCCCAACAGCATCAAACTAACGTCTCTAGAACGCAGTGCAAGTAAGGGCAACTCCCTTGCCAAAGATATAAAAGACTTTAAATCCAGGAAATTTACAAGTCCTGAGTAAATAAATGCCATTATTAATTTGTGGCAGAATTACTTAGAAAGCTGTGCCAGGTCTAACGGGGGAATGGGGGCCTCAAAGGCTCTAACATGGTGGTCCCAGGGAGTCCCAGAGGGCCTCGGCCTCTGGGAGTCTCCCAAGAAAAGTAAAGGCTCAGTGGGGAGTGCCATGAACTTTGACCCCAACTCAGCACAAACAAGGCAGACCGCACCCGAGGCGGGCCAGTGGGTAACTGAAGTTGCAAGCTCTTCCGCATCTGAGGAAACCCCGCCCCGTCCCGCACCGCCCACCTTCAACTTCGCCAATCCTCGGGCGCCATCGACAGCTCGGCGTCCCAGGCACCTCCAATCAAGTACCTATATCCGGCCCCAGGTCTGCGCCCCACGATCAGGGAAGGTCAGTAGAGAGCCTATCGGAGCCTGTCTGGGGGCGTGGTCGGGGGCAGGGGGCGGGCGGGCTGGGACGGAGGGGCGGAGCGCGCTCGGCGCAATCGGGTGCGATTGGCCATCCCTGGCAGGAGCCGCACCTCGGACAGCAGCAGCGGCGGCCGCGGGAGGGTCTGTGTGGCTCCCGGTGGTGGCGGCGGCGGCTGTGGGGACCTGCGTGAGAGAGTGGGACCCGACGCGGAGACCGCGGGCGGAGGTTCCGCGCGGCCGGACCCGACACTCAACGACTGGACCCGGGGATCCACCGGGGAACAAGCGGCAGAAGAGCGACTCGGTAACAAGTGTGGGAGAGGAAGCGGCGGCGGCGACGCCGGGCCCGGGGTGGTGACAGCAGGTCTGAGGTGAGAGCACCGGGGCGCGGAGAGGTGACAGAATGAGTCGGGGCGAGGGGACCCAGGGCGGAGTGGGGTCGGCGAGGACCCGAGTGAGGGGAGTTCCGGGAGTGGGTTTGACAGTCTGGACTGTGGAGAGGAGATCCCCGGAGGGGCCGGCCCCGCGGGTCTGAGAGGGAGACCCCGAGAGGACTTGGAACAGAGCGGGTGTGAAGGAAGGGGACCCCCAGAAGGGCTGGAAAAGTGGGTCTGAAGGGGCACCCCCAGAGGAGCCAGGACAGTGGTTCTCAAGGGAGGGTACCCTGAAATGGGCAAGGACAGCGGCTCTCAGCGGCAAGGGGACCCCGAGAGGGCTTGGGACAGCAGGTGTGTTGGAGGACCCCGAGAGGGGCTGGAACAGCGACTGTGACGGGGGACCCCGCGGGGGCTGGGGACCCGGGTCTGAGCGGGGACCCGGGGGGCGTGCGGTGGAGGCGCGGCCCCGCCCCGCTTGGGTGAGAAGAGGGGGCCTGGGTCCGGGTCGCGGCGCCGGGTGAGTCGGGACAGCCGGCCTCCGCTCCCCGGGTGCACTCAGCCGAGCTTCCTAAGGGCGGAGTGGGAGACGGGGGATCGCCTGAGCCCCCGTGACTCTGTGGGTGACTCTAAGGAAAGGGGATTATGTAATGAGACATCTTCTAGGAGAACGCGCAGGCTGGAGGGTCTGGCCGAAGCGCGGGGATCTTGGAAAGGGCAGGAGCGAGGGGCTGGGGACCTCTTCTCACTGCCCCCCCCCCCGGCTTCCCGTTTGTTTCTCCGAGTTGGGCTTGGATACCTTGAAAGTGAGGGGCTTCCTGAACTCGATAGCTTCATCAGGATGAAAAAGTTGGAGAGGACTTCTTTAACTCACCGCAAACCCAGTGGAAAGGGAAAGGGACCCTTTTGGAGATGCAGGTTTTGGGTTAATTAGGCTGTTGATTTTGATAGACCCTGCCTTTTTCACTTCGGCTCAGCAGAGAGCTCAGAAAGTTTTTCAGGTTCGGCAGCACGTCCGTATCAGTGTTTACAATGCAGACTCAAAGGAACTATATACTAAGGTGGACTGTTTATCTTTGATGTGTTGGAAAGATAGTTGGAAGATCAAACTAAATTTTGAAAAGAGGTTTTGGAGTCGCCAAACTAACAGCACTTTCCAATTGGATTTCTAATTCTAAAAGCTACCAGGACTGAGTTTTAGACATAATTCCAGGACAGGCTAAGGATAGAGATAAGCCTATTTAAACCGGACACCGTACGCGCTGGTGGGAGGCAAGTGTGTGTCTATTAAAATGCTGAAACGAATAGTGGAAAGCGATAGGGGGTGGGAATTGGGGGGCAGCCTCGTACTTTGACGGATATGAAAATTAAACTAATGACCAGGCTAGTTGTTTGGAATACTTAGGATTGTTAATACCGCCCCGACTACTTCTCGAATGTTCTCTTGAATGCACACGCTTTGTTACGGTTGCACACAGCAGTTTTGCATTTGAATGTTTTAACCTCTTTTTCTCTTTGTTGCTTCTCCTCACCCCGTATCGTTGCGACGAGCTTCTTTTTCATAGAAGCAGACTTAGAAAATGATGGTTTGGGGGAAATACTAGGGAATGTAATTATTCTATCATTTTGCAGTTATTTAGATATCTTCTTTGTTTCAGGTTTAGAATAATGTCTTATTGGAAGCCTTTGCCCATGTTCAGTAATGGGCAACTAAGAGGAAGAAAGGAATGCTGTACTGTTTTCCAAAGACATAATGTAGAAGGCTTACAGAGAACTGCCTATTTAAATCCAAGACAAAAATTACTGAAGACATCTTACATCAGGGTGATAATAAGTAGAGGGAATGTGTCATTTGAGTATTCTTATTTGATATTACCTGATGCAGAACAGTTTTTATATGGTTTCAGAGAGCATGGAGTTTGGTGTGGTTATGAAAATTCCACCAACTAGACGTCCTCCCCTAAGAAACAGAAGTTATGGAGGTGAGGGGAACAACAGTAAATACACAAATACAAATTTAAAATATGAGACACTATATTTAAGATGTATTAAGTGTAACTTCTTTTACATTAAATTTATTTTTCCAGAACCCTAGGTAGAATTCAAGTAAAAGTAAGGTCAGCTAACTCAAGAGGGTTATTTACAAGGGGCATGTATTCCTTATGTAGGGCACGTAACCTAGGAGTCGGTATTTGGAAGGATTGGGAATCTCAGTAACAGTAATTCTGCAAAGTAATAGAAATGTTTAAATGTTTGAGCATATAAGCTCTTGCATCATGCTTGTTAGCTCATTTCTGTCTGGTGCAAATGAAAAGTGTCATTGTAATAGAGTTTTTAGTGATAGGAAGGGTCTATAGTAACTATTCCCAGGGACAGGGGGTGGGGGTGGCGGGTAGGTTAGGAGGGTAGGAATTCTGTGGGAATTTATTTTCATTTGTTTCACAAAACAAAACTACACTTTGAGAAGCTATTAATATGTAAGTTAGTTACACCTATGCTCATTTTAACTCTTTTCTTTTCAATTGAAAGATATAATCAAAAGAAGAGTTAAGAAGGAGCCTTACACTTCCATATGAGCGGTTATAGCCACCGGAGAATGCAGGTTCTTTTTGGTGTAGAGTTCTTAAACTATCCTTAGTCTTAGTTTAGCAGGATGCAAGTAGTGCCCAGTAAATACAATAACCCACTTTATACTTTCTTTACCACTTGAGTCATATACAGTCAAACCATTGTAATCTCAGAGTCTACCTTGATATCTAATTTGGTTTAATGTTTAAGCCAACCTGAATAAAAGTTCTCATTGCTTGTCAGTGTTCATACTTGTTGGCTTCAGTGGTATGAGAGAATGAATGAAAACTAACTATTGGTACTTTAGAGTCTGTTTATTTAGAGTTTATTTTAGAGCCATTAAAAGCATCTTTCCTTTATAGTCTTTTCTTCCAGTCTTTGTTTCTTCCCTCCCCCTAAAAAGAAAGCACACTGACAGACAGACAGAGGGAAAGCTTCCATCGAAAAGTGCTTTGTGACTGTCCTAAGAGAAAACTTCTTTTCAATCTTCAGTGAGAGATTCCCCTCAATCAGAGAGGATAGTTTTGAATTAGTAATTTTGAGTTATGGGATAATGTACAGTTTAGTTTTGTGATTATTTAATTATAACATCCATTTAATTGGTTACTTTGTCATTTGTAAGGATACATTAAAAGTTTGTTACTATTCTTAAACTCAGAGTGACCTTAGTAAAAAAAATTTAATGTCTAACTAATTATGGATTAGATGTGTTGAATATATGGGCCAAAACGTGATGTAAGTCATTTACAAGCTATGGGCAACCAAGTTAAAAACAAGTATTCAGAATTTTTATGATAGTAGGAATTAAATTGATAAATTTTATCATTCCAGGTACATGTTATTAAAGTTACCTAAATACTTTCCTTTTTTTTTTTTTTTTTTTTTTTGCGGTACGCGGGCCTCTCACTGTTGTGGCCTCTCCCGTTGCGGAGCACAGGCTCCAGACTCGCAGGCTCAGCGGCCATGGCTCACGGGCCCAGCCGCTCTGCAGCATGCGGGATCCTCCCGGACCGAGGCATGAACCCCTGTCCCCTGCATCGGCAGACGGACCCCCAACCACTGCGCCACCAGGGAAGCCCTACCTAAATACTTTATAAATCAACCTATGCATTTTTTTCTGCCTGACCTGAGATTTGTTAGAGACATTGGAGTATATTTAAAGTCTTTGTAAATTATTTCTATTTTACAGCAGAATGACATAGGAGTCAGTTTTTTGATTTAACACAGATCTGCTCCTAACCATGGTCTGTCTCACAAATACACGTTTATCACCCCCAGAGTGAGTGAGAAAAGGAAGATGCCTTGGAATAAACATTTTACACCTAGCAAAACCTACTCCCATGTGGCCCATGTGGCTTTAGCTCCTAACCCTAGGAATTGACATACTGGTGTCTAATGTTTGGGGCCCTTTCACCTCACCCCTGGCCTCAGTGAAAACGATGGATACCAAAATCAACCCCATATTTGTTATGCTTATTATTTTAGTCAATTATCAAAGTACTCATTGGAAAACTTCAATTTTACTTCTTTCCACTATTTTTGATGGACAACGGGATAACCTTTTATTTCCAAATCAAACTAGGACTCTGCAGTATTTATTTTTATATGTGTCACTTTCTGTCTAGTAACACTGGCTTTGGTCCATAGCAATCAAGGCTTATGACAATTCAAATACATTTTATTTACCCATTACAATAGATGGCACTAATCAAGGAAGAATGCTCTTAAATAAAGTAATAACCTCATTAGTCTTGGGAGTAGGCACACAAAACAGAATTGGAGTTCATGGCCAATTTTCCATTCTATTCTGAACATTAGCCTTTACTTTTTGAAGACTTTGTGTGTAAATACACAAATATTTCCCCAAACCACATAAATATAGTTTTTAGCTGATCTGGGTCAAGACTTAATAGCAGAGATACAAAGTTACATTATGCTTCACGTACCTTTATGCGTCCCGTGTCTCTTGTGAAAATTTCTCTTCTGTCACTGTATACCAGTTCCTTGTTTACATGTGTTTTTCTTTCACCAATTTGTGAGCACGTTGAGGTTAGAGATGGTCTTGATCATCTTTGCATCCCCACGCCAAGTATAGTACCAGGCACAGAGTATAAAGGATGCTCACTAGATGTCAACTGAATGAGTGAATGAATTAATAATCAGTAAATTAGTAGATTATATTTATGTTCACATTTAGTTTCTTTTTTTTTAGAATTTTATTTAATTTTTATACAGCAGGTTCTTATTAGTCATCAATTTTATACACATCAGTGTATACATGTCAATCCCAATCGCCCAGTTCATCACACAACCACACCCACCCCCACACAGCTTTCCCCCCTTGGTGTCCATATGTTTGTTCTCTACATCTGTGTCTCGATTTCTGCCCTGCAAACCGGTTCATCTGTACCATTTTTCTAGATTCCAAATATATGCGTTAACATACGATATTGGTTTTTCTCTTTCTGACTTCACTCTGTATGACAGTCTCTAGATCCATCCACGTCCCAACAAATAACCCAATTTCATTCCCTTTTATGGCTGAGTAATATTCCATTGTATATAAGTACCACAACTTCTTTATCCATTCGTCTGTTGATGGGCACTTAGGTTGCTTCCATGACCTAGCTGTTGTAAATAGTGCTGCAATGAACATTGCGGTGCATGTGTCTTTTTGAATTATGGTTTTCTCTGGGTATACGCCCAATAGTGGGCTTGCTGGATCATATGGTAATTCTATTTTTAGTTTTTTAAGGAACCTCCATACTGTTCTCCATAGTGGCTGTATCAATTTACATTCCCACCAACAGTGTAAGAGGGTTCCCATTTCTCCACACCCTCTCCAGTATTTGTTGTTTGTAGATTTTCTGATGATGCCCATTCGGACTGGTGTGAGGTGATACCTCATTGTAGTTTTGATTTGCATTTCTCTAATAATTAGTGATACTGAGCAGCTTTTCATGTGCTTCTTGGCCATCTATATGTCTTCTTTGCAGAAATGTCTATTTAGGTCTTCTGCCCATTTTGGATTGGGTTGTTTGTTTTTTTAATATTGAGCTGCATGAGCTGTTTATATATTTTGGAGATTAATCCTTTGTCCATTGATTTGTTTGCAAATATTTTCTCCCATTCTGAGGGTTGTCTTTTTGTCTTGTTTATGGTTTCCTTTGCTGTGCAAAAGCTTTGAAGTTTCATTAGGTCCCATTTGTTTATTTTTGTTTTTATTTCCATTACTCTAGGAGGTAGATCAAAAAAGATCTTACTGTAATTTATGTCAAAGAGTGTTCTGCCTATGTTTTCCTCTGAGAGTTTTATACTGTCCGGTCTTACATTTAGGTCTCTAATCCATTTTAGGTTTATTTTTGTGTATGGTGTTAGGGAGTGTTCTAATTTCATTCTTTTACATGTAGCTGTCCTGTTTTCCCAGCACCACTTATTGAAGAGACTGTCTTTTCTCCATTATGTATCCTTGCCCGCTTTGTCATAGATTAGCTGACCATAGGTGTGTGGGTTTATCTCTGGGCTTTCTATCTTGTTCCATTGATCTATATTTCTGTTTTTTGTGCCAGTACTGTATTGTCTTCATTACTGTAGCTTTGTAGTATAGTCTGAAGTCAGGGGATCTGATTCCTCCAGCTCTGCTTTTTTCCCTCAAGACTGCTTTGGTTCTTCGGGGTCTTTTGTATCTCCATACATATTTTAAGTTTTGGGGGTTTTTTTGGTTCTAGTTCTGTAAAAAATGCCATTGGTGGGCTTTCCTGGTGGCGCAGTGGTTGAGAGTCCGCCTGCCAATGCAAGGGACACAGGTTCATGCCCCAGTCTGGGAAGATCCCACATGCCATGGAGCGTCTGGGCCCGTGAACCATGGCCACTGAGCCTGCGCGTCCGGAGCCTGTGCTCCACAACAGGAGAGGCCACAACAGTGAAAGGCCCGTGTACCACAAAAAAAAAAAAAAAAAAAAATGCCATTGGTAATTTGATAGGGATTGCATTGAATCTGTAGATTGCTTTGAGTAGTATAATTGTTTTCACAATGTTGATTCTTCCAATCCAAGAACAAGAACATGGTATATCTCTCCATCTGTTGATATCATCTTTAATTTCTTTCATCAGTGTCTTACAGTTTTCTGCATACAGGTTTTTTGACTCCCTAGGTAGGTTTATTCGTAGATATTTTATTCTTTTTGTTGCAGTGGTAAATGGGTGTGTTTCCTTAATTTCTCTTTCAGATTTTTCATCATTAGTATATAGGAATGCAAGAGATTTCTGTGCATTAATTTTGTATCCTACAACTTTACCAAGTTCATTGATTAACTCTAGTAGTTTTCTGGTGGCATCTTTAGGATTCTCTATGTATAGTATCATGTCATCTGCAAACAGTGACAGTTTTACTTCTTCTTTTCCAATTTGTATTCCTTTTATTTCTTTTTCTCCTCTGATTGCCACGGCTAGGAGTTCCAAAACTACCTTGAATAATAGTGGTGAGAGTGGACATCCTTGTCTTGTTCCTGATCTTAGAGGAAATGCTTTCAGTTTTTCACTATTGAGAATGATGTTTGCTGTGGGTTTGTCATATATGGCCTTTATTATGTTGAGGTAGGTTCCCTCTATGCCCACTTTCTGGAGAGCTTTCATCATAAATGGGTGTTGAATTTTGTTAAAAGCTTTTTCTGCATCTATTGAGATGATCATATGGTTTTTATTCTTCAATTTGTTAGTATGGTGTATCACATTGTTTGATTTGTGTATATTGAAGAATCCTTGCATCCCTGGGATAACTCCCACTTGGTCATGGTGTATGATCCTTTTAATGTGTTGTTGGATTCTGTTTGATAGTATTTTGTTAAGGATTTTTGTATCTATATTCATCAGTGATATTGGTCTGTAATATTCATTTTTTGTAGTATCTTTGTCTGGTTTTGGTATCAGGGTGATGGTGGCCTCATAGAATGAGTTTGGGAGTGTTCCTTCCTCTGCAGTTTTTTGGAAGAGTTTGAGAAGGATGGGTGTCTTCTCTAAATGTTTGACAGAATTGTCCTGTGAAGCCATCTGGTCCTGGACTTTTGTTTGTTGGAAGATTTTTAATCACAGTTTCAATTTCATTACTTGTGATTGGTCTGTTCATATTTTCTATTTCTTCCTGGTTCCGTCTTGGAAGGTTATACTTTTCTAAGAATTTGTCCATTTCTTCCAGGTTGTCCATTTTATTGGCATTCTGTTGCTTGTAGTAGTCTCTTAGGATGCTTTGTATTTCTGCAGTGTCTGTTGTAACTTCTCCTTTTTCATTTCTAATTTTATTGATTTGAGTCCTCTCCCTCTTTTTCTTGATGAGTCTGGCTAATGGTTTATCAATTTTGTTTATCTTCTCAAAGAACCAGCTTTTAGTTTTATTGATCTTTGCTATTGTTTTCTTTGTTTGTATTTCGTTTATTTCTGTTCTGATCTTTGTTGTTTCTTTCCTTCTGCTAACTTTGGGTTTTGTTTGTTCTTCTTTCTCTAGTTCCTTTAAGTGTAAGGTTAGATTGTTTATTTGAGATTTTTCTTGTTTCTTGAGGTAGGCTTGTATAGCTATAAACTTCCTTCTTAGAACTGCTTTTGCTGCATCCCATAGGTTTTGGATTTTCGTGTTTTCATTGTCATTTGTCTCTAGGTATTTTTTGATTTCTTCAGTAATCTGTTGGTTATTTAGTAACGTATTGTTTAGCCTCCATGTGTTTGTGTTTTTCACATTTTTTTCCCCTGTAATTGATTTCCGATCTCATATCATTGTGGTCAGAATAAATGCGTGATATGATTTTAATTTTCTTAAATTTACTGAGTCTTGATTTGTGACCCAAGATGTTATCTATCCTGGAGAATGTTCCGTGCGCACTTGAGAAGAAAGTGTAATCTGCTGTTTTTGGATGGAATGTCCTATAAATATCAATTAAATCTATCTGGTCTATTGTGTCATTTAAAGATTCTGTTTCCTTATTTATTTTCATGTTGGATGATCTGTCCACTGGTGTAAGTGAAGTGTTAAAGTCCCCCACTATCATTGTTTTATTCTGAATTTCCTCTTTTATAGCTGTTAGTAGTTGCCTTCTGTATTGAGGTGCTCCTATGTTGGGTGCTTATATATTTATAATTGTTATATCTTTTCTTGGATTGATCCCTTAACCATTATGTTGTGTCCTCCCTTGACTCTTATAATATTCTTTATTTTAAAGTCTATTTTGTGTGATATGAGAATTGCTACTCTAGCTTTCTTTTGATTTCCATTTGCATGGAATATCTTTTTCCATCTCCTCACTTTCAGTCTGTATGTGTCCCTAGGTCTGAAGTGGGTCTCTTATAGACAGCATATATATGGGTCTTGTTTTTGTATCCATTCAGCAAGCCTGTGTCTTTTGGTTGGAGTATTTAATCCATTCACGTTTAAGGTAATTATCGATGTGTATGTTCCTATTACCATTTTCTTAATTGTTTTGGGTTTGTTTTCGTAGGTCCTTTTCTTCTCTTGTGTTTCCTACTTAGAGAAGTTCCTTTAGCATTTGTTGTAGAGCTGATTTGGTGGTGCTGAATTCTCTTAGCTTTTGCTTCTCTGTAAAGCTTTTGATTTCTCCATCGAATCTGAATGAGATCCTTGCCCAGCAGAGTAATCTTGGTTGTGGGTTCTTCCCTTTCATCACTTTAAGTATATCATGCCACTCCCTTCTGGCCTGTAGAGTTTCTGCTGAGAAATCAGCTGTTAACCTTATGGGAATTCCCTTGCATGTTATTTGTCGTTTTCCCTTGCTGCTTTCAATAATTTTTCTTTGTCTTTAACTTTTGCCAGTTTTATTATTATGTGTCTTGACGTGTTTCTCCTTGGGTTTATCCTTTATGGGACTCTCTGAGCTTCCTGGACTTGGGTGGCTATTTCCTTTCCCATGTTAGGGAAGTTTTTGACTATAATCTCTTCAAATATTTTCTCAGGTCCTTTCTCACTCTCTTCTCCTCCTGGGACCCCTATAATGCGAATGTTGTTGCATTTAATGTTGTCCCAGAGGTCTCTTAGGCTGTCTTCATTTCATTTCATTCTTTTTTCTTTATTCTGTTCTTCAGCAGTGAATTCCACCATTGTGTCTTTCAGGTCACTTATCCATTCTTCTGCCTCAGTTATTCTGCTGTTGATTCCTTCTAGTGTATTTTTCATTCCAGTTATTGTATTGTTCATCTCTGTTTCTTTGTTCTTTAATTCTTCTAGGTCTTTGTTAAACATCTCTTGTATCTTCTCGATCTTTGCCTCCATTCTTTTTCTGAGGTCCTGGATCATCTTCACTATCATTATTCTGAATTATTCTTCTGGAAGGTTGCCTATCTCCACTCATTTAGTTGTTTTTCTGGGGTTTTAGCTTGTTCCTTCATCTGGTACATAGCCTTCTGCCTTTTCATCTTGTGTATCTTTCTGTGAATGTGGTTTTTGTTCCACAGGCTGCAGGATTGTAGTTCTTCTTGCTTTGCTGTCTGCCCTCTGGTGGATGAGGCTATCTAAGAGGTTTGTGCAAGTTTCCTGATGGGAGGCACTGGTGTTGGGTAGGGCTGGGTGTTGCTCTGGTGGGCAGAGCTCAGTAAAACTTTAATCCACTTGACTGATGATGGGGTGGGCTGGGTTCCCTCCCTGTTGGTTGTTTGGCCTGAGGCAACCCAACACTGCTGCCTACCTGCGGTCTTTGGTGGTGCTAATGGCGGATTCTTGGAGGGCTCACACCAAGGAGTACTTCCGAGAACTGCTGCTGCCAGTGTCCTTGTCCTCAGGGTGAGCCACAGCCACCCACCGCCTCTGCAGGAGACCCTCCAACCCTAGCAGGTAGGTCTGGTTCAGTCTCCCCTGGGGTCACTGCTCCTTCCCCTGGGTCCCGATGTGCACACTACTTTGTATGTGCCCTCCAAGAGCAGAGTCTGTTTCCCCCAGTCCTGTCAGAGTACTGCAATCAAATCTCTCTAGCCTTCAAAGTCTGATTCTCTAGGAATTCCTCCTCCCGTTGCCAGACCCCCAAGTTGGGAAGCCTGACATGGGGCTCAGAACCTTCACTCCAGTGGGTCCGCTTCTGTGGTATAAATGTTCTCCAGTTTGTGAGTCACCCACCCAGCAGTTATGGGATTTGATTTTATTGTGATTGTGCCCCTCCTACCGTCTCATTGTGGCTTCTCCTTTGTCTTTGGATGTGGGGTATCTTTTTTGGTGAGTTCAAGTGTCTTCCTGTCGATGATTGTTCAGCAGTTAGTTGTGATTCTGGTGTTCTTGCAAGAGGGAGTGAGAGCACGTCCTTCTACTCTGCCATCTTGGTTCAGGCTCCCCACGCTTAGTTTCTTATCTTCACTGAGGGCTTTTAGTACATCAGAAGGGTGTTAAAATAGTGATTCTGTTGGAAAACAAGAACAAATGTTAGCATTATTTATCTGCCATGTAAGAAACAGCATGATAGTGTGAATTGGAAAGAGAAAGGGCCTCAGACTCAGAGAGACCTAGGCACCTATTTTCGCTTTGTCACTATGCCAGCTGGCTTACCCTTGTTAAGTTACTTAAGTCTTTAAAGCTGTCAATTCTCTCATCGATAAAATAAGAATACAGAACTCACAAGATTCTTATAAGGAATAAATGAAGCAATTTATGTAAAGCACCAAATGCAGTGATAAATGCATAGGAAGCATTTAATAAGTGGTAGCTGCTTATTTTAATCACTTGAAACAATTTTTTAGTGCTGTTTTTTGCTTTACTCTCAGTATCTAATCACTTGCTGAATCCTACAGCTCCTGGCTCCAAAAAGAATAATTAAGAGATTCATACATAGGGAAACTGAGCCTCAGGGTGAGTGACTTCCCAAGGCCATACAGACAGAGATAAACTTGACCACTGTGGCCTAGATCTGTTTTTTCAACTGAAGACACTTTTTACTTTTTACCTCTTAAAGGTCCAAGAAAGAGCTAATGAGAGCCCTAATAATGGGCTAGGGAAGGACTGTGACAATTTTCCAGCCTCCTTCTTTTTCGTCCTTCCTATATACACTGTTGCTCTCTTATTTCCCCCTAGGGTACAGCTGTGATTTTGTCACTCCTGTGTTCAAAACCTTTAATACCCCTTGGCCTACTAAATTCAGTACAGATTTATCAACCTGTTTGGGGGCTTTGGGATTCCTAGAGCCCCATAATCTATCTATACCTGTATCTATATATCTATGTCTGTCTCCTGTGCCCCGGCCAGAACAGCCTGCTTACAGTTAACCACTTACTGATTTGCCACCTTCAGGCGTTTATTCCTGCCATTTCTTTTCCCTAGAATGCCTTTCCTGTTCCTCATACTTCAGACCTCCTTTTTTTTTGGCTGTGCTGTGTGGCTCGCATGATCTTAGTTCCCTAACCAGGGGTGGAACCCAGGCCCTGGCAGTGAGAGTGCCAAGTCCTAACCACTGGACTGCCAGGGATTCCCCAGACCTACTTTTAATGCCATCTTTCTTGGGCCCTTCTCTGATCATCTTTTTTGCTACTCTCTCCTTTAAATTCCCTAAGTACTTTCTTTGTGTATTTTCTTATTATACTAATATTCTCTGTGATCATACATTATAGGGTTTGTATTTGTCTGATTCTTCCTAAATGTCCATCTTCTTGACTTTAAAAGGACGGTGTCTTACACATCTAACCAAGCGTCTTGTAACTAGTATCTGTTCAATAAATATTTGTCGAATCGCGTTAAATTTAAACACTTGTTTTAGGTTCAAAAATAATGTTTAAATATAATTATTGCTACCAGTGAAGATAACGGATAGTTCTTAAGTGAAGAACTTACTTCTGACCCTGACAGTTGGTAAATTGATGCCACTGGTAGCAAGTATTTGGAAACTTGTATGTCCACATTCAGCATGATAATATTCCCTGAAGTGGCCTTTGAGTGTTGGGGATTTGTTGTTTTGTTTCCTTAAGTGATGTTTTTGTCTGTAAGGAATGGGTTCCAACTTCAGGTCTTTGGACGTCTGTTTACCTTCCTCCAGGTATTAGGAACAAGTGAAATAAGATTTTCGGTCATTTGCAACAGAACGTGGTGTTCAGTTGAGTCAGAGATGGAGGCTGGGAGAGCTCTATTACCCTGGTCTTCCAAAGGGCAGTTCCTTACTTTGTGATACAAGCAACTTGCAACTGTGAACAAATAAGCTTATTATCCTTATCTTTCATCTTGTATTCTTCTCCATATTGGGGAGAGGACACCATTCTGACACACCAGATATTTTATTTATGTCTTCGTTTGTCTTATATCCCTACACTAGAATTTGGACTCCATGAGAGCAGAGATTTTTTTTATTCATTGCTGTCTCCCCAACTCATAAAACAGTGCCTACCTAGCATGTAGTAGTTGCTCAATAGAGATTTATTGACTGACTAAATAGATGAATTTGGCTCTGGGAATTCCTCCAATATGTTGGCTAAAAAGAAGGTTTCGTTATTTGAAACATAGGAAGTAAAATCCTAAGGAAATAAAGCATGTCTGGGAAGAGTAGAGTTTATCTGTGTATTTTATTCTCTGGGCTTTACTTTTTTTTTTTTTTGGAGCAGGCTTGAATTTAGTGTATTTTTGTTACATTGGATACAAATAAAAGCCATTCCTACCACGACATCATACATCCAATATGACTGTGTCCCAGTCTGGCTACAGTCAAAGAAAGCTATGTTCATTGTAATAAAATCTAATGGAAGCTGCTAAAATGGCCCTTAGGCGGTAAAGGCTTGTAAGACCAAAATTATAACAAAATTCAGTACAGGGGCATTATCCCATTAAAAGCACTTCACTTGTTTTTCTTATATCCTGATATTAACCCTGAAAATTGGTCAAATCAAGCTCCTGATGTTAATTTGAGGTTATCAGTTTTCTGCATGTACAAGTAATTGGGTTTGAAATGTGTTTTAAGCTTGAATTAAAAGAACTTAGTCATTGGTGACTCATGGTGAGAAGTTTTTCCTTTTCCCTGCTGGAACATATGCCGCTGCCTCCAACCTGGCATTTTGCAAACATTGAAAACATAAAGAATTCTGATTTTATGTACTAGGTTCTGGAAAAATTCTTTTAACTTTAAGGTAGCGTGGCCTTAATTACAGTGCTTTTTAGTAATAAGCACTACAATCGACCTTCCAAATTTCCATACAAATTTCTTTAGTCTCTGCCTTTATGGAAGTTTTCTCATTACATATGAAATAGTCAAAAGTCTACTACATGGTGTATGAATGACCACAGGGACTTTGTTTTGTTCATTACTGTGTTCCTAGAGCTTAGAACAGAGCTCTGCACAGAGAAAGCAATTAATACGTATTTGTTGAGTGAAGTCACATACCTTCCTAATAACAGTGTATCTTAGAAAAATCATGAAAGTATTGACATAAATTTTCTCCAGCCCTTTTGAATTAGGTAATTACCAATTCACAATCAACCTAATTTGGGAGGCTCTTGGTGTTAGCCCAAGGTAGTTCTGCCCTAATAGTTCTCAGCATTGATTGTGCCAACCTGAAATCTCCTTCAGTGGTTCAGTTACCAAAGGAAGGGTGAATCGGCAACACCCATAGGCAGTTGCACCTGTGGGAACCGATGGGCGTCATAACAGGAAATACTTCAACTTGCAATACCGATAGTAATGAACAGCGCCCAGGTCCCGCTGTTTTTATCTGCAGTTCCTTTTTTTAGGATTGTACAAGGTTTTCTTTGAGTTTTTTTTAATATAAGTTTAGAAGAGAATTAACTTTAAATGTGAAAATTAAAATGTGAAAGATTACTGGCATTTTCTTCATTATCAAGGAATTGGTAAGGTGTCCTCCTTTAAGTAAGTTCTTTCTTTACCTTCTATTGTTGTGTCCCCTGAAACCTCACTCTGGCACACAGGAAAGGGGGAGATGCAGGGTACGTAAATGTGCAATAACTAAAACTTAAGCTGATACTATCCATAATAACAGCCAGTTCTGATATTTACATGATACCATAACGGTAGGCATTGATAGAATTTCATAAATTTAACTGTAAGATTTGTTTAGCTTGAGCCAGTTTTCCTCTGTTGTAGGGACTGGAGGAAAAGAATCAGGAAAAGTTCTTTACAAAATGTCGAAATGTAAAGCTGTATAAAATGCTGTTGGCGTTAACTGTGTGACGAGGAAGTATTCTCTGTAAGCCTCATTTATAAAACTGTGTCTATAATAACTTCCTTTCTCAGGATGAAGGTGCTGATAGCATGGTCTTGTTCTTATGACTTAAGTGTAGTTCAGTTTTATCTTTCCTAAGTGAATAAGAGGCAGCCTTTTAAAGAAAGCCATCTCCGGGGCAATTTTAACTGATTGCTGTAGCTAAATAAAGAATTTTTAAAGTCTTTAGTATGTTGGATTGGGAATGTAGGACAGGCATTTGAGAAGATCTCCTGAGAGTAAGCTTGGTGTTTTGTTTTACATTTAATGTTTTATTATAAATATGGTTTCTGTCTAAACATAGCTAATAAACTCTGTTGAGTTTCATGTGAATATTTATGGCCTTAGCTCAAAGTCCAGCTGAGAGTAATCAACCTCAAAAGTCACTGGATTCATATGCTCTATTTATTTTAATTTGTAGTTTGATATTCTACAAATAAGTATTAGTGGGAATTTTTTTCAAAGTGTTTGATTTTTCCTTACTCCTAGGTAAGTAAGGTAAATACTGAGCCACAAATAAAACATCAAAATCTTGCCAGAAGAGTCTTTTAAACAAAAATTTTAAATATATTTAAGGACATCTTTATTAAATGGATGCAGTTTATGGTAATGAATTATATTATTACTATAAGACAGTATTTCAGAATTAAGCTACTCAAAATGGCACACTATTCATCCTGGAGATCTTAAAAAATAACAAGGCCACTTCCTATTTTTCTTCTTTTACAGAAAGGGATAAAAGGAAAGCAGAACAGTTTTTTTTTTTTTTGGTTTTTTGTTTGTTTTTAATGTAATACCACATTTAGAGGCAGAAAAGTCAGAAGATTTGATCACATTTACTTTGTTTTGTAATTTTTTTCTTTGTTTAGTATGTAAGGATAGTTACTTATTAAAGTACAAAAATAAAATATCTTAAAATATCTTAGGCATGAGGTAATAATTTGTGGGACTCTAGTCCGTGAAGTGAAATCAGATGAAGTAGGCAAGTAGATAAAATTTTTAATATCATAGTTTGTATGTCAGAAAATTCACACAAAATATTTTATAAACCAGGAAAGCTACCTTAATAGTTTTTTTCCCAAATTTACTAGGCTCTTGGAACAAGGTTTAAATGAAATGTGTATAACCCTGACTTCTAAACTCCTAGTATTTTATATGTTAGATGTGTAAATTAAAGTCTTACAGTTGTACATAGGATACATTTTCATTCAAGAAGCATTGCAGTGGATATTACTGATTTGGGGACACAATTCTATCTTACATATAGAAAAGGAAATTAAAACCTTCAAAGAATCTTTGAAATATGATCATATAGCATGATTTTTTTCCTTAAGATTTATGAATGTTAAAGACCTAAAAGTACGAATTAGGTAAATTTCAGTACTCATAGATAAGGAGGACTTTTATGGTTGTCTGAGCATTATATTAGCACTCCAGAAGTATCCCAGTCAGAGTTTGCATGGGGGTGGGGCAGAGGAAGTTGCTGGGGCTTCACAGTAGTGACAGGTTATTGCAGATTGTATGGCTGCCTGCCAAAACACCACTAGTTGGAGGGAAAAGTGGTAGTTACTAATTGCATCCTATTAATTTGTACATGTTTATTTAACCAGGTATAACTGTTTGCTGGTTTCATACACAGATGACAAGTTTTAAGCTTCTGAATTACTTGACATGTGCTAAATCTTCTTAAGTTTACCATGGTCATATCCGTTATCTTCAGTCTGCAGAGATCCCACTGACTCTTTTGTGAAAGACCATGTGTTAGCAGAAAAAAAGCGGGGGTGAGGGGAAACAGAACTTGAAACTATAACTGCTTTACTCTCTAGTGAAGAGTGTTGCGGAGTTAAAATGTAAAGTGTCCAGTCATATTTAGACAATTTCTATAAAAACTATAAAAAAGTAATCATCTGTTGTGAAGGAGTTCGCAGTTCTCAATTGTTCTAGTTCAGCTTGAAATTGAGATTCTTACTGTTGCAACATAAAAGGAAGCTTTGTGGAGGAAATATAACATCTCTGCCCAGATGTATAAGGAGGAAAGTTATTTTTAAGAGTGTTTTCTTATGAATATATGTTATTCATAAGAGAAGAGAAGTATTTTAAAAAGCTAGTTTCTATTTCAGGGTCATTGGTAGGAGTTATGTAGGTTGCTCAGGTCACTGGAATTCTATCAAGAAAATACTTTTTTTTTTTTGGCCACACCACACAGCTTGGGGGATCTTAGTTCACTGACTAGGGATTGAACCCATGGCCTTGGCAGGGAAAGTGTGGAGTCCTAACCACTGGACCACCAGGGAATAACCAGAAAACACTTTTTTAAAGCATTCTGATGTCATTAATCAGCCTAATTCATCTTGGCCTGGCTGATCTAAGTAACTTTTTTTTTTAATGTGAATCAAATTAAGATCTTGAGGTCCTGTCAATACCATGAAACAGTCATGTAATATGTGTCCTACTACAAGAGGAGACAGTTCCCTCCCATTTCATAGCAGTGTCCCACTCTCCTTCAGAAATAGAGTGCAGTGTCTTCAGTATAAGGAAAGGTGAGAAACGAGTCAGGGAATCTGTCCATTTGTGTCACTGATGCTTCCTCCGAAACCCTTCTACACAGTGAACAGCATGCCCTGGTTCCTTATCTCTCACTTTTGGTTTCGCTCACATATATTTGGTCTTGGCAGTATAATCTAACGATTCACAAGAGCGTGTCAGATGCACACATCTGCCACTTACTAGCTCACTAGCTTTGTGACCTTGTACAAATCCCTTAACTCCCAAAGCCTCAGTTTCTTCAACTGTAAAATGGGCATAATCATAGTACCTACCTCACAAGATTGCTGTGAGGGTTAAATGAGATTGTGTACGAAAAGCACAAGTCCAATTGGCCACACATGGTAAAGGAAGAGCTCAGTGAGTGATTGTAAATAGGGTTATTTTTGCTATTTGGGGACTTTTCAAGTCTTGTTCACAGTTCTACTAGCAAATGATCATGAGAAGAGATATAAAACAATGCATGCAATCATGTACAGATAGTAGGGTCAGCGTTGCAATAATAGAATTTGAAAGGACCGTGGGAGCATGTGAATGAAATCTATAAATCTTCTTTATGCCATTTCTGTGCTTACTACTCATTCTAAGGGGAGAGTGGAAGCGGGGAGGAGATGACTGTAGACTTAAATATTTAGTCAAAAAAATGAGTCTGCTAAATTTAGCATTAGTAACGTTTTTCTCCTTGTTTTTCACTTCAGAGGGTTTCTTCCCAATTTGATAGCACAACTCAGGAAAGCAGCATGGCAAAGTGTTGATTTCTTAATTCATTTTCTCAAGAGTTGGTTTTCTTCTGACTGGATCACTACCAGATGAAGTCAGGATTGTGTTTCAAGATTTTAGATCAGCTAAAAAAAACAAGTTGGGTTTTTTGGGGGTGGGTTGGGTTTTTTTTGTCTTTTTTTTTTTTTTTTTGTCAGAGGGGGACTAGGACCAGACCGTAAGAATACTCACTTGAGTATAAAGAAGAATGTTTTTCTCTTTTCACCATGTTAGTCTCTGGGGGCTCATATCCTGTAATGGGTTAATTAACTTTGTATTGAAAAAAGTATTGAAAAAACAACTAATTTTTACCTAAGCGGATTTTCATGGGGCTGTGTTAGCAAAGCAGTTGTGAAATTTGGGGGGCACCTGCAGTAAATTTACTAAACAAAACAATGAAACTACTTAATAGGGTACTTGAAAAACATTTAGGCCTTGTGAATGTATTTCTAGCGTTTGAAATGTCCAGGTCTTAATCTGTGGTATGACCCTTCTACCTGGTAGCTAGTCCCTGGATTAGTCTATGCCTCTTCCTTGTTTCTGGTACCCCCTAATTTTACAGTCTCAAGGCCCATCACATTGCCATTAAGATAAATTAAGATCTACCTGTGTGCACCTATCCCACTCAGACCCCTATCCCCTCATTCCTGGATTGCCTTCCATCACTTCCATCTGTTTTTTCCAACTCTTCCTGATTAACCCTCTTTAAATGCTACTACTTTCAGCACGTCTCTCCCCTTATCCGAAAGATTCATTGGTCCTCTGTTTTCCACCACATTAAATCTAACCTCTTCTGCCGGACTTTTGACGCCCTTTCTAATCTGTCCCACACTGCTTATCCAACTTCATTTCCTATGTTCCTTGGCCCATTCTTTCTGCTCTGTTGAAGTCAGTCTGTCTCTCAAACACTGTACTGATTCAAGTCTGTGCCTCTGGTACTATTTACTTCACTCAAAAAGCCCTCCTCCCTTCTCTCTGTCTATTTAGATTTTACCTTTTCTTCAAAACCCTGTGTAAAGTTTACTTCCTATTTGCTTTTCCTAACTTTTCCTATTTCAGCTCTTACTGTTTTGCTGCAAACTCCCAGGTGATTTATTTTTAATTGAAGTATAGGTGATTTACAATGTTGTGTTAATTTCAGGTGTACAGCAAAGTGATTCAGTTATACATACATATATATCTATTTGTTTTAGATTTTTTTCCCTCATAGGTTATTACACAATATTGAGTATAGTTTCCTGTGCTATATAGTAGGTCCTTGTTGGTTATCTATTTTATATATAGTAGTGTGTATATGTTAATCCCAAACTCCTAATTTATCCCTCTCTGCCCCCTTTCCCCTTTGGTAACAATAAATTTGTTTTCTACCTCTGTGGGTCTATTTCTGCTTTGTATATAAGTTCATTTGTATTTTTTTTTTTTTTTTTTTAGGTTCCACATATAAGTGGTATCATATGATATTTGTCTTTCCCAGGTGATTTTTTTTTTTTGGCTGCGTTGGGTCTTCGTTGCTGCACGTGGGCTTTCTTCTGGTTGCGGTGAGCGGGGGCTGCCCTTCTTTGAGGTGCGTGCGCTTCTCATTGCGGTGGCTTCTCTTGTTGCGGAGCACGGCTTCAATAATTGTGGCATTTGGGCTCAGTAGTTGTGGCTCGCGGGCTTTAGAGCACAGGCTCAGTAGTTGCAGTGCACGGGCTTAGTTGCTCCGCAGCATGTGGGATCTTCCCAGACCAGGGCTCGAACCCATGTCCCCTGCATTGGCAGGCGGATTCTTAACCATTGTGCCACCAGAGAAGCCCTCCCAGGTGATTTTTAAATTAGCAATCCAGTGAATGAAAATGTGCATAGCATTTTATATCATCCATTGTCTTTTCTTCACTAATGATGTAAACATTTTGAGTACAAGGACTGTATTTTACAGTTAAATCTTTCACTGTTCCTAGCATAATGCTGAGATACCTGACTATGATTTGAAGGAGAAGAAAACAAAGTAGTAAATCTATTTCATCATACTTGCCTAAAAGTAAAGTCAGCATTCCTAGTGATATTGAAGGGACCTGAATATTTTTCCAGTTTGGGTCAGGTCTGTCACCTCATTTATAGAAATATGCAAGGCAAATGAAGATAGTTTTGTAACTGGTTATAGTTTGACATGTTTGCATTTCTTTATGAGAAACTATGTATGTATATGTATATATGTATTTGTGTGTGTGTGTATCTATCTATATGATTTTGTTTTCTTAAAATGATACAGCCAGCCTCACATGAAGAGATTTAGTTCTGATATTAACAACCTTCCATCCTTTGCACAATAACAATAGATTAAATGTGAGCAATACATTTTGTATAGACAAGAAGTATTCTTACCCAGTTCTTTAAGTAAACTAAGTATAATTAAGTGCCTACTGTGTATAACTTAGGCTTTGCGAAGGGATACTGACATTAATTACTTATTGATTCCTGCCCTCGCGAAACTATTAGGCAATTCTATTAGGGAAGACAAACCATATACTCAGAAGCTTAAATATAAGAATACTTGTTACTTCAATTAAATGTCTGTTGCTTTAATTCTCAGTCACTCTCCTGTCTTTTGAAATAGTACGTGTCTTCCTTTGTATTGATGCCAAAGAGCATATAGGATGCCCAAATGAAAACTTCTTGTTGTGTTTTCCCCTTTATTTTTTCCAGTTTTATTGAGGTATAATTGACATATAACAGTGTATTATTCCAAGGTATACAGTGTAATGATTTGATATATGTATATATTGTGAAATGACTACCACAGTAAATTTAGTTAACATCAATCAAGGGATATAATGTACAATATGATAAATAAAATTAACACTGCTGTGTGTTATATATGAAAGTTGCTAAGAGAGTAAATCCTGAGAGTTCTCATCACACGCACACAATCTATCCCTTTACATAGTTATACTTTTTTTTCCTTGTGAGAGAGATTTTAAGATTTTAAGATTTACTCTTGTAGCAACTTTCAAATATACAATACAGGATTTTTAACTATAATCACCATGCTGTACGTTACCTCTCCAGTGCTTACCTGCCTTATAACTGTACGTTTTTACCTTTTGACCACCTTCACCCATTTTTCTCCACCTGCCACCCCCCGCCTCTGGCAACCACCAATCTCTTCCCTGTATCTGTGAATTTTTTTTTTTTTAGACTCCACGTATAGGTGAGATCATACTGTATTTATTTTCTCTGTCTGACTTATTTCCCTTAGTAATGCCCTCAAGCTCCATCCATGTTGCAAATGGCAAAATTTCCTTCTTTTTCACAGCTGAATAAAACTGTATTTTATACACACACACACACACACACACACACACACACACAAACACATAACCACATTTTCTTTATCCATTCATCTTTCGATAGACACTTAGACTGTTGCCATGTCTTGGCTATAGTAAATAACGCTGCAGTGAACACGGGATGCAAATATCTTTTTGAGATCATGATTTCATTTCATTGGGTATATACCCAGAAGTAGAATTGCTGGATCATTTGGTAGTTCTGTCTTTAAATTTTTGAGGAACTTCCATACCATTTTCCATAGTGGCTGCATCAATTTACATTCCTACTTTTTTTAAAATTAATTAACTAATTGATTGATTGATTGATTTTTTTGGCTGCGTTAGGTCTTCGTTGCTGTGCACGGGCTTTCTCTAGTTGCGGCGAGCGGGGGCTACTCTTAGTTGCGAGGTGGCCCACGGGCTTAGTTGCTCCGTGGCATGTGGGATCTTCCCAGACCAGGGATCGAA
This sequence comes from Leucopleurus acutus, assembly GCF_964270905.1. Lineage (NCBI taxonomy): Eukaryota > Metazoa > Chordata > Mammalia > Artiodactyla > Delphinidae > Leucopleurus > Leucopleurus acutus. Next base: position 79,425,533 of record NC_139155.1, on the reverse strand, counting down.
CTGTGTCCCTTGCATTGGCAGGTGGATTCTTAACCACTGCACCACCAGGGTAGTCCCCCTACTTTTAAAAAAAATATGTGCCTTCCTTTGTATTGATGCCAAAGAGCAGATAGGACACCCAAATGAGAACTTTTAAAATACAAAATGTTTTATATATGTAAAAGTATGGATATTTGTAAATGTCTAGTTAATGCTTTGGATTTTGCGTTGATGCTTGGTTGTAGATACAGCCAGTAATAACATACTCTTTATTCATTTGTTTATTCAATAAATATTTACTGAGTATCTATTTGTGTTAGACCTTATACTAGTGCTGAATAGGACTATGTCTTTTCTTTAACTAATAAGCAAAAAATTAAACTATTTGGCTAACGCAATTCTGTAAAGATCCATGTGATGCTAGAAAAACAATAGGAAGGGCACTGAATCATCCCCTATCCTGATTACCTGATCTAGTGTCCAAAATATCTATTCTTTATTCCTGGTTATGCTTCAGATTTGTCTCATAAACTTAGACCCATCATTTAAACCTGTTACTCCACAAAATGGAAATAATAACAACTGCTGATTATTGAATGCTTGCTAGGTACCAGATATTGCATATGTGCCTTATATAACAAGTATCTCAATGAATCTTATAAATCCTATTATTGGGTAGGTCTCTCTCTCACACACACACGTACGCACATGCACACGCACACTTTACAGTACATTGACAGAGAAGTTATGTTTTTGCTCAAGGTCAGTGGAAGAACCTAGAGTGAAACTCAGTTCTGTGCCTTTGTTTATAACTGTCATTTCATGCTACTTTTCACTGTGAAGATTAGAATTAAATACGTCTGTGACATACTGTACTACTGGTGCCCACAGGATAATTGCTACAAATTCAGGATGCTTTTCATCTGCGACAATAAAAGCTGGTTTGATAATGTGCCAGTGATCAAAAGTTGAAATCATGGACTAGTCAATACAGTTTAGGATTTTTAAAAATTATTTTAAGTATACAAAATAACAATAAGGTTTTTCATTTGTGAAGGACTTTAGAGTTTATTAATGATTTCACCTTATTTCATGAGTCTCACAACTTTGTGAGGCATTAACTGTTCTCACTTTATAGATGAGACTGTTGAGGCTCAGAAAAGTTAAGTGATGCCCTTAAGATCACACAGCTGGTTAGCGCAGAAATAACTTAAACCTAGATTTCCTGATTCAAAGGTGAGACTTCTTTTCCATTATACCACAAATCCAAATCAAGTTATTCAGGAGACCAAACTCACAACTATTTGTTTTCTTTTTTCTAGTTAAGCTAAAATTCACATAACATAAAATCCATCATTTTAAAGTGTACAATTCAGGTTTTCAGTGTATTCACAATGTTGTGCAACCATCACTACTGTCTAATTCCAGAACATTTTCATCACCCCCAAAAAAGAAACCCTGTACCTGTTAGCAGTTACTCTCAATTACCTCCATCCCTTGGCAACCACTAACTTACTTTCTGTCTCTGTGGGTTTGCCAATTCTGGATATTTCATATAAATGGAATCATACAATATACGGCCATTTGTGTCTGGCTTCTCCACTTAGCGTAATGTTTTCAAGGGTCATGCATGTTGTAGCGTATATCAGTACTTATTCCTTTTTATGGCTTAATTCTACTCCATTGTGTGGGTATTCCACATTTTGTTTATCCATTCTTCAGTTCATGGACATTTGAGTTGTTTCCACTACTATGAATAATGCTGCTGTGAACATTCATGTACAAATTTTTGTGTGAACATATGTTTTCAATTCTCTTGGGTATAGGCCTAGGAGTAGAATTGCTTATTTTTGTAAAATAATTCAAATGAAAGTGTTTTGAAATGATTTCTTTTAAGTCATTTATTAAACACCCCCCCAACACACACACACAGAGTACTGTTTATTTAGCTTATTTGTTTCCCAGATCTTTTCTTCAGAAATAAGGCAGAGGCAAACTTTATCTCAGATCCTGGAGAAGTAATCTCTATTTTAATCTCTAATTTCAAATGAATATAATCTGCATTGTCTCCTATATTCAAGATGCTATGGAGTATTTTTTTTGGAATACATTTTACTAATGTGTTCTGGAACTGATTTGGGGCTTTTTTTTTTTCATTTCTTGAGTGATGGTGATAAGAGTATATAAATTAAAATGTGATTGCTGATGCTTCTCATGAACTTTATGTATCTTTGGGCAAGGAAAGATGTTCGAAATAAAAGATCTCCAAATTTTCATTAAAAAAAAAAAAAGGCTCTACGCCATAGAGGACAAATAAGTAAATAAGATTCCTACTGCGGGTTTCCCTGGTGGCACAGTGGTTGAGAGTCCGCCTGCCGATGCAGGGGACGTGGGTTCATGCCCCAGTCTGGGAAGATCCCGCATGCCACGGAACAGCTGGGCCTGTGAGCTATGGCTGCTGAGCCTGCGCGTCCGGAGCCTGTGCTCCGCAACGGGAGAGGCCACAACAGTGAGAGGGCCGCGAACTGCAAAAAAAAAAAAAAAAAAAAAGATTCCTACTGCTATTCATATGCATATTAGTGAATTTCATTAATATTTCATATTAATGAAATTAAGAAATGTCCATGTTCTTTAAAAGTGAGACAGAATGACATTAATGCCGCAAAGAAGTTAAGTGCTTTCTACACATTAAGAGTGAAGGGAGATGATGTAACTTGGAGATAGAATTTGAGCTGAGTCTTAAATATTCAGTAGCTTCTTCAGCAGGTGTGGTAGGACATAATGTATTTTTTAGCCCAGTTCAGACATTGTGAATAAAGTATAGAATACTTAGGGATAGTGGCAAATCAAAGGCCTGCGAATCGCATAACAAGCGGTTTGAACTTTAAATAGTAGGTGTTGGGGAGCCATTTAAGGTGTTTGATTAGAGACTGATACAATAAGAGGCATTCAAAGATTACTGCTACCGGTAGTTTGTAGAATGCCTTAATGAAAGAAAGAGATTGGGAATGAGAACTTGGACTGGTAATGAGGTTCTAGAACTAGGACAGCCTCAATGGAAAAAAGAAAATCAGCCTGTAAGAGATTCATTGAGGGCATCCAAAGCTTGGGAGAGAGAGCTGAAAGCATATCAGATAAATAAGAGAAAGTGTAGAGAGGAGAGAAGAGGCCCAGCACAGATGCTTTGTTAAGAGGTAAGAGAAGGACAAACCAGCAAAGATGGTTGGAAAGGAACTCCTAGAGCAAAGAGCCACACAAACCAAGAAACAAGAGCCTTGTAGGGAGACGCTACATGAAGGTCATGGAGGGATACGACCTGAGAAGAATCCTATTGGGTTTGGAGATGAGGAGATTGGGAGCTAGTGAGTTTGTTTCCCCAGGGTGTCTTCCTGTCAGGGCAAGTTCCCTCTCCTCCCCTCAATAAATGATACCTTGAGCGTATGGTAGGCCAAAAAGTCTGTGAAGAGCAATGAAAGATTTAAGGAAAAGAAGAAAAGTGACTTAATGAAATGAGAAGGTAGTAGGATACAAAATTAAGAGGCCTTTTTGGGTGGTGTTGGGGAAAGGTGGTTAACCTGAAAAAGGAAGACTGAAGGGGTGAAGAGAAATTTTAAAGTGGGATGGAGGAAAATTGAAGAAGCTTACATTGAATGGCCTCAATGTAGTATTTATAGTATTAATGCTTATTAGTAGTACTAGACTGACTAGTTAGAATTAGAAAATACTTTGAATTACCTCAGGCATATGTAGAAAGATTGAATTCTGTCTTTCATTCCTGTATAAATGTTTTATTCTTTCAACTGTGTATTGAACATAGCTTTGTCTATGCTTTTAAATAGATTTTTCTCCCCAAAGCATAGCTACGTGATGTAATAGAATATATAGACTATCAGTTAAGCCTGCTGAGCCCATTATCCCGATAGTTATTCAAGCTGTATATTTTAAGTGCTAATAATAGTTGGAACTCAAGTAAGGTGTTTTGTTTAAAAGTTAGTTCATAGGGCTTCCCTGGTGGCGCAGTGGTTGAGAGTCTGCCTGCCGATGCAGGGGACACGGGTTCGTGCCCAGGTCCGGGAGGATCCCACATGCCGTGGAGCGGCTGGGCCTGTGAGCCATGGCCGCTAAGCCTGTGCGTCCGGAGCCTGTGCTCCGCAACGGGAGAGGCCACAACAGTTAGAGGCCCGCGTACTGCAAAAAAAAAAAAAAAAGTTCACAATCCTCAGTTTGGATTCTTTTTATATAAATGTTTTATTCTCTCTGAAAGATGCCTAAAACTAATATTATTGTATGTTCCATAGGCTAGAAACTTGTTAGTTACATTCTATAGTGTAGCAGGCACTGTGGAGACATTTTAATCTGCACGATTATTTATTTAGTTAAAAGTAGTAATGATGAATTTATATCACTCTAAAATTATAAGTTCCCTGTTACAAGATGTTGTAGAATCAGTTCCTTATTAATCCTGAAGTTCAGAGTTCCCAGCAAGAAGACTTGTTAAATGAATAGATATGGAAGCTAAGATCTCCTTTATTCCCTTTAACTTTTTCTCCTTTTCCACACAAAATGGTGGGAAGTCCTTGACCCAATATAACTCTTTTATAAATTTTAACAACTATATAAGTTATACATGCTTTTTATGTTAATAAATAGAAAATACAGATGAGTAATTTAGAAGAAAATAAAACTTACCTCCTATACCCAAATATTTTTTGACATATAACCTCCCAGACTTTTTTTCAGTTATTTAAAAATAGTAATTAGGGGGCTTCCCTGGTGGCACAGTGGTTGAGAGTCCGCCTGCCGATCCAGGGGACATGGGTTCGTGCCCCAGTCCGGGAAGATCCCACATGCCATGGAGTGGCTGGGCCCGTGAACCATGGCCGCTGAGCCTGTGCGTCCAGAGCTTGTGCTCCGCAACGGGAGAGGCTACAGCAGTGAGAGGTCCGCGTACCGCAAAAAAAAAAAAAAAAAAAAGTAGGAAGGTTATATTGTATGTATTATTTTATAAGCTGCTTTTTAAAAACTTTAACAGTATATCACTATACTGTATCAACAAATATTCATCTTTCTATGTCTGAATATACTTCTTCCACATCATTTACAAGCCAGCCTTATCACGTGGATATTCAAGGTGGATTCTGACTTTTTTTTAAGGTTTTTTTTTTTTTTTTTTTTTTAGTTTTTATTCTTACAGATTGTTCTGAATAGTTCCTTAGTTATTCTATCTTCAGTAAAACTTTAGGTTTCTTTCCAATCATAGGAGATTCTACGGCTGATAGATGATAAGAACTTGCTTTCCAAAACATGGTTTAATTTTTTTTTTCAGATAAGAGTGAATAGCATTATTACATTGTATGCCTCAACCAAGCCTCCCATTGTTTAAGAATATGTTCCCATTTTCTCCATCCACCAGAAATATTAGCTAGTAGTGTTCTGACAGTTCTATCAACCAACAAGGGCTTAAAGGGATGCATACTTATCTCCCTAAACACATGGCTCTTTCCTTGGCCTTCATCTGTTCCAGAGGAACTTTAGCTCCCCTTTTTCCCTTAGACTATCACCAGCCTTCCTTCCTCTTATATTCCTGCCGATTATGGATTTTTTTTCAAGTTTTACATTTAAACCTCTTGGTTATGAGTCCTTTAAGATCACCATTAAGAGGGGAGAGAATTTGGATTTGTCCAAAGTAACCAATTACTGCAATCATTTGATTAATGAATATTTCTTGTCCATTATTGTAAAGGCTATATTTCAGCCTCCTTAATTTAATCCATTCTATTTTGTATTATTTTAAAAGTTTTTCCTGATCTGGCCCTAAAAAATAGATGTCTTTATTCTCATCTTACTAAAAATTTTACTTCAAATTTATATCACTATAGTAAACCTGAATACCAGTTTAGAAGCTGCTTTCAAAAAGTAGGTATGATCCAGTAGGCTTGCTTTTTAACATTGTGTTTAATGACTAGATGATTAAGTAGACTAAGCTTACAAAATTTAAGTGATCCTTAACTGGCTAGCATCTTAGAAAAACAAATTGAATTCTAGTTATCCCTGACAAGGTGAAGGGGGTGCATGGGTATTAACAAGAGGACGTTAAGTAGAGGACATATACTGAGTGATTCATTGAAGTAATAAAAAAATGAAGTATAAATACAGCATGGGGCTCCAGACTCTGAAAAATCATGACAGAAAGAGAACTAAATAGTGTTAAGTATGGGAAAGTAAACTGTTATTGTCATTTTAAGAACCATAATACTATTAATAATGTTATTAATAGTATTACTAATTGATCATTTTTCAGTTAAGAAAGAGCCTTATCAATTAATTTATTTTTGACTAAACTTTCTGTAGTTTCCTTTTTTTTTTTTTTTTGTAGCTTCTAATGCGCATTAACAGAGCAGGAAAAGAGAAGAGAGACGGAGAGAGGGGGAGAGGGCGGGTAGAGAAGAGGGTGGGAGGGAGAGATGCACTCAAGTGTTAAAAAAAAACAGGACTGGGCTTCCCTGGTGGCACAGTGGTTGAGAGTCCGCCTGCCAATGCAGGGGGTGCGGGTTCGTGCCCTGGTCCGGGAAGATCCCACATGCCGCAGAGCGGCTGGGCCCGTGAGCCATGGCCGCTGAGCCTGCGCATCCGGAGCCTGTGCTCTGCAACGGGAGAGGCCACAACAGTGAGAGGCCCGCGTACCGCAAAAAACAAAAAAAAAACAAAAAAAAACAGGACTGTGGGATCAGAAAGTTGTAATTGCCATATATCTTTCATGTTATTGAACATATTGTAAAGTAATAGTGCTGATAGCACATTTCTTAGATGAGATTTCCATCACTGTCAAAATGTGAAGAGGAATTTTAAAAAAATTTTTATTTATTTACTTAAATTTATTTTATTTATTTACTTTTGGCTGTGTTGGGTCCTCATTGCTGCACACAGGCTTTCTCTAGTTGAGGTGAGCCAGGGCTACTCTTCGTTGCAGTGTGTGGGCTTCTCATTACGGTGGCTTCTCTTGTTGTGTAGCATGGGCTCTAGGTGCTTAGGCTTCATTAGTTGTGACACACGGGCTCAGTAGCTGTGGCTCGCAGGCTCTAGAGCACAGCCTCAGTAGTCGTGGCGCACTGGCTTAGTTGCTCCGTGGCATGTGGGATCTTCCCGGACCAGGGCTCGAACCCGTGTCCCCTGCATTGGCAGGCGGATCCTTAACCACTGCGCCACCAGGGAAGCCCTGTGAATAGGTGTTGTTGATGTGAACACTGCTTCTCCCTTGTGAGGCAGGTAAGATGGATGGTTGGGTTAGAATGTGATATTCATCTCTCCTGTACATTAACAGAGATTTACACCTGCACTTTTATATAAAAACTGAACAAATCAACTCTATAATTGCCTTACCTGAATGTAGTGGATTATATTTGCTATGACACCTGCATTTACTTTGTTTTAAAAGAATCAAGAGCTTGAATTTTGCATTTTGTTGAGTCAGAAAAAATTTTTGGAACATACAGAGGATAAAGTGCAATTAGTACATGAGGGACTCTGGGGGAAAATGAGTGACGTCAGTGTAAACAATAAAAATAAACAGGATTAGAAGTCAGTTCATTGTCAACGTTCTAAATTTTCAAAGTCCATACAAGGTTTTTTTATGTTGTAGAACTTGGAACAGTTAAGTTCTTGGGAATTTTTACAAGATGCTCTGAGTTTAAAACATTAAATCTCAAATGTTCCCATCTCTAAATTGCTCTCTTTAAGCACTTCTTTTAAACCAGATGTATTAATGGTTGAATTTGGTATCATTCTGACACTTTATTTTACAGTTTGCTAATGCTCCTAATGCAGTTCCCTGCACATATCAAGCACTCACTAAGTATTGTTAATTATTTTACTGGGCATTCTAAGCCCTAGGCTTAATGCAAAGTGTCACATACATGGAGTGCACTGAGACTCCTAAATTTCAGTAACAAATTTTGCTTTTGATTAACAAATTTACTCCATAGTGAACTGCTGTCTAGAATTTACCAATGAATATGGAAGGGACCACCGTATACTTTTTTTTGAACCTAAGAATTACCATTAGAAGTTGATATGCAAACTTCAGAAGACCTAGTAATTTCTAATTACAGTGTCTCACAACCATCAAATATTTTATATTACATTTTTTATTGATTGACATAAACTTGTATATGTCAATTATTGATTGACATATACAAGTTTATGACTCTTTGTTATATTAGTATCTGAGTAAAGAGTCTGGCATTCACCATGTTGACTTCCGTAGACTTCTGCTCATGATAAGCTGCTAACCTTTATTATTTCAAATCTTGAACTAAATGTGTTTCTTTCTTACTCGTATAACAAGATCTCTTCAATATGGAGAAAATATTAACTTTACCAAGCTTTATAAAAGGATAAACTCCAAAGTCATTTCATGTTGTGCTAATAAAACTTTTACTGATTATATTTACATAGCACTGTCTGTTAACAAATTAGAACATAGTCTGTAATTGTCAGCAGATTGATATCTCATCCTAGCTTTCTCACTGGGAAACAGTATTATAATAATATCAAAGCTGCCTACTCTCTGAGTTGAGGAGGCCACATGATCCCTCCAAACTCTGAAGTCCTATGATTTCAAGCTAATTTCAAATGAAGGAGGAAGTATTTGGCCAAAGTAAAACAGGGCAAATATTAAAACACACAAGTGAAGGATTACAGAAGAGTTTTGTTAGCATGGTTTAATGGACTTCCTTATTAAAATCATTATTACGGGCAGTTTTGTACTTAAAAGTGACCGAAAAATGAAGCGTTTTTAAAACAGGCAAAAATGAAATCAACCCTCCCCCCACCCCAGCTTTTTTTTTCAAGTTTGCTTAGTGTGACCAAGTGCCCATGTATTTGTAGCACACATATCAACATTGTCCTGCCTGGGTGACTTAATCTGGTTATTCACTCATTTTATAATAGATTTAGTTATTTAAATTCATTAAAACTTCTAAGTTTAATTTTTTTAAGTTTAATTTTTAAAACATATTGAATTATTGCCATTAAAATAAAATTTTGACAGATCAGTTAACCACAATATTTGGACCTAAACTTTGACTCATATATAAGATAATAGAGCAACAAAAAAATTATGAGGCAATCTGGGAACTTTGAAAATTTGAACTTATCCTTGACGACATTAAAATTGATTGTTAAATTTTAGGTATACTAATGGTATAGTTGCTATGTTTTTGAAAATAGTTCTTTTAGAGATATAGTCTGAACTGTTCATGGGTGAAATGGTCTATCTAGGACATGTTTCAAAATAATGGAGGGTGGACAGTGGGTTGATAATTTAAAACTGGGCCTGAGGTGGTTCATTATACTGTTTTGTCAACTTTTCTTTATGTGTTACTTTTTCTAGAATAAAAAAAAATCAAAAAATAGCATTTAATACCCTTCTGTGAGGTTTTACTTACAAAACTATTTAAATGTCTTTATTCCTTGTAGAAGAAAGAAAAGCGTTACCTGCCTGTAAATTCCACAGCTTGCCAATTCTCTTATAATCCATGTTCCTCTCTTTGCTGTTAGAAAAGAGCTGTTAAAATTGTCACTTGATAGAAAAAGAAAGCAAGGGGAATAAAGTCACGTTATTGTGCCCTGAAGGAAGTATATTTAACCCCTTTGCTCTTCCCTCTCCAACCTGGCAGAGGTTTTGAGGGGGGGACAGGGGTGGTTCAGCCACGTTATTATTACATTAGAGAGATGCCATTCAATTGTATTTACATTTTATCATGAACAAATACATGTATATGTGCACAGAAATGTGTGGAAAGTACTTATAGTTATTCTCCATTTGTAATTAATTCTCTCTAAAGATCAATATTTTATTTACTGAAGCTGTAACTTGTTGCTAAAATAGTCATTTTGTGTTTAAGAGAAGTGTAGTTCCTTAATAGCATGAATACAGCATGTGGAAATGGTCATTTTTGAGGTCAAAATATTAATAAATGGACCACCAACATGTGAAATTTTGTGAAGTATAAAAAATAGTTTATTATTTCAAATTTTTAAAAATTTTTAAAAGGGAAATTTCAAATTAAAAACTAAAACAGCATGCTTCTATTGGAAGAATCTGCAGAAAAGAGCAACTTAAATGTCTGTACTTTGCAGCCCCGTGATATGAATCATTACACAGATTTAAAGATAACAATGTTATAAACCATTCAGGCCAGTAGTTATGAACACTCACCTTCCACGAATGCAGAACTTTGGAGGTTGGAGTTTTCTGGAAAATTGGTTATGAAGAATTGAGAATTTTCATTCACTTTAAGCCCTTATCTCGGTTTCTCACCTTCTCTCTGTCCTCCCTGCTGTGCATCCTCCTCACTGCCATCAGAGTTAACTTTCTAAAAGGCAAATCTGATCATCATTTGTTGGCTTCAAAAACTCTAGTGTCACCACACTGCTCGTACAAAAGCCCAACTTGCCTTAGTGTCGAATCCACAGTCAGACTTCTAGCTTCACCCTCTTCCTCCCTCAGTAGAGAACTATAAACTCAAGCACAACAAACTCTTTGCTGGTCCCAGGGAATCCCATGCTTTTCTTACACCACTGTGCTTTTGAATGCTCCGTTCCCTCTGCTTGGAATGGATTTTCTCCTCTTCCCCCATCTCATCTTGTAAGATTGGCCTGAAAGATCACATCTTTGAAGCCTTCCCCCAGGCCCCCTAGGCAATGCTAGTTATTCCCTCCTCTGCTTTCATAAGCACTTTTCATCACGTCACTATTTTTTGTACTGTATTTTAACTATTTGGTGTTGTTTACCACCTTTTCTATTGATTGTTTCATTTGTTCAATCATTCGTTCATTTAACAGGTATCAGTTGAATAGTTATTATATTCCAGACACTGTTTTGGCACTGGAGATGGAGTGGTAATTAACAGTCTCTGCCCTCTGCTAGTAGAGGACACATAGGTAAAAATAATCACAAAAACATTTATATAATTACAATTGTGACGTCAATGAAGGTGGGGTCTCAGTACCTCTTCATAGATTGCCCACCCTCTTTCTCCCCACTTCCACTCCATTGGCACTTAAGCTAATGCCTCACACATGTGAGCAACTCAATAAATGCCTTAAAAAGTGAGTGATGAATATACAACTGTACATGAACTACATGGAACTTTTAAATTGAACTTTATTTTGAGATTCTGTAGATTCATACACAGTTGTAAGAAATAGTATAGATATCTCACATACCCTGTACTTAGTTTTCCCCAATGATAATGTCTTAAAAAACTATAGTATAATATCACAACTAGGACATTGATATTGTTCAGATTTCCCCCAGTTTTATTGCAACTCCTCTGTGTGTGCGTGTGTGTGTGTGTGTGTGTGTGTGTGTGTGTGTGTGTGTGTATTTAGATCTATGCAGTTACTCACATGTGTAGGTCTGTGTATCTACCACCACAATTGAGATAAAAAACAGTTCCATCACCACACCTGCTCCCATCCCCGTCTCCCCACCCTCTATCCTTAATCCCTGGCAACTACCAATCTGTTCTGCATTTCTATAATTTTGTCACTTCAAGAAAGTTATACAAATGGAATCATACAGTGTGTAACCTTTGGAGATTGGCTTTTTTAAAAAAAAAACCTCAATATAGTTCTCTAGGGATTCTTTCAAGTTGTTGCATGTATCAGTAGTTCATTCCTCTTTATTGCTAAGTAGTATTCCATGGTGTGGATGTACTACAGCTTGTTTAATCATTTATCCATTGAACGACATCTGAGTTTCCAGTTTTTGGCTATTACAAATAATGGCTGCTGTGAACATTTGTGTATAGGTTTTTACGTGAACATATTTTTCCATTTCTCTGGGATAAATGCCCAGAAATGCAATTGCTGGGTCATGTGATAATTGCATGTTGAGTGTTATAAGAAAATGCTACACTGTTTTCCAGAGAGCTGTACCATTTTATATATAGGAAAACAATGTAGGAGAGATCCAGTTTCTCCATATCTTTAATCACTATTTTTTATTTTAGCCATCCTGATAGATATGTAGTTTATCTCATTGTGCATTAATTTGCACTTCCCTAATGGCTAATGAAGTTGAACATCTTTTCATGTACTTATTTGCCATTTGTATATCTTCTTTAGTGAAATTACTGTTTGTCTTTGCCCATTTTCTAATGAGATTGTTTTGCTCTTTTTCCTTTTTTTTTTTTACTGTTGAGGTTTGAGAGTTCTTGTTATATTCTACCTACTAGTCAGATATGTGGTTTGCAAATATTTTCTCTGTCTGTATCTTGTCTTTTCATCCTTTTAATTGAGTCTTTTGCAGAGCAGAGGATTTAAATCTTGTTTAAGTACAGTTTATCAATTTTTCCTTTTATGGATCATGCTTTTGTTGTCAAGTCTAAGAACGCTTTGCTTATGACTAGATCCCAAAGATTTTCTCCTGTGCTTTTTTCCTAAACGTTTTATGTTTACATTTAAGTCCATAATCCATTTTAATTTTTGTATAAGGTATGAAGTTTAGGTCAAGGTTTGTTTTTAGCCTGTGGATCTCCAATCACTCCAGCAGCATTTGTTGAAAGGGTATCCTTCCTCCATTGAATTACTCTTGCATTTTGTCAAAAATCAGTTGGGGGGCTTCCCTGGTGGTGCAGTGGTTGAGAGTCCACCTGCCAGTGCAGGGGACACGGGTTCAATCCCTGGTCCAGGAGGATCCCACATGCCACGGAGCAACTAAGCCCCTGCACCACAGCTACTGGGCCTGCTCTCTAGAGCTGGCAAGCCGCAATTACTGAAGGCTGTGCACCAGGACTGCGGAAGCCCGTGCCCCTGGAGCTGGTGCTCTGCAACAAGAGAAGCCACTGCAGTGAGAAGCCAGTGCACCGAAACGAAGAGTAGACCATGCTCTCTGAAACTGGAGAACGCCTGTGCACAGCAACGAAGACCCAATGCAGCCAAAAATAAATAAATAAACAAAACAAAAAATCAGTTGGGCCTATTTGTGTGTGCCTATTTCTGGGTGTTCTAGTCTGCTCAGTTGATCTTTGTGTGTGTCTCTCTCTCCATCAGCACCAAACTGTCTTGATTATTGTAGCTGTTTTCTGAGCCTCAGTATCAGGTAAAGTGATTTGTTCTTTTTCAAGATTGTTTAGCTATTCTAGCTCTTTTGGCTTTCCATATAAATTTAGAAGTTTTGCTATGTCTATAAAAAACCTTGCTGGGATTTTGCATTAAAACTATTAATCAGTATGGAGAGAATTGACATCTTTTCTATATTGAGTCTTCTGACCCTTGAACATGGTATATATGTCTCTTCATTTACTTAAATCTTTGATTTTTTTTCATCAGCAGTTTGTAATTATCAGCATGTGGATTATGTACATGTTTTTTAAGTTTATACATAAGTATTTAATTTTCTATGGAGTGATTGTAAATGATACTTTATTTTTGTTTGTTTGTTTTGCGGTACACGGGCCTCTCACTGTTGTGGCCTTCTCCCGTTGTGGAGCACAGGCTCCGGACGCGCAGGCTCAGCGGCCATGGCTCACGGGCCCAGCCGCTCCACGGCATGTGGGATCTTCCCGGACCGGGGCACGAACCTGTGTCCCCTGCATTGGCAGGCAGACTCTCAACCACTGCGCCACCAGGGAAGCCCTGATACTGTTTTTAATGTCAGTATCTGCATGCATGTTTATTGTTAGTATATAGAAATGACATTGATTTTTTTTTTTGGACTGCTCTCAAATCTTTGTGACCTTGCTCAACTCACTTATTAGTTCTAGTGTTTTTGTAGATTCCTTGGTATTTTCTATGTAGACAATCAGATTTCTGCAAGTAGTGACCATTTTATTTCTTTCCAATCTGTATGTCTTTTTCTTTTTTTTGCCTAATTGTCCTGGCTAGAATTTCCATACAGTGTTGAATAGAAGTGGCAAGAAAGGACATCCTTGTCTTGTTTCTGATCTTATAGAGAAGCCATCATCTTTCACCATTAAGTATGATATTTTCTTTTGTTTGTTTGTTTTTTGGTGGATGCTCTTTATCAAGTTGAAGTAGTTCTATGTTCCTAACTTGCTAAGAATTTTTATCATAAATGAGTGTTGGATTATATCAGCTTTTTCTGCATCAATTGATATGATTATTTGATTTTTTTCTTTAGCCTGTTGATGAGGTAGATTACATTCAAATGTTGAACCAACCTTTCATACCTTAAATAAATCTTTCTTGGTTATGGTGTATAATTATTTTTTATACATTGTTAGACTCAATTTGATAATATTTTGTTGAGGATTTTTCTGTCTAATTTTTAATTTTACTGATTATTTTTCAAAGAATCAGCTTTAAATTTCATTGATTTTGCTTATTTTTTTCCTTCTTTTCAATTTCTTAGATTGCTGCTCTTACTGTATTATTTCCTCCCTTCTACTTACTTTGGGTTTATGTTGCTGATCTTTTTCTAGGTTCTTAAATTCTTCAGAAACTTGGATTATTAATTCGAGACCTTTCCTTTTTCCTAATATAAGCACTTAGTACCATAAATTTCCCTCTCAGCACTGCTTTAGTTGCATCCCACAATTTCATATGCTGTATTTTCATTTTCATTCAGGTCTGTGTATTTTTTATTTCCTTTGAGACTGGGTTTTTAACCCACACAGTGTTCAGAAATGTATTGTTTAATTTCTAATTTAAGGATTTCCTTGTTCTATTATTGATTTCTAGTTTGATTCCATGGTGGAAAGAAAACATAGTCTGCATGGTTTTTAGTCTTTTTAGATTTGTTGAAGTTTGTTTTTTGTCCCAGGATATGGCGAATGTTCCATGGGCACTTGAGAAGAATGTGTATTCTGCTATTGTTGGGTTGAGTATTCTATAAATTATCAATTAGATCATATTGGTTGATGGTATTCTTCAACTCTTTTATATCTTTACTAATTTTCTGTTTAGTAGTTCTGTCAGTTACTGAGAGTGGTGTGTTAAAACCACGAACTAGGGCTTCCCTGGTGGCGCAGTGGTTGAGAGTCCGCCTGCCGATGCAGGGAGCGCGGGTTCGTGCCCCGATCTGGGAAGATCCCACATGCCATGGAGCGGCTGGGCCCGTGAGCCATGGCCGCTGAGCCTGTGCATCCGGAGCCTGTGCTCCGCAACGGGAGAGGCCACAACAGTGAGAGGCCCGCGTACAGCAAAAAAAAACCACAAAAACACCCACCAACTATAACTGTAGGCCTGTCTATGTCTCCTTTTAGCTCTATCAGGGTTTTTTTTGATTGTTTGTTTTTAATTTTTATTTATTTATTTGGTCACACCACATCTTAGTTGCGGCACATGGGCTTCTTAATTGCAGCAGGCAGCCTCCTTAGTTGCAGCTCGCTGGCTCCTTAGTTGTGGCATGAGAACTCTTAGTTGCAGCATGCATGTGGGATCTAGTTCCCTGACCAGAGATCGAACCCGGGCCCCATGCATTGGGAGCTCGAATTCTTAACCACTGTGCCACCCGGGAAGTCCCTCTATCGGGGTTTTTGTTGTTGTTGTTTTAATATATATATATTTTTAAAGCTGTTGTTAGGTGTATGCACAGTTTGGATTGCTATGTCTTCTTGGTAGATTGATCCTTTTATCACTATGTAATGTTCCTCTTTGTCCTTAATAATTTTCTTTTCTCTGAAGTCTACTTTATCTGATAGTAATATAGCTACTCCCCACTTTTTGATGCAAGTTAGCACAATATATCTTTTTCCATGCTTCTACTTTAATCCTACCTATGATATTATGTTTGAACTCAGTTTCTTACAATCATCATATTGTTTGTTTATGTATTTTTATCCATTCTGTTAGTCTCTGTCTTTTATGATGTCTGCTTTAAAATCTTGTTAGTTCCAATTTCTGATTCATCTTAGTACTGACATCAGTTGATTGTCCTTTCTCATTCAAGTTGTGGTTTTCCTGGTTCTTGGTATGACAAAACAACACAAAAGTGCTTGACTCTTTACCACAGATATTATTTTTTCAACTACTGATCCAATTTATTTATTTATTTTAATTTTTATTACTACTGATCCTATTTAATAAATCTTCTGTTTTACCAGGCATTTGCCCTGTTTAGGTTTAGCATGTAGGTTCTGCCCTACTTTTGTGGTTGGTAGTTTCAGTGACAATTGTTGAGTCTTCTTTTCAATGCAACTTTGGTCTACTTCCTTCTTCTGGCTTAGCTTGAGCTCCCCACTGGATCCCTGCTGGTGCCACCTATGAGCATGAATGGCACTTCCCTGGGCCTCCCTGGCTTATCATTGTTATTAGGTAGGGGTGTGAGATGCTGAATTCCAGGATGGAGAGCATTTCCCCTAGTATTTCCACTCTGTCTCTGATGGTGCTCCTGGGAGAATAGAGTACCTAACGGGGTCACTTTCTGCTGCTGATGGAGGGCCAAGAGCCAAGGGTTCTGGGTGGCCTCTGCCACTGGGTGGAAAGCAGGAGACTTGAGCCTGGTTCCTGTTGTGGGACAAGAATGCTTGGGTTCTGCTGTTGCTGGAGGGATGTAGACCTCTCCCATGCACAGTCTGGGATATAAGAGAGTAAAACAGGGCTTCCCTGGTGGCGCAGTGGTTGAGTCTGCCTGTTCGTGCCCTGGTCCGGGAAGATCCCACATGCCACGGAGCGGCTGGGCCCGTGAGCCATGACCGCTGAGCCTGCGCGTCCGGAGCCTGTGCTCCGCAACGGGAGAGGCCACAACAGTGAGAGGCCTGCGTACCGCAAAAAAAAAAAAAAAAAAAAGAGAGTAAAACAAAACCCCAGGGAACTCATCAACATGTTCTTCAGATTCTGAGGTCACTGCCTCCTTCTTTCTACCCTTCTGAGCCCTTTAGGGTTATCTATTGAATTATTGACAGGTTGTGTAGTTGTACTGAGTGGGGAGGAACAGGGAGAACTGAGCCATCTCGTCCCAAACCAGGAACCTACATGGATTTTTTTTTTTTTGAAATTCTGAGGGTTTTTTTGTGTTTTTTGTTTTTTGGGTTTTTTAAAATTTATTTATGTCTGTGTTGGATCTTTGTTGCTGCACACGGGCTTTCTCTAGTTATGGCGAGTGGGGGCTACTCTGTTGCGGTGCATGGGCTTCTCATTGCAGTGGCTTCTCTTTTTGCAGAGCACGGGCTCTAGGTACGCGGGCTTCAGTATTTGTGGCTCGCGGGCTCTAGATCACAGGTTCAGTTGTTGTGGCGCCCAGGCTTAGTTGCTCTGCAGCATGTGGGATCTTCCCAGGCCAGGGCTCGAACCCGTGTCCCCTGCATTGACAGGAGAGCTCTTAACCACTGCGCCACCAGGGAGGTCCCCCTACGTGGATTTTTAAAGAGAAATGTTATACAACTAACACTAAAGCAATACTGAACGTACTGAATTTCTTTTTCTTTTTCTTTTTTAAAAACATTTATTTATTTATTTATTTATTTATTTATTTATTTATTTATTTATTTATTTGGCTGTGCCCGGTCTGAGTGTGGCACGCGAGATCTTCATTATGGCATGCGGTATCTTTAGTTGTGGCATGTGAACTCTTAGTTGTGGCATGTGGGATTTAGTTGCCTGACCACGGGTCAAACCCAGGCCCCCTGCATTGGGAGCGCAGAGTGTTAGCCACTGGACCACCAGGGAAGTCCCCATGCTGAATTTCTGATAATGTATATGTTACTTCAGGATTTTGTGTGCTTCTGGGTCACCCTTATGAAAATGTGTTAACCAAAAGAACTTTATTAAAATAAACCAATCCAATGGAAAATTTAAAGCATAGATTTTTATTTTTATTTTTTCCAAAGAGTGTAGAAAATGGTATGTTTAGCAAACCCATTTTTTCTTATCCTAAGATAATCATGATTTCCCAGTTTTTGTTATAACAAACCTGAGGTTCTTCAAGCCTCTAAATTCTTTCTCTTTAAGCTGAGCTGGAGCAGGCTGACCAGCATTGTGAATGTGAAGGAAATCTGAGAAGCTCCCAGGTCCTTCACAGGCATGGACCCCCTGAACATCATTTTTAATACATAGTATAGAGTAGGAGCTTTGGTTGAATTTGTGATGGTTAAGTGACATAAATCTGTAAGTCTATAATATGGTTACTTAGTATTTGCCTCCATTCTATAAAAGTAGAATTAATTTTTTTTAAATTTGGTTTTGGGTTTTCTAGTCGTGGATTAGGACAAATGAGAATTTAGATTACTTTGAAAAGATTTCAAAAGTTCAATTTAAATAAAGAAACTGATTACATGATCTAATTCTACCACCTACCCACACCATTGTGTAATAGACTATGCATGCAGTTCTCTTTATGGAAAATGATATCATCAGGCAGTGGGGAATGACTAACTGACTTAATGACAGGACAAGAGCATGGTTTCATTCTGTGTATCCTAAGGAAGAAATGCAGCAAAAAAATTATTTAATCAAGACAGTTCATTATTATTATTACACAGTTATTCTTATCTAACTGTAGCGTTATACTATAAGAGAAGTATAAAATATATAGGTGCTACTGAGATGTCAGTTGGCCTACAAAAAGAGGAGAAAATTTTCTGTATTGGTACTTTTAAGAGGTGATTAATTTATTAAAAAAAAAAAAAAGGAAGGAAAAGAGAGAATTCTAAAAGACAGGTATATTAATGATAAAAGAAAAAAAAGTGGACCAGAGAAGAGTATCTTAGAAAGATAGCTTTGTTTATAACCAAAGTATGAGAAAATAAAGTCGTATAAGAGAAACTGAAGGCTGGATAGTAGGGGAGTGGGGAAACAGCTGGGTAACAAGAAAATCCATAAGGAAAGATTATCTTTAGTTTTAAAAAAATAAACAACTAGTATAAACACTAGAAATTCCTCATTTCTATCCTATTCATAGGTATCATAGGTGTTAAAAATAAATTTATTTGTAATGTGATAATAATCATACTTTATAGGTTTCAAAATGCTTTTACTTACTAATCGTAGATTATGTTTTATAGCAGTTTCTAAGGTACCTTTACATACATTATTTTATTTGATCCATAAGACCATCATAAGGTCACATATTATTCTCATTTTAGTTAGACAACTGGCCCAAAATCACAGGGCTAGCAAATGGTGCACCAGGGACAGAACCTATCTTTCAGGTTCCTAATTTAGAATGGTAGAATCATTTTCTGGGACCCCATCCTCTCTACCTCTTTACATCAATCCCCTCTCTACATCAATTCAATAATCAACGGTTAAACAGTATAGACTTCTAAAAGAAATGGACTTGAATTCCAAGTTAACATTTCTATTCTCTAGTAATTACTCCCTCTTAAAAAATTCTAATCATATATACGTATGTTTGAAGAAATTCCCCCCAACATAAAATGAGACCATAGACTTGTGTGTGCCATATCTAGAGTTTTGTATTGCTTCTTTGTCTGTTGATTGTTTTTAGTAGGTGGCAGTTAGGCGTAGATGTGAGAAACTCCATAGTATTGTTCTTCACACCAAAGGAAACAGATGTCCAACATTTTCACAAGGTCTAGGGCAGTTTCAGACTTATGAACCTCCTAAAGATAAATGAGAACTGCCAAACTGAAGGATCGTTGTTCACCGAGATTGCCTTCTGCACCTTTTTGCCCATTTCTGGCTTTCTTCCTCCCTTTTTACCTTCTTTTCCTTTTTCCTTTTTCTTCTTTTTTTCCCTCTTTCCCTCTTTTCCTTTTTGGCCTCTTTTCTCTCTTGGTTTCTTTTTCATGTCTTTTTATCATCAGCCAACACACTTCAAGTTTAATTGGCAACTGCCTTCTTCTGTAATCCAAAGGGGCTTCTGTGCAGTATACTTCCTCTTTGTGAGAGTTTCCTCTTTGCCCTACTATCAGCTGGAGCCAGATATACACAGACATGGTATCTTAACTATCTGGAGAATGCCTAGGGCCTGAGTTATGATAATGGAGTTTCGGTCAAGAATTTGGACACTACTTAAAAATGCACAAAGCTGCTTTGCCATTTTTTAAAAATTCATTTAGAAGTGGGATTGCTCTTTCGGCCACCAATAGATAGATTTATACTGGCATGTATAAATCTACATCTAGCTATTCTTTGCAGACAAGAGAAGTGGATAAAGACTTATCAGACTTCACTATGCTAATATAACTTGAAACAATTTCATTTTTAGGCTTGAATATATCTTTACATTTATTTTCTCAACTGTCATTTTGACTTTTTATAGTGAGGGTTTTTGTTTTGTCTTGTTTCTCATTGTAACTTCTCTAGATATAAATAATTTTTCTGTGGAACTAAGAGACAGGAAATGAGACTTCAGATTTTAAGACTTTTGTCATTTTATAGAAAGTACACATCATTGAACCCCTAGTATATTTTCCCCCTAAATATTGAAGATAGCCAAAGATTTTTCAGTGTCTTGTTAACAGAGTTCTAATTTAATGGCAAAGGTTATTAGTGTATTGTCATTCTTCAGTCATTATTTTATGAGAATTAAAAGGCAAATAACCTATGCTTTGCTTTATGTTTCTGGTCAGTCACATACCAGAGTTCCATGTTTAAGTCATGGCAGAAGTGGCTTTACATAACCATTTAATGCAAATGCTGATTAAGTTTTTACCAGTATTGTCAGAGAAGTCAGCTGGTATCCATATACAAAATATCAGAATAGAGGGGATATTTGTTTTCCATGTCTTTGGTTTTTATTTAGCTCTGCTACTCCCATTTTAAAAACGCAGGGGACTTCCCTGGCAGTCCAGTGGTTAAGACTCCAAGCTTTCACTGCAGGGGGCACAGGTTTGATCCCTGATTGGGGAACTAAGAACCCACATGACGTGCGGTGCAGTCAAAAATTACATTAAATTAAATTTTAAAAAATAAATAAAAAGGGCAGAGAAAATGACCTTCCTAGTGTAAGCCAAAGTCATAGAATATAGCTTAGCTTTGTATCTTTTTTTTTTTTTTTTTTTTTGCGGTACGTGGGCCTCTCACCGTTGGGGCCTCTCCCGTTGCGGAGCACAGGCTCCGGACGCGCAGGCTCAGCGGCCATGGCTCACGGGCCCAGCCGCTCCGCGGCACATGGGATCCTCCTGGACCAGGGCACGAACCCGTGTCCCCTGCATCGGCAGGCAGACCCTCAACCACTGCGCCACCAGGGAAGCCCTTAGCTTTGTATCTTGATAGAAAAATCTTGCTCTTCCAAAGCTATGAGACATATAGAAAATGACTCGTGTTATAGAATATAGCCTTTGCTATTTGTGGTTCTGGCAAATATTTAACATTAATCTTAGTACGTTATCTTCCTTTTCCCCATTTTACTTTCCCTAAATGTACTCTGAAATAAATGATATAATATTTATGATACTTTGTTTTAAAAGGTTAAGAATCAATTTGAATTGCTTTGGAATTAAGTCTTTCAGGACACAATCCTAGTGTGTTCCCATGTTAATTCTGGAGAAAATGATCCTAATTTCAAGAACTAAATCACCATTCCTAGTAGAAAGGGCTAGCACACCATTTCCTTCAGGAAACATCACAAACATAGTGTTTTTAAGTAAGGTCCAAGGTCCAAACATCTATATTCTGTTATCCAGTCTGTTGACTGTGTTTATTAGTAGTGAACTCTGTCATGCTCTCTTGCCTCCAGGCCTTTGTGTTAACTACCCCCTGCCTTTAATACTTTTTGGTTTCTCTGGGACTGCCTTACCTTCCTCAAGAGACTAGGTTAGATAACCTTTATGTGTGCTGTACTCTCCTGTTACTGCCTGTACTTCCGGCTTGCTTTCTCACTAAATATAAACTCCTTGAGGACAGAAATCTTAACATATTCACAACTGTGTCTTTATTTGGCATGAAGCCTGGCACACAATAGTTATTAAATAAGGATTTGCTGAATATATGAATACAATTTACAGGAAAAATAATTTTGCTTAATTTCATATTTCTTTCAAATTTAAATGCCATTATAAATCCTTTATACCAAGAAATTTGTTATCTTGATTAACACTATACTTCTTCATACAACTGGAAAGTTTCAGTAATTCAGTTGCATTTTAAATCTGGGACTGGCAAAATGGATTCTTTAGTAAGAGACCTCCAGTTTCCCTTGAAGAAAAAAATTTGTAGCTCATCTACCCAGAGGAAATAATTAGTGTAACATGTTACCCATTAATGTGAATTTCTGAAATAGCTGGGTTGTTTGGTATTTTTTAATAGTAAGCTACAGAGTCTGCTGTACCCTAGTATAGAGCTTTGAGCTTGAGTGGAGAGTAGAGTCTGGTTCTCCATCCCCATGTAAGTGGGGGGTAGAGCATTAAATTAATTGTTTCTTCTATAGACTAAAAGCTTCCTGGAAGTATGGTTTGGGGCTACCACATTTCTGTCTAGCACCTAGCACAAACTGGTCATTTTAGGAACTCAATTAGAATTTGGTGAATAAATTAATGAAAGAAAGGGAATATTACAGTGGAAATCTTAGTTCTTCATGTGAACTCTGTGTGGTAGAATGCATATATGGCCAGTTTCAAAAGTAGAATTTACTAAGTATAATATGCCTTCTGAAAATAAGAAAAAAGGTCCTATTGGGATTAGGAAAAACGTAACTTTGGGATTGGTTTTATACAATATCGTCACTCTTTCAGGCCAAGTGGGTCTAAAATTAAGTCCATAAAGAGCAAATGGACTTCTCAAATTTTATCTACCAGTAAAAGTTGAGAGGGATAGTGTTTGTGGCCTCTAAGTAGATCTTTATTCAGGAAGACATAAAATGGAAACTCTAAATGCCAATAATCCTGAGGCTTACTGTGAGCATAATATTTTAGGATTTTTATAAAAGTTTGTCTTCTGCCAGAAAGGAAACTTGAGTTTGAGAACCAGCCTCCAAGGACTTGATATTGAATGAACTTAACTCTTTGTCTAACATTGGTTGGTTTCATTAATTTTGATCCAAGATCAAAATAGCTTAGACGTGGCATTTATATGAATGTTTTGAGAATTTTCCTTCACTATTATTATTTTTCAACATATGTAAGTACGTTTCTTTCAAAGTGATATATGTTTACATTATACAAACAAGTGGTTCAAACTTGCTTAGACTTTAGCTTTCACGCTATGATTAGAAAGTTAACAAAATGAACTTTCACTAGTCCTGGTTCTTAACCTTTTCAGAACCTCAGCTTCTTCCTCTGTACAATTGGTATAATAGTGCCTACCTCTTAGGATTTTTGTGGGAATTAATTGACGTACATTAAATCTCCAGCACAAAATAAACGTTTCACAGATAGTGATAGAGTGGAGTCAATAGTCATTTTTATTATTAAAACCATATGCAGGAATTGAGTTAGGTATTTTGCTTGCTTGTTTGTTTTTGATCATGTGGTCCCAAATTAGCCCAAATGTGTCTTTTAAATAAGAAATACTATTAAGGAATACTTTGCAGTAATCATGTAGTGATCTCTTTAGGCTGGCATGTGAAGATGTTTGTCAGCAAGTGGCAGCTTAGTATTATAGTATGACTTCATTAGTGTAATAAAAAGGGGTTAATCATTATACATATTCATAGAAAAGTTTTTGAAGAATACACAATAGTTTCTTAGGAATTACCTTCAAGGAGTGAGAATGGAAATACCAAGGGGAGAGGGAAACCTTTTCTCTGCACCCTTTTATACAGTTAGAATGTTGTTGAACATGTATTACTTTTATTTAAAAAAAAAAAAAGAATGTTTTACCAGCAACTGGTAGAGTGTAGATTGTAAATGAGAATAAACTGCCGAATGTGCTGGTGAAATCTAAAAGTAAGTTATCTTTTATCATAACCAATAACGTCAGTAGAATTAAACCCATGATTATAAAAATGAAAATATAGAAATGCATGATACAGAGACGTTGCTGTTAAAATTACAGTGAATTAATCCCAAATACTTGACATGATGCGGGACACCTTAAAGCTGCCACGCCTCGCGGTTTGTGGGATCCTAGTTCCCCAACCAGGGATTGAACCCGGACCCTTGGTGGTGAAAGCACAGTGTCCTAACCACTGGACTGCCAGGGAATTCCCTGTGATAGTTTTTAATTCAGAGTAAAGTTGAAAGTGAAATTCCTCTACAGTAACACTATCACTGAAGTTTATTTAGTATTAGGTATTTGATGTATGTTTTTCTGGAATTTTTCCTATGGGCATACATAAACCCACATACAATTATATACATATATTTCTTAATAAAAATGAGATTTTATTATATGTATTCTACAACATGCTTTTTTCACTTAATGTATTTATATAAGATCAGTACATATATACTTATCTCTTTCTTTTTAACCTCTAGCCTGTTGTAGCATAATTTATCTAATCAGTGTTATTGGTGAAAGTTATAGCTGTTTGCATTGCCTTGCTATGTTGAACACTCCTATCCCATTGTGCATTTCAATAGAACAAATGCCCAGAAGTAGAATTGCTGGATGACAAGGTATCTCTATTTTAAAATTTGATAGACAGTGCCAGATTGCCCACCAATGACATTCTATTATTATATGACTTGCACACCCACCCACCCACCCACAGTGCTGATATTACTCGTTCCAACACTTGAATGTTTTGGCAGCAATTGGTAGGGCGAAGATTGTAAATAGAATACACTGCCTAATGTGCTGGTAAAAATCTAAAAATAAGTTATTTTTTGGTGCTCTGGTATAAAGAAATCAATATCATTTAATTTACATTTCTTTGATTGTTACTATGATTGAAAATCTCTTCACATGTTCGTTAGCCATTTATAGTTCTATAAGTTGGCTATTCACCTCCTTTTGCCCATTCTGATACCTTTTTTCACTTTCTCATCTTCAGTTGTTAGTGCTCTTTATATATTTAGGATAATGACTATCTTTATAGGATATGAGACAAATATTTTCCCCATCTGTTGTCTTTCTGTCTTTTAATAGTGTTTTATGCCAAAGAAGCATTGATTTTTTTAATGTAATTTTTATCAAGATTGTGCATTTATGTAGTTTAAAAAGTCAAAATTTTCTTCAAAGCTTATAATAATCAACAGTTGTCTCCTGCCTCACATTTCTATTCCCACTCCCAAATCCTGCTTCCCAGAAGCAACTACTTTAAAGTTTTATAGAGGTTTTCTCTGATTTTTTTTTCTTTCTTTCTAAACAACATATTTATACTGCCATCTCAGTACTTCAGTTTTAGGTAAAAGATGAGAATTTAGCTTTTTAACACACACACACGTTTGACCTCCATCTTCCATATACAGTTATATCATAATTTTTGGTTAGCTCAGTAGAAATGCTTCTATTATCCTGATTCTGTGTATTATTCACAGCTGTGATTTTTAGTGTACAATGATTAAATTTGCTTTCTCTGTGTAACAGTTCATTTTCCTTAGAGTAAAGCATTGCTTCATTTTTCTTTTATTAATGTTCGTTAATTGCCATATCCTACACCAGAATTATAAATATCATCTTGATGTAGCCATTCAGTATATTCAGATATATCAGATAATCTATCAATTTCATCTTCTTCTTGAAGACTTCCCTATCGGATCCCTATGTCCTTCTGCTCCAATCTGGACTGGTTTTCTCTATAACACTACTGCACAGTTACCATCCTGAGATTTCCCTTCACCATCATCCTGGAGGCTTATATTTTTATTTAGCAAAATTAATGTCTTTAAGTTTCTATTTTTGTATCATACTTAAAATCTGAGATTATAAAAAAAAATTTATCCATGGTCGTAGTGGTTTAATGTTAATTTTTCTATGTAAATATCTATTTTGCTGTAAATAATGAGGTAGAAGTTTACTTTTTTTTTTTACTTTGAATGACTAGGCACTTATCCTTATATAATTTTATTGAATAAATAATTCATCTTCTCACACTGATTGGAAGTGCCATCTATATCATATATTAAACATCCATACGTTTGGTTCTGTTTTTGAGACCACCATTCTGCTTCATTGATCCTTTTGTCATATTCTAGCTCTAGATCCCAATATTTGATATGCTATAGTTTTACAATTTGTTTTAGTATCTGATGGAACAAGTCCTTCTTTGTTACTTTTATTTCCCCCTGAATTTCCCTGGCTATTTATTAGGTGTTTATTCTTCTAGATTAGAAGTTGGCAAACTATAGCCCACAAACCGAATCTGTCCTGTGGCCAGTTTTTGTATAACCTGCAAACTAAGAATAGTTTTTAAATTTTTTAATGATTGGGGGAAAAAAATCAAAAGAAGAAGAATATTTCTTGACACGTATAAATTATATGAAATTCAAATCTCAGTGTCCATAAATTTTTATTAGAATACACACTCATTTATTAAGTATTATCTATGGCTGCTTTCATACCACAAGATAGAATTGATTTGTTACATTGTAGACCATAGGACCCACAAAACCGAAAATATTACAGATACTTTACAGAAAAAGTTCATTGACCCCTGTTCTAGATCAAATTTTTAATAGTAAAACAGGGAAATCTATTGGAATTTCATGTAATATATAGACTAAGGAGAAATAATATCTTTTCAATATTGAACCTTATCAAATGACAAAAGATCTGTCATTTATTTAGATTTTCTAGTATATCTCTTGGGAGCATTTTATAATATTTTTCCATCTAGTTCCCGTACACTACTTCTATTACATTTATCCCTGGATTTTGGGGGGTGGTTGCTATAAATACAGTTGTTAATGGGATCTTTTCGTACACCCTGTTTTCTTTTTTCCTTATCTGTGTCTGTGTGTGTATACACTTTCTTTCTAAAAAAATTAAAAATATATATACTCATTGTAAAAATAGTGAGGACATATCATAAGGACCTCACTGATTAAAAACAAGATTTCTGTCTCAAGCAGATAAGTGAAGCAACAAAGAATGTAGAAATTATTTACTTAGGGCTTCCCTGGTGGCACAGTGGTTAAGAATCCGCCTGCCAGTGTAGGTGACAAGAGTTCAAGCCCTGGTCCGGGAAGATCCCACATGCCGCGGAGCAGCTAAACCCATGTGCCACAACTACTGGGCCTGCGCTCTAAAGCCCGCGTGCCACAGCTACTGAGCCTGCGCACCTAGAGCCCATGCTCTGAAACAAAGAGAAGCCACCACAATGAGAAGCCCGGGCACCGCAACGAAGAGTAGCCCCTGCTCGCCGCAACTACAGAAAGCCCACGTGCAGCAACAAAGACCCAACGCAGCCAAAAAATAAATAAACTAGCTAAATAAAGAAAGAAAGAAATTATTTACTTAGTAAAAATATAAGTGATGGTAGGAAATTATTTTCCTGGAATTTTACATTATGATTTCTTTCTTGAAATATTTTGTAATCTAACTTATTGCTGTAGCACACATTTTAATTATGAGCCAAAGCCAGAATTACTAATTTTGTTGTTTAAAATTACTTTTAATTAAAGATACTTGCTTGTATTTGAAATGATACAGCAATACACAGTATAGAAAGTAGATGCTCCCAATCAAATAAAAGTTACCAGTTATACCAACCTTTCCTCCACCAGGTATAGTCACTAATCAATTTGAAGCATATTCTTCTAAATTTGATTTTGTCTTTAACATTGTTCATATTATTAATGTTATTTTATTATCATTATTTTATTTATTGTTGGCTGCGTTGGGTCTTCGTTGCTGCGTGCGGGCTTTCTCTGGTTGTGGTGAGCAGGGGCTACTCTTTGTTGCGGTGCGCGGGTTTCTTATTGTGGTGGCTTCTCTTGTTGCAGAGCACGGGCTCTAGGCACGTGGGCTTCAGTAGTGGCACGTGGGCTCAGTAGCTGTGGCTCACGGGCTCTAGAGTGCCGGCTCAGTAGCTGTGGCGCACGGGCTTAGTTGCTCCGCGGCATGTGGGATCTTCCCGGACCAGGGCTCGAACGCGTGTCCCCTGCATTGGCAGGCAGATCCCCAACCACTGCGCCACCAGGGAAGTCCCAATTAATGTTATTTTAAAATGTAATCATATCATGCCTATTACTATTTACTTAACAATACATTGTAGGACATCTTTGCTATAGATCTGTCTCTGGTTCTATTAGCTACACAGTAGTCAAGTATAATTGTACCAATTTCTTTTTGATGGACATTTGGGTTGTTTCCAAATGTTTTCTGCTGTAAACCATGCTGTAATTATCATTAGAAATAGCAGTGTGATTCATTTTAAATTCATCTACTCTGACTTCGAAATATTACAGCTCGGGGACCCTATTTTTTCATCAACTCCCATCAGCGAAAGGGCCCCTTTACTTCAAAGCAGTGCGCTAATGGAAAGTTCGTTTTGCTTTTTCTGTTTTGTGTCCTTCACAGTAAAGCAGCCCTTGTATCAATGAGCTTACAGTCCGTTGTGGTTGGCCAGCATGTAACTAATCAATCATAATTATTACAAATTACGTTATTTGTAAAATGCTAGTCATTACTATGAGCTGATAAACTTATTTGCTCTGGGCTTCCAACAGATTGCAGGGAGATGGGTTGATAATCAAGAATGTGAAACAAAGTGTATATAAAATGGTAGCAAGAAGCTATTTATTGGTGGGCTTGTGCCAAAACAAATATCTCATCCCCTAGGCAAAAATACATATTTTAACAAGGGGAACAGAAAGAAAAAAAAAAGGATGT
Organism: Leucopleurus acutus; assembly: GCF_964270905.1. Lineage (NCBI taxonomy): Eukaryota > Metazoa > Chordata > Mammalia > Artiodactyla > Delphinidae > Leucopleurus > Leucopleurus acutus. Next base: position 79,396,964 of record NC_139155.1, on the reverse strand, counting down.
AATATCCTATTGGGTATCCTGGCATTCTCAGTATGCTGTCTTGTTTCATTATTCATGTGCTGGCAGCATCAGCTTCAAGAAGTGATGATTTAAAAAACTTCTGTAAGCGTAACTTTCAAAACATGAAGAGGTGATAAGCCTTTACAAGATCACTAAATTTCACTAGACCTGTTCTCCTATATTTGACTAGACATGTGATTAAAAGAGATTACATATAGTTCATCATTAAGTGCGAAAATGTTAAGCTTTATTAATAATCTAAAAATGTAAATTATAGTAAGGCTAAGTATTGTAGTTATTACAAATACCTTTTGACACATCAATTCCACTTGTAGAAATTTATCCCAATCAAATAATTTTGGGTACATCACCACTGTTTCTTGAACTTTTTCATCCCAAACAGAAACTCTGTACCCATTAAGCACTAACTCTCTATTCCCCACCCTTTGCCCAGCCCCTGGTAACCTCTCATCTACTTCTGTGTCCATGAATTTGCCTGTTCAAGATATTTCATGCAAGTAGAATCATATAATATCCATCCTTTTGTGTCTGTCTTATTTCAGTTAGCATAATATTTTCAAGGCTAATCCATGGGATGTCATGTACCAAAACTTCGTTTCTTTTTATGGCTGAATAATATTCCTTTTTATGTATAAACCATATTTTGTTCATCTCTTCATCTGTTGATGGACACAGGCTGTTTCCACGTTTTGGCTATGAATAATACTGCTGTGAACATTGGTGCACAAGTATCTGAGTCCTTGTTTTCAGTTCTTTTGGATGTATGCATATGGTAATAATATGTTTAACTTTTTTTTTTTTGGCCACACCATGTGGCATGTGGAATCTTAATTCCCGGACTGAAGATTGAACCCGTGCCCCCTGCAGTGGAAGTGTGGAGTCTTAACCACTGGACCTCCAGGGAAGTCCCTATGTTTAACTTTTTGAGGACCCAGCAAAGTGTCCTCGATAGCAGCTGCACTATTTTATATTTCTACCGCCAATGTAAGGGGGTTCAAATGTCTTCACATCTTTGCCAGCACTTATTTTCCATTTTAAAAAAATTATAGCCATTCTGGTTTTGGTTTACATTTACCTAATGACTAATAGTGTTGAGCATTTTTTCAAGTGCTTTTTGGCCATTTGTATGTCTTCTCTGGGCAAATATCTATTCAAATCCTTTGCCCATTTTTAAATTGGGTTGTTTTTTATGTTGTTGAGTTGTAGGAGTTCTTTCTATATTTTAGACACTAGCATTAGGAATAAATTGAGGGGAGATCTAAGAAATTAAATAATTAGAAACAGCCTTTAGGTCACATATATGTGATGTCCCATCCCATCCACCTTGTGATCTTTGCCAGTGCCCTTATTGGCATTAATACCTCATAATAACCTTCCTTTTCTTGCCATCCTAAAAATATCCCAGGAGCAACCAAACTGTCCTACATCAATACCAACCAGCTCATGGTGAACTTGGAGAATTATCCAATCCAAAATTCACAGTCTCCTTTATTTACTATTTTTCCATCAATTTTGTTTGTCATTTACACTCACAATTTAGTTAATTTTACCCCCAAAACTTTTCTCTTTTATGTATGTATACATAATTCACTCTTTCCCAAGACTCTCATAAACACCTCAAGTAACTGTTCAATCTAGTCTCGTCCATTTTTAGATCCTCCTGTTTTGGGGGAGGAGGATTTTTTTTTTAATGTTAAAGTATTTCAAACATGTAGACTATAACTAACATCTATGAACCTATCTCTCAGAATTAATTTTTTAAAGAAATACAACATTATATAATTGAAGTCTTCTTTATACCCTTTCCCAGTCCCATTCCTTTCTAAGATCCATCTACTCTTCTGAAGTTGGTGTGTATCCTTTCCCTTCCAATTTGTACTCTTATTATATGTGTTCTTCTACAACTAATATATATAGATCTTGTGTTGACATTTGCATAAATTTCAATATACCATACATACAATTCTTCAACTTGGTTTTTCTTTCATTATGTTTTTGAGACTTCTACATGAAAAATTTAAATCAAATGGTATGGCATTTGATTTAAACTATGGTGTGGCAGGGACTTCCCCTGACGGTCCAGTGTTTCAGACTGTGCTTCTAGTGCAGGGGGCACAGGTTCAATCGCTGGTTGGGGAACTAAGATCCTATGTGCCGTGCAGCACAGTCAAAATATAAAAAATAAAATAAAATAATGAAATAAAAAAATAAACTATGGTATGACATTTACATCAGATGATTATACCATAGTTATTTTTTTCCCTGTTGATGGATATTTAAGTTGTTTCTCATTTTTTACCATAACAAACAATGCCTTAATGAATATTCATGTGGCCATGTGGGAGTCATGCGGTATGCACATCCCCAACTTCACTAGATAATGCTAAATTATGCTGATAAAATGGTTATAGTAATATTTTCTTTTTACTTTATTTCTGAGCAAAAATATGGCATTGACTGCTAAGCATTGTTATAATGGAAAAGATACTGGATGAAAATTAGGATGGAATTTCAGCTCCAGAACTAATTGGTTGGGTAACTTATATTAAGTTATTACATCTGGGTCTGTTTCTCCACCTCCAAAGTAAGGTCAAACTGAATGTGATCCCTGAAGTCTTTTCTAACCTTGGTGTTCTGTGATTTTAGTGCTAATGATAAATTGTGTGTTGAGAGATAAAAGAGCTATACACTTTTTAATGAAATTAGATCTAATACAGGACTAATGTCAGTAGTCCCTAAAGTCTTTAAGTAATCCAAAAGTTCAGTTTAAGATAGTCTCGTCTCCATTTACTATATCATTTTTATGCACTCTTAGTTCAAGATATAGTTTTAAAAGTATTACTCAATTGAATGTTTTCTGATTTGCATAATTAGTTGTATTTCAACAGTACTTTTAAAGATATTTTGAAATGCAAAATAAGGTATTAGATTTGCATTGTGGTTAATAAACTCTGTGAACTAACCTAAATTTCTTATGAAACATTGATTTGTGGATAAAAACAGATACTTAACTTGGAAGTGAACATTTGGAACCCAACACTTTTGCAAGCTGGAGACTTCCTGTAATGTTAATTTCAGGAAATCCTAGGCAAATATACAGTTATAACTCTAGAAGATATATGGATGGTGTGTTCTGTTATGGAAATTAAAATGTCACTGCTAAAAGATTTGCATTTTGTGGTCTTGGAAGAGCCTAGAACTTCTGTCTTAAGCTTCGTTTTCTCCACTAGCAGTACCATTCATTTTACTACTTCTGGAGAAAGGCAGACAAGATTAAAGTCATGGAGTGGAGAAAACTTTAACAAATAACTTTGCGAAAGGGCAAAGAGAACTTCAAGGGCAATGATGGTAAATAACTTCTTGGACTGCGTCACCAAATTAGGTGAGCCGTAATTATCTATTCCAGTTTGAATTCTTCATAAGAAGTGGTCTTTGTTTTCCTTTAATGTAAAATGGTGGGTTTTCATTTCTCTAAATATTTGGCCTCAGATTACTGACAAATGACAGTTTAGTCATTTATCTTGTGTAAAAAATTACCATTAAAGTATCTAATACGGGCTTCCCTGGTGGTGCAGTGGTTGAGAGTTCGCCTGCCGATGCAGGGGACACGGGTTCGTGCCCCGGTCCGGGAAGATCCCACATACCGCGGAGCGGCTGGGCCCGTGAGCCATGGCCGCTGAGCCTGCGCATCCGGAGCCTGTGCTGTGCAACGAGAGAGGCCACAACAGTGAAAGGCCTGCGTACTGCAAAAAAAAAAAAAAAAAAAGTATCTAATACAACCTTGTAAAGGGGTTGCTATTGACAATGATCTTAGATGTCCCAGTTATGAAATGGCCTTACTTTCTTTGTAATACAGCTGAAAACACCTTCTGCTTCAAAAAGTGTCATAGATAAGATGGAAGCTGTGTCAGAACATACTGCCTGACCTTTCTACTGGGATCCAGCATTTCCTGTAGGTGGTTGGCTATCTATTATATATGAGTTTTAAACTGTCACTTTTAAAACATGTCATTTTGTTTGCTTTTAACTCTTTAATTAATAGCTGTTTAGCACCCTTTCTTCATTTTCCCCCTCTTTAATGATAAGGATTTTTTTTTTTTTGGTCAGTTTCATTTTCACTCTGGTTTTTAATACAAGACTCAGCAGAATAGAGCCTCAGCAGATAAGTGCTTTTGATTGATGGAATTCACATCTGCTGTGTTTCCCAAATGTATTTCCCCCCAATCTTTCAGCACTCTTATCGTGATTTTGTTGTGCTAGATCATGATACTACAGGCCTCTGTTTCAGATCGGTGTTATTCAGTAGCCAAAAATAATGTAAGAGTGCAAGGCTGACTAAAGAGACAAACAAAAAATTCATAGTAGAAGTGATACTCTTCTGTTTCTGTTGATTGAATATGCAACTTTGGGCAATTAGTTTCCTTTAGCTTTGTTTTCATTTCTTCATTTGTAAAATGAAGCTAACAGAAGCTGTCTTACGGATATTGTAAATAATTCAATTATAAAACATTTGTAAGTTGTGATGTCTGTTGAATTGGATGTTAGTAATAAGCCTATAATAAATAAATAATTTTAAGAAGCTATTCTCTGACAACTATCCACTTCCCTACCCCAAGAAAAATATCTCACTTTATTGCAATTGTTCAAGACATGACTGGTTAACAGCAGAAACTTAACACAACATTGTAAATCAACTATACTGCAGTATAAATGTATTTATTTATTTATTTCATTATTATTATTTTTTAACATCTTTATTGGAGTATAATTGCTTTACAGTGGTGTGTTAGATTCTGCTTTATAACAAAGTGAATCAGCTATACGTATACATATATCCCCATATCTCTTCCCTCTTGCGTCTCCCTCCCACCTTCCCTATCCCACCCCTCTAGGTGGTCACAAAGCACTGAGCGGATCTCTCTGTGCTATGCGGCTGCTTCCCTAGTATAAATTTTAAAAAGAAAAAGAAAAAAATATACATGACTGGTTATAGATTATAGAAACATGGGTAACTAATATAATTGAAAATTGTGGCATTGTTGCTTATTTTAAAAATCACAATTGCTTATATAATTTAACTGTATGTCTTCTATGAACTTTTAACTAGTCTTAATAAATGTTAAATTATAAATTAAGGGGCTTCCCTGGTGGCGCAGTGGTTGAGAGTCCGCCTGCCGATGCAGGGGACACAGGTTCGTGCCCCGGTCCGGGAAGATCCCACATGCCGCAGAGCCTGCGCATCCGCAGCCTGTGTTCCGCAACAGGAGAGGCCACAGCAGTGAGAGGCCCGCGTACCGCCAAAAAAAAAAAAAAAAAAAATTATAAATTAAGGTAGTAGATTTTCTTAAAAATTTTAATCCTTAATGCTAAGGAATCACTTAGGTTTTACAGTTTTATTCAACTCTTAAGTAAATAAGTATTACTTATTTAACTTACTTTTCTATAGCTATAATTTTTGTCTAAGGTTTCTTTTATGAAATAAGTAATACACACATGAAAAACTATTTTGATGATGAATGTTAATTCTTAAACCAGTAATTCAAGTGGAAGAATATTGGATTTATGGTAGTCTTTAGGTTGCAAATATTCTTAGACTTATTCTTGGGCCTTTTTGCCTGAATGCCTGAAGAATTTTTTTCTTTTAATCTTTGGAATTTAGTAGCTTAATTAAGACATGTTTCAGTGTTTATTCTATGTTCATTTTCTCTGGGATACTGTGGACGCTTTCAATCTGTATGTAGCTTTAAGTCTTATTCCTAGAAAGTTTCTTTTTAATTATCTCAATTTAAAATTTTTATTATATTTCCATTCTCTTCCAGGATACTGATTATGAATATGTTCATCTTTAAAATCTCTAATTTTCTCTCATTTTTAAAACTTTGTTCAGGGCCCTTTGGTTAATTTTCTCAGTTCTATACCATGCTTTCTTCAGCATTACAAGTTCTTAGTCCTGCTTCCAGTGCAGGCTGCATTTCGGTAGTGGTTTTATTTTATTCCCACATCTCTCTTGACTTCTGCCAATTCATTTTTCATTCCCTTTTTGGCTTAACTCTTATATCCCTGCTATGAGCTCCTGTTTTATACAGCAGTTATTTCATTGAGTTCCTTTTTTTTTTTTTAATTCATTGGCAGTACGTTCTGATACAGCTTCCATCTTATCTATGACACTTTTTGAAGAGAGTTCTTCACCTGACACTTCTTATCCCTATTTCTTTATGTTTTGTTTTTATAATATTTTTTACAGAGATTTGATGCTGTTTCCTTCTTATTATTCATCTCTAAATGAGATGAATTCTCCTTAGTCTTGTGACATTCCTACAGGGGATGGCGCAAGACCATGTTTTTAATCTAGCGCTAGTAAGAGTTTTCCCTACTTAATGATGAAGATCCTTTTAACAAACTTATTTATGAATTATTTTAGCCTTCACTTTTACTGAGACAAATATCATTATAACAAACTTATTTGTGAGTTCTTTTAGTTCCTACTTTTACTGAGACAACTGATTTGCAATTTTATTGCTTTAATTTTAAGGAAAGGCCAATACAGACCTTTTCTGGACAGAGTTCATTAATTGTACATTGAAAAAAAAAAAACCTGGGGAATTCCCTGGCAGTCCAGTGGTTAGGTCTCTGCACTTTTACTGCCAAGGGCCCGGGTTCGATACCTGGTTGGGGAACTAAGATCCCACAAGCTGCGTGGTGTGGCCACGAAATAAAAAAAATAAAAAATTTTAAAAACCTGCATGAATATCCACGAAACATTTATAAGAAAAAGTAGCACTATAGGCAATCTGTGAATATCTACACAAATTCTGTAGATATAGCCAGTAGCTATTATTTACAGATTTACTGAGGAAATAATGTAGTTGTAAAATGTCTTATGAATGTGATTAGTTTTCCAACTGCCCTAAAACTCTAAAATTCAGAACATATTAAGGTTATCTTCACTAAATGGCTTACATATTTTTGACTTTTCTGTCCTATACTTTAAATCCTTCCTCCATGCTCTCTCCTAAACTAGGAGAAAAGAGCTACCAACATCACCAAGCATATGTGGTAAACCTATTTATATGACTAGTAACAATATAATAGAAGAATGATTATAAACATTTAACAGATTATATCAAATAGATATTATATATTAAATAGACAAATAATAGAAATCTTCCCAAGCAAAATATGGATAATTTTTATATTTCTCTTTTAAAACATTTTAAAACTATGTAATATACAAAGAAGGGAATGAAAAAGTTTCAGGGACTAAATTTGTGAGCTCAATTAATTACACCCAAATATCATAAAGAAGTGGATCATAGACTTTTCCTACAGTGTCCACTTTTTCCCAGAGCCATTGTTGGGTAGCCCTCTTGCCATGTAGAAATATTGATGTACCAGAAAATGTGAGAAACTGGGAATCAAATGCCACTCATGAAAAAGTCAGAATAATCATTACATCTTCCCATCTTACCAGGATGTTAAAATAATTGAATGTGATTAGGTATGTGAAAGAAAGCACTTTATCCATATGTAAGCTTTAATGTTCTTATTAAATGTAAAAAGAGACCAAACTTAATTCTAGCAGCCTTTTTCAAGCAGCTATTGAGGACAAGTACCAGCATCTACCTTGTAGTGCCAAACCCTTTTTTACTCTGACCAGTGAAGATGATAACAAGTCTTAAAACTACTCATTGGAGCAGTATGCAGCCTAACATTTATAGTGTCTGAGTAATAAAATACCATTTCCTTGAGTGGAGTTAAGCATTTAGAAATCTTTTAGGAAAGACTCCCTGAACTTCACTAAGAATTCAGGGAGGAAACCATTACTTCTAGCTAGTTGTGGGACTCTTCTATCAAGTGCTTGGAAATTTGTCTAACAGGAGGAGGAAGGAAGGGGTAGGTAGAATTGCTCTCCTAGACCCTGTGAAAACACACATATACATATACACTCTCACTGCTACGTGATAACTAAATGTAACAGTTCCTGTTTCCTATTGTGGTTCTGTTTCATTCCTGTTTAGAGCAAAGACAGCATGGTCAAGAGCTAACTAAACGTGACTAGTATGAGGAGAAGGTATATGACAGAGATGGCATTGGTGGCAATACCTCCATCTCTCAGAGGTTAAGCCAATAAAAACAGTTGAATTACCATAGGAGCCTAGGGTCAGAGTTAGACTACTGGTTAGATTTTTAGATCTTAATTTTTTGTTTCTCAAGTGATTTCAAAGAGAGAGTGTGAGGCCACCAATGATGGTGGGGAGGGAGGGGCTAGTGGAAGGTTGATTTATAAAGTGGTAGAACAGTGCTGAAACCTCAGTACTTCTTGCACAATTAGTCAAGAGATGTGTCAGCAGTGCCTGAGGCAGCAGTGATACAAGCTTTATAGTTTAGTTATGAGAATCAGTATTATTCATTTTCAACATAATTACCAGTGTTTTTTGAACTCTCTAGAACTGTGCTGTCCAACTGGTTGCTGCTAGGCAGGTAGCTATTTAAATTACAATTTAATTAAAATTTAACAGAATTGCAGATTCAGTTCCCCGGTCACACTAGCCGCATTTCGAGTGCTCAATAGCCACATGTGGTTAGTGGCTGCTATATTGGACAGTGCAAATGTAGACTGTTTCCATTATCATGAAACATTCTAATTGAAAGTGCTGATCTAGAACAAACTCTCAGAGCAAAAGTTTAATGTTAAATATATATAGTTTACAATCAAATGATTGAGGCCCAAAGTATAGTATGTAAAATAATTGCCTTTTAAAGATGGAACCTACCATTGTGGCTTAATTATTCTAGGCATAAATAATATTTCTAAAATGAACATTAGTGTCCACTAAATAAAAGGACAGATCCATGTTAATTTTAGACTCAAGGACTTTAGGGAAACGTGTGGATTTAAAAAAGGAGAATAAAAAAAATTTCATTCCATTCACAATACTTAAAGATAAAATAAGTCAAAATGAAAATTTTAGGCACAGTATTGATATAATGAAAGTTATTGGTAAATAAAGGATAGAACATGAAAAATCTGATTCAAACAATGACATAGGATCCTTTACACATTCTTTTTTATTTTATGAAAATATGATGTTCTCTTTATAGAGGACATAAAATCACTTAAAAGTGATTTCTATGTCAGAATTTAAATATCAAAGAAGACTGATCAAATCCTTAGTTCTAATATAATATTGAATGTTATTAATATATCCAGAGCAGCAGGGGGGAATAATTGAATTATGGGCAATTGAGCCCATTTTTTGACATATAGGATAGTAAAAATTTAACACTTAAGTACTTCATACTTTATATATATGCTCCACACAGACTATCACATTGAATTATTTCATTTATTAGTAGTAATGGATGGAATTTATTGAATGCTTATTCTGTGCCAGCCACCTGTTGAACACTTTACATGCACTGTCTTATTTAATCTTCACAATATACAGTCCTATGGGTTAGATATGTTTATTATGTCCATTTTACAGATGAGGAAACTGAACCTTGGAGAGTTTTGAAACTTGCCCATGATCATATGGCTAGTTAGGGATAGATCTGGGACTTGAATGCAGTTCTGGTTTTGTGTTTTTATTTATTTATTTATTTATTTATTTATTTATTTATTTATTTATGGCTGTGTTGGGTCTTCGTTTCTGTGCGAGGGCTTTCTCTAGTTGCGGCAAGTGGGGGCCACTTATCATTGCGGTGCGTGGGCCTCTCACTATCGCGGCTTCTCTTGTTGCGGAGCACAGGCTCCAGACACGCAGGCTCAGTAATTGTGGCTCACGGGCCTAGTTGCTCCGCGGCATGTGGGATCTTCCCAGACCAGGGCTCAAACCCGTGTCCCCTGCATTGGCAGGCAGATTCTCAACCACTGCGCCACCAGGGAAGCCCTGCAGTTCTGTTTTAATCAAAACCCCATGCCCTTAATTGTGGTTGCCTTTCCAAGTAGCAGGCTGAAGACCATATTAATAAATAGCAGAGTAGGATTTAAATATATCCCTTTCTAACTCTAGGTGTCATGTTCTTTCTGGTTTGCCATATGCCTCTTATATCAACTGTAAATGAGGAAGAAATGGCCGTAATTTTATATTGAATGGAAATTCTTGAAGTCCTTAGGCCCAATCAGTTTTCCTAAATTTGTTACACATCAAGATTTGAGAATGCTGTCTGAACAAATTACTAAAAATGCCACAGATTAAAACAAACTGAAATACAGGTTGTACTCATGTGACTTTCAAAAATCAAAAGCCTTAAAGCAATAGAAATGATATTTATCAGAGGCTAATTTTCACATTGTCTTAATTTCCAGTTACATTCATTGTTTTTAGAGAACATTGCAACCTTACAAACTTGTTAAAGAATACTTAGGGAGTTCCTTATTTGTAATCATAAATTATGGTAATTTTTCTAAACCAGGTTATGAAGAAATAATCAAATATCATCCCAAGAAGTCTAGGAACAGGCAATCAGTAATTGAAGACCAAGTGGTGAAAACCTCTTTTTGGTTAAAATACTCTGTAGTTAGCCTAGTCCAAACAGTCCCTGTCTATTCTGAGACCTTTGAGGGTTCAAGTATTCAATCTGAGAAATCTCACCAAATGTGAAGTATCTGGAGAATAAAAATAAGAGAGAAGTTCTCTTCAGTTGTCTATAGTGGAATTTCCCTCTAAGTGAATGAAATGTAATTCAGCCCGTTGAATCACTGAACTATTTTATTGCATTGGAACTCATAAAATAATTCTGTTTGAAAAACACTGCTTGCCATTTCAACAACTTAAAACCATAGTCTATTCAATCACTTGATAACAAAGTAGTGTGGAGAATGACTTCGCTGAAACGGTGCCAGACTCTTTCCAGCAAAGTGGCATTGGCGTGAGGCAGCAAAAGGAAAGGGAAGGACCAGGAATGTAAAGAAGAGTTAACTAGACTTTATTTACTAGGTAGCATTTAAAATATGAGAGCAATAAGGAAATAATTAAAAATAATATGTGGAGCCATCTTCCAGAAAGTTACAGTCTAATTGAGAAAAACCAATTCGTATGGAATAATATGAGATTTGCAAAGTAACATTAACACAGGAAAAATGGAACATAGTCCATGCAAAAGAAACTTTACAACATTGTTTTTGTTATGATGGAATTGATTGAGTTATTCAGTTTTTCATCAACTATATTTTGCGTACTGTCTGTCCAACATTGTTTCAGACATTGAAGATGCAGTAGTGAACAAAACAGACTAAAAAACCTACCTTAAGAAGTTTACATTCTAGAAGGGGGAACAGAACACATAAAAATTAAGCACATAGTGTATTAGAAGGTGATGAATGCTATGGAGTATAAAAGCAGAGAAGATGGACAATGGGGGAGGTTACAATTTTAAGAAGAGTGGTTAGGGTTTATAATATATCTTTTATTAAAATCATATTAGTCTGTAGGAGCCAAAGTTGAAACAGGGCCAAGCTTTTCTCTCTAGTGAAGGAATAAGTGGAAGGAAGTAAATGAAAGAATGGAAATGGCATCAGGTACTTCACTTATCTCTTTTCTGTTCCTGGATCTGTCCTTCTGTTTGGGTAAGTGTTTAGAAGTACATTTGGTGTTTTGGTAGGGTCCACTGGCCCTTGAGATAAAATGGGGTGAGGTGTGCGGTGCTGAAGATATTCTCACTGATAGTAGAGCACAGTTCCACTCACCTTCCCCTGAGATCTCGGCACACATTGTATGTGGTTACAAAGAATACTTTTACTGAATAGTATTTGGGATAATGAGATTTTCACTTGTAGAAAAATTTTTTTCTCTATCCTCTTAAAATCTCAAGAAGTTATCATAGTTAAGAAAAGTCTCTGTCTCTTCCATGTCTCTTTATCAAACCAAGTCTACCAAAGTATTGAATAGTTGTTCATTCATTGAGTGACTAATTTGTGCAGAAAATGTTTTCTTTTTCAAGTGTATCTGAGTATTTCCTTGTCACAATTTAAAAAATGCCTAAGAGATATGGGAACATATGTATATGTATAACTGATTCACTTTGTTATAAAGCAGAAACTAACACACCATTGTAAAGCAATTATACTCCGATAAAGATGTTAAAAAAAAAAAAGCCTAAGTATTAGCTGTCCTTGTCTCTTCCTTTCCACTGACCTCTTCTCTCTTTTTTTCAAGCAAGCACAAGTCTCTATTCATCCACAAAAACCAGTACTACTCTCTTGTTTTACCCTAGTGTGCCTATAAACCACCTAACCCCACCCCTGCCCCCCACGCCCCACCCCAGCCTACATTTCCTTCCCTTTTTTTCCTCCCATCCCAACCCCATTCTGGCAAACCGAAACGATTTTCTCAAAGATCACCAATAATTTCCATTTTGCCAATGTTAATCATCTTTTCTAAGTCTTTATTTAACTTGTCCACCTGATCTCTTTGGAAAATCTCCCACATTGTATTATATCCCTTAAGTGAGATAAATGAAAGCATATCATAATGTCCGACACAAGAAAGTACTCAACAAATGTTGGTTGAATTTGAACTGAATATGACTTTATCCTCTCTGGGTTCTATTCCAGCTCAGTGCCTTAAATATTGTAGATACTTGATACACTTTGGTTTGTTTTATGTACGAATGAATGCATGAACCTGTCACTTCTTCTCTGCCTCCTTTCATGGTTCTTCCTCTTTCTGACCTCAAACATATGCTTAAGAACGTATATATTAGTCATCGTGCTAATTCATTTTGCTATTTATTTCTCACAAACACTTGATATGGTAGTTATTCTTATTTTTCTTTTACAGGTGAGGAAAATGAGACTTAGAACTCTTCAGTGACTTAGCAGGTTCACATATTTAGCCAGTACACGGTAGAACCACTAGTTAAAGTAATTGAGCTTGTTTTAGAGGACTCAGATATTGGTTCTGTGCGCATTCTTTACACTCTTCTTTCCCTTGTAGAGTCCATTCATGATTTCAGTTGGCAGTTCTATGCTAGTGACACCAAAATCAACACTTTAAGAATTGGCATTGTGGGGAGCGATAAATTAGGAGTTTGGGATTAACAGATGCACACTACTATATATAAAATAAACAACAAGGACCTACTGTATAGCACAGGGAATTATGTTCAATGTCTTATAATAACCTATAATGGAAAAGAATCTGGAAAAGAATATATATATGTGTGTGTGTGTGTTTTATATATATAAAACAATCGCTTTGTTGTATACCTGAAACATTGTAAATCAACTATACTTCAATTAAAAAAAAATTGACATTGTATCCTATTTCTCCAACTGCCTCCTCTGAGCTATCTTGCTCTCATGTTGAACTCAACCTATTTTAAACAAACCTCATCAGTATTACCTCAGGATGTACTCCCTATTAGTGATTTAGTTGTGACAATTTCATCATCCTAATCACTCAGACTTGAAACCATCTTTAACTTTTTACTTCTCCATTTCCTTGTCTTAACTCACATCAGGTGATACAGTATTATCCCCAAGGGATACACAAATACATGCCTAATCCTACACAAGTCTACCACAGGTAGAAAAGTCAATCTGAGTTGTGTCTTTATTACTTCCCTTTAGTTAATAACTTACTTACTGTCCCCTGTCATTTTAGAAACATACTGTGAAAAAATTAATGAGAGCTGTTGGAAATTTTATATTTATTTGAAACTATTTTTCCAGAATTATACATACTGGATACATGAAAAATACTGCTAACTTACTAATTCTTCCTGCAGATGGGGGAGATTTCATTTTTATTAGGTACTAGTATTCAGAGCCTCCAGCAGACATCCCCTCTGGTTGCACTGGGCAAAACTGGAGCACATGTTTACCCCTAGATCAGTCACTGGCAATGACAATTAAAAAATTACTACAACTAGCTTATACCTATTAAGGCTTATCCTGTATCATCACAGGGCAGAAAATTGTTCTGTCAGCAGAATAATGGGAAGAAATGGCTGTTAGGCAGGTAACCAACAGCATTCTTTCTTCATTTTGGATTTATCCAGTACAAAGCACCGCATCTTAAGCGCACCATGTCTCTGGAAATAAATAATGTGATTATCTTCTTTAAGAATGGACTACTGGGGCTTCCCTGGTGGCGCAGTGGTTGAGAGTCCGCCTGCCGATGCAGGGGACACGGGTTCGTGCCCCGGTCCGGGAGGATCCCACATGTCACGGAGCTGCTGGGCCCGTGAGCCGTGGCTGCTGAGCCCGCGCATGCAGAGCCTGTGCTCCACAACGGGAGAGGCCACAACAGTGAGAGGCCCATGTACCACAAAAAAAAAAAAAAGAAGAATGGACTACAACATACAGAATATTTAATGTAAGAGATACTTTGAGGAGTTAGAAAGGTGTCCCCTGTTTCTTTAAGAACATACTGTTTATAGGACTATCAGTATACATAGAGAAGTGCCATTTATTTATTAATAAATTTATTTATTTTATTTATTTATTTTTGGCTACTTTGGGTCTTCGTTGCTGTGCAGGGGCTTTCTCTAGTTGCGGCAAGCGGCTGCTACTCTGTTGCAGTGCGTGGGCTTCTTATTGATGGCTTCCCTTGTTGCGGAGCACGGGCTCTAGGCGCGTGGGCTTCAGTAGTTGTGGCACGTGGGCTTCAGTAGTTATGGCTTGCCGCAAGCTCTAGAGCGCAGGCTCAGTAGTTGTGGTGCACGGGCTTAGTTGCTCCGCGGCATGTGGGATCTTCCCGGACCAGGGCTCGAACGCGTGTCCCCTGCATTGGCAGGCAGATTCTTAACCACTGGGCCACCAGGGAAGCCCCTGCCATTTATTTTTATTAGCAATAATAGCTAATAAATTTATTACATGGGATTTGATGTGTGACAGTCAGCCTTCTACCTGAAATATCTCATGTAATCCTTATAACATCCTATAAATTTCGGATATTTTTATTACCCCTATTAACCCACGAGAAATGAGGCTTAGAGAAGTTCAGTTACTTGACCATACTGTAAGTCAGAGGCGGAAGCACGATTCAAACACAGGTAATCTGGCATCTGAGTTAATATTCTCAACTAGCATTTAAACTGCCTTCAGTAACTGGCAGTAGCGATGAGACTGGGCCAAAACCTGCCCTATCACTCATTCTGAAACCTAGGGCTTGACCTAGTTTTTCCTCTTACTAACCTTTTTGCTCTGCCTCCTGACAGGATAGCACAGGTCACTCTAATTTCCTTCCTTGATCTGTGCAGAAAGTCATGCTTTGTTTTGTTTTGTTTTCCCCCCTTAAAGATGAGTGAATAGGGACAGAGAATGACAAAAGACATCTACTAGAAAAATATCTGAAAGCATACAAATATCCTAAAAGAGAAATTTTGAATTTAAATTTTGTTCATAAGTAATGTAATTCTGTGCAAGTTAAAGGGGGATAGTCTGAGAAGAAAAAATATATATCATAATATGATCATCTCCAACCTTTCTTATTTTTAATGCACTCTTTCTTGTCATGCTTTGAACTCTGACTTATCCTTACCACAACTTCAGGCTTTAATAACTGCAAATTTAACTGAAAAAAAAAATCTTTGCTGAATCACCATTCATGAATTCTTCTAGCTTTGGGGAAGAGTCTAGCTTCAAAGTACAAAGTTGCCTGTGGTGAGAAAGGTCCTTAAAATTTCCACAGAAACACTGAAGCAAACTTCTTTTATTATTGAGTTCCCTCTGTGTACCTCTTAGGCATTCAGCTAAGTGCTAGGATTTTTTTTTTTTAAGCTTCCATTAGCTATTTTGCTTTGATGTTTTCACCTCTTAGTCACTGTAATCAAGGCTTCCTGATGGTGACATTGCAGCTACTTGTGGCATCATACTGTCTAACATTTATCAAGCACCAAGGAAACCCAGGCAGATATGAATGAGTAGTAGTGGAGGGGGCACAAAAATATAAAACTGACTAAAACACAAATACTGAACGAGAACTGGATTTGGTCATTTCTGGCTGTATGAGGGAGGTAAAAAAGAGGTTCCTAAGAAAGGAGAGAGATGAGCAGAGAATGAGGAAATAATTAGACCACGGACACATATAATTGTTTACGAACAGAAACAATAGCAGAATTCAGGAAGAAAAGAGCACTGTGCAAAATATCCTTAAATGTGCTGAAGCTTTTTCAGTGTGTGTGTATTTAATGTGGTAAGATGATTTAGAAAACTTGCTCTGAGTTCATCTTTACTCAGGGTGAGTTTTAGCTTTGTGATCTTTCTTCACTATGCTTAATTGCTCACCTCTTTGGTACTCAGCCCCCACCGTCCACACACAAACACTCAGTTGCTCAGAATTATCTCTTTTATCGCTTGATATTCAGCTCACATTTACTTTCTCAGACTTTTGGAAGTTACCACTCAGACAGATGCAAATGCGGTATTATGCCTGCCAAAGTGCTGAACAGAAAAGAGACTTCTTTTACACCTTCCATCTTTTGAGCTTTTAGTCCTGCTCTTTCAAATCCTTGCTAAATAGTAAATGGGGAGATTGTTATTGTTCAGATGAACACAAGGGTATTCGCATTACTGAGCTGACTGTTTCTAGTCCTAAAGAGATTCATTACAATTTCCTTATCAGCAAAGGAATCGCCTTGATTTCCTTTTGATGATGCTTCCCAGCTGATATTCTAGAACTAGCACAGAAGCAATTCATACCTTCGTGAAATAGCTCTTGCCCAGTAATCCTGCTTGATTTGTACATATTAGGCTTTAATTACAGGGTTAAGGGGATGGATGGAGAAGAAAGCAAAAAATACCCACTGCCCCCAAATTGAGCTCTATCAAATCAGCTTGACTCCCTCAACAAAGACTGGCAGGAATACATTTATATTGCAACTGTTTTCCCCCCTAGTTGTCAGCCACAAAGAATAAAACAATTAAAAAAACAAGAAACAACCGTTAGTAATTTAAACTGAACTCAAATAGAACTCTGTTAATAATAGTTCACAAAATTGTGGGAAACCTTAGGTACCATAGACCTATAAAAAGCATCTTAAAACACATTTTGTGCGTTTTATGATTTGCCATTATGAGCTGTTATCTTTTTTTTTTTTTTAATGGGTACTGTGTTCTGAACCCAAGATAGCTATTGAGGGTTATATGAGTCTGTTAAGTGTTAAGCGTGTTAAATTAAAAGAAGTTTACCTATATGAAGGGAGGAAAAACAGTGCTGAGACAAGTGAATATTCTTCAAAGGTTTTGGAAGATCATTGTTGCCAAACTTGGGTTCACTTGCCCATCGTGCAGCAAAGCCAATCTACTCACAACGGGTTGTGGTGAAGGAAAGTACAGCGTTTATTGCAGGGTGTCAAGCAAGGAGAAGGAGCAGCTCACACTCAAAAGACCCAAACTCCCTGATGGATTTCAGGGAAGGGTTTTTTAAGACAGCCTTAGAGGTGAGGGTTGCAGGGTGCCTGAGCAGCTCATGCTCAACCAGTCATTCTTCTGATTGGTTGGTGGTGAAGTAACAGGGTAATGTTTCAGGAATCTCAATCATCAACCTTCTAGTTCAAACCAGTCTGGGGTCAGTCTGTAGTCACCATCCTCCACTGGGTGGGGGTCTTAGTTTCTGCAGAACAACTCAAAGATACACAGCAGATTGTTATCTGTATCCCTTCAGGAGGAACTAGGAGTCCTGTGACTCTAATGTTCTTATCATTAACTGCTTGAGTCTGTTATTTGGAACTCAGGGAAGGTCTCCAAGACTAAAGACTTTTTTTTAATAAAAAAGAAACAGGGGACTTGGAGGGGCTTTTGTATCCAGGAAGGTCCCACAGGGTCCTGCTCAGTTTCATTTTCATGTTTATATATTTGAAAGATTCTATTTTTGGTTTAACTTTTTTGGTATAGTTATCCTTTCAGTTGAATCTTATATAATCTTTAGCTACTTGGTCTTTTAAAAAATCTAGGACATAAGTTATGTATTTAAAAATTATAGTATTGGTTAATGACCTCCTGAGACATGGCAAGAATTTAGAAGGGGGGAAATTTTTTTTGACTAGTAAAATCGTCCAGATTTTACTACCAAATTAGGGCTCCCTTTCTAACTTTAACACTTCCACGTATACCAATTAAAATGAAATTGTTTGGCGCATTGGAAAGTAGAGAACAATAGAGTTTTAAATAAATGTGGTTTTCCTTTTTTATTTAATTAAGTTTAAATAGTTAATTCTGGTTAAAGGCATTGCCTTGAAAAAAAATCTGGTTTATAAACATGAACTTGAATTTATGGAGGGGACAAGGGTAAATTAGTAGTAAAAACTTTATGAAAAGCTCCCATCCCCTTTCAGCTGTCTAGCCTGTTCTTTTCCTTTCCAATGAACGTCAATACGCCTTTTTTTTTTTTTTTTGCCCTGCCATGCAGCTTGCTGGATCTTAGTTCCCCAACCAGGGATTGAACCCCGGCCCCCAGCAGTGAAAGCACTGAGTCCTAACCACTGGACTGCCAGGGAATTCCCTCAATACACATTTTTAAATTATAAAAATATGGTGAAAGAAGAGCCTTGTTTACAGTTTCATCTTGTGCCTTGCAATTCAAAGTGTAGTCCATAAACCAGCAGCAGTGCCTGGGAGTTTGTTATAAATACAGAATCCCTGGCCCCAGACCTACTGACATTCAGAATCTGCATTTTAACAAGATACCAAGGTAATGGGTACACATCAGAGTTTGAGAATTACTGATCTAGTGCTTACAATTAGAAGGTGACACCCTCAAGAATAGTTGCTAAACTTCCCTTTTATTTTCAGTGACCTCTGTAAGCATCCAAAAGTAGCATTAATTGGGTTGTTTCAAACTAATATGTCCTCCCCAGTTAGTAATTTATTGTTCATAAAAAAAGAACAAAATACTAATAACCTGCTGTATAAAAAAATAAATAAAAATTAAATTTAAAAAAGGGCTTCCCTGGTGGTGCAGTGGTTGGGAGTCCGCCTGCCTATGCAGGGGACACGGGTTCGTGCCCCGGTCCGGGAAGATCCCACATGCCGCGGAGCAGCTAGGCCCGTGAGCCATGGCCGCTGAGCCTGCGCGTCCGGAGCCTGTGCTCCACAACGGGGAGAGGCCACAACAGTGAGAGGCCCGCATACCACAATAAATAAATAAATAAATAAATAAAAACAACTAATACTAAACTTTCTTTGGGTTATTTGTATGGCAATATGTTAATATAAATGTTTCAGACATTACATGAAATTCCTAAAAATCTTATATGTTCTGGTATAATGTTATAAGTCATAATTCTAGTTATTATTTTAAAATGTATATCAGAAATAACTAAATTTCCTTGTCAATTGCATTATTATGAACTTGCATCAAATCTTTAACCGTGGTCATTTTTAAGTCTTTTGTCATTTACAGACAGTTCTGCGTGTACTCTGATGCTTTTACAAAAATGTTCCTATAAAACGGTTTCATCTTCAAGGAATTCATGGAAAAGACTCTGACAAGCACAGGTTTCTAGTAACTGACTATACTGCTGAACTGAATAAATAAGCATTTTCAGAACTCTAATGGAAAACTGATGAATTCATAGAAGTGCTAACAAAAGATCAAGATGAAAAAAAATTAATTAAATGGGACTGAGTGAACTGATGAGGATGATTATAAATTTTGTGACTTTCTGTTTGAATAAAATAAATAAATAAAAATAAAACTTTCATATTCACTTTTAATTTTAAAATACCTATTTAGGGCTTCCCTGGTGGCGCAGTGGTTGGGAGTCCGCCTGCCGATGCAGGGGACGCGGGTTCATGCCCCGGTCCGGGAGGATCCCGCATGCTGCGGAGCGGCTGGGCCTGTGAGCCATGGCCACTGGGCCTGCGCGTCCGGAGCCTGTGCTCCGCAACAGGAGAGGCCACAGCAGTGAGAGGCCCGCGTATCGCAAACAAACAAACAACAAAAAAACTATTAGAAAAAAAAATGTCATGAAGAACCTAGGGGTAAGACGGGAATAAAGGCACAGACCTACTAGAGAATGGACTTGAGGATATGGGGAGAGGGAAGGGTAAGCTGTGACAAAGTGAGAGAGTGGCATGGACATATATACACTACCAAATGTAAAATAGATAGCTAGTGGGAAGCAGCCGCATAGCACAGGGGGATCAGCTCGGTGCTTTGTGACCACCTAGAGGGGTGGGATAGGGAGGGTGGGAGGGAGGGAGACGCAAGAGGGAAGAGATATGGGAACATATGTATATGTATAACTGATTCACTTTGTTATAAAGCAGAAACTAACACACCACTGTAAAGCAATTATACTCCAGTAAAGATATTAAAAAAAAATACATTCAATATCCTGTGATCCTGATACATTCAATATCCTGTGATAAGCCATAATGGGAAAGAATATGAAAAAAAGAATATCTCTATGTGTATAAGTGAGTCACTTTGCTGTACAGCAGAGATTGGCATAGCATTGTAAATCAACTACACTTCAATTTTTTAAATATTGAAGGAAAAAAATTGTAATTTATTCAAAAAAAATTGTGAGAATGCCTTGGAATTCGAGAGACTTTGTAAGGAAGGGTTGAAATATGGAATGACTTCCTGTTTGTGAGAAATACAGTAGTTTGGATTAAAATTAAAAGCACTTTATATTGGGGCATATAACCTGGCATTACCAACTGTGTTATCCACGTTCCTGAATATTATTACATTTTTTATTATACTTTAAATAGTATGCTTTATCTGAATAGACAGTAGTTTTTTTGGGTTCTTAGTAGGATTTTGCAGATAACTTTTTACCATGTAATTGATCCCAGTATAAGAATATAATTTGGGTACCTCCTTTATTCTTTTAACAAATACTTGTCAAATGCCTGTCACATAAGAGAATAACAGCAGTGAATAGGACAGACAGGAGAGTAACAATAAAAATATAAACATATATATAAAATCATTTCAGATATATTCAAGTGCTATGATGTAAAGAAAACAGTGATGATAGTCACTGAGAAGGAGTAAATGTACTTTAGATAAGGAGGGTCTAAGTACGTTTAGATAAACGGACTTTAGATAAGTAAACGTACTTCAGGGCCTCTCTGAAGTGGTAACATTTGAGCAGAGATCTTCAAGTCAAGAAGGAACCAGCTCTGTCAAGCTGTGAGGTATGAAAAAAAGCCAATGGGGCTGAAATGTGGCAAAAAGGAGCAGAGAATGATGCGGAATGCAGTAGGGAAATTAAGGAAGGGCAGATCACATAAAGTTTAACATTATGACATTTGACTAATAGTTGTCGTAGTGTGACATCTCTTTATTTAACCAATGACTGGTATCTGAGGTTTTTAAAACTTATGCTTTAAGCCCTTTATCTTCCATTCTAGTTCTTAGGGCAACTTTTTACCCATTTCAGTTCTGCTATGACTGAGGCCAATATCGATCATTTAAATAATTCTTATTAATCACGGGAAAGAAGAAATCTTTTCAGGGGTAGCAAACTCAGGACTGGAGAGATAAGGAAATGTGTAAATCTTTGGAGTGTAAGACCATAGAAGTAATAGAAACTGTGGCATAGGAAACAGTGCCTATCCTACCCAAAGGCAGTCTATTAAATAGGTAGTTGTCTGTTTTCTAAAACAGTGTAGTACTAGCTAAACAGATCAATGGCTTTATTCATTACTCAGTTTTGCTTCCGATATCACAGTTGTTTAAAAATCCATATTCATATATAATGACACAATTTTGCCTATCTATATTAAATTCGTTATAGGTGCTCAATAGCTAGATGTAGTAAACTAAATTTGGTTTGAAATATTCATTATTTTTAAAAATTTTAGGTGTAAATACTTGGGCGTTTTTTAAAGTTTTAGAATGTATATATAATAATTAAATGTCACATACCTTAAACATGAAGGCAGTAAAAATGTCACCCATTCTATGGAAAAATAAACTGAGGTACAGAGGTTAAATGGCTGGCCTAAGATGTTATATTGTCAGAGTCAAAATTAAAATGCTATTTAATTAAAGAGAGGTGATTGCCAGTCTCCCAATCCCATTCCTTTTTTTCTTTTTCTTTTTCAAATGCACAGAAGTTATAATTCAGAAAAGACCCATATACTTTTCACCTAGATTCACCAGATTTTAAGCTTTTGCCGTGTTTTCTTTTTGTTGTTTTCTCTTCCCTGTTCCCCTGCAGCATCTAACACACACACATTCTCTCAAGCACACGTATATGATCTGGTCATTTGCCAGTATGTCATACCAGGACATTCTAGGAGATGTGAATCAATTGGGACATGAAGATTATGTATTAGCTGCTGCCTACTTTAAGCATATAATGTCCATTTCTCCCATTTTTTAATACTAGAACAGTGATTCCTAATGCTGGAGGTGCAATGTGTTACTCAGAATGGGTGCAGGTGGGCTTCCCTGGTGGCGCAGTTGTTGGGAGTCCACCTGCCGATGCAGGGGACATGGGTTCGTGCCCTGGTCCGGGAAGATCCCACATGCCGTGGAGCGGTTGGGCCCGTGAGCCATGGCCGCTGAGCCTGTGCTCCGCAACGGGAGAGGCCACAACAGTGAGAGGCCACGTAACGCAAAAAAAAAAAAAAAAAAAAAAAAAAAAGAGGACATGAAATTTTTATGTTTGTCAAAAGTTGGCAAAGATTTTCTCAACAATTGACAAACCGGACTAAAAACTAGAAGACTGGACAGATTTATCCACATTGTCAGCAATTCGTTCATATCCTAGAAAGAGTTTTCTTCCTACATTGTTGAAATAAATTCAAAGAATATTTATTGAAAACCTATTTCAGTCAAGACCGTTGTGCTAGGGGGAAGAAAGCCAAAAGACCATTCCTGCCTTCAAGAAGTTTATAATTGAGAAAGGAAGAAAACACGTATTTTTAAAACTTACACAGAGAAAATGTGGTTAGTTTTATTTTTAAAGTTGTAAATGAGAGGAAAAAAGAAGACTAACATATAATGAGTATATCTACAAATGGTCAGACACATGGGTTTTCTGGTTTAATCTTCAGGACAGCTCTCTAAAGCAGATTTTTTAATCTTTATTGTCAGATAAGGAAACTGAGGTTTAAAAGGATTAAGCAACTTGTTGAAAGTTACAAAGCAAGCATATTACAATAGATTACTCTCCTTGCTCCTAATCTAAAGCTACTTTCTTTACTGGTTCACTAGATCCCTTCTTCTCTGGTCTACCCAGGGACATCACTTCAGCAACTCTCCCTTCTCTCCTACAACACCAATTATTCCTCCTCCTGGATCATTCCCATGAGCCTGTGTATCTATTCTTATCTCTTCCATCTTTTTAAAAAAAAAAAACAAAACTTCTTTTAACCCCACTTTCCCTCCCAGCTACCTCTTCATTTCTTTACTCTCCTTCTTGTGTACATTTGTCAAGAGTTGTCTGTACTTCCTGCATACAATTCCTTTCCTCCCAGTTGCTCCTAAACCTATCCGGTAAATCTTGTGTCCCTACCAGTCCACCAAATTTGCTCTTGTCAGGGTCACCAGTGAGCTCCATTTTGCTGTAGGTAAAGGTCCATTGTATTTATTTTTCGCTGCATTGGGTCTTCATTGCTGCACGTGGGCTTTCTCTAGTTGCAGCGAGCAGGGGCTACTCTTTGTTGTGGTGCGCGGACTTCTCATTGCGGTGGCTTCTCGTTGTGGAGCACGGGCTCTAGGCACGTAGGCTTCATTAGTTGTGGCACGAGGGCTCAGTAGTTGTGGCTCACAGGCTCTAGAATGCAGGCTCAGTAATTGTGGTGCACGGGCTTAGTTCCTCCGTGGCATGTAGGATCTTCCCGGACCAGTGCTCGAACCTGTGTCTCCTGCATTGGCAGGCAAATTCTTAACCACTGCACCACCAGGAAGTCCCTTGACACAGTTTTGACTCCTGCCTTTTTGAAACTTTACACTTGACTTTCAGGATACCACACTCTTCCTTTTATCTCACTGGGTGTTCCTTCTCAGTCTCCTTTGTTGGTGTCCTCTTCTCCCCAGTCTCCTAAAGTTGGAGTGTCCCAGAACTTGGACCTTGGTCAGCTTCTTTTCTGTATCCATCTTATGTCTTTGGGGATCTCATCCAGTACCATGGGTTTAATACCACTTACAATATGCTGACAATTCCCAAATTTCAATCTCTAGTCCATACCTCACTTCTGAGCTCCAGATTTATATCCAGCTTAAGCATATGACTCAGTATCTCCATTTGCATGATCAAGATATCAAAAGTCTGATCATCTTCCCCTAGCCTTTTCCTCCTGACCATTCTTAGTTGATAGCAGCTCCATTTTTCCAGTTTGCTCTGACCAAATACCTTGGATTTATCCTAAATTACTCTTTTTTCTTACACTCTCAATCCAATCCATCAGCAAATCCTTTATCTGTCATACAACAACATGTATCTCCAAGTCATAATACGACTGAGTGACAAAAAGCCAGATACAAGAGAATATATACAGTATACACTGTATAATTAAATTTATATGAAATCCTAGAAAATGTAAACTAATCTGTAGTGCCGGAGAGCAAATCCATTGTTTGCTTGGGTGGCTAGAGTTGGAGGGAGAGACCTTAACTGCAAAGGAGCAAAAGGAAATTCTTGAAGATTGGAAATGTTTCCTTGATTGTGGTAATAGTTTCACAAGCATATACATCTGACAAAACTTATCAGATTGTACATTTTCTGTGGCTGCAGTTTATTATGTAAATTATACCTCAATGAAATGTGCACGCGCACACACACACATAAAATCAATTCTTACCACCTCCATTGTTGTCTCTCTGGTTCAGGCCACCAACATATCTTACCTGGATTATAACTCACCCTTTGCTCACTCTGTTCCAGCCACATAGTCCTCCCTCACACTTCTCCCTTAGGGCCTTTGCACTAGCTGTTCCCTCTGACTAGAAAACTCTTTCCCCAGGTATTGGCACCTCCCTTACCTCCTTCCAAATTTGAGAAGGGTCAACTATCTTCACCTTCTCAATGAGGTATATCCTCATCACCCTGTTTAAAACTGTGGCTTTGACCCCATACCTCTGGCATTCTTGATCCCCATCCTGCTCTATTTTCTTGTTCCAAAGTTCTCATCATTCTTTTAATATACTAATTTACTTACTCATGTTTATTGTTAAATGTCTGTTTCTCTCCACTAAAATTTAAGCTCCACGGAATAGGAAGCTTTGTTGTGTTTCCCCAGGTGCTTAGACTGACACATAGTAGGCACTAAATGAATATTTGTTAAATGAATTAGGAAGTTGAAACTGCAACTCGTCACCCTGTCTAAATTCACATATTTAAAAATCACACCATGCTGCTAAAGAGCAGAAGAAGAGAAAGATCACTTCTGTATGGATGAAAAGATCAAGGAACAACTTACTTTCCACTCGAAGAAACAAATATGTTCACAATAAACTGTTAATATAATATCAGATATAGATGATATATGTTATACTAAGACTACAAATAAAGTGCCATAGTAACTTTGAACTTTAATTGTCAGAGTAAAGAAAAGAGGTGAAATTCAACTGGGTCTTAAAGGAGCAGTAGGATTTTGACTTCTAAAGAAGTGAAAAGATTTTCCCAGCTAAGTAAAAGACGCAAGCAGTGTTGAGACTGTGAAAGTATTCTGAACATTTAAAGAATAACTAGGAATCTACTAAACCTGGATTGGGCCCATGTCTTAGCAGCCTTGAGTACCTTTCTGTGGAGTTTGGATGACTCTATCAAAGATATTTGAATAGTAAAGTGATATTATTATAGCTCTCTATGTTAGGAAAATGACATTTCGGGCCATGTATGGGAGAGGTTAGAAGCAAGAAGATTTATTTAGGAGGTGATTGAATTTACTATAGGTATCATTATTTGCCTATGTGGCTCTTCTCTCCCTCTACATTTTGAACACCTAAAGGATAAAACTTTGCTATGTATTGCTGACATTCTTATGGATATTAAGTTCAGTTCCTTTTATTCTTTTTCTACCCCTCAAAGTTAATTTAAGAACTTGGAGATATCCCAGGTCAGTTGTTATTAAGACTGTTTACTTTTTGAAAGCATTTTAATATTGATATTCTGTGTTTACTTATATATTATCTAGAATAGATGTAGGTTCATATACTTTTGAAAACAGCAGTTACTGTGAGAGAGAATTCCTGAAACAGTGTAAGGCAACTTTCCGCAGGAGTATACTGCTCTAACATGTATTCTGTCAGCATTTATGCATGCTTGCCCTTCTGCCAGTGGCAAAGCAAAATTAAAAGTGACTAAGAATGCTGAGTTATTCTTTCAACATTAGAAATTAGGCAAAAGTTTCAAGGTTTAAATACTAATTTTCTAGGTTATTAAGGCATCTCTGAAAGTCCCAGGACAGGATTACCTCCTGCACAGAAGATTTTGGAATACTTAGGCTTCCCTTGTGTTGAATTGGCACACTCCTTTTCAGTGAACAGAAATTTTCAATAATGACGTTTTTGTTTGTTTGTTTGTTTTTGTTTTTTTGCGGTACACGGGCCTGTCACTGCTGTGGTCTCTCCCATTGCGGAGCATAGGCTCCGGACGCGCAGGCTCAGCGGCCATGGCTCACAGGCCTAGCCGCTCCGCGGCATGTGGGATCTTCCCGGACCGGGGCACAAACCCGTGTCCCCTGCATCGGCAGGCAGACTCTCAACCACTGCGCCACCAAGGAAGCCCGCCTTTTTTTTTTTTTTAAAGCACAAAGTAAAAAGAGTTTTAGACAGAAGGACTTAATCTTCTGGTTTGGCCTTGGGTGGAGCAAATCAAAATGATTAAGCAGTTAGTATTCAGGAATATTGTAGGCTAGATGGAATCCTTTATAATTTATCAGGTCATTAATTTCTGAAATCTTTTCATACAGTGATTTAACTGAAAAGTGTACCATAGTGGTTAAGAGAATGGGCTTGAGGTTGGACAGTCTAGATTTGAATCCCAGCTCTACCATGCACTAGCTCTGTGAAGTTGGGTCTCAGATTTTTAATCTGTAAAATGAGATTTATAGTAGTAAGTCTGTCATAGTAGTGTGTTAAGGTTTAAATGAGGTGATGTACAGTGCCTGGCACATAGTGAGCATTGAATAAATGTTGTATGGTCAGGACAATGTTGATTACATTAAACTAGGCCCTGCTAATGAAAGTAACTCTTACTTCTTTCTGTCTTATAATAATCTAAAATAAATTCTTGTTGATTTTCTCTTTTCTATTATATTTGTGCTAAGATTAGTTCATTTATCAAAAGCAATAATGAATGAATATTCTAAAAAAACTCAAAGACTGAATGAAGTCCTATAAACCAATATAAGTGAAATTTTAGTCTGTTGACTGAAGGCAGGCCTAAGTAACTGGTTCTAAACTACTTAATGCAAAGATGCCATGTACTATGATTGTCCATGTGGAAGAAATATTGTATAACAGGATTAAATTGTTTAATATGTAATATAGATTTTATTTCACTTAAAAAAAAATAATACATGTAGACCAGCTCCCAGGGGGTTTCCTGATGTTTAAATAGTGTGATATCAAGTGCCAGTTCTTTAAGACACCCATTAAAAATAGGTTCTTGGACAAATAAGTTGAGAGTGCTGATAATTCTGAATTTATTGACATTTGGGTACCAGGTAGTTCAATAAAATACATACTAAATTTTCAGGGACTTCCCTGGCTGTCGAGGGTTTAAGACTTCACCTTCCAATGCCAGGGTACCAGTTTGATCCCTGGTCAGGGAGCTAAGATCCCACATGCCTTGCAGCCAAAAAACCAAGACATAAAACAGAAGCAATATTGTAACAAATTCAGTAAAGACTTAAAAAAAAATGATATCACTTTAAAAAAATACATAGTAAATTTTCAAAATAAAGGTCAAGTTCATTTTTAAATAAAGCAACCTGTAGAAATAGTAATTAAAAAAACATGAAGGAGTGATGGTTACCATTTGTTTAACAAAAATATTTGCCATAATATTCCTTAAAATCATAAATGCCTTAGTGTATTTGGTATGTGAATTAGTATAATTCAGCAACATATACCAGCCATATGCAGTGTACCAACCAGTTTGTTAGGCCCTGGTGGTAGAAATATGATCCTGTTCCCCTAGCATTGTATGGTCCTAATGGAGAAACATTTACCTAAGACAACCTAAATCCGTGTTTATACCCAGTATATGAGAAATGTTTACAGCGCCCTTCTGTGGGAACATAAAGGAAAAAACCCACCCCAGCTTGGGGGAGAGTCAGGAAAGTTTCCCTGAAGAGGTACTGTCTAAGCAGATTCTTGAACAAATTTTAGTTATCTAGGAAGAAGGAGAAGAAAGAGGTTGCCAACAGATGCTGTGAGGTCCTGGTTTTACTAAGGACAGGGTTCAAGAGCAGACAAGGAGGACTTCCTGGTGGCACAGTGGTTAAGAATCTGCCTGCCAACGCAGGGGACATGGGCTCAAGCCCTGGTCCGGGAAGATCCTACATGCTGCAGAGCAACTAAGCCCGTGCACCACAACTACTGAACCTGTGTGCCACAACTACTGAAACCCACGCGCCTAGAGCCCGTGATCCGCAACAAGAGAAGCCACCACAATGAGAAGCCCACGCATTGCACAGAAGAGTAGCCCCTGCTCGCCATAACTAGAGAAAGCCCATGCACAGCAGTGAAGACCCAACGCAGCCAAAAATTAATTAATTAATTAATTTTAAAAAAAAAGAGCAGACAGGGAACAGATCACAGAGGATTTTATTTGCCCTCTATCTACAAGGAGCTTGGATTTTATATCCTATACGTGATGGGATTAAAGGGTTTTAAGCTGGAGAGTGGCATGGTCAGATTTTACTTTCAGGTTGATGATGCAGGCAGTAGGGTCGGGAATGGATTCCATTCATAAACAGCTTTAAAGAGTTTTTTAAATCTAGTGGTATATAGAGAACTGATAGGGTTCATTCAGTTTCTAAATTTCAAGTACATCACTCAAGTATGAAGAAATTGCTTTAAATACCTGAACAAGAAAGTACTTGTAATTACTTATATCTTGTGGAATTTATATATTTGAGGTTCATATTCAGAGCAGTATTGTTGAAAGATCAAATAAATGCAGAGAGCTTTTGGAAACAGATTTTAAGTCAAGATTTTACACTTGAGTATATGTACTCTACCATATTTATTTATGTTTTTTAAGTTATTGGGTAGAAACTAATGAAGTAATTGTAAACTTTTTCTTGTAGTTCAGAAAATAATATTTCTACCCAATTCTTTGACTTATCAAGATATATTTTTGAAAGGAAAAGGATTATTAAAGGATTAGTTTCTCTAGCTACCTGAAAACCATTTGAAAATTGTCCAAATCTTAGTCCAAAAATTAAGTAAGGGGGTTATCTTAGTCTGCTCAGGCTGCTATAACAAAGTACCGCAGACTGGGTGCCTAAACAATAGAAATTTATTTTCTCACAGTTCTAGAGTCTGAGAAGTCCAAGATCAAGGTGCCAACCACTTAAGTTTTCTGGTGAGGTCTCTCTTCCTGTTCACCTTCTGGAGTTGTGCTCACATGGCCTTTCCTCCTTACGTGATGTGAGGTGTATGTTGGGGAGAGAGATCTTTTTCTCCTCCTCTTCTTATAAGACCATCAGTCCTAGATAATGTTCCCCATCCTTATGACTTCATTTAGCCTTAATTACCTCCCAAAGGCCCTATCTTCAAATATAGTCACAGGAGACATTAGAGTTTCAAAATATGAATTTTGGGGGAGACACAATTCAGTTTAAAGAAGAGGCCAAGTAGGCCTTTTTCCGAAGAAGTAAATTTAAATTTAAGAATACACAATTTAAGGGCTTCCCTGGTGGCACAGTTGTTGAGAGCCCACCTGCCAATGCAGGGGACACAGGTTCGTGCCCCGGTCCCGGAAGGCTCCACATGCCGTGGAGCGGCTGGGCCCGTGAGCCATGGCCACTGAGCCTGCGCCTCCGGAGCCTGTGCTCCGCAATGGGAGAGGCCACAATAGTGAGAGACCCGCGTACCGAAAAAAAAAAAAAAAAAAGAATACACAATTTAATTTTGACGTTTTCGGGTCCCTAAAGCTTAAGAAAAACTTTTATTTTCAGGGCAACAAAGTGGAGACAGGAGAGAAATAGTCCCAAACAAACAAAGAACTTGCTTATAGCTCTGGCATTTTAGAAAAATTGCATGCCAGATAATCCTTCATTAGCTGTAAGAAGGTTTATTTTCAAAGCTCTTATTTCTGCATGTTCTTTTATCTCCAGTGCCTGGCATTGTAATCCTGTAGTAGGAAGTCAAAAGTTATAAATACAGGACTCTCACAATGCCTTCATAAGTGGCAGGTAAAATTTGCAGAGACTAAAGGTGTTCATATCTTGGGTTTTTATTTTATTTGAATTTGGAACAATTAAAGTGAAGATGACTGGGAATTTCGGTTATATTGAACTCAGAGCAGTGTGTGTGTGTGTGTGTGTGTGTGTGTGTGTGTGTGTGTGTGTGTGTGTGTTCTGTTTCTGTTTCGTAGATAAGTTCATTTGTGTCATATTTTAGATTCCACATTTAAGTGATATCATACATAATCATAGACTTTCAGAGTTGAATGGAACTTAGAGATTGTCTCAACTAGCCCCAAGACCAGGAAACTGAGCCTTTGAGAAATTAAATAACTTGATTAGGGACTTCCCTGGCAGTCCAGTGGTTAAGATTCTGCGCTTCCACTGCAGGGGGCGCGAGTTCCTTCCCTGGTCAGGATCGAACCCGTGCCCTGTGGCACAGCCGAAATATACATATGTGTGTGTGTGTATGTATATATATATATATATATGTTGATTAAAGCTGAAAAGCTATTTAGGGACCAATATGGGATT
Organism: Leucopleurus acutus; assembly: GCF_964270905.1. NCBI lineage: Eukaryota > Metazoa > Chordata > Mammalia > Artiodactyla > Delphinidae > Leucopleurus > Leucopleurus acutus. Next base: position 79,366,132 of record NC_139155.1, on the reverse strand, counting down.
AGGACCTAAGACTTCTGTCTTCCATTTAGAGTTCTTTCCACTATATGTATCATGATGCTTGCTACCCAACTGGCAAGTTTCTTTGATCAGGAATTCAATCTAGACTGTAATGATACCAAGTCATTACTACTAAACTACTTAGAAACTATTTGAGCCCATCTTAGATCCATTCCAAATCTAAAATTCTGATTATAAAGAGAACGTAAAAAATATATAGATTAACTTAGCAATTAAAAGTCAGTTGGTTCATTTTATTGTTGTAGTACACATATTTTCTTTTCTCAAAATAATTTCCAAGGACAGAAAGACAAGGGAATATATATATATATATATATAATTGACATGAAGCAAAAGCCAGTTTATATAAAAATTTGGTTTTTTGTTTGTTTGTTTTTTTACTACACTGCACGTCTTGTGGTATCTTAGTTCCCTGACCAAGGATTGAACCCAGGCCCTCAGCAGTGAAAGCACAGAGTCCTGCCCACTGGACCGCCAGGGAATTCCCTGAATTTTATCTCTGATAGTATTCTTTTCACTATTCATCACAATTTGTTAGACTCTGGGAAGTCATTTTAACCTTTTGATTATATATAAAATGGAGTGAATACCTAATTATAGAAATATAATACTGTACTTAGTACTTATCTAGCATTTACTAAGAATTCAACTTTAAAATATTTCCCCAAAATTTTATTCTCAGCCTTTTCCCTGTGCATATTTTGCCTAAGTTACCATAGTTCCTTCGTGAGTTCTTATCTACCTTATACAAATAATTCCAGATCTGAATCTTTGGCTCTGTTGTTGCCCCTGAACTTCAACCTCTATTTCTTTCTACATGCCATGTATTTGTACCTAGATGCCCATCTAGCACTTAAAAGTCATTTTGGCTGGAATACAGTCACTATCTTTTTACTATTAAACTTGTTCCTTCTGCTGAATTCCCTATTTTTGTTTATAGAACAGTTACCGTCTCTGTCACTTGATCTTAGAGCCTCAGAGCTAACTTTGACTCCCATGTCTTTTTCAGGCTATATAGCCCATCAATTGCTGGTTCTGCGCCATGTTATTACTGTGTTATTCTTGCATCCAGAGGCATGGTACCTGCCTTCTGCTTTCAATTTTATTGCCAACATTCTAGAATAAGATTATCATGCTTTCTTGTTTGGTAGCCCTAACTTGACCTTCCTGCTCTAGTCTCCCATTCCAATTCATTCCTTTAAAAATGTTTTTAGCTTTCTTTTTCTGTTACAAAGTAATATGTATTCAATGGAGAAAATATATAAAATACAGAAAGGTAAAAAGAGAACAAAATGCCTATATTCCCAATACCCAAAGATAATCACTATTAACATTTTGGTCTATATTCTTCCAATTCTTTTTTTCTATGATGTGTGCATAATGTTTTTAAATAAAATGTTTCCATTCTAACCTGTATATTACTGCCAAACAACTAGAGTATTATTTGAAGCCTGATTCTAATATTAAATGATTTCATCATTTACAGTTTAAAAACTTAAAATCCTTTGCATGGTATTCAAACTCCTGGATAATCTAGACCCATTAGACTCTTCCAGCTTTGTTTCCAAAGGATCCCATCCCAGATCTGCAGAACAACCACTTAAGTTACTTGCCATTACATGCTGCAAACTCCAATCATTTGCTCACACCGTTTCCTATAAAATCTCTCCCTGTTCTTTACAGAGCAATCCAAATGCTGTTTCTACCATGAAGCCATCAATCACCTGCCCATTCCCACCCCCCAGCTCCTTAGAGAGTTAGAAGTTCTCTCTCCCTCTTTTGAACTTCTGTAGTACTTGCAACATGCACCGGTTCTAGATAATTAGTTTCTGGTGAACACATATCAGTATTATATATTTTTCAACACCTAGCATGATGTCTTAAGCACAGCGGGTATCCAGTAAGTGTTGAATGAATAAATGAGTGAATGAATAGTTGAACACTGCTTCAGGGTCATTATACCTTTTATTAAACACATGAGAAGAGTAAGATTTTGTAGATGTAGAAAAAGCTTAAACAAATAGAACTTAGGTTAGAGGGAATTGAGTAAGGAGACAGAATTAGAAACTGGAATGCTGCAGTTTGTCTCTTATCCTCTGAGCTATGATATGGCTCTTAATCATTAATGAGTAAATATATATACTATATAGTATGGGTTGCCCATTACTTGAACATTATCCTGTTTTGGATACAGGAGGGAGGCAATGGTCCTCCTTCTTCTATGGATATGGAAGAAGCACAAGTAGATATTCATTTCTTGGTTGCCTGGCAGCTGGCCTATGGACATGTGATTTTGGTCAATCAGTTGCTCCCACCCAGGACTTTGAATCTTGAGAGTTTAGGGCACAATAGAGACAATTTGTGGCAGTCTAGGAGAACAGAAACAAGTGGCAGTGGCATCAGCAGACAATTACTGTGGCATGATCTTGATTATGGCTTTGCCCTTCTAGGATCCTGTCTATTTTCTGAGCTTTCTGGTTTGTTCTGTGAGACAGCCTATTCTGATGGGTGTTTTCTAACAGCATCAAGGTTTTAACTCAATTCTGACCCTATCTGCCTGGAGATAGCATCAGATCCCACAGGGCAAGGGCACAGTCTCACAAGGCTGCCCGCAGCCACTCCCACACCCCAAACTTCAGATGCTTGTTGCAAGTCCGAGTTGTTACCTGTGCTTCTGACCAACCAGCTGTAGATCAGAGGTTCCTACAAGCCTTCCTCGAATTTGTGGAGGGGGTTTTGCTAGAGTGGCTCACAGAGCTCAGAGACACATGTACTTACATTTACCTATTTATTATAAAGGATATTATAAAGGATACAGATAAACAGCCAGATGAAGAGGTACATAGGGTGAGGTCTGGAAGGGTCCCAAGCACAGGAGCTTCTGTCCCCATGAAGACAGAACTAGGGTGTGCCACCCTCAGGGCATGTGGATGGTTCACCAACCCACAAGCTCTCCAGACACCATCCTTTTAGGGTTTTATGGAAGCTTCATTATGTAGGCATGACTGATTAAATCTTTGGTCCCTGGTGATTGAACTCTACATCCTGAGGTCAGGGGTTGGGGCTGAAAATTCCAACTCTTTAAGCTGGTTTGGTTCCTTTGGTTACCAACACCTGTCTATCCTCAGGGGCTTTCTAAAAGTCACCATATTAGCATAAACTCAGGTGTGGTTGGTAGGGAGTTGTCATGAATAACAAAAGACACTCCTTTCACCTTTATTGCTCTTAGAAAATTCTAAGGGGTTTAGGAGTCTGTACCAGATGAAGACCAAATATATATTTCGTACTATAAGTCACAGTATCACACCTATAATTAAATTTCTTTTCTAAGTTAGCCAGAGTTGGTTTCTGTTATTTGCAACAAAAAACCCTGACAGAGGGCTTCCCTGGTGGCGCAGTGGTTGAGAGTCCGCCTGCTGATGCAGGGGACGTGGGTTCGTGCCCTGGTCCAGGGGGATCCCATATGCCGCGGAGCAGCTGGGTTCGTGGGCCGTGGCCGCTGGGCCTGAGCGTCCGGAGCCTGTGCTCCGTGGCGGGAGAGGCCACAACAGTGAGAGGCCCGCGTACGGCAAAAAACAAAACAAAACAAAAAACCCTGACAGAGGCTGTTATCTTTAGTACTTACAGTAGAACAGCAGCATACATGCATTTCAACTAACTCCCACAAGGCTAGATGCAATGCTACAGTAATGGGGCTGCCAATGCCAAAAGGCAAAGAAATGAGAGCTGTTCAGTGGAATCACTGTGGGAAATGCCAAGTTAATCTCTGCAACTTTTCAAATAACTGCATGTTATATGGATTTTTTTTCAAGTAAGAATTACGTTCATATCTAGCAAACCTTTTTTCCGTACCTACTACATACCTGGTATATGTTATCTCATTTAATGCTCACAGCATTCTATTACTTTCTATTAAGAGAAATTATAGAGGCTTGATAGAAAACAGAATGGAGTAAACTCTGCAGATAAGAAGGCTTTCTTTAGAAGTCTTCAGAATTCCTCATTTATACTGGTATCTTGAAGAGAGAATGATTTGAACATCCAGATTTCTGCAGATCAAGGAATCTATCAGAAAACGTGAAGTTTTTGTTTTTACTAACCTCTAACTGAAATTTAGCATTTCTTGTAATTTACAAATGTTGGCAACAGACCACACAAGTATTAGCAAGATCTGAGATTTTTGTCACCAATCACCAAAAGAAATCCCAGATAGTTTATAACACATTACAGTTAACAGAAATCTCAAAATATTAAGTTCACCACTCTTTGAAATTATTGTGGTTATTATACTTCCTACTAACTCTCATTACTAAATGAATTAATAAAGAAGCCATAGGGAATTCCCTGGAGGCCCAGTGGTTAGGGCTTAGCGCTTTCACTGCCCAGCGTCCGGGTTGGATCCCTCGTCAGGGAACTAGGATCCCGCAAGACACGCAGCACAGCAAAGAAAAAGAAAAAGGCGCATATATATCACAAATCTGTTTTTTAATATTTTGGTAACTATTTCAGTATGATTGGTTTCCTTGCCTTTGTAATTCTAAGTGGTTAATATTTTTCATTTAAATCATTATTCTGAGGGACTTCCCTGGTGGTCCAGTAGTTAAGACTCCACACTTCCACTGCAGAGGGCAGGGGTTCGATCCGTGGTCAGGGAACTAAGATCCCGCATGCCGTGTGGTGCAGCCAAAAATAAACAAATAAAACATTATTCTGAGAAGGTGTCATAGGCTGTGGACTGCCTGTGATCAATGTCACAAAAAAGGTTAAGAATTCCTTTTGTAGGTAGACTTTCTTCCTTTAGACTAACGCAGTGGTGCATGAGAATTACTTTAAAGGCTTGTATAAACAAAACCATGCATACTGGGATTTTCAAGGATAATTTGAACTGTATGCAGTTTTGGCCTTAAGTGTCCACCTTTGTACCCAACCACCTTAGGTAAGATATGATTCCATTCTAGAGTGTTTTCAAGTAAATTCACAGACTCCTAGGAATTTGAAGACATGAAAATAGGTCAGAAATTCTCCATGAGATTTTTAAATGTTATATTTTCATTTTGATGATTGTCTCCTAAATAATAAGTTATGGTGGATCATCTGGATGATTGCCTTATGACCAAAGAGTTCTGTGGCTTATCCCGACCACTGACTCTACTTTATCTTATTTTTCTTTATGATATTTATTTGTACCTGATATATCAATATTTATGTGTCTCTCTCCACTAGAATGTAAGTTCTATGAGAGTAGGAAAGAACTAAAAGCCTTGTTCAGTACTGGACACATATTAAGCACTTAATAAATATTTGCTGAATGAATGAACACATGAATAAATGAATGACTAAAAATAATTTCAGAAAATGTTAGGGATCTGTGAGAATTTTTCTCTAAGGGATCTGAATATTAATCAAGTTTGAGGAACCCTGTATTAAAGAGTAAATTATTATTGTATATTACAAATATTACAATTTTCATACCACACATATGATTAAGTTGTGCAAAATGAAAACTTCAAAAGACCGGTTAAATCTATTAGAGTAGTTCAGAATTTATGTAGACATAGACACCATTTTTGTACTGGTCTTGATTTTAAGACCCATGTAAAGTACCGTTTTCCCCAAAATGAATGCATAATTGATTTCAAGTTGCTAACCACATACAAAACTATCAGAGAGAACAAAAACTTTCAGTGTTAAATTTAAGAAATCCAAAGGATCTCTTCCTTTCCCATTTGTCTCTCTAACCGAAACATCTTTTTTTAAGGGAGGGAGAAACTAATACTCTTTAAGAAACCAAAAGAATTGATATTTTTACTTTTTAAGCACACATAGTCTTAAATGGTGATCCCAAAGTAGTCTACAAGTTATCATTATTATGATAATCAATGCCCCAGATACTTCTGCATTATTTGCTTAAGTAGAAATTAGATGATCACAAAGGTCCCTTTCCAGTTCTCAGATTCTGTCATGATGGGCTATGTGATCATTTGGCATAAAAAACACCTGTCATCTAATTTTACTTTCACAGTGAAAGTACCATAAAAATGGTTTCTTACCTCAGAATAATAGTTAGGTATTAGTGGCAGACAGTGGTAACAACTGTCCAAAATAAGTTTTCTGTTTATTTCTTTAAAGATAGTTTTCTTTAAGTCTGTATTGGGAGGTTGTATTATATGAACAGGGGAGGGAAAACACCAGACTGGTCCTGACTTTGAAAAAGTCCAATCACCTATTTCTACTCTATTTTTCACTGCTGTAAAATGAAGATTTTGCCTGCCTCTGTATACCTTCTTGGGGCAAGATAATGAATGCAATAATAGGAATTTACACGGGCAAATTTACTGTGAATCTCACATTTCAGAGCCCCTTATTTACACCAGCCCCTTCTAAGGCCCTATACCTATTCTTGTGTGGAAATTTTGTAAAATTTTTTTTCTTAAAGAGATCCCCAAATTTGTCGATGCTTCAGTCTCCATAAGAACTGAGCCCACCACTATGTATTCAAGTATTATTTGGAGAAATAAAGACAGAGAAGTTCAATCTTATTAAATTACACTTTTCTTATTAACCTCCAAAATATAGCAAAATAGGAAACTGTTTGGTGTTCTGAAGTCTGACTTAAGCAGCTTGATTCAGAAAAAAGTTTTCTGAAGTGAGAAATTAGTAGGGATTTTAATTTGGGATAACAGTACTGCATAAGTATGATTTGACACTTAACTTTTCTGAGATTGAATTTAAAAAAATACAATTGATATGTCTGATCTTTATAATTCTTTCCAATGTGAAACATTCTTTTTTTTATTTTTTTTAATTGAAGTATAGTTAATTTACAATGTTGTATTAATTTCTGCTATACAGAAAAGTGATTCAGTTATACATATATATATACATTCTTTTTCATATTCTTTTCCATTATGGCTTATCACAGGTTATTGAATGTAGTTCCCTGTGCTATACAGTAGGATGTTGTTGTTTATCCATTCTAAATATAATAGTTTGCATCTGCTAATCCCAAACTCCCAATCCATCCCTTCCGCACTCCCCATCCCACTTGGCAACGACAAGTCTGTTCTCTATGTTTGTGAATCTGTTTCTGTTTCGTAGATAAGTTCATTTGTGTCATATTTTAGATTCCACATATAAGTAATAACCTATATGAAACATTCTTAATCTTACTCCCTTTCTTAATGCTAAAATATTGTGGATTTTCAATCTAGTTGGCTCCAAGTTTATTGTTGCAGAAGTGTGACTACAACATTGAAAGGCAACTAAGATCTTCACTGAATCATCTTTCTTGAAAGTTTCTGAGAAAAGGAAAAATATGAAAAAATATTTATATTTCTACTCTCTATCAAGTGTATATTAAGTTAGAATGTCTGTGAAAAATAATTTACTTGACTATCATTCTTGGAGGATTTCCATTCCTTAGAATAAAGCATGAAGAAAATTATTTCAGTTTCACATCTCTGATGCAATCTTTGCCTTTAAGCTAGCTGGATTGTTCAGTTGGCCCAAGAGCCTAAGACCTGAAATTCTACATTCTTGGCACAGTTCTGAGTTCTCACTATAAATGGTAATACCTGAGGTTGCAGGAGGTCAAGGAAGAGGAAAAAAATAATTTCATGCATATCACTTCATCTTCAGTTAATTCTTAAAATGCTGTCCTCTTGGAAGGAAAAACGTCCTTGTTCAGCTTTTGAGGGAAGGATGAATTTAAAGAACATTTTTAGTGTTAAGATTTGAGTGGAAAAGGGAAGGAGATTTCAGCAGATTTTTATGGACTATCTGTTATATAAAGATGCCACAGGGGCTTCCCTGGTGGCACAGTGGTTGAGAGTCCGCCTGCCGATGCAGGGGATGTGGGTTTGTGCCCCGGTCCGGGAGGATCCCACGTGCCACGGAGCGGCTGGGCCCGTGAGCCATGGCCGCTGAGCCTGCGCGTTCGGAGCCTGTGCTCTGCAATGGGAGGGGCCCCAACAGTGAGAGGCCCACGTACCGCACAAAAAAAAAAAAAAAAAAGAGAAATTAAATGTATGTGTACACAAGTGATTATAACAGCATTATTCATAATAGCCAAAAAGTGGAAACAACCCAAATATACATCAGCTTATAAGTGGATAAACAAAGTGTGGTATATCTATACAGTGGATTTCTATTTGTCAATAGAAAGAAATATTGATTCATGCTACAACATGGGTGAACCTTAAAAACATTATGCTAGGGAAAGAAGCCAGTCACAGAAAACCTCATATCATATGATTCCATTCAAATGAAATGTTCAGAACAGGGAAATCTATAGAGACAGGTTAGTGGTTGCTAAGGAATGGAGTGATCGGGGTGGGAGGACTTGATAGCTAAAGGAAATGGGACTTCTTTTTGTGGTGATGAAAATGTTCTAAAATTGACTGTGGTGATGCTTGCACATACTTGTGAGTATACTAAAAACCATTGTACACTTTAAATGGGTGAATCGTACGTGAATTGTATCTCAAAAATAATTTTTTAAAGATGCCATGGAAATATAATGATTAATCAAAACTTAGATCTGATGTGTATCCTCCTCTGAAGAAGCACTTGTCATCCAGTTAGAGTACTAATATATATGAGTATTTAAAACTGATGCAAAGGGAGAAAATGGTTGGTCTTATAAGGGAGGTGACATTTTGCTGGACTGTGAGAGTAATTGGGATATGGATATTCTGGGTAGAGGCAGTAGCATAAGCAAAGGCAAAGGTAGGAAAATGCAACTGTAGTAATTCATTTTTTCCTGATTATAGAGTCTAAGAATTTAGGTTGGGGTAGTGGTTTGAGGCCAGCTTTGAATGTTAGTTAGGTAAAGTTAACCTTAATCCTGTAGGCAGTGTGGGAACATGGAAGGATTTTGAGCAGAGCTGTGATATTATCTCAACTGTGCTTCAGGAAGGTGATTGTGATAATAGTGTTTTAAAGATGAATTCCAGAAAATTTAGACGAGAGGCTGAAAGAGCAGAAACAGAGGAAAGAGATAACAAATGCTAACAGAACAGAAAAGTGAAGAACAGATAAAAAGAAATATTTGAAGCACACTTGTGATTTAGTTGAATGTTAAGGACAAGGAGAAGGGGAGAGTGAAAGTTATTATGAGGTACATGTGAGACATTTAGGGGAGAAGCCAAACAGATAGTTGAAAGAATGGGACTGGGATTTAGCCTGGAGGCCAGAACTGTCTAGTGACAAAGTGTTACTTGAAACCATTCAAGTGAACAGAAATTAGGATAGCAGCTTGCATCACACAGAGGGCTTTGGGAAATACCTGGAGGAGCACACTGATTTAGAGCTCAGAGAGGAGAGGAGCTATAGGAGGAATAATGTGGAAAAACAGGGGAAGACAGTTTCATGGAATCCAAGAGGCATTTATAAAGAAAGAAGGAAGGTGGTTAAATGGGACAAAACCGTGAACATCTTTTAGGTGTAATAGATAAACTTTAGGAATATGGTTTTCAGCTTCAATACCATGTGCAGTATTCTAGCAGGGGGGAACAATGATAAAATCAAGAAAGTTTAATTCCTAGGTGTCTTAGAGAGTTTATTTTAAAACATTTATAGAGCCATGCAACTGCAGATGGAGAGAGTACCCATTTTAAGAAAAATTATGTAAAAATGAATAAGTATTTAGAGAGAAGAAAAATACTAGGCATGTGTGTCCATAGCATTAGAAAAATATTTTCTAGGAATTGCACCTCCTGCATTTCGAGCTATTCAGGACATGAGGATGTTAGTAAATGCCTTATTTAAAACTACTTTCTCAGAAATTTCGCAACTAGTGTTCATATAATAAGGAGTGTTTTACTTCCTTGAAGCTATAGTCAGACTAGATTAGCAGGACATACATGCAGACATTGTAGTTATTGATTGGTTGATGGTTAGGTAAAATGTGATGCTGAATTCAGGCAAGTTTTAGCTACCAGTTAATCTAAAGCATTCCACAGCCATAGAATCAGAGGGAATAACAAAATAATGAAAAAGATTAGTTTGTAAGTATAGACGTGAGAAGAGATTGGGATATCCTCTACAGGAAAAATGTGAAAATGGAGGTCAGTGCCTTTTTTTTTTATGTATAGTTTTTTCCTCCTGTAAGGATTTCATCTCCAAAGCTAGTCAAGCATCCAAAGATTATTTCAATATACATGTTTTAAATTGTTAGATTCTTTGACCCAGTGGTTCTACTTCTAGAAATCCATTCCAAAAAAGCCCTAAATGTTAAGTGCATAGATAATAAGCACAAAGGTCTTCAAAACAATAATTTTTAGTAGTTCAACAAACAGAGGGTTGAATAACAGCCTTGGTTTCAAATTGTGGAGAAACTGTTGTGAATGAGTTGTGGTTCTTCCATACGATACACATTGAGCAGCCCTTAAATTATCTTTGTGAATAATGTTTGATAACATGGCAAAATATGTATAATCTAGAGTTAGATAAACAGGCTGACTGTGGAATTATATGTACAATGTGATTTCAGCTGTATAACAAAATAAATATGTGTTTGAAGAAGTAAATATGTTCATGGAGAAAATTATCCCAATTGCTAATGAAGTTTGTCCTAGGTAGGATTAAGGATTTTTTTTCATAATGGTGTATATTTCTTATATTTTCTACACTGAGCATGTACTTCTTTGATAGATAATAAAGAATTATCACTACCCCCAAATCTGAAAGATTGGTTATAGAGAGACCAGGAAAGGGAAGATAGATGAGTCAATATAAATCATCATGCCTATTGGAAAAACAATTCAAAATATAAGCCGTACTGACAGAGAATCAGTAGCATCACCACATGCTGTCAGATTAGTCCTGTCTACTCGTAGCCTCTATTGAGTTTCCTTGGACTCAGACAGACCGGTGGAAGCCTCAGTATAGATTCTGAAAATCTAACGACACATTTGTTTACCTGATATTGTTTGTGAGACAGTAGCTTGTGTCTTTGTTGTGAAAATCCTACCTTTTACATTTGTCATCCACAAACTGATGAAGATAACATTTTAACTTTGTAATGTTACATTTGTAAATATTTAAAACTATCATGTTATCGATTATTGCTTCTTGAATTTTGCCCCTATAATTACATATTTTATTCTTCTTTTTTCATAGGTTCACCATAAATACAAAAGACTGAAGTTATAAAAGAGAAAAAAAAAGATTGCTGCTAAAATGAGTCTGAGCAATACAGTATATTTTGTGCCATACACGAAAAGGTATTGTCCATAAATCCATGACTTAGCTTTCTCCCATAAAATGGGAACAAATTGTGTTTTCTGGTTTTTCTATGAGGAATTTTTATTATATTTGTGAGAAAAATTAAAAGGAATTAATAAAATTAAGATAACATATTCTTTTATAAAAATTTTTTAGTTTCAAATTATTTCCTCATAGATTTTCTTCATTTTCAGTTATAGCTTAAAATACGGAGAATTACCTGGCTAAAGTTATTTTATCCCTATTGTCAAATTATTTTCTGGAAATATATATTACCATTTTCTGTTGTAGTGATTTATGCTTAGACTTTGAGATAAAATTTTTTCATATCACTTTTCCTCTAATTACAGAAGTAATAGGCTTTGCAGAACATTTAGAAAATAGAAATAAACAAAAAGAAGGAAATAAAAGATAACCTGAAATCCCAACACCTACTTCAGATAAAACACAAGTCTGCAAAGAAATCCAAATTTGTAGGTGAAAGAAACCTTGTTTCCCATCTTCACTGTTGCATCCCTCCTATGCTCTACCTTACACCCTGCCTCTTTTACTAAAATAAATCAGAACAAAACAAGTAGAAACTGCCATGTAGAAACTCCCTGTAGAAGGATGATACTTGGTCAGAGAATGTTCCCATTCTATTCTTCCAGGAGTGTATAAAGATGACTGTTTCCTTATGCCCTCACCAAAAAAATGTATCTTTTCTCTATTACTTTATCAATTTGGTGGGTGAAATGAGGTGTCTTGCTATTTTACTTTTTATTTCTCTGATTATTAGTGAAATTATATATGTTCCATATCATTAATAGACACTGTTTTTTTCTTTTCTTAATTTCCTATTTGTGTCCTGTGAGTGTGTGTGTTGGTGTATGTATATGTTCACCTATCTGATATTAAGAATAACTTCACTGGCACATATTTTGCAAGAACCATCCCCAACTTACTTGCCTTTCAGTTTTGTTTATTGCAACTTTTTAAAGCAATAATTATTAATTGACATACAGTAATCTGAACATATTAAGTAACATAACATTTTAACGTGTGTGTGTGTGTGTATCCGTCACATGATGAAGTTAGTAAACATATCCGTCACTCCCAAAAGCTTCTTCATATCCTTTTTCAATACCTCCCTAACCTCTTCTCACCCCAGCCCTTTCCCTAGGCAACCACTGATGTGCCATCACTCTAGGTTAGTTTGCATTTTCCAGAAGTTTATATAAATGAAATCATAAAGTATTGATGTGTTCTCTATTTTTGTTCTGGCTTATTTCACTCAGCATAATTATTTTGAGATTCATCCATGTTGTAGCATGTATCAGTAGTTCATGTTATTTCTGAGTTGCATTCCATTGTCTGCAAGTACTACAGACTGTTTATCCATTCATCTGTTGATGGATGTTTGGATTATTTCCAGTTTTGACTATTAAAAATAAAGCTGCCATTAACTTTCGTGTACAGTGCTTTGTATGGACATTTGCTTTCATTTTTCTTGGGTGAATACCTAGGAGTGGAATGGCTATGTCATATGGTAGATGTATGTTTCACTTTTTAGGAAACTGACAAATAGTTTTCCAAAGTGTTTGTACCATTTTTACATCCAGCCAGCAGTGTCTGAGAGATGCAGTTACTTCAAATCCTTGCCAACACCTGGTATGGTCTGTCTTTTTAATGTCAGCCATTCTAATAAGTTTGTAGTAGTATCTCACTGGGATTTTAATTTGTATCTCCCTAATGAATAGTGATGTTAAGCATCTTTTTTTTTGGCTTAGTTGCCATCCATTTATCTTTCTTGGTGAAGTGTGTGTTCTAATGTTTTTCTCATTTTTAAAATTTGGTTGTTCATGTTCTTTTAATTGAGTTTTGAGGATTCTTTATATTTTATGAATGCAAATCCATTGTGAGATATATGTTTTGCAGAGATCTTCTACTGTGGCTTATCTTTTCATTTTCTTAACAGGGTCTTTCAAAAAGAGTATGTTTTTATTCTAATTTAATCTTTTTTTCCTTTGTGGAGTGTGCTTTTGTTTTTATATCTAAGAAATTCTTGCCTAACCCAAGGTCACAAAGGTTTTCTCTTGTGTTTTCTTCACAATTTTTTTAGTTGTATGTTTTACATTTAGTTCTATAATCCATTTGGAGTTAATTTTTGTATATGGTGTCACTATGAATCAAAGATAGACATATGCAATTGTTATGGCACCATTAGTGGAAGATACTCTCCATCTTCTATGGACGAAATTCAGTTGTCCATAAATGTGTGGGTCCATCTTCTATGGATGAAATTCAGTTGTCCATAAATGTGTGGGTCTGTTTCTGTACTTCCTGTTTTGTTGCATTGATTTATTTGTGTGTATGTATATACACACAAATATATATATACACATACACACCAGTATCACAGTGTCTTGATAACTGTAATCTTAATGATAAATCTTGCAGTCAGGTTATGTTAGCCCTCCAATTTTGTCTTCCTTTTTCAAAGTCGTTTTAGTTGTTTTAGGTCCATTGCATTTTCATATGAATTTGAGAATCAGCTTCTCAATTTCTCTTTCTAAAAAATACTCAATATTGAGTCTTCTGACCTATAACCACAGTATAACTTTTCATTATGTCTTTACTTCCTTTCATTATTATTTTGTAGTTTTCAGTGTACAAGTCTTACAGATCCTTTGTCAGATTTATCCCTAAGTATTTCATTTTTTGATGCTATTATAAGTGATATTTAAAACTTTAGATATCCATTTGTTCATATATAGAAATATAATTGAGCTTTATATATTGATCTTGTATTCTGCACCTTTGATAAACTCACATATTAGTTCCATTGAATTTTCTACACAGGTGATTATGTTGTTTGTCAGTAAAAGTCCAACTTCTTTCTTTCCAGTCTTGCTACTTTTTACTTCTTTTTTCTTCCCTTGTTGCACTTATAGAACATCCAGCACAATGCTGAATAGAAGTGTTGAGAGCAGACATCCTTGCCTTGTTCCTGATCATAGGAAGAAAGCAGTTGGTCTTTCACCATTATATTTGACATTGGCTGTAAATGTTTCGTAGATTTCCTTTATTAGGTTGGGGATGTTACCTGATATTCCTAGTTGGCTCAAGAGTTTTTATCAGGAATGAATTTTGGATTTTGTCATATGCTTTTTCTGCATCTTTAGACATGATCATTTGACTTTTTATCAGTTTGTTGATATGGTGAATTACATTGATTCTTTTTTTTTTTAACTGATTTTTGAGTGTTAAACCAACCTTGCATTCCTGTAATAAATTCCACCTAGTCATGGTGTATTATCTATTTTATATATTACTGAACTATATTTGCTATAATTTTGTTGTGAATATTTGTATCTATAGTCTTCAAGAATTTTACTCTGTTGCTTTCTTTCTTGTAATGTTTTTGTCTGGCTTTGGTGTCAGGGTAATACAAGCCTCATAGAATTAATCCTAGAAAGTATGTCTCCTTTTCCATATTCTGAAAGAGATGTGTAAAATTAATATTGTATCTTTCTTAGATGTTTGGTTGAATTCACCAATTAAGCCATTTGATTCTGGAGTTTTCTTTGTGGGAAGATTTTAAATTACAAATTCAATTAATTTAATAGATGCAGAGGTATTGAGGTTATCTGTTTCTTCTGGTGTAAACTTTGTTGATTTGTGTCTTTCAGAGAATTTATCCACTTCATCTAAGTTGTTGAATAATAATTACACAATGTTGTACAATTTGCATAATATAATACTCCCTGATTATCCTTCTGATATCTATAGAATCTGTAGTGATGTCATCCCTCTCATTTGTGATACTGGTAATTATGTCTTCTGATTTTTTTTTCCTGATCAGTCTGGCAAGGTTTATAAATTTGATTACTTTTATCAAAGAACCAGCTTTGCTTTCATTGATTTTTGTTTTTGTTTTTCATTTCATTGATTTCTGCTTTAATCTTTATTATTTCCTTTCTCTCCTTACTTTGGGTTTAATTTGCTCTTTTTTTCCTGGTTTTTAAAAAAATAGTGGAAGCTGAGGTCATTGATTTGAGACCTTCTTTTCCAAAACAGGAGTTTATTGCTATAGATTTCCACATGAGTACTGCTTTAGTGGTATCCCACGAATTTTGACACCTTCTGCTTTCATTTTAATTAAGATAAAAGTATTTTCTAGTTTCTCTTTTGGTTTATTTTTTGACCCATGGATTACTTTTTATTGTGTTATTTAGTTTCCAGTATTTGGGGATTTTTTTCATATTATCTGTCTGCTATTGATTTTCTAATTTAACTCCATTGTGTTCAGAAAATATACCTACTATAACTTAAGTCCTTTTAATTTATTGAGTCTTGTTTTATGGCCCAGAATATGGTCTATCTTGGTAAATGTTCTGTGTGCACTTGAAAAGAATATGTATTATGATGTTTCTGGGTTGAAACATCAATGTTAATAATCATATTTCAATGTCAGTAATCAAATTGGTTGATAGTGTTGTTCAAGTCTTCTATATCCTTACTGATTTTCTGTCTATTTGTTCTATCAGTTATTGAGGAAAGGATATTGAAATCTCCAACTACAATTGTGGATTTGTCTATTTCTCCTTGCAGGTAAATCAGTTTTTAATCATGTATTTTGAAACTTTTTTTATTAGGTGTATAAACATTTAGGATTGTTATATTATCTTGATAAATGATCCAATCTTCTTATCATTATGAAGTAATCTTTGTAATATCTTTGCATTGAAATCCACGTTATCTGATATTAATATAGCTAGCCCAGCTTTCTTTCAATTAGTATTGTGTCTTTTTCCATGCTTTTAGCCTACTTGTGTCTTTTTATTTAAAGTGTGTATATAGACACATGTGTACACATGCATGCATATATGTATTTATATTTGGATACACATTTATGTATTAATCCACTGTCCATACTCAAGTGATAGTATACCTTTTTGTGTATAGTATGATAACTTTTTACAGCACTGTGCTTCAATTTCTATCCTTCCCAACTTCGTATTCTCATACGTTTTACTTCTACATGTTATAAACTCACACTATATTGTTATTTTTGTTTAAACAGTGAATTATACTTTAAAGAAGTTTAAATAATGGGGGGAAATCTTACATATTTAACCAAATAGTTAACCATTTTCAGTGCTTTTTCAATGTTTTGTAAAGCTCTATTTCCATCTGGTATGATTTTTGCTTATGTCTAAAGGATTTCCTTTAGCATTTCCTATAGTGCTGGTGGTCAGGTCATGAATTCTTTCAGCTTTTTATGTCTAAAACCCTCTATTCTGCCTTCATTTTTCAAAGATCTTTTTACAGGACACAGAATTTTAGTTTGAACTTAGCACTTTAAAACTGTTGCTCAATTGTCTTCTCACTGGTGTTATCTCCAGTGAAGAATCTGCTGTCATTGTTGTCCTTACGTAATGTCTATACATAATGTGTTTTCTGTCTCTGGCTGCTTTCATGATTTTTGCTTTAGCACGTTTTGAGCAATTTATTATGATATGTTTGGTGTAATTTTCCCCATTTTTCTTATTCTCATTCTTGTTCTTGAGCCCCATTGACCTTCTTGGATCTGTGGTTTACAATTTTCATCAGAATTGTAAGTTTTTTTCACTATTATTTCTCCAAATATTTTCTCTGCCTCAACATCTCTCTCTTCTCTTCAGGGACTCCAATTAGATATATACTAGTCCATTTGAAATTGTTCCACAACTCACTGATGCTCTTTTTTTTGGTTGTTTATTATTTTGTTATTTTTTTTCTCTGTATGTTTCATTTTGGATAGTTTCTACTGTCATATCTTCAAGTTCATAAACCTTTTTTTCAGAAATCTCATCTGCTATTCATCCCATGCAGTGTATTTTTCATCTCGGACATTGTAGCTTTCACCTCTAGAGGTTCAGTTTGTGTCTCTTTATCTCTTGACTATCTCTATGTGTTTGATATTTCCTAACTTTTTAAATATATGGAATACAGTTGTAATAAATGTTTTAATGCTCTTGTCTGCTAATCTAGCAACTATCATCTATATCAGTCCTGAATTGGTTTCAATTGATTTTTCTCATCATTATGTGTCATATTTTCCTGTTTCTTGGGATGCTTGGTGATTTTTTTTTTTTTTAGACATTGTGAATTTTACCTTTTTGGATATTAGATTTTTTTTTTAATTCCTTTGAATATTTGTGAGCTTTGTTCTGGGACACAGTTAAGCTACGTGGAATAATTTAATCCATAAAGATCCTGCTTTTAAATTTTGTTAGGCATCCAGAACAGCACTTAGTCTATGGTAATTTCCTGCTACTAAGATTAGACTCTTGTAAGTACTCTAAACAATTCCCCATGAATTATGAGATTTCCTATTCAGGCTAATGGTAACAGGCACTATTTACAGCTCTTCATGAGCCCTAGGCCCTGTTTTCTTTAATTCTTTCATATAGGGTTTTCTTCCACCCTGCCTGGTCTGGCGTAGTTTTCTCACTTGGCATGCGTAGATCAGTAGTCAGCTGAAGACTTGATGGGAACTCTCTGCTGATCTCCATATCTTCTTTCTGTGCTGTTCTCTTCTATTTAGTACTGTGCCCTGAGAACTCTAGCCATTTTGGTCACCCTGGACCCTCATCTCTGGAGTGCCCCAGGCTCTAATTGGGTTTCCCCACCCCCTACTTTCTGTGCCATGGCCAGGAAACTCTCCCAGGACATTAAATTGGGACAGTTTTAGCTCTCCTTGTTTGCTGTTCCTCTGTCTGGGATCACTATCCTTCTCTGCCTGATACCCATTGTGTTAAAATACCATAATTTCATGTTTTTCCAGTGTTTTATTTGTTTCTGGTGGATAATAAATCCAGTCCTGTTACTCCATCTTGGCTGGAAGCAGAAATCCATTCATTATATTTTTTAAGATAAATATGTTGTGTATTATCAAGCTTACTGATTTTAGTTTATGGTTTTTGCCTCTGATATCTTGCTCAATAACTAAATACTCATCTGCAAGTTATTTTAGAAGTTTTTATGATCTCATTTTTTTATTATTTTAATATTATTTTATTTTAAGTATCATTTTAATATTTATTTCTTTCGAAAAATCACTTTAGTCTATAGTATGACTTAGTAGTCTGTGTGTGTCCCCAAATGGTTATCCATAGTACTTAGCTTTAATCACATTGAGACCAAAATATTCAAGTTTAAAATACATCTTGGTGATTGAAAATATTTTAGTTCTCATAAATTTGGTTCATAGATCTTTTTGTTTTTCCTAACGGAAATTTTGTAATTTGCTTTTTTTTTTTTTGGCATGGTCTCAAAAGGCATGTCTTTGATTTAATCCGTTGTTTCTCTTTTCTATTCTCTAAGCAGTGAAGGCAATAGTACTTTTCAACTTTATGTACTTTGTTGCCTAACAAGTAACTAAATTTAAGTTATTTTTTCAATAGTATTGATATACTGACTTTATGCTTGATTATTGGCATTCATGGCTTGGCAGGATGACTACTCATGATTACAGATGCAGTGTTGTGGGGGAATCCTTTTTCCTGTTTAAAACCTTCAATGGCTACCCATTACCCTCAAGATACACTCCAAATTTCTTAGTATGGTATAAAAGAATTATTGTGATTTTCCTTGGCTTATAAAGGAATTTAGTCTTGCCTGATACATAGTAGTGCTTAATAAATGTTAGCTGTTACTATTTCAGTATTAATCAGACCAAACTGCTTTTGAAACAGATTTATTGAGATATAATTTTCTTGTTTTTTTTAAATTACATTTTATTCTACATGTGTCTCCAAGGAAATCAAAAAGAAATACAATTAATTTGTGATGTTGGGGGGGAAAATCTTTGGTTTTACTTGTTCAACAGAAATATCTGAATCAATTATACTTTTGTCAACTTTCCCTTCACATCCTAGCATTCTGTTTTGCCATCCACTGTGTATTTCTCACACATATCTATCTCAAAGTTATCTTGAGAGGGAGAGTGAAAACAAAAATCCAAATTCTAAAAGATAGCGCTTAATCAATGTTAAGTCTATCCACAGTTAGGTATATTAAACAGAATTATGTCTATTGCATCCTTATAAGCTTCTGAAAATAAGCATATTTATGCTAAGAAATGTCATTGTAATATACAAATAAATTTTTCCAAAATTTAGATTACTATAAACTAAAATTAAGCTAATTTGTGATTTAAATGACTATTTATTAGCTCCTTAGAAATCAGTGTTCATTGTTCTTTGCATTTGTCTAAGTAAACTGTCAGGTGTAGAAACTTTTAAATACCACTAATGATGCTATAGGTACAACAGATCACACCTAAAGGAATATACTTCAAAAGCAGAATTATTTTTTCATAAAAAAGATAGCAGCTGAATCGTAATATATTTTAACACCAATGTTTTTCTCACCAAACTGTGCTCTCCAAATCTACATAGTAGCAACCAAAAAAAAAAAGAAAGAAAAAGAAAAATTAGTTAGGAAGCTACGTACTCCAAAGCACATTGCATGTCTTACCTCTATTGTCAGTCAGGTATCTGGGATAAAATATGTAGTCTGTACATAGACAAAGCTTTCACCGTGAAAGTAAAGGAAGATCCAGGATGCTGGCTAAGTGACATTTTCCAGTTGCCTGTTGCAGTTGTCATTAACTAGAGAAAGTGTGTATGTAACTATTGGTCGGGAACAATATATACTGCATCTTGCAGTCTTGTAGACTGTTTGATTAACCCATTAATGGGTGGATCAAGTCAGAATAATCACCTTTATGTTTCTTTAGTCCTCTTTTGGAAATTTCTTCTTTTGAGGCTTTTTCCCCCTGTGTAACTGATAATTTACCTGTTCTTTTTCTTTTCTTCTCCTCAGAAATCTGTTGTTGATATTTTAATTTTCTTATCTTTAATTCCCATTTGTTTTCAGTTAGCTAGGACAAAAGTCATGGTTATTACCCCTCTCCGTTTTATTTTTTTTTAACTTTTCATTTTATATTGGAGTATGGTTGATTAACGATGCTGTGATAGTTTCAGATGTGCAGCAAAGTGATTCAGTTATACATATACTTGTTTGTATTCTTTTTCAAATTCTTTTCCCTTTTAGGTTGTTACATAATATTGAGCAGAGTTCCCTGTGCTATACAGTAGGTCCTTGCTGGTTATCCGTTTTAAGTATAGCAGTGTGTACATGTCAATCCCAAACTCCCTAACTGTCCCTTCCCCCAACCATTCCACCCGGTAACCATAAGTTCATTCTCTAAGTCTCTCATGAGTCTGTTTGTGTTTTGTAAGTTAGTTTATTTGTATCATTTATTTTTAGATTCCACTTGCTCTTTCTCTGACTTACTTCACTCAGCATGACAATCTCTAGGTCCGTCCATGTTGCTGCAAATGGCATTATTTCATTCTTTTTAATGGCTGAGTAATATTCCATTGTATATATGTGTCACATCTTCTTTATCCATTCCTCTGTCAATGGACATTTAGGTTGCTTCCATGCCTTGGCTGTTGTAAACAGTGCTACAGTGAACATTGGGGTGCATGTATCCTTTTGGACCATGTTTTTCTCTGGATATATGCCCAGGAGTGGGATTACAGGATCATATGGTAGCTCTATTTTTAGTTTTTTAAGGAACCTCCATACTGTTCTCTGTAGTGGCTGTACCAATTTACATTCCCACCAATGGTGTAGGAGGGTTCCCTTCTCTCCACACCTTCTCCAGCATTTATTGTTTGTGGATTTTTTGATGATAGCCATTTTGACTGGCTTGAGGTGATATCTCATTGTAGTTTTGATTTGTGTTTCAGATATAATTTTCATACCATACAATTCACCCATTTAAAGAGTACAACTAAAGAGTTTTTAGTATATGAACAATTGTACAACCATCACCACAATGAATTCTAGGACATTTCACCACACTAAAACGAAAGCCCATACCCTTTAGCTATCACCCCCAGCCGCTAGTCTCTATAAATTTACTTATGCTGGATGTATTATATAAATGGAATCATACAGTATGTAGTCTTTTGTGACTGGCTTCCTTCACTTAGCTTTATGTTTCGCCTGTGTTGTGGTGTGTATCAGTAGTTCATTCCTTTTTAACCCTGAATAATATTCCATGGTATGGATATACCATATTTTGTTTATTCATTCACCAAATGGACACTTGGGTTGTTGCTGAATAATGCAGCTACCAATATCCAAGTTTTTGTGTGGACGTGTGCTTTTATTTCTCTTGGGTATATACCGACGAGTGGGAATTTCTGGGTCAACTTGTAACTCTGTGTTTAAGTTTTTGATGAACTCCCAATCTGTTTCCCAAAATGGCTGTACCATTTTACATTTCCACCAGCAGCGTTGGAGGGTCTGAATTTCCCCACGTCCTTACCAATACTTATTATTTGACTTTTTGATAATAGCCATCCTAGTGGGTATGAAAATGGTATCTCATGTGTTTTTAATTTTATTTGTCTAAAGACTAATGGTGTGGAGCATCTTTTCATGTGTTAGTGGACATTTCTATATCTTTGGAGTAATATCTATTCAGATCCTTTGCCCATTTTTCTTTTGGATTACTTGTCTTTTTATTTTGAATTTCTAAGACCAAGATGCTTTTTATGGATAATATGAATCTGTAATTGCTACCAAACAAAATGTATAATAAGTTAATGTTAAACCTTATTTTTCTACAGGTACTGAAATTTTACACACACACACACCCCAAATATTTGTCAATGAGAGAGAAAGCTGACTGGGATATCAAAAGCAAAGTGCTTGCACATACTGGTCATCATGCGGAAAGGGGTGCCAAGGGACCCAGAGATTGCTGATCTGTTCTACAAAGATGATCCTGAAGAACTTTTTATTGGTTTACATGAAATTGGACATGGAAGTTTTGGAGCAGTTTATTTTGTAAGTAATTAAAAATTGTTTAGATCAAATTATAAAAGTTTAAATTCTGTACATTCTAACTATTACTTGTAAAATGCACTTGGTTTTAATGTTTATTCTACAAATTAAATGATGTCTACAGTAGAGGCAAATAGTCATTGCTGAAGAGCCAGTCTTAGAATTCTAGGCATCATTCAAGTCAATGGTATCCAAATCAAATGACTCTGCTGTCAAAGTAGTGCAAAAAAGTTATAAGCTTGAGTTTGAA
This sequence comes from Leucopleurus acutus, assembly GCF_964270905.1. Classification (NCBI taxonomy): domain Eukaryota; kingdom Metazoa; phylum Chordata; class Mammalia; order Artiodactyla; family Delphinidae; genus Leucopleurus; species Leucopleurus acutus. The sequence continues at coordinate 79,343,745 of NC_139155.1, read as the reverse complement.
CCCTGTTCATTTCCCTTACATGCCAAACTCTTTTCTGCCTCAGGGCCTTTATATATGCTATTCCTCCTGCCTAGAAAACTGTACATGTTTTCCCCATTCCTGTCTAACTCTTGTTTACCCTACAGGTATCAGTTTAAGTGTTAAATCCATGTGATAGCCATTCCAGTTCAACCCTCCAGCACTAAATTAAGACTTTCTTTATGGTCTCATAACACCCTATGCTTGTACTTTGTTGTATTTGTCACAGTTATAATTGAATAATTATGTGTGAGATTTTTTGATTCATGTATGTCTCTCTCACTAAATAATAAGCTCCATAAGGACAGGAATTATATCTACTTGTTCATTGCTATATCCCCAATAGCTAGTATAATGTCTGAATAGTAGGAACTCAGTAAATGATGGATGGATGGGTGGATGGACAAGTGGACATCTACGCAGACAGATAGACTGACAGATTTTTAGTAACAATCGTGTTAAGTCAGTATCTCAGGTTAGGGGATACAAGGCTTAACCCCATTGAGTCAGTTTGAATTCCAAGACTGTGATTATCTTCTGATGACAAAAGTGAGAAATGACTGAAATGTTAACATAAATCATTCACCTGAAATTCATTGCATAAAATATAGTTCTTTATTTCAATAACCTTAGAAGTTTGCAACCTCAAATTAACACATACTTCCTTAAGAGTACTAGTTCATTAAAGCAAGTAATATTTAAGTAATATTACCTATTTCTCCTCCAAACCCGTTAGCAAATAATTTCTTTCTTAATCAAACAGTATTTGACTTTTCTTTTTAAGTAGTCCTTTATGTCCTTCCATCTGGATAGGGCTTATCTTTAGTTGTCCTTCCAAATGAGATTTTATTAATTGCATCTTGAACTCATCCTTTTGTTTCTAGCCAAATCTTCAGCCTGAGTTTTCTCAGAATGCTCTTTCGTCCCTTCATGTCTATACTTAGCACTACCACCACTTCTCCTCCCTCACCCCCATCTAATACTTGGCTCCCACTCAAGTACATTTTATCATTAAGTGACCTTCCATTGCTGAAGTGGATGCTAATTTTCTAGTTAATACCCTCATATTAGTCTTTGGGCTTAGAGTAGCATTTACGGCTCAAAGTCCTATCTTTCTCATTCACTGAGACACATTTTTTTAAAAGGATTTTTTTAATTACAAATATATCATATATACAGAAGTGTGTATAATACATTCACACATATATTTTAATATATAATTTAAAGAACAATTAAAACATAAATCCCTTTATAACCACCAGCCAGGCCAAGAAATAGAATATTGCCAGCACCCCAGAGCCCCTTTTTTGTTAGAAGAATCCACTATGCCGAATTTTATGATGATGACTTTCTTATATTTCTTTATATGTACCCACTTACTTCTCTACCCCTAATAATATAATTTGGTTTTGCCGGTTTTGAACTTTTTAACAATAGAAACGTTCTGTATATATTTGGTTGTGACCTGTTTGTTTTGCTTAGAGATACTTTCTTCAGTCAATCATCTTTTATTACTTTCATTCTATTACTGTATAACTAATTCATCATCTCAGAATCTCTCTTGGCCAGAGTCAGAGAGTAGTTGCAATCTCTGTTTGACTCTTCTGTTTTAAAAATCAGCCAGACCACTCTCACGGTTCTCTTTTAGAATAAATACAATAAACCAAATATGCTTCGAAACTTACTAACATGCCTTTTGTGCTAGGGATAAAGTGAGACCTACATTGCTGTAGAAGACCCAGTGCTTTTGGGACTAAGTCCTGTCTGTTTAGCTAGAGTATGGTAGTTCCCCCTTATCCACAGTTTCGCTTTCCATGGTTTTAGTTGTCTGCGGTCAACCTCAGTCCAAAAATATTAAATGGAAAAATCCAGAAATAAACAACTCTTAAGTTTTAAATTGCGAGCTATTCTGACTAGCATCATGTGAATATGTGTTATTTGTTGATATTGATAGACTAGAGAAATCACAAAGATACCTGGGTGGCTTTGATACTGAAATGTAATCATTAACTATATATTGCCTGTATACAAAAGTGTAGAGTACAGGCCCTTATAAACCCGTAAGGCACTTAAAAAACAGCTTAAAGGGGAGTTAACTGATACTTTACTATAAAACTTTAAAAAGCCTTAACCTTTTATCTACAGTGGTCACATAGGTAGCACCTTAAAAATGGATTTTCTCACAGGCCACAGTAATATGACCCATGTTGCTCCTCCCTGTTGACAGATTCTTCCTCTTCTCACTCATACCATTATAACCAAGAAGACCACCATGTCTTACTTGGACAACTGCAATAACCTCCAAACCGATCTCTGTGCATCCATTCTGGTCTGTCTCCAGTCTTTTGTCCACACCACAGTGAGCTTGAGGGTTGGTGGAGAGTGGAAACACGTAAATATGATCACATCACCTTTTCTCTGTAAAGCCTTCAGGGGGTCTCCTCCTCTGTTCTTAGGCTAAGTTCAACTTCCCTACTGTAGGCAGCCTATAAGGTCCTTCATGAGGTGATCCCTCTATACCTGAACTGTATTCCCTCTTATTCTCATTGCTCTAGTTATTATATAAAAGTTTTCTTTTAATCATCCATCATAGGATCTTTGCATAAACTGTTCTCTCTGGAATGTTTTCCCCTGCCATCTTCATCTTCTTAACTCCACTTTATCCTTTATCTCTCAGCTGAGGGCTCATTTATTCAGGGAAGCCTTGCCTGACCTGCCTAATCACATCCCCCATTTTTTGGTTCCCAAAGTAACACATACCCTTCTTTGTAACACATATCACAGTTGCAATTTTATATTAATTATGATTTCATTTTTGCTGTCTATACTACTAGAAGAGAGATAGGCACTAGGCATACTTACAATTCTATCCCTAGCATTTAGCCCAGTACCTGACAAATTTTGAGCACCTGGTAAGTATTTGAATTATGAAGAACTCCGAGAATTTGGAACTGCTAATTAGTACTTTTCATGAGTCAGAATCATATTAGCAAGCTGTAAAGACCAGAGTCTAGCAACCAACATTTTTATACCTCAACACTATAATTCTGTTAGACTTTTTATAGTTTACAGCTTTTACACAGAACGATGCCAGGAAATATATTATAAGTGAATTGTACGCTGGCACGGCTCTTGTAGAATCAATCAGTTGAGAATATATATTATATTCAGAGAAAATTGAAACTATTGATGAAATATCTCTGTGTATATGGATTTACATAAGTAATTCAGAAATTAGCATGAGTATGGGCTTCCCTGGTGGCGCAGTGGTTGAGAGTCCGCCTGCCGATGCAGGGGACACGGGTTCGTGTCCCGGTCCGGGAAGATCCCACATGCCGCGGAGCGGCTGGGCCCGTGAGCCATGGCCGCTGAGCCTGCGCGTCCAGAGCCTGTGCTCCGCAATGGGAGAGGCCACAACAGTGAGAGGCCCGCGTACCGTAAAAAAAAAAAAAATAGCATGAGTAAAACTGAAATAGTAAGAAACTCTATTAAAGGAAGATAAAAAGGACTGAGCATGTTCATTTTTGTATTCACTTAAAAGACAACTATAAAGTTTCTAGGGTTCTAGTGTTGCCTTGTTGAACTCAGCATATCATCCATAATCCACCTAAAGCAAATAATTTAGTTTTGTTCTTCTGGGTATAAATACCTTTTAGTTTTAGTTGAGGCTTAATAAATAGGGCAAAAGGAAAAGCTTACGTTTAATTTTTGTATTTCTCCATAAACTAGTAAAGAGTTGACAATAATCTAAATGTAGCTGGAAATGGTTATAAAAATATCAGAAACACATATGTAGTAAGTTCTCAATAAATATATTTTGAATCAGTGATTTTTTTTTTATTGGAGTATAATTGCTTTATAATGTTGTGTTAGTTTCTGCTGTACAGTGAAGTGAATCAGCTGTATGTATACCTATATGCCCCCCCTCTTGGACCTCCCTCCCACCTCCACTCCCCCCCCATCCCACCCATCTAGGTCATCACAGAGCACAGAGCTGGGATCCCTGTGCTTTATTTTACTTTTTTTCCCCATTTATTTATTTATGTATTTTTTAACGTCTTTATTGGAGTATAATTGCTTTACAATGGTGTGTTAGTTTCTGCTTTATAACAAAGTGAATCAGCTATACATATATCCCCATATCTCTTCCCTCTTGCATCTCCCTCCCTCCCACCCTCCCTATCCCACCCCTCTAGGTGGTCACAAAGCAGTGAGCTGATCTCCCTGTGCTATGCGGCTGCTTCCCACTAGCTATTAGTTTTTTTACATTTGGTAGTGTATATATGTCCATGCCACTCTCTCACTTCGTCCCAGCTTACCCTTCCCCCTCCCCATGTCCTCAAGTCCATTCTCTAGTAGGTCTGCATCTTTATTCCTGTCCTGCCCCTAGGTTCTTCATGACATTTTTTTTTTATATTCCATATATATGTGTTAGCATACGGTATTTGTTTTTCTCTTTCTGACTTACTTCATTCTGTATGACAGACTCTAGGTCCATCCACCTCACTACAAATAACTCAATTTCGTTTCTTTTTATGGCTGAGTGATATTCCATTGTGTATATGTGCCACATCGTCTTTATTGATTCATCTTTCGATGGACACTTAGGTTGCTTCCATGTCCTGGCTACTGTAAATAGAGCTGCAATGAACATTGTGGTACATGACTCTTTTCGAATTATGGTTTTCTCAAGGTATATGCCCAGTAGTGGGATTGCTGGGTCGTATGGTAGTTCTATTTTTAGTTTTTTGAGGAAACTCCATACTGTTCTCCATAGTGGCTGTATCAATTTACATTCCCACCAACAGTGCAAGAGGGTTCCCTTTTCTCCACACCCTCTCCAGCATTTATTGTTTGTAGATTTTTTGATGATGGCCATTCTGACCAGTGTGAGATGATATCTCATTGTACTTTTGATTTGCATTTCTCTAATGATCAAAGATGTTGAGCATTCTTTCATGTGTTTATTGGCAATCTGTATATCTTCTTTGGAGAAACGTCTACTTAGGTCTTCTGCCCATTTTTGGATTGGGTTGTTTGCTTTTTTGATATTGAGGTACATGAGCTGCTTGTAAATTTTGGAGATTAATCCTTTGTCAGTTGCTTCATTTGCAAATATTTTCTCCCATCTTTTCATCTTGTTTATGGTTTCCTTTGCTGTGCAAAAGCTTTTGAGTTTCATTAGGTCCCATTTGTTTATTTTTGTTTTTATTTCCATTTCTCTAGGAGGTGGGTCAGAAAGTATCCTGCTGTGATTTATGTCATGGAGTTTTCTGCCTATGTTTTCCTCTAAGAGTTTGATAATGTCTGGCCACATTTAGGTCTTTAATCCATTTTGAGTTTATTTTTGTGTATGGTGTTAGGGAGTGTTCTAATTTCATTCTTTTACATGTAGCTGTCCAGTTTTCCCAGCACCACTTATTGAAGAGGCTGTCTTCTCTCCATTGTATATTCTTGCCTCCTTTATCAAAAATAAGGTGACCAGGGCTTCACTTGGCGCAGTGGTTGAGTCTGCCTGCCGATGCAGGGGACACGGGTTCGTGCCCCGGACTGGGAAGATCCCACATGCCGCAGAGCGGCTAGGCCCGTGAGCCATGGCTGCTGAGCCTGCGCGTCCGGAGCCTGTGCTCCGCAATGAGAGAGGCCACAACAATGAGAGGCCCGCATACCACAAAAAAAATAAAAAATAAGGTGACCATATGTGTGTGGGTTTATCTCTGGGCTTTCTATCCTGTTCCATTGATCTATATTTCTGTTTTTGTGCCAGTACCATACTGTCTTGATGACTGTAGCTTTGTAGTATAGTCTGAAGTCAGGGAGCCTGATTCCTCCAGTTCCGTTTTTCTTTCTCAAGATTGATTTGGCTATTGGGGGTCTTTTGTGTTTCCATACAAATTATGAAATTTTTTGTTCTAGTTCTGTGAAAAATGCCATTGGTAGTTTGATAGGGATTGCATTGAATCCGTAGAATGCTTTGGGTAGTATAGTCATTTTCACAATGTTGATTCTTCCAATCCAAGAACATGGTGAATCAGTGATCTTGCTTAAGGTTACTGAGACCTCTGAGACTATTGAAGTGTTAAGTATGAATGTAAGTTTCAAGAATAAAACTTGAAATGTTTAGAAGTTGTAATCATTCATAATACAGTATGATGCATTGAAAAGCTGAAACCCCATTGATAGTTTCCTTTCTCTATACTAAAATATTGATTTGTTTTTAAGTATCTGTTTCGGTTCTGAATTTTAACTAGTATAAAATGGATTAAAAATTTTACATCTATATATAAATGGAAATGTTTTCAAATTTCAAGTCTCTGCCCAGTAGATAGGTTGTATAAGCAAATATACTTATCAAGTTCTAACTCTATAAATGTAAAGAAATACATTTTTATTTTAGGGTGATTCTTTTTTCATGTCTCTTGTTCCAAATAAGCCTTGATTATAAATAACCTTAATAAGCAATTAGATAATACTATCAGATTCCATTTGTGTGGGCCTTTTTTTTTTCTTTCTATAAAGCGTACAGATTTGTTTTTTAAAAACCCCATTAAAAGTTAAAATTCATCATTGTTTGAGTATTTTCTAAACCTTTCACAGGCTCCTTAAGCTATACAGTACATAGATTCATACCCAAAATATCCTCTTTACAGACACAGTCACTCTAACCTTCACTGTATTACTGAATTTACATCAACTTTTCTTTCTTGTTGTCATCTAAGTACAGTCTTAGTGTTACATTTTTATTTTATTTATTTATTTTTTGTCTCATTGGGTCTTTGTTGCTGTGCTCAGGCTTTCTCTAGTTGTGGCGAGCAGGGGCTACTCTTCGTGGCAGTGCGCACACTCCTCATTGCAGTGGCTTCTCTAGTTGCGGAGCACGGGCTCTAGGCACACGGTCTTCCATAGTTGTGCCATGTGAGCTCAGTAGTTGTGGCTCACGGGCTTAGTTGCTCCGAGGCATGTGAGATCTTCCTGGACCAGGGACCGAACCTTTGTCCCCTACATTGGCAGGCGGATTCCTAACCACTGCACCACCAGGGAAGTCCCTTAGTGTTACATTTTAAAAGCCAGCAAAATGTGAGAGATCTTTGTTTTTAAAAAAAAGTCAGTCTGTACCTTCTAAATGAATAAAATACCTAAAAAATGCCTTTACAGAGTCCTGCCGACTTGAAAACTGTAACTTAGTGGATACCTTGCTTTTGTAGTATATAGTTTTACCTTAGTGCTTGTACAAAAAATGTTTTTAGTATGTGTCCATTTTCTCTGCATTTTGGCATTAATTAAGACGCTGAGGTTGAATTCTTTTTACATCAACATTATTGTTTATTGTTGGAATTAAATTTTTTTTAATTAGAAAGAAGACATTGCTCTATCTGAGGAGCTTCTTTAATTGTATTTTAGAAACTGATTAGACATTTTTCTATTAAAATTGGTGACCTTATTTTACCAGAGAGTGAATTCCAGTTTTACTTCAGAAACACTGCTATTGCTTTATTATTCCACAATAGTAATATCATAGAACCGAAGTAGCTTACTTACATCAGGGGTATGACACTGGTACAGAGCTCTGTTATTAAAGAAGGCTAAGATTAGATAATGTTTAATGTCTTATATTTATTTTTCTGAAAATTTTTAGAAATATTTTTAAATTTCTTAAGTAAATTTGGAGGAAAAGATTATTACATCTGAGGTATTTATGATTTTCAGGCGTGCTTTCAATGAACTGTTATATTTTGAGTATGGAGAAGATATATAGAGATAATTATGAGACAAGGCAACCTTTATAGATGAATATATACACATAAATGTGTGTATGTATTTATGTGATACAGTCTTACCGTAAAATATAAGTACCTTTGAAAGTGGAAGTCCTTCTTAAGATTAATGTTATCCCTTGCTGCACTGTTTAATACAGTAGCCACTATTTAAATTTTAAGTTAATTAAATTTAAAATCCACTTCCTTCGTCACACTAGCCACATTTGACGTGCTACTATATACGATGTAGATATAGAGCATTTCCATCATCATGGAAAGTTCTTTCAGACATAATAATATATCTGATAATCCAGGGATTACCACTGATATATTTTCTCGTATAAATTCTTTCATAATTTTTTCTACACATATAATCATTATTACTGTTTTGGAAAAAGAAGATCATATTGTACAGGTGTTTTTTGTCATGATATTTTTTACTATTACCATATATACATATTGATTACCTCATTCTCTTAATGTTTATTTCATTACATGACTGTGTCATATTTATTTAACTGGTTCTCCATTGGTAGACATTCTACATGGTGAAGCCAGTATGGATATTTTGGAAATATGACTTCTTTGATTGGATATCTTTTGTTAAACCTTAATCCCTTTTTACATTATAGCCTTTGAATGTATATGGAAAGGGATAAAGAGAAGTTGTACCTTGAAGTGGGGTGGAAATGTCTGTCTAGCCTATCAAAAGTTGCAGCATCTTTAGACTGTGAGAATGAAGGGTGAAATGTTATAAAAGTCAAGTCAAATATTTAAGTTAAACTGGCTGAAACATCGTTCATTCTTTTTAACCTTTTTTCCCTACTCTCTTAACACAGGCCACAAATGCTCACACCAATGAGGTTGTGGCAGTTAAGAAAATGTCCTACAGTGGGAAGCAGGCACATGAGGTATGTTAAAGACATTGTGTACCTAAACTGACATAAGCAGGTTAATATGAAATTCACAGTAGAAACAAAGTTCTTTAAGCATTTCTTTATCACAGTTCTTTTTGTCCCTTCTTGTGGAGCATATAATAAACGTTCCTAATATTCTACCTCAGTCAACTATTTTGTGGAATAGAACATGGATTAGTGTAATGGATTTATTATAATATATTTGGTGATTGATTTAATTTATAGGTAATAAAACAAGAAATAACGCAAGTTTAAATTGCTTCTTTATGTATTAAACATTCTCTTTGTCCATTTAAAATAATGAAAAGACTATTTTATATGTATACTTGAAAATAAAATACTGTTTTCTGTTCAAAAATTATGATATTTTCTTTCTGACTTAAATAGAAATGGCAAGATATTCTTAAGGAGGTCAAATTTTTACGACAATTGAAGCATCCTAATACTATTGAATACAAAGGTTGTTACTTGAAAGAGCACACCGCTTGGGTAAGTAAGAGGACCTCTATTGTCTTTTTATTTTTTCCTATTAAAATTGTTTTCTTTTCCTTTTTTTCTATTATCTCTTTGGTCTGTAAAATTATCAGCCCATTTCTGTCCCATGTGATTTTTGTTTGTCAGTATTTAACATTTGTTACTTCAGAGTGTGCCATTATGGTATACATTCTGTAAGTTTAAGCATGACATCTAGTCTATAGGAAATTTTATTCTTAAACACTCAACAAAGAGAGAGTGAAAAGTTAACATCATTTTATAATGATTTATTTGCAAAAGTAAAAAGCAGTGCCTTTTATTCTCATCCTAGAATTTTTATCTTTGTCATTTCTCATCCCCTACTCCAATTCCCCCCAAATTTGGAATTATGCTTGATATTACCATCACTGTCTAAGTTTTTTACCAAACAGAGCCTGGATTATGATTAGTCTATCTTCTTACTATATTTTTATTTTACATGATTTTGTTTCTGATTTTAGGTTAGCACATTAGACATTGTCTAGAACAAGTAAATGCTATACCTTGTACTTTATCGTATTGCACATTCCAATTTAAAGTATTCAATATCACTATCATTTATTGAATACTTACCAATATACAAGTCCTTTCCTGTACATGATCTCCAATTAGGGAATGGAATTTTTGTTCCCAGATAGAATATCAAAGGTTAAACATAAACCTTTCTGCTCAAGGAATTCTTAAGATATCTAGAGCCATTGCTTCTGTACTGAGCAGAAGAAATTAATAAGAGGAGTATCTCATTCTATGGAAATCAGTTCTCTGGCAATCTCAGCTGTCTTGAAGGAGTCAAGAAAGGGATTTTGAGCAGGCAGAATAAATGTTACAAAATCAAGTGCTAGATATCATGTGTTTCAAAACTTCAGAAAATCCCCCGAGCTCTTATTTGAAGCCTGTTTACTCTTAGATTACATAGAATGCTAATAAGTTTGGTTACCTAGTGTTTGTCTATAAGGACTTGATAGGCTAATTAGAAGGAACTCACAGAACTAAAGCTGCTGGAGACATGCATACAAATAGCCATAACTAATTTGACCTGAAGGAAGAAGTTGGGGAAGTTAGAAAGCAGACCTAACAATTTAAAAGCAGAGCAACTAGAGCTGATAATTGTCAAGGGCAAACGGCCAGCCACAGCTCAGGTGCCCTTGTGTTATGGAATAATTGGGAAAAGAATGTTTGGGACAGAAATACAGAGTTAACATGTAATTTTAAAAATAGACCCATAACTATAAACATACTCTAGTCGGTTCTAAAGTTCTATGTTCATTTTCCTTATACTCAGTTTAAGGAAATTATATGTTTGTATTAATTTACATAATTTAAGAAATCAGAGGGAATTCCCTGCCGGTCCAGTGGTTAGTACTCCATGCTTTCACTGCTGAGGGTCCAGGTTCCATCCCTGGTCAGGGAACTAAGATCTTGCAAGCTGTACAGCGCGGTCAAAAGAATAAATAAACAAATAAAAAAAATTTTTAATTATAAAAATTAAAATAAAAGAAATTAGAAAACTGAGTAATACAGTTGAGAAATGTTTCCATCAAAACTGATTAAAAATATTGTTTGTCAATTATACCTTAATAAAGCTGAAGAAAAAAGAAAAATAGTGCACCTAAAAGGCTAATGTTCATTATAATATTCACTTATGTGGACGCTTTCATTTCACAATAAGAAGTAAAATTAATGTTTCTGAATCTGCTTACTTTTTTTAAATAATAAATTTATTTATTTTTGGCTGCATTGGGTCTTCGTTGCTGCGCATGGGCTGTTCTCTAGTTGCGGCGAGCGGGGGCTACTCTTTGTTGCGGTGCACAGGCTTCTCATTGCCGTGGCTTCTCTTGTTGCAGAGCATGGACTCTAGGCGCGCGAACTTCAGTAGTTGTGGCACGCAGGCTCTAGAGAGCAGGCTCAGTAGTTGTGGCGCACAGGCTTAGTTGCTGTGTGGCATGTGGAATCTTCCCAGACCAGGTCTCCTGCATTGGCAGGCGGATTCTTAACCACTGCGCCACCAGGGAAGCCCTGAATCTGCTTACTTTTAATATAAAGCAGAAAACTATAATAAAGTTTCTAAGCTTTAAAGTTTCTCATATTGTTTTAGATTATTCCAGAAATGGAATAATTTTTATACATTATGTATATTTAATTACATCTATAAATATATAATAAATTTAATAAAGTAGATGTATGTCTTTATTATATATAATAATATATATGTATGATATATGATATATTGTGTACCTTGCTACTGAAATAAATTCAGAAGAATATAAGATGTGTATGTTATGTTATGTACAATTATATATTATAATAATATATGACATATAATAATATATAATATTATATCTCATATCCTTCTAAAATATTCCAGTAATGCAGGGTACATAATACATAAATGTTTTCACATTAATTTTTTTTAATGAAGGAACCAATATGTTAATAGTAGTTGTGTCTATGTGATTATAGGAAATTTGTATTTCATAATAAGCATGTTGTGTTTTTTTAGAATAACAAAATAATAATTTGTAGGTGTGTGTGTGCTTGTGTGTATATGTGTGGAGATTGGTCACTGAGCACTCCACTTCTGACCTTGGCTATAAATCAGTAGTAATCTGGAATGCCTAAAATATCTAAGATGAGAGTAAAGAAAGAGTTTTCTCATTTTTGCTTTTCACAAGCCTCCCAACATTGCAGAGCCAATAAATATCAATATTAATGTAATAGTATTGTTCTAGAAATATTTTAAGATATAAATTGAAATATTCCATCTCTCAGGAATTCAAGCTAATGTAATAATACATAGCAGGATACTTTTTTTTTTTTTTTTTTTGCGCGGTACGCGGGCCTCTCACCGTTGCGGCCTCTCCCGCTGCGGAGCACAGGCTCTGGACGCGCAGGCTCAGTGGCCATGACTCATGGGCCCAGCCGCTCTGCGGCATGTGGGATCTTCCCGGACCGAGGCACAAACCCGTGTCCCCTGCATGGGCAGGCGGACTCTCAACCACTGCACCACCAGGGAAGCCCCAGGATACATCTTTAGATTGAGTTCTAACCAGTGTTTTCTTGTTTAAAACTTTTCAATTTTATTTTATTTTATTTTATATTTTGGCTGCATTGGGTCTTAGTTGTGGCACACGGGATCTTCACTGAGGCATGCAGGATCTTTCATTGCAGCGCGTGGGCTTCTCTCTAGTTGTGGCGTGCGGGTTTTCTATCTGTAGTTGTGGCACGTGGGCTCCAGGGCTCAAGGGCTCTAGTTGAGGTGCGCAAGAGCTTAGTTGCCCTGCAGCATGTGGGATCTTAGTTCCCCGACCAGGGATCAAACCCATGTTCCCTGCATTGGTAGGTGGATTCTTCACCACTGGACCACCAGGGAAGTCCCAGAACTTTTTAAAATGTGAAAGTAGGGAATTTACTGCTTACTTGTTTGTATTATTTAACTAATAATTTCCAGTATAGATTTTACTGGCTCATTTATTTGGTTGCCACTTTCCAAGTTACAAAATTTAATTTATACTCCAACCTAGGCACCTTAAATCCTTAAATATAATCCCCATATTGTCTTAGACCAATTCCAGTTTCAAATAGGAAATAACAAAAACAGAAATTCCGATTTCAAATAGGAAATAACAATAACAGGTTCAGATGAATCAGAATATTTATTCTCCTAGTATTCTTAGTTCCTTGGTTAGTTGGTTGGTTTTAGCAGTTTCTTATTAACCTACATTATTCTGGTTATTATTTCAATCTGTTACAGTTGGTGATGGAATATTGCTTAGGCTCAGCCTCTGATTTGTTAGAAGGTAAGGATAAAAGCACTATCCCCTTCTTTTTTACCTTGACCAGAATGTTGTCTACTCCTGTATTAAAGCACACCTTGGGCAAACTAAATGGTTAATGACTTAGACTTAAGGGTTATGTGGATAAGCCATGCAGACTCTGTCTCTGCCGTGTCGCTGAAAATATCTGAGTAATGATTAGCAGCCCTCCCGCTGTTTTAATTCATGGCCCATCCAGGGCAGGTACTATTAAAATGTTTGGGTTGTGTGATGTAGTATGTGTAGCCAAAAACATCAAATTCATGTGTATGTATGAAACAGAGGTAGATGGTATCGGTATCCAAATTATATTGATATTTAACCCTTTCACATCTCTTGACTGACCCAGTTCTCCTCTGCAGACGCTGTTATAATCAGAGACTGAGTTAAAATTTACATTAAAAAAAAACTTTCTTATATTATCCATGATCTCTGAATAGAAATTGCTTATTAGCTGCTTTCACAAATAATGAAAACCTGTAGTTAGAAGGGGTACTTATACATGGCTTGCGGCAGAGGAGAATAATGCAACCTAAAATACTCTAGGCACTTAAAATGTCAGAGGGCCTTGTAAATTTGGGCCTGACCAGTTGGAATCAGTGTGGCTTTGACTTGCAACTGACAAGTAAATTAACAATTGTTGCAGTGATTATCAGGCTTTGTTTTATTTTATTTTGAAGGGGTTTGTTTGTTTTTATGCTTCAGTTTCCTGTTATCTGGTTATTTATTGTTATTCTATAGAAAATATATATCCTATGTATTTAGGTGAACGTATTCCCAAATTGTCATTTAAGAAAAAGTATATAATTCAGCCTGCTATAGCTGTATAATATAATAAAAATAGGAATGAAAGTGATCATCTATTCCTGGCTTTTTTTTTTTTTTTTTCCTCAGTTCATAAAAAACCACTTCAGGAAGTGGAGATCGCTGCCATTACTCACGGTGCCTTGCAGGGGCTAGCCTACCTACATTCTCATGCATTGATTCATAGGTAAGATTAGAGGCCAGTTACATTTTCATTTCAGTTACAGGACAGTCTGTTCAAGGAACCTTGAAAATTAGTGCATGCTCCAATTTTTAGGGTGCCTAAGAATTTATGGGAAGCAAATAGATTGCTGCTGCTTCTGGATGTAAAGAGTAAAGTTGCCCGGATTTAGTTCCTATCTCTTGGTCTCTCGCATATAACCACAAAGACTTATATCATCTCTGTTCTGTAGGTAACTATTCTCCAGGCATAGTGTTGCAGGGAAATTTGAAGAAGAGCCCAGCAACCTTTTGATACTGTCAAGAAAAAAAGGAAAGAAAATTAGCCTTCCTTGCATATATTTATTTCCTAGCTGAATTCTTCTCCCTTTCCTGTTGCAAATAACAAATCAATCTCATGTAAATATATGCTGTTTTATCAATTTTACATTTTTTGCATTTCTTTAGTCCATATAGATATTTAGGAAGGTATTATTGTCTTCATTTTGGTAGATGAAGAAACTGAGACTTAAAAAGATTTAAATAACTTGCCCATAGTTTCCTAGCATTTATGTAATAAAGATTGAAACTCAGATTTTCTGACTCCTAATCCAAGGCTTCCCTCTAAATTACATTTTCTTTATCACAGCCCCACTCTCCTCTTTCCAACCTACTTCCCATCACTAACTTCTTAACAAAGATGTTGTTACCAATTTTTCCTTCTCTCAGTAAAGAACTTCTAGTACTGTTACTTTAATGAATGGTGACCAAGTAGTGGAATATGAGGTAGGCATAAAGGACCTGAGATGGCTCAAAAACAGAAGAAAAAAAATTTTACATTTACTAGGAAGAAATGAAACTATTAAGTCATAGGTTCCCCTTTTGCTTCTGTTTTAATCGTCCTAGAGTAGCCATCACAGTTACTGGTACATACCACAAAGCAGAACTCCCTCAAGATAGGCAGACCAAAATTCCTGCCATGAATTTGGCTTATTCATAAGGATGAAGAATGAACGTAACCATGTCTAATAAATATTGATAAAATTAATTTAACTGTAATTTACGGATTTGACAATTTTAAAGTATAGATATGTATAAACTTTACAGTGTATATCTATCTATCTTTGGTGTTAAGATGTCATTACTGAATGCCAACTTGTTTATGACAGTTTTGCCTGCTCCTGTTTTAAAGGTCAGTTCAGGTTTCTGTGCCTTTATTACCTCAATTTTCACATTAATTTAATGTTTTATTCTATACTACACTTTATCTTTTTTAATAGGTAAAAAGAATTGAAAAGCCAAAAAGCTTTTAAAGAATGCTCTTTATTTAAAAATAAATTCAGATTCTTATTGTTTTGATTTAAAAGGCAAGCCAGGGTTAGTGAAAAAATATTTTCTGTTGTACGAGAAATAAATAATGCTTTTTTTAGTTCTCTCTTCCAATGCCTAATGTCTTCATGAGGAAAGAAACTGAATTTTCAAGGGAAGATTTTTGGAAAAGTTATTTTGGGAGCATTTGAACCTTTCATTTTCAACTTAACATGTTTTCCTCATTCCCTCTGCTTTATCTTTCCATTGCCCATCAACGTACAATTCTTAGTTCCTAGTACTCATTACACCTCATGACTTTTTTAAAGAGAATAAGGAGTACGTCCACATCTTCTCATTCCAAATTTTCATACTGCAGATTAAATTTTTTTAAATCATGTTTTTTAAACTTTTTGCTGCATAAAATATCTAGTAGTTTTAGTAGTAACCACTTGAGATTCTTTGTAATAATACAATAGAAATGCAATTTCCTAACCCCTAATCCTTGTTTGTTTTGATCTTTCAGGGTCTTCTTTTTACTGTACAGTGTTATTTTTAAAATAACACCTTCTCTATAACATGTACTCTCAAATGCCTTAGAGTTGCAGTTACAATTAAAGGCAGAGAGAAAGGGTCACAGGCAAGAAAGAAAAGGTATGTGTGTAGTTGAGGTTTATTGGTAGGTAGTCGATACAGAGTCACTGAAGGTTTGTTTAGACTGACTCCAAAAATGTCATGAAATTTGGAAGAGAAAAAAAAAAGGCAGTTACAGATGGTGCCAATTTTCCCCAGCACAAGCAATACTGTTGGTGACTGGATTCAGCAACTAATATGATTTTGTAAGTGTAGCAACTGAGTAGGTTTCCTTGTCGGCCATGTCTGCCTTTTTTCTCATTACATTCCCTCCCTCTAAAGAAAGCTCTACCTTTTAGTAATTACTATGACCTACCAGTAAGTACACCAAGGAATCTGGGCCCCCTTACAACATGCAGTAATCACTAAATCCCCTTCTGGCTATCTGAGCAAGGTTTTTTTTAATAAACTTTTTGTCTTATTAATTGCATGCTCTGACCTATTCCATAATCAAAATTGAAAAGTAATTTTCTAACCCTCTTATTTTTTCCTATAGGGATATTAAAGCAGGAAATATTCTTCTAACAGAGCCAGGTCAGGTGAAACTAGCTGATTTTGGATCTGCCTCAATGGCTTCTCCTGCCAACTCCTTCGTGGGCACACCTTACTGGTATGTGGAATTAAAAAACATGACATAGTTTTAAAATATGTGTATATAAACAAGATGGACTCATAGCACTGGTTTTGTTTGTTTGTTTGTTTGTTTTTGACAGTGTCTCACCGTGTGTCTCAAATGAGATTTCATTAGGAAGGATAGAAAACTCACTAGCAAAAAAGAAACCCTCAGACTTAGTATAAAATTTCCGGTGACTTTAAATTGTTCAAATAAGGTTGATGTCACTGTGTGTAAACTGAGTAGGATTATCAACTCACTGACCAAGCTCAGGTTTTAGACTTCATTTGAAGTTTCTTTTGAACTTTTCTCTTCAGGCAGAGTCTCTAGGTGAGAACAAGGTAGTTTCTTTAACCTTCTGTAGCCAATGAGCATAAATTTTACCTTTCAATGAAAGAAATCCAGATTCTTGTTTCTGTTGAATTCTCTGATACTTTACCTCACTTGTCATTCTGACTTAAAGTTTCACCCCATTCTATTCAAGACTCCTTTCCTTCCTTTCATAGATACATTGGAATTTCACTGTACCTTGGAGAATGAATTATACCTCTGGAAAATTACTTGCCTACTAAAAAAAATCAGCTACTATTTGAATATTTTTCCACTATCATCAAATAGTATCTATTAAGCAACTACTTACATACACTAATAGAGAACAAAGCATATTAAACTATATGGCCCTTACCCTCCTAATGAAAATCCATTACGGACAAACAAAATAATATCCATTATTATAGCCAGTTTATTTGTTTTTTAACTTGTAACGTCTTTGAAATATCTGATTGTATTGCTTTATGTAATTGCATAAAGTATTCTTCATGTTGTTTAAAGTAGTTTATTTAAATGTTTCATACATATTAATCCTTTACCAATCTCTCTGAGGTAGCTAATAAAATTCTCTCCATATTATGGATGAGGAAACTGATATACAGAAAGGTTAAGTAACTTAGCCAAGACCAAAGGATAGTAAATGGTAGAACCATGATCTGGTGAAATATATTGTTTCATGTAAATCACTGAGTGTATTGTTTATATTTTGAATAGTGTTTTTTCAAATTATTTGTGTAAGAAAATTATAACTTTATCAGATAAAACTTAGAATATGCCCCAAACAGCTATTTTATTGAATCACTTTATCAGGTGAAGTTTTTTAATTTGCAACTTGAGTTTTGTACATTATGTTTGGCAGGATGGCTCCAGAGGTGATCTTAGCTATGGATGAAGGACAGTATGATGGGAAAGTTGATATTTGGTCACTTGGGATCACTTGTATTGAAATGGGTGAGTAAAGAGTTGTTTTCATTGTACTTTTGAGAATCACTCCGTATTATGATTGTTAATTCACTTATCCAGTGATTATTTAATGAGTTACTGCTATATATATGCTAGGCAATGTGAATTTACTATATTTTTTTCTATGCTTTGGTATAACATCATAAGATTGCTTTTCTCTGCTATATTAAGAAAAAGAGTTTTGAGCAGATATGGCAGCTAACAAATGTAAGAATATACAATAGTTAGAATTAATATTTGAAAAATATCCATTCTCCATAGCATGAGTGATGATATATGTCCTTCATAGTAATATTCATTACTTAATTTACACTCCTATTTGTATAAGGGAAATCTGGGAAAGTAATAGCAGGCTTATCAAAGATTGGACTCTAAAAAGTAATAGCAAAAGTAATAGTAGGCTTATTAAAGATTGGACTCTAAAAACTGACATGGGACTTCCCTGATGACTCAGTGGTTAAGAATCCACCTGCCAATGCAGGGGACACGGGTTCGAGCCCTGGTCTGGGAAGATCCCACATGCCACAGAGCAACTAAGCCCATGCACCACAACTACTGAGCCTGTGGTGTTAGAGCCCGTGAGCCACAGCTACTGAAGCCCGTGCTCTGCAACAAAGAGACGCCACGGCAGTGAGAAGCCCACGCACCGCAACGAAGAGTAGCCCTGCTCGCGGCTCTAAGCTCGCGCAGCAACGAAGACCCAACAGAGCCAAAAATAAAATGAATAAAAACTAACCTATATAGAGAGCAACCCCAGAGAAAACTTCATATTAGGGGATACCCCCAGCTTTAAAGTTGTCCTCCAAATATTGTTGCAATTATCTAAAATTGTCTAACATACCACAGAATCTCAATCCTCTGGTTGCATATTTTGAACTTTAGTATAACTTAAAGTTACCATTATCCATTGGTATACTGGTAATTTTAACCAATGACCCCCCTGGTGGGCGAGGGGAAGCATTTTGTAGCATTTGCCAAATTCTGTGGTGTAAGTATCCCCACCATAGCCAATTTCACGTTATCAGTTTGAATCACTAAGTGTGGAGTTGGAGAAAGGTATGCACAGCTAACCTTCGAAAGCCAGTGTGAGCTGGCTCCAGCACAACAGTGCCTTTATTTAGATTTTTTATTTAAAATTTATATAAATATGTCTAGTTTTTTAACAATCCATTTTAAAAATTTCTTTGTCGAGCTTAAAAATTTGTTTAATTTCTTCTATGTTGTTTAATATAGGGTTTTTTTGTTTAATTTCTTCTATATTGTTATCCAAATTTGTCCTAAGGATTTCTAAGTTCAGTTTGATTCTCAGAGTATAGTTTTCTCTTTCCCTAAAATGTTTGGCCTACAGAGATGACTTGGGATATGTTTGTATTGCATTTCCAGTTGCTTCATTGACCTCTTCCAACAAAGAAACATATGATAAAGATACACAATTTGTCTTTTTTTTTTAATACTAAAGAGATGTTAGTGAAGAAAAAAAAATTCAAGGAGGAAACAGAATATTTACTTAATTTTTTAAAATAAGTAACATTCATGTGTTTTGTAAATCAAAAAATATAAAAAGATAGGCAGTGAAAGGACTTCTTCTACCCCTGGCCCTATTCATACAATTCCTTCCCCACCCCTGTGAACACACACAGGGAACCTCTGTTATTAATTTCTTGTATATCCTTCCAGAGTTTCTTTACAAATATGTATATTTTTATATATGTTATATATGTGTATGTATGTATATATGTATTTATTTATTGTGTGTGTGTGTGTGTGTGTGTGTGTATTTATAATATATAACCTTCCATATCCGTGCCTTCCATATCCATGGATTCAACCAACTGCACATCAAAAATATTTGGGAAAAAAAGAATTCTGGAAAGTTCCGCAAAGCAAAACTTGCATTTGCCATTCTTTGGGCAGCTATTTACATTGTATTTACAACTATTTACATGACATTTACATTGTATCAGGTATTATAAGTAATCTAGAGGTTATTATATGGGAGGATATGATTAGGTTATATGCAAAAACTATGACATTTTATATAAGGGACTTAAGCATCCACAAATATTGTATTCTGGGGCAGGCTGGGGCAGTCCTGGAACCAGTCACCAATAGTTACTGAGGGACGACTCTAGAAATATGTATATATGCTTACTATATTCCCTTTTACTCCTAAATTAACATATACAATTGGTTCTATACTTTGATTTTTCACTTAATACCATCTTGGATCACTGTTTTATATTAGTAACTTAGACACTTTTTCATTTTTTACTGGCATTATGTTATTCCATTATATGGATATACCATGGTTTATTTGACTGGTCCTCTATTAATGGATATTGAGGTGGTAGATTTCTTTTTTAGTTTCTGATATTGTGTTATTCTCTGTTTCATACGGAACAAATTCATCTTATTAACACTGATTTCGGGGGGCACTCCGCAGAAATATTCGCATACTTTTAAAAGGATTCATGACAAACTTCCAGAAATATTTTGTAGAATTTGACAAGGTAGCCCTAAAATTCATAGAGCCAAAACCAGTCAAGACAATTCTGAAGAAACAGAATTTGGACAGAAGAGTCACTATACCACAGTCCAAACCATAATAATTAAATCAGTATGGTCAATAGAACAGACTAGAATGCCTAGAAACAGACTCATCTATAAGTCAGATTTTGGTATAAGACAAAAAAGACATTAAAGATCAGTGGTGAAAGGATGGCCTCTTTGATTAATAATATGAGACAATTTGTTAATTATATGATGAAAGCCAAAATTAAATTTCTAGCAAATGCCATACACAAAAATAAATTCCAGATTTTAGTTAAATACTCAAAAGTAAAATTTTAAAACTTTTAGGAAAAGATCCTTTATGCCTCAGTTTCCTTACCTATAATATAGAGATAACAATCCCATGAAGTAAGTGCTATTATAATGAAGATTAAAGAATTAATGAATATAAAGTACTTAAAACCTGGCCTGGCATGTAATAAGCACTATGTAAGTATAATTAATATTATATTATTCTAGGAGTATACCTTTATGGGTATAGGGAAGAATTTTTCTAGACAATATTTAAAAAATAATGACAAATATGATAACTATTAGTACTTTAAAATATAAAGCTATATAAAACACAAAAATTAAAAGGTAAGCATAGACTGATAGAAAGTAGTTGAAACATATCTACCCAACAGAGTATTGGCCCAGAATTTATAAAGAACTCTCACAATTTCTTTACCAAAAAGAAAAAGATAAATAGCCAGTAGAAAAATGGGCATGAATATGATCAAGTGATTAACATTGAAAAGAAGACCTAAATGGACAACAAGCATCAGAAGATACTCTGCATCATTAGTAATCAGGGAAATGCAAGTTAAAACTATTTCACATCAGACTGGTAAATTTTTTTTTAAGTCGAAAGTTAATAAATTTGGAGAAGCTGCTAAAGAAACAGGAACTCTCATACACTATTGATAAGAATGTAAATTGGTATAAACATTTTGGAGGGCAAGTTGGCAGCCATCTGGTAATAGGGATGTCTATTGGTATAACCACTTTGAAGGGCAAGTTGGCAGCATCTGGTAAGGATGATGAGGAGGAGTGTCAGTGACTCAACATTTCACTTCTAAGTATACACTTTAGAAATTTTATGCACGTACACTGGAACATGTGTGAGGCTGCAACCTTGTTTGTAGAAGCAAGAAATGGTGGAAACAACCAAATTCTTATGATGAGCTGGATCTACATGTATCATCATGGATAAATCTCAAATCATAACATTGAATAGTTAATGAACAAAGTCACTGAAGTTTAGGTACAGTACGATGCCAATTATGAAAGCTTTATAAACAATTTTATATATTATTTATGAGCATATATATACTAATAAAACATAACATAGATGTAAGAGATACCATCTCAGAATAGTAAACTCTGGAGGGCAGAAGAGGAATAGTTATATCTCATTTTTTTTTAGAAGAAAATATCTGAAACAAATATGACAAAATAATGTTAAATCTAAGCAGTAGGTGTCTGTTATAATACTATGCAAATTTTTATGTATTTCAAATATCAAATTAACTTTTTTAAAATTAGAAATAAATGTACATTCCTTTGGTTTGAAAAAAAAAACAAACTATTCTCTGTGTAGCATGGAGTTAGCAATTAGACACCCTGGATTTGAATCTTGGCTTTACCAGCACTTAGCTGGCAGGACAGTTATGTGTGGCTGCGTATAACACCAGCAGGCATTCTCATAGTCTAGGATGTGAATGACACCTTCTGGGGTTGTGCAATGTGTTGATTCTGACGATGAGACCTTGGACAATTTTCTAAACTTCCCTAAGCCTCAGTTTTCTCATCTAATTGAAAATAATAATACATATAGCATAGGTATTGTCAGACTTCAATGAGATAACATATGTAAAGTGTTTAACATAGTGCTTGGCATATATCAATGCTCAAAACAGCTGACTGCATTCATATGTAGGATTATTCCTATTTTTGTCATTTATATTCTAAAGTGAACCAAAATTTTACTTGTAACACTGCAACGGTAATAGCAACTCCTCAGTTACAACACTTTAAAGGGATGTCCCTGGAGTTGAACCTTACAACTAATTAGTGCCCACCCATTGTCTCAGCAAGATTTTTTCTTACCGAAATTTTTCTAAAATATAACATGGATTCTGCCCTTCCCAACCTAATTAAATAGAGCAAACAACACACGCCCTTTTATGATGATTCAGCATTGTCATCACATCAGTTTTTGTACTATGTAGATGTAGTAATGACTGGAGTTTCAAACAGCAGTCGACATTGGTAAAATAGGTGCAGATCCCAGGAGGTACCTTAGTATTTCCTCTCTTGAGACAGGAGAGGAAATGTGCTTAATTTCTGATTTTATCATTTTATAAAAAGGAATTGAAATATATATAACAACATGCTCTCTATATCAGCCTAACTTTGATTGCCTTTTATAAAATGATTTACTGAATCAAAAAACAGAGTAGCCTTCTCCCAAATTGTCTTATCCTCCACAACAGCTAGTCCTTCAAATTGATAGATGATAGTATTAAGTTATGCCTAAGAGCACAGACTATAGTCAGATAAACTTGAGTACTAATTCCAGCTCTGCCATTTTTTAGTTGTATGACTTTGGTCAAGTTATTTTAACTGTCTATGAAATTTGCATAATAAGATCCCCTACCGTATGGGGATTGTCTGGATTAAATGAAAATGTGGACATAAAGTGCTTATTATTACATCTGGTGTATAGTATGTGTTCAGTAAATGTTAGGCATCATCAGCACAATCCTAGTATATATCATATCTTATCAAATTTTTAATTTACATTTTAACATCTCTTTAAACTGGGAGGTATTTTACAGGCAACAGCATTTTATGATCATAATTGGCAGCATTTTGTTCTGAGTTATACATAAAATAGTGGTACATCTTAAATTGCGATGCATCTTGTTGTCAGTGACATCTTAGATTCAGAGAAAGATGGTAGTACATGCTCAGTTAATATTCATAAAATAAAATTGTTACCAAGGACATTTAAATTCTCGGCAATTATTCAAACTTTATTATACTGGAAATGTAATAAACCATACAAGTACCTCTTTGACAGCTTTACTATACATCTCTATTTCCTTGGCATTAATCTTGTTAATGAACACATAAAAGAAGGGTATTTTTTTTTACATGAAAGATGATTAAACTGCTGCGTATATAAACCTAAGCAATGATTTTTCTAAGTTTTCTGTATGTTTCAGGTTTACTGAAATTCCAGGTACAGACAGTATACTTTAAATTTTACTTTTAATGTTGAAATTACAGTGAAAGTTGTGGATAGTGCCTGAATAATGTGTTGTCCCCTTTCCTTATGATATCTCTTCTATGACAGTGTATATATATATTTTAAACATCTTTATTGGAGTTTAATTGCTTTACAATGGTGTGTTAGTTTCTGCTTTATAATAAAGTGACTCAGTTATACATATACATATGTTCCCATATCTCTTCCTTCTTGCGTCTCCCTCCATCCCACCCTCCCTATCCCACCCCTCTAGGTGTCACAAAGCACCGAGCTGATCTCCCTGTGCTCTGCGGCTGCTTCCCACTAGCTATCTATTTTACATTTGGTAGTGTATATATGTCCATGCCACTCTCTCACTTCATCCCAGCTTACCCTTCCCCCTCCCCGTGTCCTCAAGTCCATTCTCTCCGTCTGCATCTCTATTCCAGTCCTGCCCCTAGGTTCTTCAGAACCTTTTTTTTTTTTTTTTAGATTCCATATATATGTTATAACAGTGTATGTTTTTTAAAAGCCCCTAATCTGTACATTGAATCACTGAGGTGTCATTAGAAAGCAGGAAGATGATAATGCTGCTGGCACTCTCTCTCTTTCCTGGATCAAACTCCAAGGTCCCTAAGCGGTTAAACCTGCTTTACAAATTATCTTTTGATAAATTGATCTTCCGCTGAAAAACCTAGGTAAATTCATGCATCCTTGGAAGCTTCTTGGACATTGAAATTGTCCAGTCACCAGATATTTTATTTTTTGAGATTATTTCAAGAGGAGTTAATTTGACACTCTTCTGTTTAAGCTATAGACCCTTAGTTCACCAGCACAGACCATGGTAGAAGCTGGCAAATGGTTCATCAGCATGACAGGGAATTGACTGTGTTCAGAAATGCATTCTCCAAGGGAAAAAAAGAAAAAAACATAAATGTTGTTTCATAGCTCCTCTGCCTGGAATTTTCTTCTTCCACATTATTATTGCCACTCACTGTTTGTGTTAATAAATGAATGTAGTGATGGCTGTTGAGGCGACAGGGGTATATTTAGTCTTATAAAGCTTCTTCTTCCTTTTTTTTTTTTCATATTGAAATACCAGTACTATTTATTATAAAATGCACAGAATAATTGAAGAGGCACTGAGGTCTAGTGAAAAGACAAGTCTTGGAGTCTTACAGGACTGGGTTGAAATCCCAATTTAGCCACTTACTGTGTGGCTTGGTTTCATTATTTAGACTAGCTTACCCCAGTTCCTTCTGTTGGGAAATTGAAGTAATAGTGCTTATCTTGACAAGCTGTTTTGAGAATTACGAATAACATACCATATGTAACATACCTAAAGTGAATGCCTGACATGTAATAGGAACTCAGTAAGTGGTAGCAATTATTATTATCATTAATTATTACGGTTGTCAACCATATTTGTTCATAAGAAATCTGCCTTTTCATGAAGTGTTTATCCAAAGATGGGGTACTCTCTGATCTTCTTTATTAAAATAAAGCTCAGTCTAGGTGCTCTAATTTAGCATGAGCTTTGCCAAGCAGAGCAGTGTCCAAAGGTTTCTCTGAACCTTGATCTCATAAAACATACATGGAGCATTCAGAAAAAACTTGATCATTATCTTTAAATTAAATAAATCACTGTTTTTTTTCTTTTAATTTAATTAATTCAGCTTTTTTATGCTTTCACCTTTTTCCTTTCTTTGGAGGTAAAATGGCTTACATATCACAAGGTAGCTTCAAAGCACTTCCGGTTCCTGTTCTGTTGCTTATCTAGAAGCTTCTATGCAGACTATTATATTCTACAGTAAAGGCTGACAAGCTTTCAGCTAAGGACCAGATAATGAGTGCTTTAGTCCTTTTAAGTCATATAATCTGTCATGACTACTCAGCCCTGCTGTTGTAGCATGAAAGCAGCCATAGACAACACATTAATGAATGGACATGGCTGTGTTCCAATAAAACTTTACAAAAACAGGCTTCTAGGTGAATCTGACCCACAGGCCATAGTTTCCCAGCCCTTGCTCCATAGTATGCTGACTTAGCAATGAACCCTGTCACTATGGCTCAGAAGATTTTTGTAGTACATCTAGCAAAGGACTTGAACATAGGTGAGGCCACCTGAAACTGATATTTAGCTAATGCTTCTCAGACCGTAGAGCTGTGTACTATATTTGGAATGCCTTTTTTTCATGTGATTCTCTACTAGAGCTATTCCACCCATAGTGTGGCTGGCTGTCTTCCTGTCTTGTTCACAACAGGGTATCTGCCACTCACAGACCTCACATTCCTGCTCCAAATCCGCTACTGCCTTTCTTATTACTGTTGAATTGGGTTTTGTTGTTTTTGTTCCTTCATCCTCCCCTTTCTAAATTTCTGTTTTCTTCTTTCTTTAGCTCCCCTTCCCTGCTCTTTCTCCTGTGCAATTTCGTGTTCTTCTAAGCAGCTCGAATTGTATACCTTTTGCCAATGAGTGGGAGGGTTCCTATCCTTCTAATAGTGAGTGAAGTCATCACATAGTATCTTGATGTAAGCCCCAAGACTTAGTCACTCCTCAGTCATTTTTGTGACTTCTTGCTGCACAAAGATTCTTTGTTTGTTGACAGATTTTCTTCTTTGCCTTAATTTGCCTTACCTTCATTTACTTATCTAATAGGTATTTTGGGGCCACCCAAAATATATACCAGGTGTTGTGCTCAGCAGTGGGAATGCAAAGATGAGCATAATAGACATTGTTCCTCATGAAGTTTAGTAAACAGAACATACATTAAGTAAAGAATTATGTAAATAATTAGTTATGGTTGTGATAGGTGGTAGAAAGTTAAAATATAATTTGCAATGACAGAATCTAATGGGACACCTATTCTTGAGAGGTCAGAGAAGGCTTCCCTGAGGAAATGATTGTAAGCATATAATAAGCCTTGAATAAATATTTATTAAATTAATGCAGAAATGCAACTATATTTAAGGTGAAACCTGAAGGATTGGGAAGAATTAACCAGGTAAAGTTTAGGCAACAAAAGTGAGAGGGGAGTCCAGACAGAGAAAGCAACATGTGAACCAACCTGAGCTTGGTTCTTTCAGTGAAGCAACAGATGCATGAGAAGAGAGGGGAAACACTGATTCTCAAAATGAAGTGCTGGAGGTAGCCAGGGTCATGTTAGGAAAGACCAGGAGACTATGTTTAAAGCTCTAGACTTTGTCCTAAAAATCATGGGAATCCATTGATGGTAACATGATGAGTTCCTACTTCCACATGGTTCCAATATTTGAAGTTGTCAGAAGGCCATGCTCTAGAAACTTTCTAGAATCTACCTCCTGATAAATAAAATAAACCTGAGCCTTTTTTTTTCATCTTATACATTTGAAACAGGTATAAAATCCCTTTGTCCACACTGCAGCTTTCAAATTTCCACTTGTTAACAGTTCATGTCCCTATAATAGTGGTATCCATTTGGTGAGTGTAAAGTATCCTGTTGAGAAGTTAATAAACAATATTTATGGAATCAGAGACTGTCACATTTCAAAAGTATCAGAGATCATTTAGTCAAGACTATGAGGGGCCCCTCCAGAGTATCACTGATAAATAAGTATAGTTGCCTTCTGCTGGAACTCTGCTAATAGCTTAAAGTTCACTGCTATCAACATTATTCATTGTGGGTTTTGGGGGGGGTTGGTTTTTCTTTGCTTTAGCACTCTGGCTTTTCACAAGTTCTTCCTTCTATGAGTAAAAATGTCTTCCCTGTTACTTTTTGTTCCCTGCCGTTAGTTCTTGTTATGTTTCTTAGAATTGCATAGAATAAGCTGAATTCACCTTTTTTTTTTTTTTTTTTTTTTTTTGCGGTATGCGGGCCCCCCCCCCCACCGCTGCGGCCCCTCCCGTCGCGGAGCGCAGGCTCTGGACGCGAAGGCCCAGCGGCCGTGGGGCCAGCCGCTCCGCGGCATACGGGATCCTCCCAGACGGGGGGGCGGGGCACGAACCCGCGTCCCCTGCATCGGCAGGTGGACTCCCAACCACTGCGCCACCAGGGAAGCCCTGAATTCACCTTTTTAAAAGTGGTTAAGAGGAGAATCTTTACTTAAAAACCAAGGTGCTCTGATGAAACCTGAGATCACATTATGAATTTTAAAGTGGTACTATATAAAGAATCCATTAGGATAAACACAGTAGAATGAGATAGTGATTTATCTTCTGTGACATAATAACTAATAAATAGCATAAAATTAACTGTACTCAGAACTAGAACCTTATTTCTTTGGTCAACAAATGGAGCACCTAATATTTGAATAATATCTTATTACATATGCCAGAGAATAAATAAAAGAATAAGAGTATTAGGGTTATAAGATCTTGCTCTTAGAGCTTATGATTTCTTTTGAGAGAAAAGATTTGTATGTTTATATAAATGCAATAGGAGAGCACATGCCAAGTGAGCAGTCTACTAAAAGACAGCAGTAGAAATTACAAACATGAGATCATGGTGGGCTGGGATGGAGTAAATCTTCTACTAAGAAGTATCTGATTCACTGAGTTTCTTCTTAGAAGGGGATGGACAAGACCTTGCTTACATTTATCCTCCTTTTCCTACCTCCTTTTTACCCTCTACCCTGACTTGTACCAGTTCATTGGCCTGGGTGTGCCTTCAAATGGTGCTTATTGAATTGAATTACTTTACCTCCCATACTGTGTTAGTGATGTTTAAGATGTTCCATTCCATCATTATCCCTTTTTTTCATTCTACTTCTCTGCTTTCTGAATTTTTTTCAATGAATACATATTTTTTATTTTAACTAAAACACACACACACGAAGATGTTCATACCTATTGTGGGAAAACAAAGTCTAGCCTTTTGAAGATACATGTGAAAAATAAGAAAACTTTTTTTTACTCTCTTGAAGTGGGTTCTGTTAGGAGCTTTTCCAGTGTACTTTAAGATGACCAGTAGCTTCTTCTAAATGGCTATCCTGAGCGACCTTAGAGATTAAAATAAGTGGATTATGTGGCATGAGGATAATAACGAGCTATTGATTTAGTGGCACAGCTTTGCTCATAGTTCCTTATTTCTCCATCTGCCTGATGCCTTGCAAGAACTGCTTTATCGTGTTTCTTTTCTTTCAGCGGAACGGAAGCCCCCTCTTTTCAACATGAATGCAATGAGTGCCTTATATCACATTGCCCAGAACGACTCCCCCACATTACAGTCTAAGGAATGGTAAGACTGAGCTGTTGCTTTAAATTTCTAAGAGAAATCACCATATGTATTTGGCACTTTCATTAAGTTACACTTTAAATATCTGACCTAGAAAGCATTTCATTCCTTCATTGTATGTTGTGATAACTGACACTGATGCTTTATAAGCCTGAACTTTCTACACACACACACACACACACACACACACTATATTTCTACCCTCACTATGGCTTCTACTGTGTTCTTAATGTGTGTAGGAATTGAAATTCTACTAGGTACATGCCCTGCTACCTTCCTAACCAGTCTAGTCTCTTAAGTCATGATGGTTTTGTATTGATCACCTCAGTCTTATCACTTCCTAGCAAGGATAAAGTATCCACTCTGATGTCATTATTTTTCTAGTTGTCATTTTTTTTCTTTACTATATGTGTATTTAAATGTGTTGAGACAGAACATATACTATCTATTCAGAAGATATATTGTTCCTTGCTGAAAATTATGACATTTTGCTAACTATTGGGGCCACAGAGTTATAGAAAAAGGGCGATGTCAAAGAAGAGTAGACAAAATGGAATTTTCAAGAGAGAAAGTGTTTTCATCCAGAAAGCATATTCCTAGGTTCTCTGTCCCTTATGCTTCAAGTTTTACTACCTGGTTATAGGTTGTGGGTAATGGAAGAGTTACCAATTGGTCATGAAGAATATAGGCTTAAGACTTATGAGAGTTATCTTTGGAGAGAAAAATGTACATAAAACCGTTGTATATAAATATAGTATTTTTCATTCTATGATATAACGATTTGACCTTGCTTATATGTTGACTAACTTGAAACTGTCCACGTTCATTATCCAAAAGAATTAATTTTAGATACCTTAAACTTGAAAATGGTTCAGTTCTCCTGACATTCCAAAGTATTTTAATAAAAATCTCCTAAAATATAAAAATTTCCCTTGGATGAAAATTATTTAAAGTGATCAGTATGTTCTACAGACCCTGATTTTATTTTCTTTCAATGTATTTGCACACACAGGACAGACTCCTTTAGGAGATTTGTTGATTACTGCTTGCAGAAAATGCCTCAGGAAAGGCCAACATCAGTGGAACTATTACGGGTAATTTTTCAAGTTTATATTTGAGGAGGGGGATTTAAAGTCATGTTGTAGTGGAATATAGTAAATCATTCCCATGGCAGCTCACCATGACAAACTGGATTAGAATATACTGCCTTGTCATTTATCCAGAGATAGTAGCTAGGCATAGAAGTAGCAAGATATGTGCTATATGTTCCCCGCAGAAAGTTTTTCCCCCATCTTTTCCCCTTTTCTTTTTTCTCCCCCTTCTTTTTGCCTTGTGACAAAGAATATTTCTCCTTGCTTTGGTCATCGTTGTGATGTTCCTGTGACTGATATCTGCATGAACTTTAATGCAGTGTTTTCAGGACAGAGACTGCCAGTGGTTCGAATACCAACTCTGGGATTTCAGTTAGGTTGTTGTCAAATCATCAGGCAATGAAGATATGTGATAAACATATAAAACAGACATTTTCATAGCATTGCATCACACATGTTAACTGCATTCATCTGACTTAAACATAGCATTTTTGGGCTTCGCTGGTGGCACAGTGGTTGAGAGTCCGCCTGCCGATGCAGGGGACACGGGTTCGTGCCCCGGTCCGGGAAGATCCCACATGCCATGGAGCAGCTGGGCCTGTGAGCCATGGCCGCTGAGTCTGCGTGTCCGGAGCCTGTGCTCCGCAACGAAAGAGGCCACAACAGTGAGAGGCCCGCGTACCACAAAAAAAAAAACAACACATAGCATTTTTGAGCATCTCTTTTCATGTAACATTTTATTATAGGCTTTATATACATAGGCAATGTGTTCCATTAATATCAGTGAAGTATGTGGGAGTCTTTTACAATCTAAGTATCTTTTATTGGCCACAGAATAGTCCAGGTTACTGTAATCTTTTCTGTGTATGTGTTTTTCAGCACTTTTTTGTTTGTTTCTTTGTTTTAAGAAAAACTCAGGATTGTATTGCCTAAATTTGTGAAGGTTAAAAATGTCAGCTGCCTTTATAATTGCACCTTGGCTAAGTCACAGATTCTTGGTTTACATTTTCTTTTTCTCAGAACTCTTATTCTGTTATTTTCTGGCTTTGTGTTCCTGAAGAAGTAGGTCTGAAGCTGACTAGTTTTTCTACCCAGAAGTAAGTTTTTTCTTCTTGTGAGTAACAGGCCACAACAATATGGTGACAGAAGCAACAAGGCAATGGACTCTACCTTATTCTCTTTTGGTGTAGAGCTATCACATGTTCTAGACATGGACTACAGACAGCAGAACACCAGAAACACAGATAATATGTTTATTACTTTGAAGTAGACAAAGATTTAAAAAGCAGGACACAAACAGCACTGCCATAAAGAGAAAACAATTATAAATTTGGGCTATAAATTAAGGAGAAAAAAAAATCCTCAAAGAGATACTACAAGCATTCAAAGATGATATTTTAGGGCAACAGACAACAAAAGGATATAAAAAACAAATGGGCAGAGGTAAAGAAAGAAACAAAAGAGAAAAATTTAAATATAGATTAAGGGACTTCCCTGGTGGTCCAGTGGCTAAGACTTTGCATTCCCAATGCAGGGTGTCCAGGTTTGATCCTTGGTCAGGGAACTAGAGCCTGCATGCCGCAACTAAGAGCCTGCATATCACACTAAAAGATCCCACACACGGCAATGAAGATCCCACGTGAGATCCCGCATGCCACCACAAAGACCCAGTGCTGCCAAATAAGTATATTTTTAAATAAATAAATATAGATTAAAATCATACCATAAGCAATGAACTAATATAATAAACCAACCCATTTAGGTGTTTCCAATGGTAGATAGTCTTAGGGAAATAAAATTAAATGCAAAAGAAAATTTTCAAAAGATGATTATAGAGAACATGACACATGTGGAAGACAGAGGAGATATATATTCCAACCTATTATTCCTAAAGAAGAAAGCAAAACACATGGAACAGAAGATATTTAAAGATATACCTGAAGAAAACTTTTTTGGAAATAAATGTTTGGATCATTATTTGATTTGATTTACTCTTTGTTTGGTGGGCCAAATCAAGTGAGCCTACCATTTAGTCAACAATGTTTACTGATTGTCTACTGTGTGCCAAGCACTGTTCTAAGCACTGAAAATCATACAGTGATACAAAGAAAAAGATAGTTCCTGCCCTCCTGGAACTTATATTCTAATGAAGGAGTAAGAAAACAAACAAATGATTTGATATAATATCAGAAAAATAAAGCAAGGACTGGGATAAAGAGTAGAACTTTACAAAGTTCTAAGGAAAAGAAAATGTAAACCAAGGATTTGTGACCCAGCTAAGGTGCTCTTCAATTTATAAAGGCAGCTGACATTTTCAAGCCTTTTCTTCTCTTAAAAGCTTCTTCTTAATTACTCAGTAGCAAAATCCAGCCAATCTATTGATGAAAGAAAGAGCAAGAGAGAAAGAGAAAGGGACAGAGGGAAGAAGGAAGAAAGAGTGAATTAGGAACTGGGGAAACTTGTAAAAGGACTGGTGGTGAACATTAAATTTAAGTTTGCTGTCTGATATTTATTATTTATTTACTATTTATTTATTTAGCATTGTAAAGAGACTACATTCTTCATTTTGGATAGACAGTACACATTTTAGAAGATAAAAAAATAGTGGAAGGGAGAGAATGAAAAGTAAATCTTCCCCTTCCAGCCCCTTCTCTAGAGTTAGCAGCTGGTGTCACTAATTTTGTACATGTCCTTCTAGAGATATTCTACGTATATGGAAGTAAATATTCTTTTTTATTTTTGCACCAGTGGTAGCAAACTATAAACGCTGGGTTTTTTTTTAACTTTATAGTGTGTTTTGAGTATTGTTCCATATTACTACATGAAGAACTATCTCATCCTCTCTAATGGCTCCATTATATACTCAAATGGACTGTTTTTATAACCAACTCATTTATGGTGTTTGCAGTCTTTTGCTATGACAAACTGTGCTGGAATGAATATCCTTACACAGGTGTCATTTTGTACCTGTATATACAGATACCCAAAGAATAAGTTCTTAGAAGTGGAATTGCTAATCAAAGGGAATGTGGATTTTAAATTTAAATAAATATTGCCGATTTTCCACCAAAGAAGATGCCCCAATTTATGGTCCATTAACAAAGTATGAGTACCAAAACTTTTTGAGCTTCTAGTCAGATCAGTGAAAAACTTTTCTGTCATTTTAGTTTGTGTTTCTCATTGTGAATTAGACTATCTTTCATATGTTGACAAGCCATTTCTATTTCCTTTTCTATGAATGCTCTACAGTCTTTGCCCATTTGTCTGTTGGGTTGTTGGGTTTTTTCCCTTATTAATTTGTAGTAGCTCTTGCAAATATTTTCTTCTTATTTCTCTTTTGATATTCTTTATTCTGGGCTTTTTTGGAGAGGTCATGCAGAAATTTGTTATAAGGAATTCAACTTTTTTTTTTTCTCCAGTTGGCTATCTTGCTGTTCCCAAATACTTTTAAATAATCCATCTTTTCGTCACATTTTCTTCGTGATATTAAAATGTCACCTTCACATAGGATTAATTTAAATAGAGAACTACAGTAAAATCATTGCTGTGGTCAAAAAGCAGAATGTAAAACTTATAAACATTGACAGTGTAAAAATTGAAAATGTAAAAATAATAACGTAACTAGGAAAAAGTAGGGGTAAGAAAGAAATGTAAATGTACTAATTTTCCTGCTTTTCAGGGTAGATGGTCAATAAATTCTTAAATTGAAAGTCTTTTTTAAGTAACTCTTATGTCTTAAAGCTTTTCATAATTTTTTTTTTCTTGTCTTAACTTTAGAGGACCCTTTAGGAACTGGTAACTCTTGGTGAAGAAATTATAACTAATGTTAAGCAATTATTTTACTTCAGACGCTTCTAATTCTATTAAACTCAAATACACCTTAATTTAGTAGATTATTCTTTAAATTACCATGTGTAATAAGTTTCTCATGTAAAATTATTTCTGGGTATCCATCATTCTGACAGAGTGAGAGAGAGAGGGAGGGAGAGTGTCTAAAATGTTATTTCATGACTTAATATTTATTTTTGGATGGTGGAATTTTGAGTGATTGACTTTCTTTTATGCATTTCTCTATTACTTAAATGTTAAAGTAAACATATTTCCAAGAACAAAGAAAGCATTCTTTGAAAATGATCTGAGAACCTTTTAACTGTATGGGTTTAGAGAACAGTGAGGGGATGGGATTGCAGGCAGAGAGAACGAGAGCTAAGACATGCAGGTGTGAAATGCACGGCACGAGGCAAGAATGATTTAGACGTAGGATGCATTGCGTGGGAAGGAGGAGAATGAGTGACTAGATTGGAACCTAGACATTCAAGCAGGAACCCCCTGTAAAGGGTCAGACTTTACGATGGAGGCAGTGAGATGTTTTTAAGATGTTGAGTATATCAGCTTTAAAATACTTAAACAAGTAAGGGTTTAATTACCTCACACAATAAGAAGTCCAGGACATTGGGAAAGCAGTCCAGTGATGTAAGCAGCTCAACAGCTCCTCCTATCTCCCTAATTTACCCTCCTTAGTATGTGGCTTTTGTCTTCTTGGTCACAAAATGGCTCCCCATCTCCAGGACTCAGTTTTATTCCTGGCAAGAGAAAGGCAGGGCACAGAGCAAAACAAGCGCCTTCTTTTCTTGTGTCTTGCTTTTTATTCTGGAAAACAAAGCCTTCCTCTGGGGCTTCTGCCTATATCTCATTGGCCAGAACTATTGGTCACGCTATTAACTGCAAAGAAGGGTGGAGTCCAACTTCTTTTACTTTCTACTGCTTACAAGAAAGGAAGGTGAGGAAAAGAGGTTGGAATGGAGGATAAATGGGCCACAGTGTCTGTCACAACAAATGATATGGTCAAATAAGTGGTAGAACACCAGAAAACAAACCCCCAGATAAAGAAACCTGGGTTGCAGCTCTAGCTCTTCCACTGTTTAGCTGTGTAAATCACTTAACCTCTCTGGGCCTAAATTTCCTCACCTTGGAAATAAAAGAATTTCTAAGAGTTATTCCTGCTCTAAAATTCAGTATCCTAGGTTACAGCTTGAAGTTTACTAAAAACTGATTTGCTCTTATCTAATTGCAGGCACTGGAGTAGCAAAATAATTTACTTTCTCCCTTTCGTTCTCTTCTTGAAATATGCAGGCTACGCTTCCTTCTGGGAATGGTGTTTCATTTTCAGAAAGGACTCTGCATAGGAAGAGATATTTTATAAAAACGGGAGCAAAAGCCACAATTCCCCGGACAGCAAAGTCAGCGTGAAGAACCACAAGACATATAGATTTTTTTCTCACAGTGGTCCTGCTCCTCTTTTATATCTGTTTAACTTACAAAGATATTAAATCTATTCCATCATCTAAGGCTACCACATTACGTCTCATTTTCCCAATATCTTCAAATTATAATTTCACATAAGTGAATTTTCCACATAACTGAAACTTTTCCTTTAAAAAACAAAATTCCCTCCTACTTTTGATCATTTTCTGTGGTAATCTTGTCAAAATATATGATGTGCTTCTCTGCCTTCTTGAAGAAAGTATAACGAATATAATTTCTCTTCTTGATGGTTCAGAAACAATAGCATTTCACGAAGTCTTGTAGTATAAAAGGACTGTATGAAGAGCATTTGCCCCTTTGCAAACTAGCCCACAAACCTTGGTTCTTTCTTATTTGGTTGGTTGGTTGGTGTATTAATCATGGACTTCCCCTCTCTCTACTGTCAGGCAGTCAGAGAACTTTCAAAGGTCTCTTCTTTCGGCAACAAGTAACCCTCTAACAGTTCTCAGTCCTTTATTCTCCCACTTTTGTTCCCTCTTTCTGAATGCTGTAGACTGAGAAACGAGGAAGCCAGAATATCTTAGAGATCGTTGATAATATTGAAAGTGAAGCCCGTTTATACCAAGAAAAACTGAAGGACTTTGGGGCGGAGATTTTTACTTCTCAGAGACCCTTTTCCCTTATTTCTGGTTATACAGCTCTGTAAAGAGAAGATAAAGTTGCCAGAATTCTGACTTCTGGATATATGGAATAGCTGCCATATTTTCAAGCATACACTATATATGACCACAGAAATAGAAAACAAAATATACACAAGTCTGGTTTTGTTTTTTTTTTGCGGTACGCGGGCCTCTCACTGTTGCGGCCTCTCCCGTTGCAGAGCACAGGCTCTGGACGTGCAGGCTCAGCGGCCATGACTCACGGGCCCAGCCGCTCCACGGCATGTGGGATCTTCCCGGACCGGGACACGAACCCGTGTCCCCTGCATCAGCAGGCGGACTCTCAACCACTGCACCACCAGGGAAGCCCCACAAGTCTGTTTTTAAAAGGGTAGCATAGGGTGGGGAAGAGGATTGAGGCAGATTATAAGAAGAATATTCTATACTCTGCATTCTTTTGCTTATTATGTAGTTTCAGATTTGAAAGTCACAAGCTCTCAGCTACTATTTAAAGTTCTAGTCATTGTCACTACTTCTATGGTAAAGTAAACCTCAAGAATTCTCGAGTAAATTCTAGGACAAGTCCACAAAATGGGGCTTGAGGAAGAAGAGAAAAGCATAGTTATTGCTCTATGAGATTTATAAAGATGACAGGCTACATGAAATGAAAATCATATCTTGTTATTTCTTCAAAATCCACAGAGCTGTTTTATGTCTATTTACTTTTGTATCTAAATCTAGCACCTAAAAATATGTCTCCTCATTATCAGTTTCTGTTTTTTCTCCTCCCTCAATTAGCATGACTTTGTTCGACGAGACCGGCCACTACGTGTCCTAATTGACCTCATACAGAGGACAAAAGATGCTGTTCGTGAGCTAGATAACCTACAGTACCGGAAAATGAAAAAAATCCTTTTCCAAGAGACACGAAATGGACCCTTGAATGAATCACAGGAAGATGAAGAAGTAGGTTGAGTTTATTTTAGCAGGCACTTATAGAATGCCTACTATGTGAAAATGTTCTGGACCAGCGCGCTATGAAAAACACTTTGGGGAATAACAGTGTAATTGATGTTCTCTGCCTTAAGAGACATGCAGAGTTGCAGAAGAGACATTCATAAAATAACTCTTATATAAGGCGAAATATGAAAAATGCTGTAGAGGGAGAGCACACGGCAGGGGCCATAGTGGGGAGAGAAAAAGTCATCAGCTGGTGGGGATTAGTGAAGAGGTGGGCCGTTTCTGACAGGCAGGCCTAGGGCATTTTAGACTCAGGGAAGTGCGGTGCTTTAGGAAGATTATCCTGGCATCAGAGTGTAAGATGGATTTGAATAGGTAACATTCTGGATAATAATCCATGCAAGAGGCAGTAAAGGTAGTGTGTATGGGAATCAGGGGAAGAGGAACACTTAAGAAACACTGTAGAGGTAGATTTGATAATACAGTGCTTCTCATTGACAGTGACAGATGAGGAGGAATTTACGGTGACTGAGCATTTGAGCCTAGGTGACTAGAGTATGTCAATACCAAGAACAGAGAAAAAGAACCGAGGAGAAAGAGGAGGTTAAGCATGATTTCAGTTTGATGCCTACTGAGTCTTAAGTTCCTGGCATCATATGCTACTGACACAGTGTACAGATGGAGGTTTTAAAGGAAGATGACTTTCTGGTTTCTCATTCAAATAACTTAAGAAGGATTGGTCGAAGGGAAGGGTAATGACAATTGGGACACCTGAACGGAGATATCTAGCATTTGGTTGGGAAATACAGATCCAGAACATAAGAAAGAGGTCTGGGTAAAGGATAGTTGGATGGGGGTCAAGGACATTAAAATGATGATGAATCAAGGAGCTGAATGTAGAATGAGATGAGGGTCCATGCCACATAAGAAGAGGGAGACCTGGTTGATAAAGGCGTCACAGATGTTACTGAGTACACAGCTTCAAGGAGGGAGCAGCCAATACCATCAGATGCCACAGAGCAGTCAAGTTACATAAGGACCAAAAACAGTGTTAACTGGGTTTTACAAGTAGGGCCTTCTTGATGACCTTAGTAAAAGTAGTTTTACAGGAATAGTTAGGATAAATAGTAGATTACCATGGGTTGTAGAATAAATGGGAAGTGAGAAGGCAGAGATAGCAAAAGTTGGTTATTTTAAGATTCGTAAATTTGGCCAAGAAGGAAAAGTGACAAAGGGCAGTAGGTAGAAAGGTATATACATATAGGGCAGCCCTCTTCATATTTATATGCAGAAGGAAAGGAGCCAGGACAGAGGCATTGGAGATAGAGGAAAGAGATGCAGTTAAAGAAGTAGGATCTCAGGAAGTACATAACAGTAAGAGCATTAGTGCAGGGATTAGCCTTGAACAAAAGAAAGAACTCCTCTTCCTCTAAAAATAGATTAAAAAATAGGAAAAGAATGAAGAATGAATTTTAGTTTAGCTTTTTAATATAAAAGAAAATAAAATTATTTTATCAATAATTATAAAAATGGAATTAAGAAAGCTGAATTGGAATATAAAGTCTCTTGATTGCATATATACAAATGAGCCCTTTTAATTGGGAAAATAAATCTATTAAAAATATAATGTATTATCTATCATTTTAAATTACCCAAATTACCTTTGTCAGTGATTCCTTATATTACCATGGCTAAGTAACAATTCATTAAAGTTATGTATGTACAGCATGGTTCTTTGAAAATAGGGGTTTTTTGGAGCTAAGTTTCTTTAATTATATTATTTAATCTTGTATCGAAAGATATCCCACTGTGATGGATAAATTATATGTTCTGATTATTTTATCACTTCTCAAATAGTAGTCTTTGGACAAGTAGTGATGAATACCAGTATTACTTGACAGATATATTTAATAAGATTACAGAGGTAAGCATGATAGAATTGCCTGAGGGAGGCAGAATTTAATTACCTGTCCAGGACAGTAGAATTAATATCCCTGCTTAGATATGAAGTTACTCAGTAATGACTTGCAAAGGACCATATTGTTTGTCAAATCTCTGAAAGCTCTCTTCACTCGCTTTGAGTTTCAAGTGACGACTGCCGTGTTTGTAGATATCCTAGAGGTCCCCTGTTCAGTAGCCTGCGGTCTTTCCCTAGCACCCTGATGTTCCTGAAGGTCTCTCAGAAACCTGGCCTGGTTCTGATTACCGAATAGCAATACAATAATATGATAGTCACATATCAGAGGAAAAGTCGCATATGACAGAGGAAAGCCCTGGCATAGCAGCATTTGGAGCCTTATGACCCATGCCCAGAATAGCCCCTGTGGAAGGCATAGAAGTGAATTGAAGGTGTCAGAAAATGGTAGGGGAGTAGTGGAGCCACTACATTAAAAGTTTATCCTTGCAGATTTGGCAGAAAAGCAACTTGGCACTGCAAAATTGAGTGTACTTAATAGCTTAGTCAATGGATTGGTACTTTACCTCCAGTCATTTTTTTTTAACCCAAGTGCCCCATTTTTATAGGACAGCGAACATGGAACCAGCCTGAGCAGGGAATTGGACAGCCTGGGCAGCAACCATTCCATCCCAAGCATGTCTGTGAGCACAGGCAGCCAGAGCAGCAGTGTGAACAGCATGCAGGAGGTCATGGATGATAGCAGCTCGGAGATTGTCATGATGCATGATGATGAAAGCCCAGTAAATTCCAGTTCCTCTGTTGTGCACAGGAAGGTAAGTTTCATGGTCCCCTTCACAGCACTAGGCTTTGCCAATCATAATGAAGCCAGCTCAGGTCACTTAGCATCCAGATATTTTAGTTCCCCTTTCACAACTGAAATGTGGGACTCAACCTAGCACACGATAGTTCTTTTATGGTAAAAAGATAATGTAGGACTAGGCAAGTTGTATCTGTGCCTATTTCTTGTATTATTATTTATTTATTTATTGGCTGCGTTGGGTCTTCATTGCTGTGCATGGGCTTTCTCTAGTTGTGGCGAGTGGGGCTACTCTTTGTTGCAGTGCACGGGCTCCTCATTGTGGTAGCTTCTCTTTGTCGCACAGCATGGGCTCTACTCACACGGGCTCAGTAGTTGTGGCCAACGAGCTCTAGAGCACAGGCTCAGTAGTTGTGGCACATGGGCTTAGTTGCTCCATGGCATGTGGAATCTTCCCCAACCAGGGCTCGAACCCTTGTCCCCTGCACTGGCAGGTGGAGTTTTAACCACTGCGCCACAAGGGAAGTCCCTATGTACTTATTTTAATAAGTATCAGTGATCACAGTCTAATTCCAGTAGGTGAGCAAGTTTAAGAATTTTTTTCACTATTAAGTGTGCATTTTTCTTGGGAAAAAAGGAAATTGAACAGGTAAGGATGGAAGGCATGAGAAAACATATTGGTGCCTAGTCATGAATAGTGGAGGGATTACATTTATTTTCTGAACTGATTAACTTATTCATTTATTCAACAAACATTGGTGGGGACCTTTATTATCTGGTAGGAACTATGGTAGGCCCTGTGGATACAGACAAAACAGACATGATGCCTTCATGGAGCTTATTATCTGTGGGGGAGAGTAAGCAAATAATCACACAAGTAACTTTATCATGTAATTATAAAACTTGTTCTGGGTAAAAGGAGGACTTAATCTAGCAGGGAGTAGGGGAAAGTCTCCCCAGTAAAGTGACATTTAAGCTGAAACTTCAGAAACAAATAGAAGTTAGCTACCTTGGGGTGAAAGATTGGGGTGAGTCAGGAAGCAGCATGTACCAAGGCCCTGTGACAAAAGGAACTTTGTATGTTCAAGTAGGAAGGGAAGGATCTGAGAGATTAGAGTTTGGTGAACTACATAGAAAGTGAATTGAGACCAGAGAGACAGCAAGGACCCAGATTATTAGAAAACCATAAAAGCATTTTGAGGAAAGGAGCGATAGCATGCAGATGCGGAAATCTGCTAAGAGTTCAGCATTGTCAGCTGTCCTTCTTTGAACTTGGGCAAGTGGTCATGTATTTGAAAGGTTGAAAAGAAGGTTTTGCTGGGCTCTCTTTTTGGAAGGAGCTATCATGGATGCTGATAGAGATCGACTTTTTCCTTTCCGTTACCTCTGGGGCTCCGTGGGGATAGAGAGCAAAAGAAGAGGAATTCTGTTGGATCTTTTTACTCCAGGACCTCTCAAATGAGCACCCAAAATTAGAAGAGAGACTCTACTGGCATAATCAACAAGAAAAAAGACGCTGGTCTTGAACTCATTGGGGGTTTTAATTTTAATTTTTACATGCCAGTATAGAGCTTTCTTGTAATAATATGGGCCTTTCAATACTTTTTTCTCCTTGGTGTAATCAACTAAGAAAACCAGATGTTAATTTATAGTCTGAAATATCAACTGAGTAAAAGGGCAACCCACAGAATGGGAGAAAATATTTACAAATCATCTATCTTATAAAGGATTAATATCCAGCATATATAGAGAACTCCTAAAACTCAACAACAGCGAAAAAACAACCTGAATCAAAAATGAGCAAAGGGGCTTCCCTGGTGGCGCAGTGGTTAAGAGTCTGCCTGCAGATGCAGGGGACACAGGTTCGTGCCCCGGTCCGGGAAGATCCCACATGCCACGGAGCGGCTGGGCCCGTGAGCCATGGCCGCTGAGCCTGTGCGTCCGGAGCCTGTGCTCCGCAACGGGAGAGGCCACAACAGTGAGAGGCCCGCTTACCGCAAAAAAAAAAAAAAAAAATGAGCAAAGGACTTGAATCAACATTTCTCCAAAGAAGATATAAAAATGGCCAGTAAGCACATGAAAAGATGCTCAACATCATTAATTATTAAGGAATTCTAATCAAAACTACAGTGAAATACCACCTCACACACATTAGGGGATGGCTACTATTTAAAAAAAACATCATATAACAAGTGTTGGTGAGGATGTGGAGAGATTGGAACCCTGGTGCACTATTGGTGGGAATGGAAAAGGGTGCAGCCACTGTGGAAAATGGTATGGTGGTTCCTCAAAAAATTAAAAATAGAATTACCATATGATCCAGCAATTCTATTTCTCAGTATATATCCTAAAGCATTGAAAGCAGGGTCTCAAAGAGATTTTTGTACCCTCATGTTTATAGCAACATTATTCACAACAGCAAAGAGGTGGAAGCAATGTAAATGTCCATTGACAGATGAATGAATAAACAAAATGTGGTATATATGTACAATGGAGTATTATTCAACCTTTAAAAGGAAGGAAATTCTGCCATATGCTACAATATGGATGAACTGAGAAGACATTATGCTAAGTGAAATAAATGTGCCAGTCACAAAGAGACAAATACTCTATGGCTCTTAGGGTACAGAATCATAGACAGAAAGTATATGACTACCATTGGTAGTCAGAATCATAGACAGAAAGTATAATGATGGTTACTAGGGATTGGGGGAGGGGATAAATGGGGAATTGTTATTTAATGGGTACAGAGCTTCAGTTTTACAAGGAGAAAAGAGTTATGGGAATGGATGATGGTGACAGTTATACACCATTATAAGTGTATTAGCACTGAACTGTACACTTAAAAATAATTAAGATGGTAACTATGTGTATTTTACCACAATGAAAAAAGGAAAAAACTATAAGCAGGCTACAAGAATAGAATATATTATATATAAAAACAATATTAAATAATGGTATCTCTTCATGAAACCCATTTTAGTCCTATACCTGAGCTTAAAATTATATTATCTTTATTTCTCACACCAGTCAGAATGGCCATCATCAGAAAATCTAGAAACAATAAATGCTGGAGAGGGTGTGGAGAAAAGGGAACCCTCTTGCACTGCTGGTGGGAATATGAATTGGTACAGCCACTATGGAGAACAGTATGGAGGTTCCTTAAAAAACTATAAATAGAA
Organism: Leucopleurus acutus; assembly: GCF_964270905.1. NCBI lineage: Eukaryota > Metazoa > Chordata > Mammalia > Artiodactyla > Delphinidae > Leucopleurus > Leucopleurus acutus. The sequence continues at coordinate 79,301,028 of NC_139155.1, read as the reverse complement.
CTACCATATGACCCAGCAATCCCACTACTGGGCATATACCCTGAGAAAACCATAATTCAAAAAGAGTCATGTACCAAAATGTTCATTGCAGCTCTATTTACAATAGCCTGGAGATGGAAACAACCTAAGTGTCCATCAACAGATGAATGGATAAAGAAGATGTGGCACATATATACAATGGAATATTACTCAGCCATAAAAAGAAACGAAATTGAGCTATTTGTAATGAGGTGGATAGACCTGGAGTCTGTCATACAGAGTGAAGTAAGTCAGAAAGAGAAAGACAAATACCATATGCTAACACATATATATGGAATTTAAGGGGAAAAAAATGTCATGAAGAACCTAGGGGTAAGACAGGAATAAAGACACAGACCTACTAGAGAATGGACTTGAGGATATGGGAAGGGGGAAGGGTAAGCTGTGACAAAGTGAGAGAGAGGCATGGACATATATACACTACCAAACGTAAAATAGATAGCTAGTGGGAAGCAGCCGCATAGCACAGGGAGATCAGCTCGGTGCTTTGTGACCACCTAGAGGGGTGGGATAGGGAGGGTGGGAAGGAAGGAGACACAAGAGGGAAAAGACATAGGGATATATGTATATGTATAACTCATTCACTTTGTTATAAAGCAGAAACTAACACATACATACACACACACAAAAAGAAATTTTCTGTTTTAATGAAAAAAAACTATATTATCTTTAAACACAATAGAAGTCAATTATTCAAAAGTTTCATTATTTGTTGGTTCACTTGAATTCCTAAAAGTTTTCCACTTAGGAACATAAATAAAGTAGGATCTTAAACTCTCAATAGAAAGTTTTATATAGTAGACTATAGGAATGAGGAAACTAGTTTAAAGTTCTGTCTGCCACTGTTAGTTTTATTTCACTTTGGACAAGTCACAAACCTCTCTGGGCCTAATTTTCTCCATCTGTAAAATAAGGAGTTGTTCTGTATGATTTCCAAGGTCGCTTCCAGCTCTGAAATTTTGTGCTCAGGAGCAAGCTTCATCCATGCCTCACTCAGGACAAGGTGTACTTTTATCTCCTACATTATGTATTTGGATTCCACTTAAGATTTCACTTGAAAAGGCTTTTTTTCCCTAAAAGCCAGTGCCTGGATCAGTCCCTTCTCCATGTAGATGCGATGGTAGCTACACTGTATTACGTGTAGGTATGGGTAACGTGTTGCCTGTGGGATTCTCCAGGAAGCAGAGCTGAGATGGTTTAGCACAGCAGGATCTTGTTTTGTTTTGTTTTGTTTTAATTAGGAAGTCCCTTTGGGGTCAACACCTGTGGGAGGGAAGAGAAAGAAGCAGCACTGGGCAGAGGGCAGAGTTGAACCGAGATGCATTCCAATGGCAGCCTCAGCCAACCCCTCCAGGGAACTCTGGAGCTAAACTGGGCCAGAGTGGCCAGGGCTAGATCAGTCATTGCATATGCGGAACCTGGGAAGGGTGCAGACTTGGACAAGGCTGCTTTCTCTGCAGCCTGTAGGAGAACTGACAGCCAAAGACGATTGCCGACAACAACTCCTTCCTTTAAAGGGGGATCTGGGTGGTGCATTTCTGGGTCTGTTGTAATTTGTGACCACAAAGAAAAAAAAAAAAAGCAATCAGTACTGTTTTATGAAACATTTTCCAGTTTTGTGTTTCTAGAATCTTAGAAAAGCCTATACATCACTAAATTATCTTTTTTTTTTTTTTTTTCTTTTTGTGGCACACGGGCCTCTCACTGTTGTGGCCTCTCCCGTTGCGGAGCACAGGCTCCGGACGCGCAGGCTCAGCGGCCATGGCTCACGGGCCCAGTTGCTCCGCGGCATGTGGGATCTTCCCGGACCGGGGCACGAACCTGTGTCCCCTGCATCGGCAGGCGGACTCTCAACCACTGCGCCACCAGGGAAGCCCAAATTATCATTTCATAAACAATGTTCTACCCATTATTTCATTGTCCTATTTTATTTTCTTTTTAATACTTGTCACTATCTAAAATTATATTATGTACTAATTTATCTATTATTTCATGAGTAGAGTGTAAATTTCATCATGGCTAAAACTATACTTACCTTGTCCTGCACTGTATCTCAACACCTAGAACAGTGCCTGGCACAGCATAGGCTATAAAATGAATAAGTAAATAACTATGGAATGAATGAGGAACAGACAAAAAGTACACAGTGAATGAACTAAATACCAGGTACTAAACACCATCCTGTTTTGGTTCACTGAACATAATGGATTAAAATGGTTAAATAATATTAAATATCTTTATGGTTTGAAAGATTAAATAGATTTTCTCCAATAATAGTACTCTAGACAATAAGAACATGCTTAATAAATATCAAAATATAAGAATAAGAGTGGAGGATTTTTTTCCCCACCCTTGACTGTTACCATAAAGACTGCAAACATATCCTAAATTAGTTAAATCATATATATGACCAGATGACCATTTTATATAGGAAGTAAACTTACTTTTAAAGGCCATGTGTAACTGGTAAGGGCATGGTTTGCAATTAACTGTTCTGCATCCAGAATAAAGATGCCCTGATTTTAAGAGGACAGTTCTATCACAGATCAAGTCCAAAAAATATAAAGTGGGACACTGAAAATTTTCCTTTAATACCAGGATTTCAGGTTGCTTCTCCACAATCTTTGCCTCTACTCTGGTCTTTCCCAGGCCCTGAAGGGATCCTAATCTAATCTTCCCTTTGAGCAAGAATGATTTGATAAGTCTAAAGGTATATTCTGACAAAATAAACTTTAAGCACTTATTTCTTTTCCTCTTGCTAGTGTTGCCACACTGCTTTTTCCAATAGCAAGAATATCACCTCATCTCTAGACTGTTAGCTCCTCGAGGACATCTCTCTTCACGTACCACCTAGATGGGTGTCTGTCACATAGTAAGCACTCAATAAGATGTTTTGTGAACTAAAATGAAGATGAACTTTTATAAGACACAACTCTACACCTCAGTTCTTGATTATTCACAAATGCGTCCAGGGCAAACTCTTAATCCGGATTAGTTTTTTTTGCTGTAGCCTAGGCTGCCTCTGAGCCTCCACCATACACCTTAAAACCATTGGGTGTACAGCAGTAGCAAACAGATTTTAATATCGTCCTAAGCAACAAAGTCTATCTTTTTAATTTGTCAATTAAAAGTTATACTTTTATTTTGTTTAAGTCTAAAATCAATTACTGTTACTTGCTGCTGCCTTCTGTTAATATAGATCACGAGACTTTAATATATTAAAACTCTTTGTTTATTAATCAATTTGTTGTTTCTAGTATGCCTAATGAACTCTAGTCATCATGGCCCTCTTTTAGAGATTATTTTTAAAAAATCATTCTCTTCTAACTCCTGAAGCTTTACTTGACCCTTCCTATTAGTCAATGTTAGTGGGGTTTTCTTTTCCCCCTTCTTTAAAAATAGAACAGCTTTCACCATTTTCGTGGGAGGAAAAAAAGAGAAATGTCCTTGAGGGGATAGGATGTTCTAGTTTAATTTTCACTTGCTTCAGTGGCCTTTCCTGTTATTTTTGCTGAAGAGAGGGGCAGGTTCTTTGACTCAACTCACATTTGGCAGAGTAAAAGTAAATTAACATATGAAGGCAATGTTTCTTAAACAGAGCAGTCATACAAAACACCTCTCTATAGTAACATCTTTATCCTCAGCGTTCTGCTAGTCATTTTCTCTCCCCAATAGCTGTCCTTCCAGGTGAAGATATCCTTTTCCATCTTCTCGCCTTCCTCTGGCCCCAGCTTTTGATAGCTGTACCTGCCTAGGCAATCATTTAATCATTTTGAACAAAATGAAAGAGATGGTGGGTTTGCTGATCCCTTCTCCACAGCGTGAAAAGTATGGGAATCTATAAAAAGACGTCTCGTCACCAGAAAAAAAGCCATTTTTAGACCCGCTTCCCCCCCACCGGCCCCGCCCCGCCATGTAAAGGTGTGCTTGTGTGTGTCACTGTTTTGCGACTTCCTTAGAGTACAGGGTGGCAGGTTTTTATGAAATACAAATTTGAATTCTGTTAAATAATAACAAAGAAAATGTCATTTCTCCAGAATCTCCTCAGACCTATATTCTTGAGCTTATTTATTCAGCAAACTTTTTTTTTGAATGCCCACAAAGTATCAAGCACTATGCTAGGTGCTGGGAAGACAGATTTTTCAAACCACATTTATTCTGCCTTCAAAAAGCTCACAGTCTCAGGGGCTTCCCCGGTGGCGCAGTGGTTGAGAGTCCGCCTGCCGATGCAGGGGACACGGGTTCGTGCCCCGGTCCGGGAAGATCCCACATGCCGCGGAGCAGCTGGGCCCGTGAGCCATGGCCGCTGAGCCTGCGCGTCCGGAGGCTGTGCTTCACAACGGGAGAGGCCACAACAGTGAGAGGCCCGCATACCACAAAAAAAAAAAAAAAAAAAAAGCTCATAGTCTCATACAAAGGCGAGTATAAGTATGATGAGGAGTGTGATAAAGGTATACGAAAAGCATAACAGAGTCCAGTAGAGTCGTTTCCAAGGTTAATTTCAAGTTAACCTAGAAAACTCTGAACAAGTGACCACAATATGAATCCTCATTTCGGAAGCATAAATAGTCAGACATTTAGGGAAAAACTTCTAAATAAAAGTAAAGCCCTTTGTCCAGGGAATAATAGTAAAGTTTTTAATCTGAAGAAGTTTTACTTTTTATAAAGAAAGGACATTATAAATTTACCAGGTTAACACAGACTTACTTAAAACTGGTCCCCAATTCATATTGGTATTTCAAAGAGCTATTTTGTTCGTTCCTGGATGAGAATGTTTTAAGGATAAATTATAAACAAGTCATATATTTTGTCTTGGTAAGGTAGAACATGATATTTGTTCTTAAACTTCTGAAATCATTCTTCAACATCAGAGAAGATGTTGGTCCTCTCATCAACATTTGTAAATCATATGCAGCGGTGCTTAACTGAGTAAAATAGCAAATTCACCCTTTCCAGTATTGATCTTAAAATGTGTTCAGGTCGGAAACTCTGGGAGGCAAGTATAGTCATTTTCAAAGGGGCTGCTACTCGAAGGGGTGATGTAACCAACAGACCACATACCCAGTAAAGCTGATAGTTTAATTTGTTCTTACTTGCTTCTCAATTCATATTGCCCTCATTTTTAAATTGCTTCATTATTTAAGTCGTCTGCAGAGTTTTGAACTTGTTTTAAGCAATGGTGTTGAATATTTTAAAATTTATTTCCCTATGCACCTGAATATCCACTGTTAGACTAAAATATTGCCTCATCCTGTGGTCTCTTGTATAATATTTGGAGACTTAGTGTTGGTGATCCGTTATGAAGCTAGTACAAAAACTAAGAAATTTTTTTTTAATTTTAAGGAGATGCAAGGGATTATACTTTTAGCATTAGCATTATTTATTATATTTAAAGTAGATTAAAATTTTTTGACCTCTTCTCTCAGACTAACTTCTAAAATAGCATTATTTTTTAAATATACCTTAGTGGGTTATTTAATTAAGCTACATGTCAACTAAAATCACTATGGTCTCAAGTTTTAATTTTTCCAGTGTATTCCAATACCCTTGAGTTTAAAAACTTAGCAAATATGATGTGACTTTTAATTTGATAAGCAGGGTCCTAACCTACAAGTGTTAATTTTTATCTGAGAGAAAACTAATATTAAAGTTATACATATTTGCATATGAATGTGTTTTGTTTTATTCTGTTATGTGAATAGTGTGGATTCCACAGGTTAGCTTTGTAAATCAAGTTACCAAATTTGAAGTTTAGCTGCTGCCACAGCATTGAAGAGCTCCCTCTCAGTAAGTACACTTAATGTTAGCTAACTAATACTCACCAAAACTCTGACCTATAAAACCACAGGCCTCTACCTAGCCTATCGCTTCTGATTGCTAGCATTTAGAAGCATCTTGCTTTTCTGGGATTATATTATTAAGTAAGAGCAATTTTGGAGTTAATGTAATTTATTAATAAATATCCAGCAATATGAATGGTAGTAGATCCCAGTGCCTTCCTCTCTAGAACCTTAAACCTAGATGCATAAATCCCACACCTAATCTCTCTTTGCCTGCTGAAATAAGAATTTAGATTTCCCAGGAAATAACGTAGAAAATTTTAAATTGACCTATCAAGTATTTTTTTATAAATTTCAAAAATATGGGTTGAGATGCATTTTTAATCTATAGCACTATCTAATAGAACTTTCTGCAGTGATAGAAATTATCTGTATCTGCACTATTTCACTGTGGTACCCATAGTTAGTGGCTAGCTTGAAACACAGCTGGTGTGACTTAGAAACTGAATTTTACATTTTACTTAATTAAAATATCCATGTGGCTAAAGGGTATCTTATTGGACAGCACAGCGGTAGAATATCCCTTGAATTTGATATATATGCCTTCAGTGGCGTTAAAGGTCCCTTCATTATTTGAAAGCAAAATAGACCACAATACAGTAAATTTAAAAAAAAATCTCTAAATATAGACGTAATGGTAAATACCTTCCCAACATTCTGAAGCATTCTAATTTTATAAAAGGGAAAAGAAAATCAACCCAGTGATGAATTTAGTCATGGGTCTTCTCTTTTACATAGAAACCTGGATGTAAAATTTAATTTTCCTCAAGGAGTTTATGTGTTTTGACTTTTCAGCATTTTACACTGTATAATAAAATTTTGTATTTTTTAAAACTCTTTAATTTTGTTTACTGATGAAGAAAAGAGCAATTATAAAAAATTTCAAATAGTCATGGACAAAATGCAAATTTGACTTCTCACAATGGTTTCTCCTAAAACCCTAGGGTAGTAAGAGAATTAATTTCTCCTTCCCCATGCTGAACATGTACTATTTGAAAATCCCCCATGGTTGTACATGTTTCTGAGCTATTAATTACTACAGTATCTTTTTTTCTGAAAGGTTAGTGCTACTTACTGACTGGCCTCTCCATCTTTTATCGAGCAAAGCATTGCGCTTTGAAAGCATTTACCCCTTTAAAAGTCATTTCAATTGCATTTAAGAGACATCCATTATTATCTTTCCAAGGAATGTTATTTTTCACTGGGCGTTACAATACAATTAATCATCTTTGCCTGTCAAGAAGCCCAGACCTGATTAAATCAGTCAAGGACATTAAATTCCAGCTTTACTCACTCTGGTGACCATACCGACACTGAGTTGAGGAAGAATTTGTGAAAGTATCATTTTGTTAAAATTGTATGCCTGTCTCTTTAAATCTAAAAAAAAAAATCCTTTCAGAAGCTGTAGAGAGAAGGTGCTAGAACTGTGTACGATCATGACTGGAAAGCAGGATCCCTCAGTGACTGCCGAATCTTCCCAGCACAAGATAGAGAGGCAGTCCAGCACAAGCCTACACTAGTTCTAGGCAGAACGATGATCCTACCGAACAGATCTCAAATAAAATTAAATTGAGAAAGCAGATCTTTCAAGGGAATGAGGCGGAGGCTCGCTTTTATGTTAAAAGCCACCAGCATCCTCCTTGCTAGACATGGACATGACATTTTTAAAGGAATTATTTGGTTACAGCGTTTTAAGCAAACTGTTCTAAGGAGTCTGTACATTGCCTTGTTTTTTCTATTCTTTTTTTCTTTTGCATATATGTAATTCTGGAGGTAAAGAAAAAGCCTGCCAGGGATTCAGAAGGCATCCCACTAGCGATCAGCTGACATTCCTAACTGAAGGCTGCAATGTGTTGCTTATTCATTTTGTACCGTGGGAGCTGCGGGGACTAGCAGAGAGCTAAACTATGCATTTCAAACAGCAGTGCTTGTGCAGAAAGAGGGGTGAGAGAGAGGCAGCCGGCGAGGAAAGAGCACAGCTGGACTTTCTCCTTGTTTTTATCCATTTCTGCAGGATCATGTATTCATAAGGGATGAGGCGGGCCACGGCGATCCCAGGCCTGAGCCGCGGCCTACCCAGTCAGTTCAGAGCCAGGCCCTCCACTACCGGAACAGAGAGCGCTTTGCCACGATCAAATCAGCATCTTTGGTAAGCAAACACCCCTCTACCCACCTTCCCTTCCTTCCCCTCCTCCCCATCTGGCAGCCTCTCGCCCTCCCTGAGCCTCTCTGGGCTTCATGGATGGGAGGAAAGGAGTCAAGAATGTTTTCTCCCTCCTAATAATTTTATTCATTTTAGAAAAAAATCTGTTGGCATAGCAACCTGATCTCAGATATTTTAGCATTGTCTACGGCATGGAAAAAAAAACCCTTTGTGTGTGTGTGTGTGTGTGTGTGTGTGTGTGTATTTATATATGCTGTATGTGCAAAATAAAAGGCCTTTGAGATGAAGTTGTTAATCTGTCCAATTTTGTAGAAGCTATTTGTCTTTTCATTGAAATAATAATGCTAAAAAATATTTTAAAGGTATTTGGTGTGTGTGTGTGTGTGTGCAGAGCACTATGATTCTTTTTGTATAGATACCTGTGTGTATTGTGTAC